>NC_073726.1:5016500-5643250 GCF_023634155.1 Falco peregrinus | reverse complement strand
AGTATATTGGCTACTCAGATGATATAAATCTCTTTTCAGACAAATAGATTTTTTTGCCTAAAGAGCAATCTAAACATCTCAAAGAGTCTTACATGGAAAGTACAGACATTGAGATTGTTACTTCACAAAGTAACCTTGCTTTTCTTTTTCACTGTGGTTTCAAATATGAAATCAATAGAACACCTTATGTTCGTATCTCTGTATATGAGCTAGAATTGGAGTGTAGGTGTTATGCTAGCATGAGAAGTTTCCAGCATGTCAGTTAGGTATTGAAGATCAGATGTAACATTCAACTTCTTTCCTTGCATCTCCCTTTCTTTGTTTGACCACAGAATTGCCAAAAACCTAATTAATGTCCAGGTGATCTTACCTTCATGCTTCAGTGTAAATATAGAAGGACTGCATTTTTCCTGCCTACAATTGCAGTTAAAACTAAGGGATTTTCTCTTGCAGTTAAAAATTTCTTATTTTATTATGCTTGACTGCTTGGCTCATAACTGGTTTTGGTTTTATCATCTTTAGACAACTAAAATAGAATGACATAATAACACCTTATTGAGAACACAAATCAAAACTGGTTGACTGCTGCTCAATAATACAGGCTATTCAATTTATTAACCTTTATGAGTTATACATGAATCTTTAGAACAGCAACAACAAAATAATGCTTATTAACATATTAGGAACTCCAGACAATGTGACAGGATTATATACTACAAGGACATTGTTTACTATAATACTAGTCTCCTGTTAAAAGAAATAGTCATGAAACCAATCATATTCCATGAATGAAAAATAATTATTTATTATGATGACTGGTTTCGAAATATCCTTTGATTAAAACTAGTAGGCCAGTCCTGCAGAACCATAGCTCTTCTATATAAGGGTGGTATCCTAGATTTGTACATGTAATTCCGTATTTCCATGGATTAGTCCCATTTTATATGAACCATGTATTATTTTCAAACACTGTAGGATATATTAATGCTTCAAATGATATATCTAAATTATATTAATTGTTTTTCACATAATAAATACATCCAAAATAAAACAGAAAGTATTATCAAATGCTGGAGTAAAATGTGGAAAACCTTTTTAATTTTATTTCTTGATCTTCATCTTCAGTTCTTTTGGTTAGTAACCTCTGTGATTTTCTTCTTTACATTCTTTCTGCATTCCCACTAATGCTTATCAAGTATATCATATTACCTGGTAGTCTTTGTCACTGGTGGGGATTCAATCTCTTCCAATTTTTCCTTTGTATATTAGCAATGTTCTTTTTATGTTCTTTGGCATTTTAATTTACAGTCATTTTTACAACATGAGAAGTTACATTTCGAGATTTTTCATGGGTTCAGATCAGATCCACCTGCAGTTCAGTGTGCTATACTTTCTGCTTTCTGAACCAAATATTAGGAACCGTTGGGAAAATGACAGACAGTAAAATGGAAAACATCATTATGACATTGCATAAAGCCAGCAGACACCTTTATTTTAAACATCGTAGCTCTTGTTCTTGTCCTCAAAAACACGATCTGAAGTATGGAACGGTTTTCACATGAGAAGAAAATTAAACTAACTGGAAATCTGAGGCCTGGAAAAAGGAAGGCAATCGTTTAGGTCCTGTAAACCACAGAATGCATGGAGAACTCAGAACAGGCTTCTATCTTAAAAAAACCCAACCAAACAAAGGTAAAAAAACCACACACACACACACAAAAAAAACCAACCCAAAACCCAAAGCAAAACCCAGAAACCCAAGCCCAAATCAAAACCATCCAAAACCAAAGATCAGGATGCATCAAATTAAACTCGAGCAAATTAAGCAGAACGCAGGAATGAAACAAATACGCAAAGTTAAATCAAAGAGTATGTAGTTAAGCTCTGCTATTCCTTGAGAACCAGCTATAAACATAAAAGGTGATTTTGATCATTAATGGAAGAATCATACTTAATAAATATGAAGATATCACCTTTAGTTCAGTTTAGTTACTGTTTTAATAGTTAACTGGTTGAAGCAGTGACTACTTTGAGGAAGTATATCTTGAATACTCATGAAGAGAGCTATGTGAAATATTGATCAGCTCAGGATCGGCTCTTCCTTTGTACCCAGATGCTTGAAGTCATTGTACCACATTTTACATTAAGATAAAGACCTCTAAACTGTGTGCAACTTGATAGACTTCTATTAAGCAGCTAATGAGATTTGACATTCCTATTTTGAAAAACATGAAATTTCTGAACCAGATCACAACAGATAGGAAATCCATGACTACTACCCATAGTAGTGTCTTTCTTCTTTTTTTTTTGTTTGTTTGTTTGTTTGATTTTTGAGCATTCTTTTTCTTATGAATAGAAAAAAAATAAGCAAGAAGCTAAGCATTGTTCGTAGCACATGAAGCACGTTCTGGGAAGTTTAATCTCTTTTTTAAAGGTACATTTTCTATGACTGTGCTTTAAGGTACCATCATGATTTCTTAACATTCAAATTTTAGATCCTAAATACACTTCTGATAGTTACTAAAGGATTTAAAAGGGAATAGAGACATTTCACTTTCTTGCATTTTTTTTAATAAGAATATATATAGTTATGAAGTCAGGTCCACCTTATAGAAATAGAAATTCAATCCTCTGAAAACATGCCTGCATGGCACACAAGTGTGTAGAAAAACAGACTGAGAAATGATTAATAAACAGAAAATATTCAGGAATTAATTCTTATATTGGTCAGAAGCATGGGGAGTTGAACAATGGTGTCAGCCTTTTAAGCTTTACCTATCTGTAGTGGTAATTAAATTCTTGGTTCCTAAAGATTTTCATAAGAATTCATATCTTTTGTATGTTCAGCTACATTTAAATGCAGTAAGATTCAGGTAAAGACACATTATTATAAATTATACCTTTTTCCAAGCTGGTTATTACTAACTCCTACAAGTTCAATGGGACTGATCATTCATGTGTCTATAAACACAAACTTGAGTATTTTGCTACACTGAAATGCTCATTGACCTGCTGAAACGGACCCATACTTAGTAAAGGCATGTCCTTCAGAACCAAAATTGAAACACAGGATGCCACTAAAGTAATATATTAATTATATTACATATTATATACAATATCAAATTAAGGAATACAAAACAGGATATTAATTTCTTTTTCTCATAATGCATGTTCTGGTCCATTCTGTTTAAATATAATAATGTCATTGCAGTTTGAGTTAAAATCAGTGGGGAATAAAATTTAAATGGAGATTCCGTGACTAAAATTTTTGTCTTTATTTGAAAGATTCAAGTAAAAGTATCAGGAATTTCCCACAGTGTTTCCATAGCCTGATTGTCAAAATGTTTCAAAAGTTTCCTGTAGAATTAGAACAGGAAGATATTAAAATAGTTGAATTTTGGTTTTAGAAGAATTTAAAAACAACATATGTGTGTGCTTTTGACTCTGTAAAAGAGACTAAAAACTCAATGCTTTTCATGTTCAGCCAATTTCAATTTAATTTCAGATAGAAGTGAGAAAAAAAATAATGTGTTCTTCAATGTTTGAAAACTTTTCTGATTCTAATTTGAATATTTTTGCCTGTGTGTAATTTATAAATGTTGGATTATTTTCACACAGTCAGTATGAATAAATAATGAATCTTAATCATATTAACAAGTTTATGAAGAATATATCTTTAATGTAAGGAAGTCTAAAGATCTCTTTGTGATGATGCTGTTGGCAAGGTGAGTTGCCCATTTATCACAATTATTCATTATTTCTCTATGCAAATAAATGATTAACTGAAGGCATCATAGACTTATTACTAGTCCAGCATATTCTTTCTTCTTTTTCATTTAGTTATTAAATACAACATGTAAACATTTTGGTGCAAGAATATTTTACTGTATGTATATACAACACTGAGATAGTCAAGAAGTCTAGGAATGCCAAACAGTATTTTTAGAGACATATATAGATGCACACATACATACACACACAATGAATGCTCTTATTCATTGTCATATAGTTTAATAACATGGAAACGGTTTGCAAGGTAATTGGAGAAAAGGATCCAGTACTAACGTGGTACTAAATGTTTTGCAAGGTAGGGCTTATGTTGCGATCTCAATTAGAACTGTTTTACTTACACACACACAGACACACACACAAACAAAAAACAAACAAAAAAAAAAGGGGTGAGTGGGAGGTAGTAGGCAGGAGTGAAATTATACTTTCCTTCTTGGTTTCAGAACTGGATAGAGGTTGGACAGCTCTGGTATTTCGTTGTTCTGCTCTTGCAAACAAACAAAGAAGTGATGGAAATCAAACAAAAAGGCTCATAGGATTTTCCATGTCTAAATTGGAAAGATCTAGATTATTTATCTCTTGATTTCATTGCTAGAGTCTAAATTAGTCTATTAGTATGCACACTAGGCATTTCATCTGAACTGTAAAACAAAATTTCCTTACCTAATTGTTCTTCATTTTTATATCAAAGGTACTCTTTGAACTTGTAAACATCAAAAAAGTTTCCTGTATATTAGGAATACATAGTACAAAGCATGGCACAATATTTATAGAGCATAATGTCTAAGTCTTCATGCTTTGCAATTATTTTCTTATTCAATAAAATGTTGCAGCACTTTGTCAAGCCACAACCTAGATTTCAAACTGTTTTGCCAATCTATATAGCGTTGTGGTTGCTGCAATCTTCATTTATAGCCAATCTTACAATTATTTGTATCCTTGGTCTTAACAGCAATGTGATTGTTGAAACTGATTGCTATATGCCAGTTACTACATCTCACTCCAGGCTCCCATGTTGTTATGCTTTGGAAACAGAAATTTTGGATTAAATTAAAAGATTTAATTTCATTTTCTTGTTTTTCTCAAAAGTTCATGTGTATTTCAGCTATGAAAAAAGTTAAATATTATTAACTGACTAGAAATGAATTTGTATCAGTCTAATATATTTTTTGCTATTATTTACTAAGCTGAAACACACAAACATTCCCTAGGAAAAAACATTTCTTTTTCTTTGGTTTCAGCTTCAAACTTCTCTGTAATTTGGTTTTTCATAAGACAGATATCTATATTTATTTCCTTAGCTAAAATGAGGACTTTGAAGGAAAAGTGAAAAAAACCAACTTTTTTGTTTGTTTCAAACTTTTTAAATTAAAAACATTAAAAAAAAATAAGTACACTTTCTATTTCTAATATTTACAAGTGATTTAAAATTTGAAATTGATCTTGTAAAGCCTGAAGACTGGGGAAAGGAAAGTCTTGAATGAATTTAGAAGGGGAAAAGTTCATTTTCAAAGGATATAATTAATTTGTTGCCTTGGGACTAAAACTAATTAGGAAAGTAATAAGACCAGAAAGAGGTGTGTGTGTGGGGGGGAGGGGTGTTAATATCTATATGTAATATTTGATCTGATACTCCTGTAGTTTTTATGTGCATTTCTAGGATTGAGCACTCAGAGACATAGCAGAATGTTCTGTGTGCTTTTCCTCTACTTTGACCCAGACACTGTTGTATACCATTGGCTTTTTTACTGCACCTCTTGGGCAAAGCATCATAACATAATAAAACTAATCAAACCAAACAAATATATCTGGAAGTAACATCTCTGACATCTGGTCAATAAACAGTTACAGCTACATCAAGAAACTAGACTTTCATCCTGGATTTAAAAGCTAAATCAAGCTGAAATATCTTCACAACAAAGGTATTCCAAGGAGAAGACATATAGCCAATGAAATGTCTCACTGCTACAGCTCACAAAACAGTACTGGGGGGAGGAAAATAACCAACCAACCCAGCAGTCACATTTCCCTGCATCACAGGATCAACATACATCCTTAATACAAAATGAAAAAGATAAAAGTATCTTCCTTTAATTTATTTTGAGGTACAGGTAGTATGCAGAGCACACCTAATAATTATGTTTTAATTGCTCTGAGTGGGACTCAGATGCAGAGTTAAAAAAAAATTAAGCCTCTCTAAGATACTGTAGGGGATTGGTTTCCTCTGGCTTAACATTTCTTACCATTGAGATGATGCGTACATTAATATTTTGTTTCTGCACAGTAATAAAATTCAGCATAATCATTTGTTTGTGCTTTGAAATCAACATTAGTTTTGCGTTAACAGGAGTTAGCATATATAGATTTTTGGTAGGCATTTTTTTCATCTCTTTATTTCCTTATTTTTTCAGTGCAGTGCATCTCAGATTTCATCTGGGCTGTTTGGTATTACTGACAATATTAACTTAACCATCAGCAATTTAAAAGCAATTAACATATCTCTCACTTGGCATCTTTTCTATTTTCAGATAATTTCTTAGTGAGTGAGGCTGCTTAAAACAATTTGTTTTTCAAACTTGTATGCAAATTTAGAGGACTTTTTTACCACAACTGTTCTTTACACAGTTGAATTACCCTTTCATTAATGTGCATTGTGGTGGGGAAAGGTAGGGAACTTGAAATGTTTTGCTCAGATCTGTTTTATATGTTTCCCAGTTGCCATTTGTTTTACATTACAATCTATATTTTTATGGCGAGATAACCTTTGTTGTTTGGAACACAAACAAATTTATGCTAAATTTTCTGTAATCTCCAAATGATAGAATATTCTATTTTATAGAAAGCATCAAAAACCTAGCAATTTCAATTGTAAATATGGGTGTATCTCATACTTTCAGTTTCCTGGTGTCCTGGTTTCAGCTGAGATAGAGTTAATTTTCCTCTTAGTAGCCGGTGCAGTGAGGGTGTTTGGTATGAGAACAGTGTTGATAGGACTGGTGTGAGAACAATGCTGATAGGACACTGATGTTTTTAGTTGTTGCTGGGTGATGTTTATACTAAATCAAGGGGTTTCTGTTTTCTTGGGCCCTACCAGCAAGAAGGTTGGAGGGGCACAAGAAACTGAGAGGAGACACAGCCAGGACAACTGACCTGAACTAGCCAAAGGGATATTCCATACCATGGGATGTCAAGCTCCATATATAAACTGGGAGGGTTGGCCAGGGTCTGCAGATCGATGCTCAGGGACCGGCTGGGCATCGGTCAGTGGGTGGTGAGCAGCTGCATTGTGAATCACTTGGTTTCGTTCCTCCCTTCCCTTTGGATTTCATTCCTATCCCACTCTCCTCCTTTTTCATTATAACTGTTATTGTTATTATTATTGCTCTTTCATTTTTATTTTATTACAATTATTAAATTGCTCTTATCTCAACCTTTGAGTTTTACATTCCTTTCCGATTCTCCTCCCCATCCCTCTTGGGTGAGGGGAGGGGGCGAGTGAGCAGCTGTGTGGTATTTAATTACCAGCCAGGGTTAAACCACAACATCTGGATTATTACTATTTTTTTTAAAAGGATTAGGATCATTTATTTAACGTAAAATAATTTAGGATGTTAATCGAATATTGGAATTGTTTGTGGGAATCTCAAATTCAAGCTCTATTTCCCTATATTAACTTAGGCATATAAATTAGAGACAAAACACTTATTTTCTTTGTCCATGACAAAAAAGTGAAGACTAACAGAAAAAGATTAGTTGTTAAATACATATTTATTTAAAATTACCAGGGTGCCTAAAAGCCTGATAACAGTGTGTGACTGTGTAAGTTTTATTACAAATATTTTATATTTATATACACATTATAAAATATATTATTAATATTATTATATAAAATATATTAAGGGGCAAAATCTAGCAAACTAACCAAGAAGCATATGAGAACTGTGAATAATGGATCAGCCCAGTGGCTGGCTTTAGAAACTGAGAAACAGTGGAACAGCTGTTCACAGCCAAAACTATTAAACGTCTTGCAAAGGTAATCTATGCATTTCATGGAAGAGATCTTTGTGTGGCTTAGTCTACAGAGAATACAGAATAAATGCGTCAGTTACTGTACACAGAGATAATATGAAACATATCCTCATTTTCTGTTATCTTTTATGTTTCCAAAACCTTAAACATACTTTTGTCAAAAATACTTTTCAAAATATCAGCATCCAAGATACGTATCACATATTGATTTGGTCCTCTCTAAAATAAAAATGAAACCCTTTTTTTCTGTGGAGTGGTGGTCACATTTTGTGCACAGCTTGTTAACAGTCAACTCAGTTTGTACCATTCAGGTGCAGGTAATTATGAGCTGATTCTGATGCATTTCAGTGATAGATGCCTTTCACTGATCTCATATAATTTCATTTGATTTCCTTGAGTTATCCTGTTAAGCAGTTAAGATAAACTGATTTCAGTCATGCCTATAAATCCAAAGAGAAGTCAGTACTGTCTTACTTTAGGATTTTACTGTTTCTTCAGTTTGAATTTTGTTGTGGAAGAAAGAGTAGGATTATTATCATGAACCTCAGTTTTCTTAGAATTACTTTTTTAAGACTATAAAAGTAAATCTCAAGTCAACTGTATGTATTTCTTTATTTGTAGAAATTTCCTTAGTCAATGTCTTATAGAACCATAGAATGTTTTGGGTTGGAAAGGACCTAGTTTTAACCGCCCTGCCATGGGCAGGGACACTTTTCACTAGGCCAGGTTGCTCCAAGCCCCATCCAGCCTGGCCCTGAACACTTCCAGGGACGGGGCAGCCACAGCTTCTCTGGGCAACCTGTGCCAGTGCCTCACCACCCTCACAGTAAAGAATTTCTTCCTAATATCTGATCTAAATCTACCTGCTTTCAGTTTAAAACCATTAACCCTCATCCTATCACAATACTCCCTAATAAAGGGTCCCCCCCTATCTTTCCTGTAGGCCTCCTTTAAGTACTGGAAGGCAGCTATAATGTCTCCCTTCTTTATGCTACACAACCGCAAATCTCTCAGTCTGTCCCCAGTAAATTGTGAGACTGGTTTGTCAAAATCAGAATAAGTGTTCTTCACCTTTTGTGGCATAAAGGATGAAAAATCCTGAAGCAAAATTCTGAGCTGACAAAAATTGCAGTGATTTAACAGTTACATATCTATGTATCAGATATGCATATTGCATGCAGACATGAGAGGCTTGATGGTACAAAGTACAAATACAGAATGAAAGAGCCTGCAGTCATTTTGGTAAGTTAACACTGTCACGAAGCAGATCTGGGTTTTGTTGGATGTCTTTGGCAAAGACAGATTTTATTCTCATCTCACAGAATTACAGAACAGTTGAGGTTGGAAGGGACCTCTGGAGGTCATGCGCTCCAACTCCACCACTCAAGCATGGCCACCTACAGCCAGTTACCCAGGACCATGTCAGATGGCTTCTAAATATCTCCAAGAGTGAAGATTCCACAACCCCTCTGGGCAACTTGTGCCAGTTCTCAGTCACCCTCACAGTAAAACCAGTGTTTCCTGATGTTCAGAGGGAACCTCCTGTGTTTCAGTTTAGACCCGTTGCCTCAGGTCCTGTCGCTGGGTACCACTGAAAAGAGCCTGGCTCTATCCTCTTTGCACCCTCCCTTTAGGTTTTAATATACATTGGTGAGATTCACCCCGAGCCTCCTGCAGCCTGCACAGTCCCAGCTCTCTCAGCCTTTCCTCGTAGGAGACATGCTCTAGTCCCTTTGTCATGTTAGTGGCCTTTCTTTGGGTTCTCTCGAGTATCTCCATGTCTCTCTTGTAGTGGGGAGCCCAGAACTGGACACAGTGGTTCACGTTTGGCCTCACCAGTGCTGAGGATTGGGGAGAAATTAGGGCAAATTGTATTACTTATAATTTCCTTCTCTCGTCTTAATCCTTTGTTCTGTTTGTTTATGCTGCATTATCTTTATTCTGGTCACCTTACGTACATTTGTTATGACAAGTTCTCTGTCATCTTGTTCTACTATTAGTCAATTTAACCATCTATTTGATCAATCGTCATTCAGATTACAGCTGTATTTTAACCTACATTTCAGATTTATTGGAACTGAAACTTATAATATGAAATATGCCTAAATAATATATATATATATATATTGTACTCACATAAACCTGCTGCCACTTTCAGAGTCAAGGTTTTAGAGAGATAATTGTTGCTATTTCTGGGGATTGGGTTCTCATTAAAAATAAAGGTTAAATGAGGAAGTTAGTTCTTTCCTGGGAGAGAAATTTACATTTCTTTGAAAAGTGACAGTTTTCAATAGCAACAAAATCTAAATCTAACCTTGCTATATAATAGACCTCCTTCCTTATTAAACTTTTTCTGGACTTAATAAACCAAATTTTTCTTGAAGTTTATTTCTGTTCATGCTTGGCTTCCTTCCTAAAGCAAATATTTCTGGAACATTAGAGGAAAATCCCTTTAGCCATTTCATAGTTATAAGATTATGAAATGTATATTCCTATCTAAATGCTAAATTCTGACTACCAGCTTCTTGGTGGAAGAGATCATTGAAAACAAGTTCAACTTTGCAACTTTCAAGTTAGATATGCAAATACTCCAAGGGTGAATATAAAATAATAACTCCCCTCTCACAAAACTGAGAAAAAGGTAAAGAGGGATCTTTCCTCAGTTCTCAGATCTTTTCCTCTTAAAATATTTTTTTTTCCCTCCAGCTCAGACTTGGAGGTAAATATTTTGATGCAAAGATACTTTTATAAGGAAAAGGATTAAAGTAGAAGTTGCAATGAGACCAGATGAAGATGCATTAAATTGTGACAGAAACACTGCTGAAGGAAGTTTCTGCTCAGTGGCAGAGCAAACCCACATCTACCTGTGACAGAAAGGTAGCCATGCACAATGACAGGCTAGATATTAAAGCGGGGGGGTGGGAGGAAGCTTTTTCTCAAATGTATGCAAATTTTTTTCTTAAGAATATTTTTTTAGGTTAAGTCTATTACCACTGAAGTTACTAACTTTGAATTGAAATATTCTTGACAGAAATAGCTCATTAATTTCTTGGTTAGAGTTTAGAAAGAAGCATTTTTCTAACTAATATCTTGGCAAATGTATCAGAGAAATACTCCCAGTCTAATGGATCTTCTGTTTAAAAACT
Source organism: Falco peregrinus (assembly GCF_023634155.1). NCBI lineage: Eukaryota > Metazoa > Chordata > Aves > Falconiformes > Falconidae > Falco > Falco peregrinus. The sequence continues at coordinate 5,632,286 of NC_073726.1, read as the reverse complement.
AGTTTTCAGCTGATGCTATATGTGAAATATATTTTTACAGTGATAATTTCAAATTGTGTATTCTAAATCAAACTGAGGATCCACTTTACAGAGACAGTAGCTGAGAACAGTTCCAGTAGCTTCATGCAGTTCCGAATAGCAGTTTCTGTATTGACAATTAGTATAGGGAAGTCCTCAAACCGAACATTTAATTTAGAGGGAATGTAAATGTTATAAAAGGGGTATAGAAGCTTTGTAAGGAACTGCAATATGGCAAGAAATAACCATTAATGAAAAAGCCCTCTAGTGAAATGATTGCTTTTGCTGAAGCACTTGCCTTACAAGCACTGGAAGAATGACAAATATAAGTACTGCATTAAAAGAATCTTGAAGGAAGTTCATGATTGAACTTTTCTGTTTCTTATTCTCTAGGTATTAAATGAGTATCTGTTTTTCATTCTGTGATACTAACATATTTTACATTTCTGTAGCTGTTTAACTGGGTGGAATATTCTGTTTAGATGTTTCTAATGTTGTGGGGTTTTGTTGGAGGAAAAAAAACAGAAAACAGCTTAAAAAAATTCTGTGAAAAACAGCTTACAAATTGGTGACAGCAGGCTGCTTAACATAATGGAGCAAAAGTGACTGAGGTAAGAAAGAATAAAACTCTCCAAACTACAGCAAAGCCAGCCCTCCTTGCACGAGTTCTACCTAGAGAGCAAATCTTCTAAACCTAGCAATTCATTCTCTTCTATCTTTCTTGGTGCATGTGTTGCCTTCAAAACAATTCTGCCCGAGAGAGATACAATTGCCGTTTTAATTACAACTCACAAAAGAGAAAGCAACAGATGTATAAACATATTTTAGGTATTTATTAAATATCTGCTGAATTGTTACAGTCCTGTTGGCTCATTAATGAAATCTCCATGGGTTAACCACTGATTCCCAACACCTTTATCTGCAAAGACACAAGAAAGATTTGCATTTTCACCTTATGTACACTCATTATAATTTCTTTTATATGTTACTAATTATAAGATTTTATATTTCTTTTCTCTTTTCTTCTTGGTAAGGGCTGGCAGCGTTGCTGACTGTATTAAAAAACTGAAAGGATATGTAAAGGAATCCACTGAAAAAATACAACTAACTATAAAGTTCTTTTTCAAACTGATCAAGGTTAAGAAGCATCAACTAACAAATAAAGGAAAGAAAAAGGGGGAAAAAAAAAGAAAATAAAAAATAAAGAAGAAAACCCCCTCAGTTCTTGGAAAATTAAAAGACTCTGAGGATTTTCCTCATAATGTCAAGGTTAATTTTGCCCCCACAGTATTTAGGTTTAGAATTTCCTGCAAGAGTTTTCTTCTTTTCGTATTATATCTCGGAATACAACTTGAGACTGACAAACATTTAGACACCATGATTTCTTAATATGCATAAATCAGGAATACCTGCTGTACATTTTGCATAATAACATGTAAACTTTTCAGAAGGCACATTACAAATTCCACTTTCTGGACTCATGAGATTTTACTTTCAGAGTGTGTGATCCTCAGAAGCGGAAGACAGCCCTTTTCCTGATCCAGTTTCTGTAGCATTCCATAGAATGTGCCAAAGGTAATAAAAGAATTTCATCCATATTCTAATAAGCTCTTGCTGTGCTTCATATCAAAATAAATTAGTAGCTCTGTCCCTTAACCTTCACCCAAATGTCACTAGTTGATATATTTCCTGTTTCCATCAATTATTCAATATTCAAATACTCCACAGGTTAGTACTTGAACCATCAATGCAGAGACATGTCTATCCTGAAGAAGATCCTAAGCAGGAATGACAGAGATAAATCAAAGAAGGATATTCCTTGTGTTAAGCAGCATTTACACCAGGACTTTGCATTTGGATTTTCTGTTTATGAAACAAAATGAAAGTTTCATTTTAGGTATGCATATTGGGCACGATTTAGTTCCCTAAATATATGACTTCAATTTAATTTTGAGTGCTGGAAAATTATTCTTGCTGGCCTTTATTTGCTGCTAAAGAAAGTCATCTCAGCTCTTTTAAAATGCCTATGGTACACAAGGGCATTTCAAATGGTACTGGTTAACTTTATCTGGGTAAAAGGAACAAGCCTTTAGGGTGGGATTACTTTTGAGATTAGGACTGCCACATTTAAGGGTTTCTATGTAGATATTTACATGTGTTTGGGAGTCTAAACTTCACTGGACATCTAATCTGTACAGGGGATGTAGACTAAAGAGAAGTGCAGACAGGCAGCCACCAGTTTTCTACTTTAGAGCTAGTCAACACATCCTCTAGGCTACAATGACTCTGCCAATCAATATTTTTATTTTTTTTTACTGTGGGGTTTAGGCACTTTGGCTGTAAGCAGATGCATAGAAAGTTATGGTTTTAAGGAGACTTAACACAGCAGAAGCGATGTTGTTAAAGCCTATGGGAAAAAACAGACAGGGAGTTACACTTCTGGAATAGTCAGGAATTGTCAAAAGACATATGGAGGAAGTTGCAACAGGTCATTTTCATATATGTCATATTTTAGTAGAAATCAGTCATGTAGATTAATTGTGCTCTGATAGGGAAATAGAGTAGAGGAATAATGATTTTTTTGGTGAGTCTCTATAGATCTAGAAATTAAATACAATCAAATCTGTTGAATATAATAAAAACATTACATAGCAATACCACAGAATGGCTGAAGTCAAAAAGCATCTTTGGAGATCCTCTAGTCCAGCCCCCTGCTCACAGCAGTATCCACTAGAGCAAGTTACCCAGGGCTTATGTATGGTTATGTTTTAAATACCTCCAAGGATGGAGATTCTACAGTCTCTCCAGGCAATCTGTTCCAGTGGTTGATCGCACAGTGTTGGGGTGTTTGGGTTTTGGGCTTTGAGTTGAGGGGTTTTTTTGTTGCTGTTTTGTTTTGTTTTGTTTTTCTTTTGTTTTGGTTTGGTGTTTTTTTAATGTTTAAATGGAATTTCCTGTATTTCCGTTTGTGCCCTGTGTCCTATGTTTTCCCTGATCACCCCTGAGACAAGTCTGGCTCTGTCTTCTTTACTTCTCCCATCAGGTATTTATCCGCATCAATAAAAGCACCCTAAGCCTCCTTCACACTAAACAGACCCAGCCCTCTGAGCTTTGCCTTGTATGACATGTGCTCCAGACCTTTAATCATCCTTGTAGTACTTTGTTTACTCGCTCCAGTATGTATATGTCTCTCTTGTACTGGGGAGGCAAAACCTGGGCACAGCACCGAGATGTGTCTCACCAGTGATGAGCAGGGGGGAAGGATCACCTCTTTTGACTCGCTGTCAACACTCTGCTTTCACGCAGCTCAGAAGGCTGCTTTCCAGCTGGTCAGTCCCCAGCCCGTACTGGTGCACGGAGTTACTCTTCACAGGTGCAGCATCTTGCATTTTGTTTTGTAAATCTTCATGTTTCTTTTTATCCATTTCCTCAGCCTGTAAAGTCCAGAAGTCCCTCTGAATGAGACCTGAGAACAACCTTCTGGGGTACCAACCACTCCTCACACTTTGTCCTTGGTGTTTTGATTTCTATGAAGTATTATACATAATAATAATGTAACTGAAATATGGTAATTTAAGAAAGAAAAAAAGTATTTAACATGTGGAGAGCTTAAATAATAACTATTTGAAGTTGTATTAGTAAGTTCTTTCTACAAATAACAAACATAATTATGCAATTATTTAATTCAGATCATTGACAGATGGTCTGAATTTGGAAATTTTGGTGGTTTCTATACCTGTTTAAACATCACATACCATTATTTCACCTAATCAAATCATCATCTGATGTTATTTTAGGGGAATAATAGGATTCAGGAAAAGCTTCCATCTTTGTAGAGAATGATTTAATAGTTACAGAGATTGAAATTTAAGTCTTGTTGTCTAGGTGTACACAACTTCAATTACTTTCATATATTTTCAAAGGAGAATATGTATTGGTACTCCTCTCTTAGAAATAATTTAAAAATATTAGCAGAAAAAAAGGTTTGTAAGTTTTATAAACTTACAACTTTTTCCACATATGCTTTTGAAACGTTCTGACAGTATTCATATCAATACACACACTGTGTACATTAGCTAATAAAAGCAAGAAAAGTCCATGAACATCAATGCCACTGTCACCTTGAAAAAATATATATTAATCCACAGTATGGAACTTGAAATCTTTGTAACTTTGCATATTGCGCAGTCATTTATACTTGTGATAAATGAACATAAAATTACTCTTTCATTTTGTAATATGTCACACTCATTGCACAGAAGTACATGACGAGTAGTACAATACTGTATCAAACTGAGATTATGACGTAGTTGTAATCACACCAAATACCTTCTACAAGCAAGAACAGTCTGTGCCAATAACAGTCTGTGCCAATCTATCTGGATTAAGATAAAGGGGTTTAACTTTCATACTACAAGGTTCTCACAAGTCGGAAAATTTGTTTAGGACAATAAATGCAAAAATAGAGGCTTTGGATGTTTGGGTGGGTTTTCTGTATATCAATTGCTTTCGAAATTCAGACACACTTTGTACTAAAAATATATTTTCATAATGCAAAGCAATATTTGAAGTTAAATAGTTATTGCATTTTGACCCTGATGGGCAGCTAAGCATCAGAAAGCATCTCACTCACTCTCCCAACACTGGGGTGGGGGAAAGAATCAGCAAGGTAAAAATGAGAAAACTCATGGGTTGAGATAAAAACAGTTTAATAGATAAAGAAAAATCCATGTGTGCAAGCAAAGCAAAATAAAGAATTAATTCACCACCTCCCACCAGCAGGCAGGTGCTCAGCCTTCTCAGGAAAAACAGGGCTCCATCACACATAACAGTTACTTGAGAAGACAAGCACCATGACTCTGAATGGCTCCCCCTTCCTTCTTCTCCCCACAGCTTTTATTGCTGAGCACAACATCCCATCATCTGGAATATCCCATGGGTCAGCTGGGGCCAGCTGTGCTGGCTATGTTCCCTCCCAGCTCCCTGTGCCCCCCCAGCGCACCCACGGGTGGGTGAGGCCCTGGCCTTGGCTCTGTGCAAGCAATGAGGACACCCCTGGGTTAACACACTGCTTTCAGCACAAAACCAAAACATAGCCCTAGACTGGCTACTGCAAAGAAAATTAAGTCTATCCAAGCCCAAACCAGTACAATAGTAAAAATAAAAAATTATCTATAGCAAATAAAATCTAGTTTAGGACCTACTTCTGAAGCCAGACCGTGGTGGTCTGACTTCTGCTGGAGGCCAGGTGCCCACCAACACACTCTATCACTCCCCCTCCTCAGCTGGACAGGGGAGAGAAATCAATACAAGGCTCATGGGCCGGGACAGGGGCAGGAGAAGGTCACTCACAAATTACCATCACGGGCAAAACAGACTCGACTTGGGGAAATTAATTTAGTTTTATGCCATTCAAATCAGAGTAGGATAATGAGAAATAAACCCAGATATTAAAACACCTTCTCCCCACTGCTGCCTTCTTCCTGGGCTCAGCTTAATTCCTGATTTCTCTACCTCTTCTCCCCAAGCAGCGCAGGGGGATGGGGAAAGGAGGTTGGGGTCAGTTCATCACACCTTGTCTCTGCTGCTCCTTCCTGCTCACTCTCTCCCCCTGCTCCTGTGTGGGATCCCTCCCATGGGAGACAGTCCTCTATGAAATTCTCCAATGTGAGTCCTCCTGCAGGCTGCAGTTCTTCAGGAACTGCTCCAGCGTGGGTCCCCCATGGGGTCACAAGCCCTGCCAGGAAACCTGCTCCAGCCTGGGCTCCTCTCTCCATGTGGCCACAGGCCCTGCCAGAAGCCTGATCCAGTGTGGTCTTCCCATGGGGTCATGGCCTCTTTCGGGCATCCCCCTGCTTTGGCATGGGGCCCTCCACGGGCTGCAGGTGGGTATCTGCTCCACTGTTAACCTCCTTTGGCTGCAGAGGAACAGCCTGCAGGAGAATCTCTGCTCTGGCACCTGGAGCGTCTTTTCCTTCATGTTTGCAGAGTTGTTCCTCCCACATATTCTCATTCCTTTCTCTAGTTGTTGTTGCACAGCACGTTTCCCCCCCCCCCCCCCCCTTCTTAAATACGCTATCACAGAGGTGCTACCACTGTCGCTGGTGGGCTCGGCCTTGGCCAGTGGTGGGTCCATCTTGGAGCCGGCTGGCATTAGGTCTATCGGACATACAGAAAACTTCTGGCAGCTTCTCACAGAAGCCACTCTTGTAGCTGCCCCACTAACACAACCTTGCCATGCAAACCCAACACACAGACTTACATTTAATCACACTTCTTTGGTGTCAGGATAAGCCGTACTAGAATGAAACATCATGATTGTACCTAAAGACCACATTTGTACCTTGATGTCTACAATACCTATGGCTATTGATTACTTTGTGTGTCAAAATCAGAATTTTAGGGTGTTTTCATATAACTTAAGATCTAAAGTAGTGCAAAATCTACTTTATACAGAGATACTAAAAGGACTGAATATTTCAGTTATCCAGGGGAAGGCTAAGGTTTAATCACAGTCAAGACACAGAGAAAGAAAGATTTCTGATGGTAGAGGACTGGTTTTTTTCCCCTAGAAGACATAACAATTTTCGGTGTCTATAAGGTAGATGAAGCTCATTCAGATGATGAAACAAGACATGCAATGTTGGCAGTATATGTAATTAACCAGTAGGACAATATGCCTTCTTATGCAATAGTTTCTCCAGTTACTAAAAAGTCCCAAACCCTGGCTGCATTTTCCTAAAATAAGTGCTATCAGTCCACCAGAAGTTATAGTTTCCTGGAGAAATCTCTTGACAATTCAGAGTCTTTCTCGCCGAAGAGGACATATTGCCAAAGCACTGCTTCATTCCAGTCATTTCTGTCTGGGAAAACATTTTATTGTGCTCCACTGCTGACCCACATAATCCATAACAGCTATGTGGGCACTCTGATAGACACTGCAGGATACACTGGCCCCCAGCTGCTATGACTAGTAAAATGCTCAGCTAGACTAGGTATCAGGGGCTAAGTAATTAAAAATGGCCAACTTCCTTTGGCTTGCTGAATTAAATTAATTTGGGAAAATGGGAAGAAGTTCACAGCTGCAAATAAATTTTTATCATGGGACTCATTTTTGCTGTCTACCACATGGGATGGTAGCTCACTGCTTCATCAATATTCAGTAAAACTGGCAGAAGACTCTCAGTTTATCGCCAGAAGTAGATTCATTTTCTGCTAACCATCATTCCCAGATGTATTATTTACTACAGGAATTGCTTTGGGGAATAATTTTAATAATGGCATGACATGTGGCTAAGGAATAACATAACTAGGTAGGCAGAAGAATTTTATACTCGACAATCCAAAACAATTGTGACTAATGAATGGCAAATGTAAGCAAAATGGGGCCCAATCCTCCATTGCTTAGTAATTATATGTGGCAAAGCAAGCACCAAAGTGCTTCCCAATTTGGCACATTTTAGATTTCCAGAGGTTAGAAACTACACAAGACAGCAGACAGAGGGTTATGGAATATTGCCCTCCAACATGGAGAACAGGAGAGTACACACTATTCTGAATTTTTATTGCATTTCTACCAGAGAATGTTCAAGGATGAAAAAGTCTGCTGGCTTTGCAACCTTCTTGAAAGCCTGTCTTTCAAAACTCTTGATGATATTTTCTATTTATGAAACAAGTGACAAACTCAGTTAGGTCTCCAATACGTGTGTACAAACTACATCACAGCACTAACCTTTGATGCCTGCACCTTCTCTATTCAGAAGGAAGGCTGAAAGTAAATTGATCCATTTACTCTGCATTAAAGAAAGATGAAGGATGCCCAGCATACAGAGGTTCAAACTTTTCTGGAGAAAGGAGTAAAGCACTGGAACATACTCCATTGCTGCTGTTTAAGCTGCACGTGAAGCATGCAAGGTTTGAAAGTAGTGCATACAAAAGTAGACTAAGGTTTGCAGCTCAGTGATACCAAAACCTTTCTAAGATATGAAAATCCTTTTCCTCTTGAATGTTAAGTAAATCTACCTTAAACTGTTACTAGATAAAACCTGAGCTAATATTAGGGATAACCATAATGTCCAATCTCATATGAATGTCCTAATCTTCTGGAAGTGCTGTTCTCTTGGCTCTAGAGAAGATAGGAATAATTACAGTTTTCAGTATTTGAAGCTGTTAACGACAGAACTATCATTGACTGACTTCTCCCAGGCAGCGAAAAGCAGAGAAAAAGAGCAAATGATCAACGTACTTATGCTCCCATTTAAATCACTGCAGAGTTTCAGGATCTTGACTGTACTTAGACTGGGGGAAAGTTCATATAGCTGATGAGTTTGTATCATCTATCCCTTATGCTCAAACAAATTAGATCCCAGTTTTATCTAGATGACCCACCTATCTGTTCTGTTTCACTACCAAATTAATTATATTTTTATGCAACCAAAGCCAGTTATATCCCACTGAAGTTACCAAGAAGGGTCAGGAGCAAAGACTCCTTCATGCTGTATAATTTTAAGAGGCATCTTTATTATAGTAAAAAAACCTAGTAAATTCATATTTCTAAAGTGATTTAGATGTGAAAAGAACTACATGACTTGTTATTATTATTCACCTTATTATCAAATTATTGTATCGAGAAGAGTCCTTTAAAGATACATCATATTTTAATGTTATCTCATCTTTTCTGTTTCGCTTGCCTTTTTGCTTGCTAGCTTGTGCCAGAGGAGATGAAATGGAAATGGAATGGGTAACACAGAACACCTATTGCTAGACAAATCACTTGTTTAGGTTTTGTACAACAGATCTGTGTTCCTAACTTTCAACATATTTGAAGATCTTCACCTTCATACCAGAAAATATGAGCTATAGAATAGAATAGAATAGAATAGAATAGAATAGAATAGAATAGAGTAGAATAGAATAGAGTAGAATAGAATAGAGTAGAATAGAATAGAATAGAATAGAATAGAATAGAATAGAATAGAATAGAATAGAATAGAATAGAATAGAATAGAATAGACTAATTCAGTTGGAAGAGACCTACAATGGTCATCTAGTCCAACAGCCTGACCAATTCAGGGCTGACCAAAAACTAAAGCAGGTCATAAAGGGCATTGTCCAAAAGCTTCTTAAATACTGACAGGCTTAAGGCATCAACCACCTCTCCAGGAAGCCTGTTCCAAAGTTTGACCACCATCTCAGTAAAGAAATGCTTCCCAATGTCCAGTCTAAGCCCCCCCTGGTGCAGATTTGAAGCGTTCCCACATGTCCCATCACTCGATATAAAGGAAAAGAGACTGTACTTCCTTCTCCACTTCTCCTTCCCCAGGAACCTGCAGAGAACAATGAGGTCACCCCTCAGCCTCCTTTGCTCCAAAGTAGACAACCCCAAAGTCCTTAGCCACTCTTCATAAGATATTCATTCTAGCCCTTTGACCAGCTTTGTTGCCCTCCTGTGGACCTTCACATCCTTCTCGAAATTGTGGGGGCGAGAACTCCACACAGCATTCAAGTTGAGGCCACACAAATAATGAATACAGCAGGATAATCACTTCTTTTGATCACCTCGTTGTGCTGTGTTTGGTGCACCTCAGGATGTGGTTTGCTCTCTTTGAGCCTACTGTAACCAGCACCCACAGATCCCTTTCTGCAGGGCTTCTTTCCAGCTGCTCCTCTTCCGACTTATGCTTGTGCCTGGCATTACTCCATCCCAGGTACAGAATCCAGTATTTGGACTTGTTAAATTTAAACCCACTAATTATTTCCTGATAGTCCAATCTATCTAGATGCTCCTGCAAGGCATCTTGTCCCTCAAGAGGGTCAACAGCACCTCCCTATTTTCTGTCCTCAGCAAACTTGCTAATGGTGCATTCAACTCATTCATCCAGATCACTGATAAATATATTGAACAGAACCAGCCCTAGAATTTAACCCTGAGGAACACCATTGCTGACCGGTTGCCAGCCAGCTCTTTAAGCCCTGCTGTTCAGCCAGTTCTTCACCCAACACACCCTGAATCTGCTCATCCCACATTTGGACAACTTGTCCAGAGAGCTACTGTGATGGACTGTAAACGTGGCAGTGTGCTCCCCCCTCCTCCAGTCCTGACCTTTGTTTCTGTAATAATGCTCAAGTGATAACCACCAGTGTCAGTCCAAATGCTCTATCCAACTCAAAATAGATTTGGGGGAGACAGATAATGACACAGTAGTCAAGGGCTAATTTGAACAATGCCCCCACCTAACAGTGCTGGTCAATGTTGACTCAAGCCAAGTTTGAAAGAAACTAACCTCGGTAGTTGGCATGCAGATATGACTATGAGTCAATTCTCTTACTCCATGAACAGTGGACAGCCCAGGGCCCGTGGAGCTGTCCTGCATGGCAGCAGCTGCACACCAGGATCCCCCCTTGAGCAGGGACACCTCTTAAGGTTACTCCTTGAGGTTGAGATTCCTTGCTGCAACAGATTCTTGGTAAGCGATGCATAGCATGCTAAACTTTGAAATCTTAGCTAAGAGGTATAAAGGATTGATTGTGCATATATAATCCTTTAGGTATAAACCGCTGACCAAGTCTGGGACTAAGTCTGGATCCAGCTGCACCTGAACTCCCCTCTGAGGGGGTCCTCTCTGAACCTCATGACTTGATGGGAGGGTCTCCCTGACAGTTTTGTCTGACCCTATCAGCTGTGCAGTAAATAATCAAGTGTACCTTGCAATCAAATCTTGTTAAACCACTGTCACTTTCACTTTCAAACTTTGTTAAATCACTGTTTTATACCAATAAACGTACTGCTACTTCTGTCTTACAAGTGTATCACTGCATTTGCAACAGGATCAAAAGCCTTACTAAAATCCAGAAAAACTATATGCACCTCCTTGCCTTCATCCACTATTTTCAGTCAGAATTCCCTGTTTATAAAATACCAAAGATACCTCACTGAGTCCTTAGCAGCATCACCTTGCATTTTCAACTATTAAATTTCATAGCTTTTCTATTATTTTGCCCTGAAGATCATTCAGTTCTCCCTTTATGATATTCCAATATTTCTCTGTGATGATGATGTGTTTACATGTGTGGTTATCTGCAAATATTACTATGCCTTGCCTACTTTTCCTTCCAACACGGTTAAAGAAAATATTAAATAAAATCAGTCCCAAGAACAGACCTCAGAGAACTACAGTAGTAATCTAACTGTAAAGTAATATATCTCCTTTAAGAAGTACTTCTTGGTTTTACTTTAGTTGGCTCTTTATCTGTTCTACAATTCATTTTATTAAACTCCATTCGCTGCTGTTGAACTGTGTTGCCTGTGTCAACCACCTCACTGAATCCTTAATAAAGTGGATCTACGGCATTTTTTTTTTTCCTAGAAACTCAGTTTTTTATTAAAGAGCAATAACATGGCTTTGTTATTGATCTGTAAGAAGGAATAAATACTAGGTTTATGGAAACAATAGTTAAAAAAAAATAATCATATAAGTGGAACAAGGGAAAATGATAAACCTCTGGAAAAGTGATTCGTAACTTCTATGTTCAGAAAAGGGGAGAAATAAGGGAGCTAGCAATACTAAATCAAGCCTGAGATTAAGGTGATAGAAAATTAAAGACAGGATTCTAATGGGGCTTCGAAGTGAGACATGATAATGAAATGGGAGTGAATAAGAAGTTAATGCTGAAGTTTCTGATACAGACATACTTTTGGAAAGGTATTGACAAACTGAAAAGAGTTAACATAGGAAAATTAATAAGATGGAAGAACTAGAAGGATGGACTGACAAATAAAAGAAGTCAAGGTAATTAAAATAATGAAATGTTAATAACTAAAATGTACTCACACAAAGCATTAGGAGAATTACATAAAAAAGAGTAGTATGATGGAAGCAAGCTAAATAAATCTTACTGAGATCACAGAATACTTTTCAAGAGCAGAATCTATTTGCCTCAGAAATTTTCTCACATTAAAGTATCTCAGAAGCCATATATATGTGACTTCTAAAATGAAATTCCAAAAACCTGAAGAAAATATGATTAGTTCTGTATTAATGGTGAAAAAAGAAAATCTGATGTCTGAAATTAATTCTGACTCTTTTCCATTGTCCTGACATCTTATTAAGTAGCACATAAGGAGTAAGTTATGCAGGTTTTCACTGTATCCATTTATGATGAGAGAAAAAATTGTACTGAAAAGCCTGAATTTGTTCCTCTGGGTTTCTATTTCTTTCACAAGGGAATATATGATTCTGTATTTGGAATTCAGTAAACAGATTTCCCTCTGCCTGAGGCTCCATGTACTTGTCATGTTCTGATCAAACTTGGTTTGCTCAGATTGCAAAGGATAAAGTCACCTATATTCTATATAATTGTCTACCTGCTGTGTAGAACATTTCCTGAAGAGCTGAGAGCCTCAGGTTACAACTGTCTTCTGCCTAAATGTGTTTGAGAGTCAACATCTGTATGCTGGAAAACTTGCCTGGAAGCTAGGCTAAGAAAGGTTTGGGAAAGACATCTGTCAAATAGTTATTGCTAACCCAGATCCCAAACTAAATCCATGTTAGTTCAGATTAATTACCAGGCGCTACCTAACTACACATGCCTCCTTTCTCTAGAGGTGCCTGGGCTCATGCAAGAGGAAGAATTTGAGACAAATGTCTTTACAGGCATTTTATTTGGTGGCTCAAGAATCTAGACAAATAAGTATTGACACTGTTATGACTCTACATATGAACTTACGCTCCATCATTGTGTTTAGAGTTGTTTCACGCTACTTTTTTAAACGTTCCGAGATGGAGTGTTTCAACCTTAGTGTCTTTGCTAAATGTCTGTGCTCTTGCACATCGAACGTATTAGGTACAGTTGTGAAAAAAATATGTCTGCATCATGCAGTTTTTAGGTAAGACATTCAGAATAACACAAAACTCACCTTATGAGTCTCTAAAATTAAGTATCCTTACATATTTTCATTAAATAGTACTTTCTAGTGTGTCATTAGGGCCCTGGGCCTCTGAAATAATTTATACACATTCTTAATACATTGAACTAAATAGCATTGTCTTGTCAGTCAACAAAAAATGCACTTATGCCTTTTGGCCACTATTAGGATCGATGGTCAATTTGTACTTCATTTTAATTACTAATAAATTAATACAAGCCTACTAGATCATAGTAATTAGCATTTTTCTGATTGATTTGCCACCAAGAAATGACCCTGATTATGTTGTTAATAATCAGTTTACTCTTAATTGGCTTTTTTTTTTTTTTCATTAAAGCATAAAGTGCTAGTATGGTAGGTTATCCTTGGCTGGCTGTCAGATGCCCACCAAGCCACTTTCTCACTCCCCTTCTCAACAGGACAGTGGGAGAAAATAAGATTAAAACGATTGTGGGTTGAGATAATGACAGGGAGGTTGTGTAGCAATTACCATCACTGGCAAGCCAGACTCAACTTGAGGAATTTAATCTATTGCCCGTTAAAAGTATAATAGGATGGTGAGAAACAAAGGCAAAACTAAAACCACCTTCCCTCCACCCCTCCATTCTTCCCAGACTCAGCTTCACTCCAGACTCCTCTGTCTCCTCCCTACAAGCAGCGCAGGGGGGTGGGGAACGGGGGTTGCAGTCAGTTCATAACACTTCACCTCTGCCACTACTTCCTCACACATTTCCTCCGCTCTGGCATGAAGTCCCTCCCACAGCACATAGCCCTTCACAGACTTCACCAGCATGGGTCATTCCCACCAGCTGCAGTTCTTCAAGAACTGCTCCAGCATGGGTCCTCTCCATGGGGTACAATCCTTCAGGAATGGACTGCTCCAGCCTGGTCCCCCATGCTCTGCAGTTCCCACAAGGAAACCTGTTCCTATGTGGGCTCATCTCCATGGACCACAGTTCCTGCCAGAAAACTTGCTTTTGTGTGGGCTGTCCGTGGGCTGCAGCTTTCTTCAGGGTATACCCACATGCTTCAGCGCAGGGTCCTCCACAGGCTGAGTGTGGATGTCTGCTTCACTGTGGTCCTCCACGGGCTGCGGGGGACACAAGCTGGTCACCATGGTCTTTATTCTAGGCTGCAGGGGAATCTCTGCTCCAGTGCCTGGAGCACCTTCTCCCCCTCCTCCTTCACCGACCTTGGTGTCTGCAAAGTTGATTCTCTCATCTTTTCTGACTTTTTTTCACAGCTGATATTGTGTGGTGGTTTTTGCACTTTCTTAAATATATTTTCATGGAAGTATCAGCAGCTGGGCTGACAGGCTCAGATTTGCCCAGCGGTGGGTCTGTTTTGGAGCTGGCTGGAACTGGCTGTGTCTATCACAGAGGCAGTCCTCGGCCTCTTCTCACAGATGTTGTCCCTGTAGCCCACCCCACCAGAAACCTTGCCAAGTAAACCAAATACAGCTATACATAATGACCAAGGTATAAAATTATCTATAACTGCATTATAGTAAAAACATTTTTTCCTGGTCATCATTTTCTTTGATTTATTTTCAAAATCGATTAATCAGTTAAATTGAGAGATTTGACCTCAAGGCTAATTACTAAGTTCTTCTGCCAGTGCATGGCAATCGAAGCACAAGGGACATTATGGCAAGGTTATGACATTTAACAATATGGAACAAATATGACATTATTTGGGTTTTATATTAAATAAAAAGATGGGCACAGTTTAACAAAGGAATTTCACATATTCTAGTGTGGGAGTGTTGCTGTAATGAAATGTAAGTATTCAATGGACACATGAGAATGAAAAAATGGTGCACTTCACACAGAGGCAAAAATAAAACAAAGAATATTTTAATAAAAAGCTAGAGTCTTGACATGGCTATAGATAATCTGTAAAGGATTCAAACATTACAGTGTAAAAATGTTTCCTGTAGCTGTATTTTTGGCTACTGAGAAGTGCTCTGAAAACAACCTAAAAGATTGCCTGGCCGCAAATGTTTATTGTAAATGTTCATATCTTCCTAGAGAAATAATCATTTGAATGTCAAATGCAGGTTGTAAACACAGAGACAAGAAACCAATGATAATAAACTTACTTACTTTTACACTTCATTCATAAAATTCATATTTTGTGCAATACATTAACAAGTGTACAGAATATAACATGCCAGTGAATGTTCCTAGCCTCAATAACAGGTTTTTTTTGCTGCGTAAGGCTCACTGTGCCACATGCTGAGTGCACTTAACCCAGAGTGAAGTTCTCAGGGAGCTTTAAGTGCTTAACCCTTCACTAAGTACTTAATCAGTGCAAACCCACTTGCAGTGCCAGGCTGGCACTTGCTTTTTCCTTCATCTCCCTTCAAAATCAAATTCTGGTCTGTCAGCACTCTTGGTGGACTGCTAATCTATCTGCATTAATTATGTCTCTGCTCAGCCCTTTCAGCGTTTTGACCTCTTTTCCCTTTCCTCTTGTGATATGGTATGCTGGGACCTCAATTTGTCTAGGACTTTACAGTAAAACTGCTCTCTTTGCCTGCCTTTTTTAAAAACAATTAATCAATTGACCTGAAATGCTTTAGTCTCTGCACCTATGCTGCAGTAACCATCCTTGCTGCTCTTCTTCCTGGTTGCTTCTGAGGTTTCTCCAGAGATAACCTTTCACAGTTGTTTTCTGGGAAAGAAGTGACCTCCTGCTCCCATCAGAGTGGAGCAGTGCCATAAAGTAAATTGTAGACAAACAAATCAAACAGCTCTACCATCTATCACAGAGCATGACTGACGACTCTGGCTTTTTTTCTTCTGTGCCCTTGGTTCTTTG
Organism: Falco peregrinus; assembly: GCF_023634155.1. Classification (NCBI taxonomy): domain Eukaryota; kingdom Metazoa; phylum Chordata; class Aves; order Falconiformes; family Falconidae; genus Falco; species Falco peregrinus. The sequence continues at coordinate 5,616,520 of NC_073726.1, read as the reverse complement.
TGCCATACTCTTACTTCAGAGTTCATCCACATGGTCACATCACTAATACTGCTTTCTTTATCCCTCTGGGGAATATGTACTAGAATATGCATGACCCACTTCATTTCCTCCACTGAATTCTTATGTTTTCAATCCTAGCTTTTATTTCAATACTTTCTCTCCTTCAAGTCATCCTCATTCTCCTCATCCAGTATCCTTCCCTTGCTATGCAAGAGGTAGCTAATTTGTTCTGAGAAAAAAATGAGTAATATTATGTGACCTCACCTTTCCTTCTCTCCTTCCCTCTGCCTTCCACTTACTTTATTTCTCTGTCACTTGAGCAGTTTCTCAACTTTGCTTTTTCTCTAACATGCACAAAGGCCCTATAGGGACTGTTTTCTAACATCAAGCAATAAAATACATTTGTAAGGCCACAGCACTGAGAATTTTAACCCCATTATGTATGTATGAATTTTTTCACAGTTGATTTGACTTTGGGGTTAGGGACTCAATAAATCTTTGCTGAACATTGAATCATTTTTCATTTTTTAATAGCAAGTGGGCAAGCAGATTGTTTGAAGTTAAAGGGTTTTACTCCTGCATGTTCAGCATTGTAACAAAACCAAAATTGGGACAAGTTACTCCACCTTATTAGCTTTTCGTTACTTAATGCTGAGATTAGTGATTTCAGCAACGCTCAACAAAATGATTGATTAGCAACAAAATAGTAATGCTTTTTATAAATAAGAAAAAAAATATCAAGTATTATTTTCACACTTGTTTTGTCTATTCAGGATTTTCTAGGCATGTAAAACAATTACGAAGGGATTAACTTGTCAGAACATAGATGTGCCATTTCAAAATAAAGGCTATCATGTGACATCTGCTGGCATACGCAAAACTGTCTTTGTGGGAGAGCTGTGCCCTTCTGCAGCAGCAGCTGCAGCCCTGGCAAGATATTCAGCAGAGCCTGAAAGAACACTAGACGCCTATGGTTAGACAGCTGAAAGCTGCTTAGCTTAGTTATTTCAAGTTATTTCTTCAGTTAAGGTCTTTGATGATTTTGTTGCTCTATTAAAGCCAAGTACACTGACTTGTACATGCTTATGCTTAGAATATGATTACAGCAACGTATGCATGCTACGAACAGAAGGAGAAACTCACAACAAATTGGAGTTAACTATGAGAAATCTGTGCTTACACTTAAGATTCTTTTCAAAGCCAGAACAGGCTGATCAAATTTCTTAAAATTACAGCATAGAAAGGAAAAAACCCCACATGATCCTGATTAAACGTCAGTTCAAGGTGTCCAAGCCCTTCATCAGCATAGCTCTTTATCTGACAGAATCTCCCTCTGCCTCAATTTCTTTCCCAATACTGATTTCCTTCTGGCTTGTTGGAATCCAATTTTCATCTAGCCTGTGATCCTTCTATGTTTCTGATGACATTTTTCATTACCATAATGGACATCCATTTGGGGATTATATGATGGACATGCATTTGCCCACAAAACATACACTGAATTATTCTGCTACTGACGTATATTTAATTCTGATCATTCTAATTCTCTTTCCAGTTTTGTGTTGCCAATTTAATTTTTTATGACATGTAGTTTGATCATAGATAATGAGTTTGACTATATTTGTCACTTACTGTGTGTTGAGATTAGCATTATATTCCCATAATTTATTGCCTAGGGAACTTTCCTGGCCAACTTTCTTTTAAAGCATCAATAAGGATCTCAACAATTTGGCTTAAATTATGCAAGGTAATAATTTTCCTCTCCTTGTGTGTGTCTCCATTCTCCCCATTTCGCTGCCCCAATTTCCAGTTTTAAAGACTTCCGGGACCCTTTTAGTACCCACTATATATCCAAACCACTCTGTAAATCCTACTAAGTCCTTGGTTTCAGAAACTACTTGGGTTTAATTAGCTTAATCATGATACGAGTGAGAACTAATGTTTGTTGATTTATAAATTTTACATCTTCTAAGTATCTCATGAATGCCAATGAAATGAAAAGGTATGAAATGCAACACTACTTATAATAATGATTTTGAATTTGAAATAAGAATTTGGAAAAGTGCACAGTGCTTCAGAGCTTTTACCTACTTCTTTTTCTGTGTCCACACTAGCAGTATATCCCAACCTCATAGCTGTTATTTCAACCCTATAATTATTTTACTTATGCCGTATAATTTCCTCCTGCCCACAATTACCTATATTTTAAATCCTTGTATTCTTATATGATTGGGTAAATTGGCTTATTCATTCTTATGATATCTGGATTTTTATATTTCCCTTTTTGGTGTTCTAGGCTTGCAGTTTGCCTACTGGCCAGTGTTAAGATTGATTATTCAGTTTATTTCTTCCACCAAATAGGAACTCATCCAGCTATCTTTATCACAGACTCAGAAAAAAGAATTTACTTTTATCACTTAACTTTTTTATTCAGGTCTCCAAAATCCAAGCCATTGCTCTTTTTGTATATGTTTAAACTGCTTGTTTCCTACTGCATGCTTTAATCTATGGGGAAATGTTTTGCACCACAGCAGGTCCTGCTTCATTATGATTCCTGTACAAAAGGCACTTGGATTCCTTCAAGTATTCTTTAAAATGCCATTTGTTAACTTTGTTAACATTACAATTAATATAGTTATTATATATTATAGACATAGTTATCAGCTATAGTTAACATTATAAAGAAAGAGAGGATGACAGATACAGTCTTACGCCCCTTCAGACACCGGGCAGCCCAAGCTGGGAGGTGCTGAATGGCCCTCTGATCAAGGTGTTGCTCACTGTGCAGATCTCATCCGTGGAAAAGTTACCCCATCTTTGTCTTTTGAGCGCTTATTTTCTTAAAAGAAAATGTAGTGTCTACTGTGAAATGGAAAATGTGTTAATGTGAGCACTTCTTGCCACGCTTTTAGATAAATGCAAGGACACACAGGTGGTGTTATCACCATCCTGAGTGGGGGCTGCCACAGGTTCCTCTGTTACTGTGGGTGGGCAAAGTTTATCCTGCAGCCGAGGGATATGCACAGCACAGCACAGGCCTGATGGCACAGCTATACACATGGCATAGAGTGGCACAGGCGTATGCCTACTCAGGTTAATGGCTCTCTGGATCATTGGCTCCTCAGTGTATGCTGATCAGGTTCATTACAAGCATCTACATGTATTTTAATTGGTTATTTACTTCGTTGATTTACTGTACATACTCAAATGCCAGTCATTAACATTTGTTTATTAATATATTATTATATATTATTATATAATATATTAATAAAATAAAAAATGAACATTAACAATGTTCTGTCCGTGCTATATGTTTTTTGATGCCGTACTTGAATTTTTCCTGATGTGCATAATCTTATAATATGCTACTGTAGGTGTGTCTTGAAGTACTGCAGTTATCCCCCTTACTGCCTTAATAGCAAAGTACTAATCAGCTGTAGTCCTAGGAACATCACTCCAGCTGCCTACCTACAATAGCTAAACTTCATGCATTCTAAGTCTCAGCGTTGTAACTATTTGCCTGAGAGCTATATAGGTACTGTTGTGAGTCACAGAAGAGCAAAACTTCATCTCTTTACAATGAATGTTGTTACTCTAAAGTGTATGTTCAGTAGTCCCAGCCATTTTATCTTCTTTGCTATTTACTAGTGTACTCCTGATGCATGTACTACTAGTCTAGGTTTGGCTGTAGGTGAATTCATAGTGTATTTATATTTTTGACTATTTTGGCAGTATTGGACAGAGGCTGTTGCAAGAGCTGCAGCTTTGTTTCTGTACTTCATTGAAATCATTAGAGAGTAACAGGGAAAGGTAGACATGTATGCGAAGCCTCTGATGGCCTTTGTAATCACAGTGATCACACCTACACGTGTATGAAAGAGGACTATTGCCAAAGATTTTGCTAAATTAAATAAAATGGTGTTTAACAAGAGTTTACTAGACAATAATAATAAAAGTCAGATATGATTCATGCTACTCTTCAGGCTGACTGAAACCTGTTTTACAGTGTATTGAAGTACCTTCGTATCGTGCTACAACACCTGAGAGAGAAGGTACCGTTCCCATACTTCGCAAAAGAGTTGACTTACAATATCACTGGTCCAGCACAATGACAAAAGAATGTTAAATGGTTTTATTGATCATTTTCCTGCTCAAGGGAATCTTAAAAAATGTTATTACAATTATATTTCAGTATGTATTCTACTGCAGGGATTAGCCATTCCATTTAGAAACTGCTTCCCTGCCTTTCAAAAACCCGATTTACACAGTCACAAAACTCAAACAGCACTGCATTTCTTTCTTAGGAGCTTTTCATAAAATACAGTAATGATTAACAATCAGTTGTATAGTGGATTATAAAATTCTTATCAGGTCTCAAAGATTAGACCTATTACATTTAGCAAGAACCTGGCTATGAACAGATACTCACATAGTAGATCAGCTGTATCTGGAACTAGTTCAGAAGTGATACTTCATATTCATAATTATTATTCATAACTTCCATAATTTTTTGTAATTAGTAATAATTAGGAGAATAGTTGTCAAGTTTCTAGGCAGTCCAAGTGTACTCACACATCAGAAGAGACTTGGACAGGTATTAACAAAGTTGAAGAGAGATGGGAACAAACAGTGGAAACACTTTGACAAGACACTCTATTTCTGCCCAAAATGCGCAGCCAGCCGCCAGCACTAATTCTCTTGTGCTTTCTCACTATCCCTGTGGTGACTTTACTTGCATTCCTCACTGACTAAGAGGTTTTGGCCCTTCTTCAATAAGATTCTGATAATGTCAAACTCTGGCTGTTTTTACCAAATACCTGCTGTGTTTTACTGTCATGGTGTCAGGAGTCATGAAAGTCATTTTACAGGTAATCATTACCTCTCATGGTACCCTGTAGGTGACAGATTTCAAAGTAGTGAAAAGGAGATTTGATACATATGCAATCCTGCCCCTAAACCTCTATGGTCCTCTCTGGCCCTAACTAAGTGGAAAATACATAAAAGGAAAATAATCTCTTCTAATAGTCAGGTGATCCACCTTCTTGTATTACAGGTTACATATTGTTATGCCAAAATAGTCATAGTGGTAGTTTTAATCACTCTTTTAGGTACACTATAACTAGTATCTACTTTCTAGGAAATGAGTGCATTTCTATATTGGTATCAACATTATTGTCAGTATGTACCACTACTACTATATATATAAACAGTGATACTTTTTTTTAAACACTAGGTTGCTGTTACTGACCTGTGTGACTTACTGTTTTTTTAGATACAAATATTAAATATATCACATGAATACAATCCATGTATGCATCAATAAAATCTAAGATGTCTTTTTTAAGCTAAAGTTTGGCTTGGGAAAACTGATTTATAACCACAGGAAAATAACTATTTTTTCAAGATAATGTAGAGTAACAGAAGATCTCAGAGTTCTGGTTTTTGTACATGTAATCATAATGAAGGTATGGCAGTAAACATATTTTGCTTTTTAGCTTTTAAAAAAGGGGAAATTTTGTCTCCCATGAATAAATCAAAAAAGCCTTACTCTCTGAGTAATGTGGATGCATATGAGAACTTAGGGTGTCAGTTGATTTGGTCTATTATGGAGAATTAACCTTTAGAGACACAAGTTTCTTTGAACGATTCTTCAATGCTTCATTTGGCTACAGATGATCACTGATGGTTGAAGCTTTCTAATCAGTTTGAGAATTCTCTCTTCCATAAAACCTCTTGCAATATTAGGAACAAAACCCACTGATCCATTTTTTGTTATTATTAAATGGTAACTGTTTTGTCTCCATTTTTCCCTGTTCTATTTTTTAAGTGAAACAGTAATTAAAATGTGATTTTAAAATGAAAAGTGCAGGAAGGGGGGGGGGGGGGGGAAGAGAGAAAAAAGATCATATATTTCTTCTCTCAATAAAACCTAAATGCACTACATGCATTGTGATTTCTGCAGTTATGTTATTGGTTACAACTAATTAGTTGAAACTTGGCCAAAAAAATTCAATAGATTTTTTTCTGGTTTCAGTCATTGTTGCAGAAGTATCTAATGGAAAATCAGTAGTTTTTGCTATTTGCTTATTATTAGTTCTGTGTTATTCTATAATTTATCATATTTCTTTCACCCAGCCATGCAAAAGAAATAATACTCTGTGACAAGGGTTGCCAGTGTTTCAACATAAGCAGTAAGCAGTCCAAACAAACTGCTTATTATGAAGTCTATAGCAGAAAAATAACAGATCTGCTAATAAGAAATTGGGATTGACTGGCAAATAATTCACCAACCAAGAAAAAAATCTCTGTATCAGCTTGTTTTCTCTTAGAAATAAGTCTATTTAGTCCTCATTCAGTGAAATTTATTCATATATGGAGATATAGTGCCAGCCCTATTCACTATTTAAATCCTATGTAATATGTCAGCTTTTGCTGATATATTTTGGGCTGAATTGCAGCCCACAGTTGCTTAAACTGAATGGGTGATATTTCCAGTTGGATCAGGAACAGAATTTTGGGAAAATTTATTAAAAAGTCCGTTCTAAAGTTTATCTTACTAGCTCGGTTTCATTACACCTCACATATCACCATTAAAATAGTTGCCTGTGAATCATTCTAGAATTATGATAACAAGCTAGGGACAGCTGGACAATGTTCAGTGAGTTGCTGACTCCCCCTGAAGCCAAACAGGGCAGCCTTGCAGTACTGAAAAATGACCCTAAAGGCTGCCTCAGGGTTGCTTTGAGCAAAACACTATAGGCATATCTACTAGAGTGTTTAAACAAATGAAAGCTGGATTACTGTGTTCTGAGAGTCATTTGTCATCCTATAATCACTGATCAATACAAAACTCACGACGGCAAATAATAGCCTCCATGGTCCAAAACACAAATGAGTCTGAAATCTTTAACTTGAGATATTCTTTCTCTCTTCATCACACTAGGATATCTCCCTGGAAAATGGCACACTTTCAAGAATTGCTGCTATGACTGAAAAATATGGTAGACAACCTTCAAAGATTTAATAAACTGAAAGAAAAGGTAGAAAGTGTGCTTGTATGAGAATTTGCAGCACTGAAAGGTGTTATAGCAGAGAATTTATTGTCTGACAATATGCAGGGAGAATAGTTTAGGCACTAAACACTGTACTAATGCAGTTACTGTTCAATGTCTTTTTTTTTTTTTTTTGTCACATCGGAAATATATGTTTCCATTTTTGAATGAATATAGAAAAAAATGGAGATTGGCTTTTGAAATATTTATATTTTAACTTTGTAGCCTAAGTCCTTTCTAATGAAATCTTTTAGTAATTACCATTTGTCAAAGAATCTGAAGCAGAAACCCTTCCTTTCCATAGGGAGGAGATGGTATTAATTTCTATATTAGGGATGGCATTAGGCAAAAATCATAGGTATTACTTTTTGTTCACTAATGTTCTTTCCACATCAATGTCATTTACTAACACCAGTCTCCCTCCAAGGGAGACAGTACTAGTTTTTGGTCGAGTTGAATGTAATTTACTTTCTGTAATGTCTGTTTAACATAAGCTCTTTTGGAATTCCCTTCTGTTTCCTTTCCCATCCCTCCATGTCTTTTCAATTCCTATTCCTTCTTTTCTTCAGACCAATTGTTTAATTTGATTCTTTCGCCCTGCTTCTTGTTTTGTAATAAGTAATCACATATTTCTCCTTAGTCTTCATTCTTTTGTTCCTTGACTCAACTTTGGTGACAGTTTTCATGACAACAGTATATGCAGGCTTGCCATAGTTTCATCTCTTTCTTCAACATAGAGACCTGGTAGTCTTCACTAATCATTGCTGCCCCTCTGAGTTCAGTCATCACCTCTAGCTGTCTGGCCTTTATATGTCTAGCTTTAAATTTTGGCAACATAAGACAAAAACAAGCAAAACAAATTAAAGCAAAAGAAAACAAACTAAAGCAAAACAAAACAAAACAAAGTAAAACAAAACAAAAGCCTCCCTGTAACAGATTTCTCTGGAGGTTTTGCCTCTGGAGAAATTGACTCCAACTTTCACTGTAAAGTGAAATTGTTGTTACCTTAGTAGATTGCTCAAAAAAAAGTTAGTTTTCTCACCTGAGTCTGGAATGTGATCCTTTGCTTGCTTATCCTTTGTCTTTGCTATGATGAAGTAAATATCAGCTCAAAATCTGTTTCCAAAAAAAGGAACAGATTCAAAACATTTAAAACCAGTTCAATCCATACAACCTAACACCACCAAATATGTCCTATCAAAAGGTACTCTGTTTCAAAATCAGTCTAAAATGGACAACAATAGTACGGTTAGGCTTTAATTAGCAACTGATTTCCTTATTAGTTTTGAGATAGACTATGAGTTAACTGTTTTATTATCTGGGACCCACAGCCTGCACATCAGTTTATGAAATAAATAGTTTATAATAAAATTGCTTTTACTATATGATCTAAGAATCCTTCAAGGGATGCCCAAGATTTCTGGTGAAGCATACCAAAACCAATTTCTATGACCTTATTTGTCTCCTTTATTTCAGAGGTCATGCATGGATACTTCCAATACTAGATAATTAGAGAAGAAATAGCAGAAATACATTAGCTGTTTTGTCTAAAGCTGTTGTTTCTTGAAGTTAAAGAAATCATGTGATTGTGAGAACAATTTCTATTATTTGCTTAGGGTTTTTAAATGAAACGCTAATCAATTCTGCATTTGTAAAAAGAACCTCTACAATTTGCATCACCTTTTTATCAAAAGAAAAACAATTAGTTTTTGGCAGTTGGTTTGCATGCAATTTCTACAATTTAAAGAATCCTAACTATTTTGAAAACAAGATACACTTGGTGTTTTACTTCAGCAACAAAATTTTAAGCACATCAGGCAAGGAAGTTGACACTTAGAAGTACTTTAACAGAGTATCAGTTTTTCAGATATTTCTTCTTTGTCCGTCCAGAAATGTTGTCACAGTTGACTTCTTAGAATTTTCTGCACTTGTAATTCATTTCTAGAATTATTTTAGATGATCTGGAGCTAGTGCTTGGTAGAAATAGCAACTGGTAAAGGAGCATTAATCACACACCTATAGGAATGATCTGGTTACACATATAGTGTTCAGACTCTCCGTATTGCCTCTGTAAGGAAGTTGTAATGCTTCAGAGACCAAGATTAAAAACTGATACAGTGCAAGTAACCACAATTTTTCCTCCAGTAATGAGAAACAAGACAATGTCTTGCTATTATGATGTGACTTGGTGTAGTGTTTGAAGAAAGTGGCTTTGGAAAGCTATTAATGCTTCTTCTTCTTCTTTTTTTTTTTTTTTTTTACCATAAATAAATAAATAAATAAATAGGTAAATAAATAAAATAAAAAAAGTTAAATCGATGCATTGGATTGATCAGTAGGCATTAGATTGGCAAATGCTACAAAGTGAAAAACACTGTTGGACTCTATGTCTTTAGAAACACATAAACACACACTATGTGTTTCTTAAGTACGCTCTGTAGTTTAAGGAAGACTGTTGAATAAAACGAGTTGCTCAAAAAAGTAAGAAAGAATTTCGAAAGGCTAGAAAACAATCCCATTTAATACAAAATCAGATCCTATCTGGAGCTTGCAAATGTTGGAAAGAAATACAAATATGTGTCACTGCCAATTTGCCTTGCCCATGTTAGTAATTTGGAGAAAGATCCAGTCAGAACTCTAATATATGTGAGATAATGCAGGTCTTGGTTATTAAAAAAATAAAATAAACCAAAACCAAAACCAACCACCAGAACTAGAAAAGGGGATTAGTGAACATAAACAAGCGGGCCTCAGTGGGTGACTGGAGAAGCAGATCTTTTGTTGTTGCTCATGTTATATGATTCTCAGCTCTGATGCTGACATTCTATTACTAATGTTACTTATTTTCTCTTACCTGAAATACTTCATTGTTACATGTAGAAAATATTACTAATCGGCTTACACTTTGCATATAGTAATGAATGACTGCATGGGAAGTGCTTTAGGATAAGCAAGTGAAGAAAAGATTGTGTACAGTAAGCACAATTCTTACGTTAAAGACTGTCTTGAGTTCCTTCTTTATCTTTGATGAATTCAAAATAATATGAACTAAGAGAAATGTAAATAGGGCTCTGCTAAAAACAACAAAAGCAGTCTTTAGCTCCCCTCAATCAATGAAAAGTCATGGATGCAATAATAATTATTTTAATTGAAAAAGACAAAAGAAAGACATTAACTAAACGAAAAAGAAAGTATCTAAAAGTGAAATGCAGTTAGAGAGAAAAAAAATTAATTTAACCTAAACATTAAAGACCAACTTTTCAAAACATAGTGTCAACATAAGCAAAACAGAATGTGTAATTTTCAGAATATAAATATTTGTTCATCTACTTTTTTGCATAAACAATGATGCATGCAATGGTAGCATATGCAAAGGCAAAAAATTATTTATGCCTAGGGATGCCAATTTAAATTAAATTATTTACATACACACTGAAACAGTGTTTGACAAAGCAGTGCCTCCCCATTGGTAGATGCCAGTGAAATGGTGAAAAAACCTGAATGTTTTGGAAATCTGATTAGAAAATTACTTTTACAAGAGGACCTATCTGGGCACAAATATGGTCAGATCTCTGTTTCTGATCCTGATCTTCTTTATTTTTAGATGGGTGTTATGGGTTAACTGGAAAGCTGGAACATTGTTTATGTTTATCCTACCCTACATCAATATGTAAATTCAATAACCACTTTGTTATAAATAGTAAGCCTGATTTTCAGCTTATACATACACATACAAAGCTAGGAATTGTTTCAAGAATCTTCCAGAAATGCAGTGTTTCTCTTTCAGGAAGACTATCAGGTGACTATACAGAAAAAAAGAGAGAAAGCCTCTGTTATATGTGCATGGTAATCACTGCTTCCTGGGCAGGGAGTTCAGGGTGAAGCAATACGTATTTCTGAATTTCCTTCATCAAACTTCCATAAAACCTTAACAGATGTGTTTGTAATTAGCTGGAGTTAAAGAGTGAGCAGAATAATTTTAATGGAGGATGTAAATTAAAATCTCCAGAAGTCCCTTTTAGTACAGTTATATTGTCCAAGCCTAAGTAGATGCTTTAGACTATAGCAGCAGTCTTACTGAAAATTAAGAAAATGTGCACTTTAAACATGCGCTAACATGCTTTTTGTGTACTTGTAAAGTGTGTTGATATAAACTAGATTATGCTTTATATAACAACAGAAGTGACAATCAGCTTTTTGAGTGCTACTATTGATCAGAAAAAGGTGTCAGCTCTTCCATTTTTCTGCAAAAATATGAAAACTGATGGCTGGAAGTAAGTGGAAGTAGAAATGTTTTTAAATCTTTTACATACTATATCATAGATTCTGTTTCCAGGGAAACTGTTCTATATTTGCTCACAACAGTTCCACCATTAGGAGAGCAGCTGTCAGTGAGGTTGGATATTAAGGATAGTGTCAGGGTGAACTGAGAGAGAAAGAAGCAAATAATTAAAACTGAAAATGTATATGATACTGAAAATAGTATACTGTGTATATTTATGGAAAGAGGTGATTTTGGACTACTTTTATCCTAGCTTTCATCTTCATGAGACTATTTCTGTATGCTGGCTATCTTTGAAGTATGACACACTGTGTACTGTTGTAGAAAAATACTAATATCAATATTAAGGCAAAATATGGCTCAGTTGGCTGAGGCAAATACTGAAGAGTTCCCTTAGGCTGTTATAAAAACTGGCACAAACAGTATATTCAGGATAACTGAATGAATTTAAGAAGGATTTTCTTTGGTTGCAATAACTCATGTCTCTCTTTACTTGGAACAGTTATTCTTCATGCATCAGTAATGAATGAACAGAAAAAGAAATAATAATGGTGACTGAAATTTTTGCCAGCTCCTGGTGGTTTTTCATATCTTTAGAATTTCTCCGTACTAACAACTGTACCAAATCAGTGAGATCAATCTTACAAGATGACCTTCCACAAAAATGGTATTATGGAGATGTTATTATGCAGACAAACATTTAATATTTCTCATTTATAAGTTAATCTTCAAGTCTTATGTTTCCAGGCATAAGAATCAAAGCTTTTGAAAAAAAGTCAGACTTACCTTCATGTGAAAAATATAAAAAACAGATATACGTAAAGAGCAGAGGATAGGTGATATAGGGTGGGATGAGTTGGGAGATGCAGAAGAAGAATAAATGGAAATAGAGAAACTATTCCCTTATATCTTTCATTTTTTTTATATATCTATAAAAGTAGAGGAAAGCTCAGCTTCCCTCATGCACTAATTACTGTAATAGGAGCTCCCCCTTCCTGTTTTGATTTTTTTGTGGTTTGTTTGTTTCTGTACTTGCTTTTGGTTTGGGTTTGTGGTTTTTTTTGGTTGGGGTTTTTTTTTTTTTTTTTGTGTTGGTGGGTGGATTGTTTTTTTAAAAAATACGTCGATGACTACAAGTGGGGTGATTCCAGTTTTTAATAATACAGATGATCTTCACTGTGATTTCCATATAGGTGACTAAACTAGCTCCAGTTTGACTATATATAGTCAAAGTTGCTTGTCTTTGTCCTTCTGCGAAAGGAATTCATTCAGATTCACAGTATGTTTTGGAATAATTTGGGCTATACTGATATCCTAAATAGTATCAGTTAAGTAACGTTAGGAAATTTAAATTAGACTGTCTTATCATATGGGTTTCTTGTTCAGCATTTCCCTATCCTTGAAATGTAAGGAATACTTAACACATTAAACATCCGGTATACATCTATAATTTCCATGGGTTTGGGTTTTTTGTTTGTTTGTCTTGAGCTAATACCTTCAATGGACTCTTGCTTCTTCTGAACAACTATGACTGAATGCATTTTAATCACACAGCGGGGCAACTTTATATCAGATCTCAAGACAGAACAAAACTTTGAGGGCAAAAGAGATATAAAGGAAGTGTTTCTTCTTCACACAACTTATGAGAATAAAATAATTTGTCAAAATTAAAATGTTTAAATTTGTATAGTTTCAGAAAGAACTGAACATACTGATAGAACAAAATCCATCTAAAGGCTTCTAGAACAACTTCAGCTGAGGCATGTAGACTGCATCATCACCTGCTGGAGTCTTGGCAAATGTTCTGGGAAAGTATCACTGTATGCTTTACTTATATTCATAACTACATATACACTAATAGCTGCACTGAAGGCAGGATGCTGGACAATACAGATTCTCATTGTCATTGCAAAGTTTTATATACTCTTCTGTGTTCACGTATGCTTTCTTATGATAAACTTAGGTACGTGCTTTGAACCAAGTAAAGCAGAAGGAGCTTCTGCTGGAGTCTGCTCATAGTGAAAGAGCATGGGATTACACACAAGAAATATTTGATGTCTGTCCCTTCTGTTCTAGGACCTCATACCCTATATAGCACTGATCAGTGTACAGATTGTTTCTAGAATACATGTGTCTGGAATAAAGGACTGGAGCATCCTGTTGGTAGCATAGGATTTGCGGATGTCATGGTGAGGGAGCACTGGAAACGAATCTGTATGCTTCTGAGGAGGAAAAAAAAAAAAAAAAAACCCAACCAAAAAACCATTTGTTCCAAATATGAACATTTTGGCTTACTAGGCTATTCAAGATCGGAAGGTATTATAAATCATACCTTTCCTCCCTGGCAGGGAGAAGTCAGGAGACAATGACTGCTTTTTCTACATTATGTATAACACCGCTTCAGGGATTTGTTCAGAAAATCATAAGTACTTCCTTGGTGGTGGTTTAGGCAAATATCTCAAATTGACTAATAGGACATTGGGAAATGAATATTTTGAACATTTGAGGCCTGTGATATAATACTGCAAATGGAAAACAGGATAAAGAAAGTACTTTTTCACAAGATTTTTTTTTTTTTAAAGTAATCACCTTTTACTTTGTGTTTTTTTAATAAATATCAATATATTAATAATTATAATAATCAATATATTAATTTTTAAATAATTCATAATAAATATCAATATTATAGTTTCTCTTAAAGAAGACAGAAAGGCTTTCATTTTCAGATTTCTTGGAAGTCTCACTTCTTTTGTTTACAGAATAACCTCAAAAAAATAAAAGCTATCAGGGCCAAACACCTAGGATATAACAAAGCCTTGTCTAGAGTCCCTTTGATAAATGAGTCAAAAGTGTAAGCCATTTCTGATTTTGACAAAACCCAGACCATAACGGTCTCTAAAGAATAAAACAAGCTTATGAACCTCACCCTATTCGTATATATGTTGCAGCTTTTAAGAATAAGTCTCACAATGGAATGCGAACCCCACAACTTTCTTGGACTCTCTTCTTCACCACACTGAGTAGTGAGACGGTGTCTGTAAACCAGCTGTATTGCTGCTCACACTGCTGCACGTTACTCAGGCCCAGACTGGTCACTGATGCAGTATTTATCCAGACAGAAAAGTTTTTTGAAATTGAGAAGTTGAATATTTGACACTTTGTACACGAATCCTCAACACAGAAAGCTATAAACTATTTCTCAGCAATACCAAAATCAGTTGAAGAGACAGTGGTAGAGGTCCAAAAACATATTTAGAAGTCTACCATACACATATTCTAACTGAGTTCTCAAGTTCCTGAATCAAGTCAATGGCGTTGTGCTATTTTGTGTATGGCACAGAATCGTAAAAGTTTCCTGGTCATGTAGTAACATGAGTATCTTAACTGTTACTGTGACTTAAGTCAGGTCATTTTATTTCTGCACTGTTAAATAAAGGTTTCAGAGAAAGACTAGGTTTTTTCTCTCTAAGAGAAAGACACACTTCATGGGAGGTTGGAACAGTGTTGTGGTGAAAATATACCACTCCTCTCCATTTGAACCTGGATTTAGGACAAGATAATAAATATGGAATTTCAATGGGAAAGTGCATAGGGAAAGAAATAAATCAGAAGTTGATGTCTGGGTTGCAGAAATTGCATCAGAAGTCAGTGCTTACTTTATACAAATTAACACTAGAAGGAATGGAAGGCGTAGAATTAAATATATTTATCATATGTATACCTCCACTGTGTCCAATCAACAATAGTATATGATAATACCTGTCACATAACAGTTGGCTTAACACACTGGAAGGAAGGTGCAGATAAGTCTTCCTGTATTAGACAAAAAAAAGAAATGAATTTTTGACCTGACTTGCCTAGGAAATGAGAACTGATGAGGGTAGTTGAAAATGTCTTTTAACTGGTGTATCCAGGATAACTATCACCATACACACGGAAATGGTTTAAAGCTTATCCTAGAGAGCATGTGTATAGCACCTGTTTGTGTCCTATTCATCACTGCTTCAGGTGAGAAAGTTTACAGATACAGCTTTGCTCCTAAGAGTAAGATAAACACATTTTGCCTTCACTGTTTTCTCTAAGTCTTAGGTGCTCTGCAAAAGTATTATGTAAAAATACTGTGGATAAAAAGGTCAGCTTAACAGTCATTGCCTGTAATGATGTGATAAAGCTTCCTACAATCTCATACTCCAACAGCTGCTGCTCAGAACAGTGAAGTGTGATTTGCAGAGGAACACAGAACTTTGCTCTTCAGTGACAGGAGAAATGAAGTGTTGTTACCTTGTAACCTCAGGGTTAAAAAACTAAGAGGAAATAAGAAGCTCCAAAGACAGCTTTGCAAGCCCGTGTAAAATTATTTTAAAATTTATAGTAATACTACATTTGTTTTCAAATAAACAAAGGCATAGAGATATAGCAATTACTCAAAAAGTACCTTCATAAATCACATACCTTGAATTTTCTCTCAGCAGTCTTTTTCAAGACTGTGGGTAATTGGAATAAAATCACCAGTCTTCTGTGAATACTGTATGCTGCAGGGAGATATATAAAAAGCTTAATTGAGGGTAACCAATTTTTCATGCTTTGAATAAAACCATTTTCAGAATGTCCCGGTGTTTTACAACTGATGGAATGCCAAAAAGGTTTCTTTTTGTAACTGAGCTTATTCAACCTGGTTTGATCTTTTTCTGAGATATCTGAAGCCATCTTTCCAGCACCTGTTCATTTGTAGCATGTGATTATGTTGATTCAATCATTTTTGAGCACATGAAGAAAATTATTGATAATTCAACAGCTGTTTTTTGAGAACAAATTTGATCTTTTAAAAGAGAGGAAGAGAGATACCATACTTCAAAGTCCTTAACAAATTGTAACACCGTATCAAGCTGTAAATATTTTGAACGGATGGTAAAATAGTTAAAAATCCAAAACTGCAGATAGTATGGTATTGTTTTACCTGTGACAGTATTACTAGGAAATCTAAGAAATAATACAAAAAAATTGAAATTTCTAGTAAATTATATTGTTTGTTTGAGAAGAACTGATTCTTGATTTCCTTACATTAGATGTTTCCAAAGCTACCCAACTTACCTCTTTGTTTTAATTTGGTATATATGCTATGGAAAATAAATGAACATGGTGAAGATAGCTGTTTAGATTATCTACTATCTCCCCCACCTAGGCCTCAACTCTCACCTAGGTAAAACAGCTTAGAATGATGAGAGTAATGAGTGGCTGCCATCTTCTGGCTTCAGATTTATGGTACTGTCACGGTAAGCTGCAAAATATTGTGTCCCCGCAGTCCCTTGTGAGTCCCCTTGAAAGAGGCAATTGCTTTTATCGCATACCTCTGGAAAATCACAAAGAATTTCTGGACATAAACGATCAAGCATACACATATAAAGCTCAATGGCACTTCATATTTGGGTTTAGGTTTTGTAATATTCTGTAGTTAGATAATAGTGTAAAAATTTAGCTTAAGTGGCAGAAAAAAACATATTTTCTAAAATATAAATGAGTTTGTAAACAAGCAGATACAAACTATTAGTCTTTTCTTCAGATATGAATAAAAGAAGAGCTGTTTCTTTCAGGTTTCTATATATCATGAGCTTTGAATAATGTCTTATAATTACCAGCCATGCAGTTAGCAGGTAGTAATCAACTTATCTTCGTAAAAGCTTGAGTGAGATTCTAAGATTAAAGGAAGATCAAGAAAAATATTTTTTGGGAAAAAAAAAATACCAGAGGTCTATTTGTAATGTCCATATCCTCTGAGGTGGCAATCCCTACACATTACTATACAGTATAATCTGTTATATGAGCTTTCCCTGCATTGGGATTTGATTGTCAATGTACAAAGTACTGTATAATTCTTTGTCTTCTTTAAATAATCTTATTTTAAAAGGAAATTAGTTGGTCACCAAACAGCTTCAATATCTTTTCTGCCTTGCAGCATTCATACCTCTCCGTGTCCAGAGGGGTTTACCAGCAGCAGAGATTAATCCTTGCTGAAGGCAGTAACTCCACTATTCAATAATTTCCTGCTTGTATAACTCAAGTGGCGTGTGAATTTCCAAACTAACACACCCATGCTAAGAAGCATCTTCTGTACTTCAAAACTTTTCAAAACTTTTCTAAATGCTATGAGTTACAAAAGAAACAATTAAAAGACTACAAAATATGTATTTATATACACATTTTTACAAGGTGTTACACTGTCTTAGTGTGTATACTGAAGAGTATCAAAGTACTGTTATCAAACGGCCACACCTAGAAAAAGATAAAAGATGTTGTCCACTTGAGTTTGGTACATTAACTTAGTTTGTTTCTCTGTGGACTAACCATTCAATACAGCACACATAATACATAGCAAAATGAGGAATTTTAGTAAGGAAACGAAAAAAACCTTTCAGCATTTATGATCCTCAAAGCACTTGCCAGGTTGGACAGTAGTTGTCAGGATTTTAAAAAATAATATTTTTTTACTAGAGTCAGAGTTCTTTACTCGTAGCTAGTGACTTCAGACTGCTCAACGGGAGAGTGAACAACCTTCCAGTTAACCTCTGGAAACATGCCATCTCACAGTTTCTTGCAGGTATACGCTCCACCCACCGAATGCTATGCCTTTTAAATCAGCAATAACAAACTTCCTGGTGAGTAGCTAACTCCTTAAGTAAGAAAGGATTAAATAAGAATCTATTCTTATAGAATTTTTTTATTAAATGATCTTGTCTCATATGGGGGTGATCTCATGGAGTCTATAAACTATTTATCCAATCATTCAATTGCATGGTTATTATGACTAGCTAATACATACAGTATGCATATACTCATTTAGTATATATAATTAATACAAAAAACCTGAGGATATTTTTGCCTATAAACACACACACAAATAGTCCTACAATTTGGACTGATCCTGGAAACATTCCGTATATTAAGTTGGCATTAATTTTCCTTCAGAGAGAGAGCTTTGTATTCAAGTCATCAAGGACTATGGCTAAATAGTCAGGCTTTTAGCAGATTTCAGAGTCTTTATTTTAATGAAAGCAAAAGAATTAGTAAGTATCTCTCACTGCATTTTTAAAAGCAACATTTCTTTCTATGAGCTCTGACAGACATCTTCCCTTTAGCAAAACCAGCTTCTTAGCTTAATTGAATTGAAAGAAAACTAGCAACAGCTGTGTGAAAAAAAGAGTCTCTCAATTTTGAGGCACTAAATATCTCAAAATGAGATACTGAGATACCAGCAAAACTGGCTGAACAGTCAGTCCGCATGTATAGTTGGGAATCAGATGTTGAAGCCTGGTCTGCTACAGCCACACTGGTTTTGTTGCACAGACAACTGATTTTAAAGTTTTCTGTGTTGTTATATTTCTGAAAATAAAGTCCAATTATCTTCTTTGTTTAATTAAATAATGCAGATTACTTGGACTTCATATGTTGAGTGGTTTCCAGAATAAGTCCTAACTTTACGACTGAAACTTATTTTTTCATAGTGTTAGACAGGAATATCTATTCTGAGACAAAGGCAGATCCATTACATTCCCTAGTGGTTTTTATGGGTAAAGTTGAGTCTGCTCCCTGAAAAGGAGCTCTAAATTCTTGTCTGTCTAGTTATCACAAGAAAATTTCACCAGCCCTTAGTGTCCAGTGAAATAACTTTCAATATAGGAAAACAGTCTTGTTGAAGTCAGTGACCTGCTTCCTGTTGACACACAGAAGAAGACACTTCACTGTAAGCTGTTATATACTGTGAAATATTTTTTTTAAATTACATTTTGAACATTTACATTCTTTGTCCCAGATTCCTTCTGCAGGCAAATTACAAAAGTTTCATGCCAACATTTTTGTTCTTCAAAGTTTTATTGCTTTAGAAAATGTATTTCTTTTACAGCACACATTTAGGAAAAGATCTCTGGAAATTCATCTGAGGGCTTTCTTATCTGTCGGTCTCTGTGCTTTGTGATTACATCAACTTATCTAAAAATAAGAAAATTGTTTCTTTTCTTTTTTTTCTTAGAGGTTTTGGGGGATTTTTGTGGGGATTTTTCCCCCTTCTGTCTGTATAGAAATGTTTCAATCGGTGAAGAACTTTTTTTTGTAGGCTTACTAAATGTTAGGAGTCACGCACATATAAACCTTAATGCGTGACTGTAACCCACATACTCCCTTTGAAGAAAAGAAATTATACATTTTCAAGAGTTGTTTCCATAGAATCATAGAATCATAGAGTGGTGTGATGGCTTGATTTTGGCTGGATGCCAGGTGCCCTCCAAGCTCCTTTATCACTCCCCTCAGAAGAATGGGGCAAGGGAAAAAATAAGATGGAAAAAACCCTTTGTGGGTCAAGATAAGGGCAGTTTAATGAAACAATACAAACAGTTGTACGTGTGGAAACAAAGGAAAACAAAAGCTGTTTATTCTCTACTTCCCATCAGCAGGTGATCGCCCACTTCCCGGGAAGCAGGGCTTCAGTGCATGTAGCGGTTGCTCTGGAAGACAAATGTGGTAAATAACGAATGCCCCCTCTTCCTCATCCTTTCTCTTAGCTTTTATGTCTGAGCAGACATCATATGGTATGGAATATCCCCCTGGTCACTTTGGGTCAGCTGTCCTGGCTGTGTCCCCTCCCAAGACCTTCCCACCCCCAGCCTGCTGGTGGTGCAGGAGGGAATGTTGCAGAGAGAGCCTGGGTGCTGTGCGAGCCCTGCTCAGCAGCAGCCAAACCCCTGGTGTGTTATCCCCACCTTTCCAGCTACCGATGCAAGCACAGCGCTGTGGGGGCTGCTGTGGGGCTCAGCCAGACCCCATACAAATAATTTGGGTTGGAAGGGACCTTAAAGACCATCTGGTTCCAGCCCCTTGACATTGGCAGGGACACCTTCCATTAGACTAGGCTTTTCAAAGCCCCATCCAACCTGGCCTTGAACACTGCCAGGGATGGGGCATCTACAACTTCTCTGGCAACTGTGCCAGTGCCTTACTACCCTCACAGTAAAGAATTTCTTCCTAATACCTAATCTAAATCTACCTACTATTTCTGTTGTTTTCAAAGACTGCTGAAAAAAAATCTTTTCTTTTAAGTATAAATCCTAAAGATGTTGTTCCATGATGCAGTTGAGAAGACCTGAAAGTCCACTGCACCCAGCAATGGCAATGTCACTTTTCAGACCTGTGTGTTTATCCCTTTCTTTATGGTGACTATGGCAGTCAACGATACAGGTCAGCTCACTAACAAGAAAAAGACTTCTTAGCCAGAAAAGAACCTATTTTTTGCTAGCTCCCTGGTCTGATCCATGCAGACAGAGGTTCAGAGATGCTTCAGAGCCAGAGATTTTGAGAAGTTCCTTTTGATAGCGCCAGTTAATGCATTCATATGATCCAACTTCACCCTAACTAAAATCTTCATGGAGAGTTTCCATCACAGCACAAGAGAACATAATTGGTTCAAATCAACAGTTTATATCTAAGATTCTTTTGATATGTCATTTTATTTGCTCTGCTTTCTAGCCTCATTAATCTCCATGGTTAGTGCTTAATAGGAATGAGACTTTTCCAAAGGTTCTGTCGGAATCCAGGCCTTGTGGTAACAGAAGCAAATTGCTTTAAATGACTACTTAAAGAGGTAACAAAAAAAATTAAGTCAGTTTAATAAAAGCTAACATTCCAAAAAGAGATGCTCTCAGGGGAAGGATTTTTTTAATTATTATTTGGAACTTTTCTCTCTCTCTCTTTTTTCTTTGTTTTTTTTCTTTGGTTTTTGGTTGTTTTTTTTTTGTTTTGTTTTGTTTTTGTTTTTGTTTTTTTTTTAAGGAAGCTGTATTGATGCCTTTATAGAATTCAGGGAAAATAATTATTTAAGTCTTAAATGAAAAATTGGATTTTGCCCGATATGTTCAGTCTCCTTTTATATTTTGCAGTTAGAACAGTCTTCACATTATCATATTTGTATCTTTACAAGAAAACACTTTTGTCTATTAATGACTGATAGAAACCCATTTTATCATCATCTTTTCCCATGAAGAGTGTATTCTAAAAAGGATGTGTGCCTTTCCTTAGAAGATATATTTTTAATTGTAAAAAAATAAAACTATCTAAAACCTAACAAAACCACAGCTTCAGTAAAGACACAGTCTGATTTCTAGCAGATATTTAGGTTCAGTTTACCTATAGTATGTTTGCTTTCCTTACATGAATAAAAATGAACATTGTTTAACATTGCCACTGCATCTACTACTTAAAAAAAAAACCAAATTAAAAAACAACACAACAATATTCCACTCAATAACTACAGTATTATTAAACATTCATGTCTATGAAACTCTAGACTGAGTAAACCTAAACACTGATCACAGACATACAGGGATGTGATTGCCTTTATCTAACTCTGCTACTAATCTCCATCTAACCAGAGCAAGATATACCTGTTCAAATCTAAATTGCTCTGTTTATTTAAGAAATGTTGTCCAATTGCCTGGGTCTACTCTACTTCTAACAGAGAATCAAGGAACAACTTTCTCAAAAGAATGCCTAGGCTAAGGTAAGGAATATCTGTGAAGCTGATGAGAAGTGATGGGACTTGTTCTTATCACAGAAGTCACTGGGGGAAAAAAAGTATAACACTAGAAAATATAATATAATATATCCTTCATATTGAAGAATACATACTTTATTTATACAATATAAATCTAAAGATGGCCAAGTAAGTCACCTTGCTGTGTATGACTTGCATATAATTTAACACTACATAAATTCACAGAATAGCAATAAAAAAGAGTAAAAAAAAATCAAAAGAAGCTGTGAAATATAAACAATCTTCAGCTAATACCTTCAACTCCATCAGCACTCCTTGAGAATCACAATCCTTTCAGTATGACCCAGGTTCTTCCATTTGTAACTCTGTATAATACCTTTAGCTCTGCTGACACTTGCCTCTGTTGACTTTTCTGTAGTCTCTGCCACTGATATAATCATATAAAAGATTCCTCAAGAATATCAGCTTTTTAATGGATGTAGCCAGAAACCTTTTGCTGATAAACTAATCTTACTTCCCACAGAGTGAAAAACACTACAGCAGCTGAATGACAATGGATATGTTGGTCTTTGGGGTATGATTATGTCTGACTCAAATACTGAAGAAGAGATTGTAGTATTTTGGAAGAGGCAGAAGATACCCAGTCTATCTTTAGTGAGAAAAGAGCTGAGAGAGCAAGATATTTTTATCACTTGTTTATCTGTTTTTAAAGAAAATCAGTCAATCTACTGAGACAAATTTTGATCTACAATAATCTATTGAAAAAAATCAAGGTGGCTAGTCTAGGTGTATTCCAATTGGACTACTGTTAGAAACTGTTTTATTGTGCTCAGCTTTACATACCATGTGTTGATTGCTGCACGAACTGAGATAATTGTTCAGCCATTCTTCCAAGCTATTCAAAAAGCTCTAAAACCTACAGAATAGGCCTAGGAAAGCTGGTTTCTGGGTTATATAGTACAGGAGCTGCAAAAAGTAGGGTTGTTTTGGTGAATTTCAGTAATTTTTTTACTCTTCTTAGTTGTTAGAACCATTTCAGTTAAATTGGGATGCAGCTGCTGCAGTCTAAATGTTTTATTTTTTTTCTCAGGAGAGAGAAGTGAGTGGGAGTGCGCTCACTATAAACTGTCACTGCATTGTGCTTCATTCTCCTTTGTAAGACCTCAAAATCATGTGAGGTCTTGATAGGTGTGAAATTAATTAGTGATGTTTCTTTTCAAAATGTCACTAAAATGTTTCCCACATTATGTACAGGGGGTTTTTACGTATGTGACAACTAAATAGATGATAAGTACTTTACAGTTTTTCTAACTGAGGATCCTTCAATCAGGTTTAGAATATAATAGAATAGAGTAGTTCATCTGGAAGGGATCTACAATGATCATGTAGTCCAACTGCCTGACCGCTTTAGGGCTGAGTAAAAATTGAAGCATGTTTTTAAGTGTTTTGCCCAAATGCTTCCTAAACACCGACAGGCATGGAGCATCAACCTTCTTTCTAGCAAGTCTGTTGCTGTGTTTGACTACCTTTTCCATAAAGAAATGTTTCCTGTTGTAACATCTGAGTTTCCCCTGATGCAGCTTGGAACTTATCCCACTCATCTCAATACTGGATACAAGGGAGGAGAGATCAGCGCCTCCCTCTCCACTCCCCTCCTCAGGAAGAATCATGCAGGATTTATGCACTTCACTGATCTAATTGCAAGAATGGGATATTAACCATATCACTCTATGTCTGGCACTTGTCAAGAAATTATTAATTAACAGAATATGAGGCTGATGTTATTAGATCAGACCAAAAGTATACACCCAGCATGAATGGAGCAAGCATATGTAAAATTTCCTGAACGGATTTTCTGCCTCCGATTTTTTTTTTCCAATTCAGGAAATATCTTGAATCAGATGTGCTCTGCCTATTTAATTATGAATAGTAAACTTTTATTTCACATACCTATCTAATCAGCCCTTGGACCTATTCCAATTTTTACGGTCTACAACATTCTTTGACAAAGAGTTTCATTAATCTACTACCTATTGGAGAGGTGAGGGGAAGTCACCTTCAGTTCTGAACCTACCTCCAATTAGCTTTATTTAATTATAAATAGGAAGACGACATGAATGCCTGATCCCTGTAAAACTCTCTATAGCATTCATGATTTTGTGGATGTTTATCACCACCACCTCATTTTTTACATGAAGGGTTCCTGTTCAGTTCCACCTCATTGAATCACTGCTTGCATGGAAACATTTACACTCTTTTTATCAGGCGCTTTACTCTTTCTTCAGCTTTTTCAGTTCTACTATATACTTTTGAGGTGCGGGGAGGAGAGTTGTATAGAGTACTCAAAACGTAAGAGAAACATGAACTTACACAATGGCACAATGACATCTCCTGTTTCATTCTCTATTTCTTTATTACATTTTGACACTTGATTTCTTTTTTTTAGTCACTGAGCATTAGAACTGTCTGTCATAAAACCAAGATCTTCCCCTGGGTAATACGGTCAGCTCAGTGCCCTTCACTGATTTCCCCATGTGGATTATTTTACATTTATCAACATTACATTTCATCTGCCAATATATTACACAGTCATTCACATTCTTATGGACTTCCTCGAATTTTTCATAGTTGAACTATGTGTCCTCACTGCACTGAATAACTTCATACTGTTGACGATTTTGTCACTTGACTGTTGATCTCTTTTCTCAGGTTATTTGCAAATGAGTGTGAAAAAACCTGCTGCCAACACAAATCTATGCTGAACTCACTCCTCTGCAAGGGAAGGCTTCTTACTTTTACCTCCTCTTTCTAATTATTTATTCAATTGGATATTTAGGTGTAATGAGTGTCCATGCCCTAGTGCTGGCAGTGGGGGACTGTGAGAAAACACCAGAAACTGCCCCCATGTCGGAAAGACCTAGTTCCAGGTAGCTGCAAGGCAGACCCGCCTCTGGCCAAAGCTAAGCCCATCAGTGATATTGCTAGTGCCACTGTGATAACCCATTTAAGAAAGGGTAAAATATGCTGTGAAGCAGCTGGGAGAGAGAGAGGTGACAATATGTGTGAGAAAAAATCCTACAGGCACCAAAGTCAGTGAAGAAGTAGGGGGAGGAGTTGCTCCAGGCACCAGAGCGAGACTCACCTGCAGCCCATGATAAAGACTGTGGTGACAAAGGTGGTTAACCTTCAGCCCATGGGGTAGCATTGTAGTGCAGATACCCACACTGCAGCCTGTGGAGGACCCCATGCCACAGCAGGTGGAGATGCCCTGAAGGAAGCTGCAGCCCATGGAGTGTCTAACCTGGAGCAGACTCATGGGAGGAACTGTGGCTTAGGGAGAAAAGCCTACGCAGGAGCAGGTTTTCTGGCAGGAACTGTAAACTGTAGGGAATTCGTGCAGCCGCAGCCTGCTCCTGAAGGACCACACCCCCTGGAAGGGACCCACGCTGGAGCAGTTCTTGAAGAACTGCAGCCCATGGGAAGGACCCATGTTGAGGAAGTTATGAAGGACTGTCGCCTATGGGAGGGACTCCTTGCTGGGGTAGGGGAAGAGTGTGAACAGGAAGAGGCAGCTGAGGTGAAGTGTTATGAACTAACTGCAACCCCCATTCTTTATCCCCCTGCACTGCACAGGGGGACGAGATAGAGAAGCTGGGAGTAAATTTGGGCATGGGAAGAAGGGAGGGATGAGGGCAAGGTGTTTTCTAGATTTGTTCTTATTTCTCATTACCTTACTTTGTTTAATTGGCAATAAATTAAGTTAATTTCCCCAAGTTGAGTATGTTTTGCTCATTATGGTAACTGCTGAGTGATCTCCCTGTCCTTAACTCACTACATGAACTTTTAACTACCTTTTTTCCTATCTGTCCTGTTGAGAAGGAGGAATGATAGGCTTGTTGGGCACCTGGCAGCCAGCCAGTGTCAACCCACCACACAGAGAAATTCTATGGATCTTCTTTGGCATCGCCTTTAT
Source organism: Falco peregrinus (assembly GCF_023634155.1). NCBI lineage: Eukaryota > Metazoa > Chordata > Aves > Falconiformes > Falconidae > Falco > Falco peregrinus. The sequence continues at coordinate 5,590,676 of NC_073726.1, read as the reverse complement.
CATTAAGGTTGATTTCTATTTTTTGTATATAATAAACATTAATGTTTTGTATACATTCACAGTCTAAAACTGAGGTGTCTGTATTAATCTAGTCTTTAAGCAGTCAGTGCTGCAAGGGCAGCATCTCCAGTGTTTGATTCATCAGCCTACCTGTAGACAGCTTTCATAGAGTGAGAAGAGATGCCCTCTTTGAGGTGTCTCTTCAAGTTTCATCATTTGAATTGTTTCAGAGTTAGTCTAGATGATGAACAAATTAAAGTATGATGTTTAGAAAGCAAAAGAGTAGTTAGATCTTGTCCTTGTTTGGAACACTGAAAAGTTATGACTGACTTTGCTGAGGGAAATGGACAATACCTACAAAAAAGGCTGTAGAATGGAAAGCCTTGGGCACTGAAGGATGAAACAATCAAGTGCATTATCACATCAGTATTAAGGGATTATTTCCATTGAGTGCATCTTTTACTCTCTGTAATTAAAAATTCTAAATTTTACTTTATACAGTCTCCTGCTTGATCGTTTAATCTCTCTGTATCTCACTTTTCTAGCCTATCCATTCGTTGTGTCCCAGCCTGACTCTGACAATTATTTACAGTCAGAGAAAAAAAAAAATAAATCAATTTCTCATTTTAGGTACATCCACCACACAAGTTGTATCCTTTCATCCATGTGTTTAAACCACTCAACAAAAATATTTCTTTCTGTGTGTTTCAGTCTAAACAGTATCTCCATTAAATTAACAAAAGAAGATGTACTCGGTTTGGAGGGTGCATCAGATCCAGCACTGCTGTTTTAGTCTACCAGTTGCTTTACACAGTTAACTTTGTAAAAAGTCACCAAATTACATATATAAGTCACCAAATCATAAATTAACGTATAATTCTTGTTAGGTTATATAAGAGGCTTCATATTATTTATTCATATTTGGCATCTTCTTTTGTATGTCTATTCATTTATTTAACCCATGTAACCCATTGTAAACTTGGTCAAATAAAGGTAGAGGGGAAAAAACCCAACTCTGTCACTTCAAAGGCCTTATTAACCTCTTACAGCTATAAAGACAAACCAAAACTGAAGTTAGATGAATGATAGATAACTCACGCAGAAGGAAAATGCAACTTATCACTAATGTTTAACATTTACTATGCTCAAAGGTTATGGATACCAGATGTTTCTTTCTTGACATTTTTGAAAGCATTAAAATATAACCCCATAACAGAATTTATGTAAAAGACACTACTAATACTACTACTGACCACACAATGAAGTCATGTTGATGAAGATTAATGGACACAAATGTAAAATGCAACTAATAACTGCAATTAAAAAATGGCTCCAACTTCTTTTAACATCTTATAATATCCTGATAATTTGATATTAGAAATGTCTTCTTATCATAAATACATGCTAAATGTGCGTGAAATTAAAGGTTTAGTTCCTCTTTGTTAACAGAAAGGGGTCTAACATCTAGGGGAAAGACCCAAAAAGAAGGACTTGCATGGAAAAAAAATGTTCAGTTTCCCTGATAGGTGTGTGCAGGTTGAGGTGACTTTGTATTCCCGTTGTTAAATCAATCAGGGAACAGGCATGTCATTTGACTTTGCCACAGGGAGAGATGGGATTTAACAGTGAACTGGTCTGCGTATTATTACTCTACAGTTTTATATACTTCTGGAATAACATGAAGAAACAGAGACTATTTTCAAGAAGGGAAAATCCTGATGTTCTGTCACCAATAAAGAAGACAGTTCACAGGAGAGAATATGACATAAAAGATCATCATATTGGAGTAGAGAGCAGACACTGTCCTAATGCTATCTTTACTGATGCACAGAGTTGATAATGTCTTCAAACATGTCTCCATGAATCTTGCAACAGGGAAAAGTTTCTGCAAAATTTTTTAATGCTTTTTTTTACACAAAAAGGCAATTAAATTATTAATTACCTGTTTGTGTAAAAAAAAAAAAAGCATTAAAATATATATATATATTTAAAAATAATGTAAGAATTCAAGTATGGTCATTTTCTTTCTTAAGAGGAAACAGTTATCATTAACATCTTTTAATCACTGTGTCATTTCAAAAATGTTACTGGTTTTCATTTACTTTTTTTTTAATATGCTATTCTTAGTTCAGTGTAGAGACAAGAAATGGAAAAAAAGAGGTGTGCTTAAGTTAGGAAGCATACTTTATATATGAAGCAAACTTTATAAACAAAGAGGTAATAACTATCAGTAAGCAAAATTTCTAAGTGACTATAAAATGGTTACTTTCAAAGTCTGTGAAATTTTTCAGTTTACACAGATTAAGTATCTTTTAATGATTTTAAAGAAAACCTTAATTTTTCATTGAGAAGGAATATATGTGGAATACTTAAATATTAATAAAGCATCTTGAAGGGTTGTCAATAAGAATTTCTCCTTTCCACATTCTTTATACTTCTAAATCCCACAGGCTGAGGTTTTGAGTCTTATTTTATAGATTGAGGAAGTTACATGAATTTTACTTATAGTAATTAAGAGCAGTGAGAACTAGCAGTGATTTGCTTTCTTTAGTCTCTTTCAGCAATTGAAATCCACTATCTCAGACATGTTATTCTACATGGTTGTTCATGCAGTTTGTTAAACTGTATCCTATAAAGTGACAGAACTTCTAAGATTTTCCTGCTGCCACTACTAGTATTTTGAATCTGATAGTGATTGTGGAATATAATCAATTTAATTTGCATGAAAAGTGACCTATATTGTTTTTAATTGTGCTTATTTTGTTAAAAATTTGAAGAAAGCTAAATATACTTTCATGTGGTCAAGTATGTTGTTCTTTTAAATCTGATTTCAGGAATATAATCACTGTGAATATGGTATTAGCAGTTGCAAAATATTATAAAAGACAAAATTCCACAGACGACAATTTAGCTGGTGAAAGAAAAGTGATGGACCAACTTACAACTACAGAAATCATTACCCATTCTATAGTGTAAAAGCTATACTTTTTCAATAGATCGCTTATTTTGCCATTGCACTTTCTCTCAGAATGTCTTTTGCAACTTTTTAGAAAGAAAAACCAACTAACTGTAATAGCATATTGAAAAATGTGCCATGTTAACACCTTAAAAGATAAGTCACTCTTTGAGATCAATTTTAAATCCTAGATATTACTTTCCTGTTTGGAGGGAGAAAGTATCTTGTATTTTTCCCCATTTTAAGGTTGTCTGTCTAAACTTCTTTTATTGCCTTGTCTGTAATTATTTTTAAAGTGGTCTCCCTCCAAAGTTTATCAGAACCAAACTTGCAGGTAGCATAGAGAGATAAACCAACTCTCTATGGTTCATTATTAAGAATGGTAAAATGTTTACATTCTTAAGACAAACCCTTCCAGGAAAAGTTAATACCCTGCAACTGACTTTTATGAGGGATTTTAAAATTAATTTCTCATTAATTTCCTTCCATTATATTTGTAACTATTTACTTCAAGTAGGATAAATTTACTTTATCAAACATTTTATGAAAAACTTCAGGTAAAGATTATGATTCTTTGTTCTCCTTTCTTTTCTGGAATATGATAAAAGGTAGCATTTGCAGACTCATGAGAAGCATTTCCACATCCCTTGTATTAACCGCTCAGGAGCATGAATCTTGACTGTGTGGTAAATTAGTTTTCACCTCAAGATTCTGGATTTGAAGAATACCACCCTTGTTAATTTTTTGCATCTTCTTCAGAGAAAACTATCAGTTCTTTCTTTCCAGTCCAGATCTAATTACAGATCTCCCTCCCGCAGTAGGGAGAAACTACAAATTATATTGACTTAAAGGCAAATATGATTCCAATAGGAAAATGTTTTCAGCTTCTTATTTATCTCAGTAATAGCCACCACCTGCTAGACTAACTTCCACCTTGTTTATATAGACTTTCAGTCAATTTTCTCATTAGAAAACAAAAAGGTTACAGAATTTCAGTCTCGACAGATTTAAGATAAAAAACCACATTTCACTATATGCATAAAAAGTGCAAATACTGTAGCTGTTAGAAAAAATTGCCACCTGATTATATCACAAATATCTTTGAAATTATTTCCATCTTGCAGAAAAAATCCTTTTCTACCTACAACAAGAATCTGGTTTTCTACCCATTTTTATGAGAATGATAAAAATAGAGGTGAAGCAAAGGAAAAAATAGTTTTTATTGTTACTTACTGTTCATGTTCTATCAATCCAATAATCTAGAAAAAAATGAAGACATTATTTCTGATAATTCCTAAAATTATTTTTTTCCAAATGAAAAAAATGAATGAGAGAGACAAAGTCCCAAAAGTCCAGAAACTCTTATCATCATAGCACAGAATGACATTTTTAGTTTATTTTTGAGGATATTTATCCATAAATATAGTTGACGGACAGAAAAAACATATTGACTCAAAATAGAAAGTGAAAAAAATTAAGAATGACTTAAAACCAAAATATATGTAAAAACTTTAGTTTTCTCCCTTTTTTTTTTATTTTCACAAACAATGCAGTTTTGATCAGTAGGTTATCTGTGTCTGTTATTTTAATAATATGGATATCTTTGGTCCAGATTTTTTATTTAGATATATTTTTTGTGAATACACTTTATGCTAAAAATTAAATAAATCTCAGCTCAACATATTAATGCTAATGACAGCAGAATTCAATAGAGATCTATACCTTTGGCAAAATCACTCATTTATATATATGTGACTACATTGTCTGCTGCTGGGCAAAATTACAAGTATTGTATTTTGTATGTCTTGAAATTTTCCATGAGGCAATGCAACTTTTTACATTATTCTCTTACACTTATTTTCCTGGAAGAAAGTATAAGTAAAAGAACTACAGCTTCCAACATCCATAAGAGCTTGAGACTTGAAATTTATTTGTACTCCAGCTTTCCTACTTTTTCCCAATAAAACTATGATCTTAAATGCTATCTCTTTGGGAGTTTTGTCTTAAAACTCGTATCACATTTCTCAGAAGCTTAGGAAGTCAAAAGCCTGAGCCAGCCTGTCTTGATCCCATATAGTCATTGTATTTTTTTCTGAGGCAATGGTTGTGCTGATCTGTTCAGAGGTTTGGACAATAGAAAACTTATTTTTTCAGGCACATCAACTAAACAGGAACAGTTACAAACACAGATAGAACTGAATTGTTTCTCTTCAGTGATAACATTAGATTGGAAATAAGAAAGATGCTGTTTGTTTCTTGACCCAGTAATCTTGCACTAGCAAGCACAGTTGATGCGAATCAACAGTTATTGAACTCTTCTCTCCTTTAGCTATTGCACATTGCTGAAGATGGAAGACTTTGTTAACCATTGATATGTTTATCACTAGCAACTCTTTCATTTACCCTGCTTGAGGAGTTAAAGCTAGCAGTGAGTTAGAAAGTCATATCATTAATGAGGATAACAAACACCAAAAAAACATCATTCTAGAGTCAAGTAAAAGTACTTAAATTTTCAATCTAATAAAAAAAATATCAACGCAAAACAGCTAGATTCATGCTGTGTAACTGCAGGTAACTGAAAGTTAATTGTCTAATTTAAGACAACCATCTAAGCTCTGCTTTTACTGATAGATAGCATCCTTTAAAGATGTAGTGAGGTAGATCATCCTTGGCTGCTTGCAGACACCCACCAAGCTGCTCTCTCACTCCTTATGTCAACAGAATGGTAGAGGAAAAAAGGGTAAAAAAGCACATGGGCTGACACAAAACCAGGGTGATTGCTTACCAGTTACCGTCACAGGCAAAACAGGCTCGACTTGAGGAAGAGTTAATTTAATTTTTTGTCAATTGAAAGCAGAGTAGGATGCTGAGAAACAAAGACAAAACTAAAAGCGCCTGCCCTCTACTTCCCCCTTCTTCCCAGGCTCAACTTCACTCACGACTCTTCTACCTCTTCCCACCCCAAGCAGCACAGGGGGGCGAGGGGTGGGGGCTGCAGTCAGTTCATGAAACTTCACCTCTGCCATTCCTTCCTCCTCACGCTTTTCCCCTGCTCCAGCACGGGTCCTCTCCACGGGGTGCAGTCCTTTGGGAACAGACTGCTCCAGCGTGGGTCCCCCACAGGCCACAGTTCCTGCCAGGACCCTGCTCCCGTGGGTGCTCCTCGGGCTGCAGGTTCCTGCAGGGCATCTCCATCTGCTGCAATGTGGGGGCCTCCATGGGCTGCCGTGTGGGTATCTGCTCCACCATAGTCCTCCATGGGCTGCAGGGGAACAACCTCCTTAACCATAGTTTTCTCCATTAGCTGCAGAGGAACCTCACAACTACTCCCCTCCTTCCTCACTGACCTTGGAGCCTGCATGGATTTTTTACTCACTTTTGTATCACTCTTCTCTCTTAAAGCTGCTGCATAGCATTTTTTTACCCTTTCTTAAACATGTTTTCACAGAGGCACCACCAGCTTGTCTGATGGGCTCATCTGTGCCCTGCAATGGGTCTGTGTGAACTAGCTGGAACTGCCTGCATCTGGCATGGTGCAGCCTCTTTTCACAGGGACAACCCCTGTAGCATCCCTCATAACCTAACCTTGCCATGTAAACCCAATTCATATAGACGTGACTAAAGAGTGATTTATGCCATTCTAGGACAAGCCTTGGTGACAATTTTAAAATGCTGAGACACAGACAGGGCTGAGTTGAACAAAGAGAAGTAGTTTAGCGGCTTACCTCAGTGTGATCAGGTGTTAAATGATGGCATCTTGTTTCTGAATTAATCTTAGGAGTGTTTGATCCTCATAAGACTGATAGCTCCATGGATAATTCAAATGGCACACTCAAAAGTAATCTTGAAGAGATTGGATTTTGGCTAAACTTGATTAGTGAACTCATATCTTTTCTTAGTTTTCCAACAAATCAAGTTTTTCACTTAGTTCTGCTTTACCTTACTTACTTTTCCTAAATACAAAATACAAAGTAAAACTCAAGAAGCTTTGATCTCCACTTGTATAGAATACTTTAAAAATGGTTTCTGAAGCCTCTATAAAGTAAATTTGCCAACTACGTATTTCCATAGAGTTATAGTTTAAAGAAAGTTTTAGAATTTGTTTTGTATTCAGAAGCTCTACAGTGACTGATGCTGTTGCAGCACTTCGGTAAGCCAGCATATTAGTCACAATGGAAGACTGCTATCACAAACAGTGCATTGTCAAATCAGGGAAATACAGCCATAGTGGAGTCATACAGAAACTTTCATACATAGCTGAGCAAAGAAAGACCTTTTTCCACTTTTATTCTGCTTCATACCCCTGCTGAAATGTCCCTTTATGACATTTTTCCATGCTCATATTTTTTTTTATAGTTTAATACTCTTTGTTTAGCTTTATTCCCATCTACATTTCAAGGTCCATGTCAGAGACCTTGACAGGTAATTTTGCATAGAAAAGCCCAGAGACTTCACATGACGTCAAATGATATACTGGAAAAAATGTTTCAAAATGGCTAGCCTCCTTTTACTACTTCCCCCCCCCCCCCCCCCCCCCGCCCAATAAAACAAACTATTATTTAATCCTGACAGACTCTTGTAATTCACCCTTTCCCAAACTTAAGACAAAAAGACCACACTGACAGCCCTGATGATTCAGCATCGTATCTTCTAATGACATCCTTTTATGCATCTCTTTCCACAGACTGAATGTTGCTCCATAATTTCTCTGCTTTTTCTACTAGTTTATAGCAATTTTACAGCAAAATTACTAATACTAATAATAGATGAAATATCAGTCTTGTTAACCTTGATGGTAAAATTCTCATTGACTTCAGTGTGGTAAAATTTCTCTCACAGCTGGCTTTCTTAGAAACATTTTGAGAGACATAGATTGACATTTTAACTTCTCCTCTTCCTACAGAAAACATAAGTGTTATTCCTTTAATCTCTTAGTTTATATCTTCAAAAATTTCTAGTGTACTTTGTAATAAAATAGTCCATTGACAGAGACAGAGACTTTGATGAAATAGGAACCGATTCATTGATCATTCTTTATAAACTTGTAACAGTTAAGAGTACTTTTGTTCACATGCAGTGAAAGAGAAAGCATTTTAATACGCCTTTCTTTGTATTTGAACCTTTAAACAGTGGATTTTAATAAACACAAACATAAAAAGGCTTTCAAAAATAAAACCCATTTTCATTATCAAAATAATCAAGTTAAACTGAAAAATACGATTATTTCTCCTACTTTAATGAAAAATAGTAAATGCAATCATAGTGCGTTAAATTTGTGATGTATAAACTGAGCTTATATTTTCAGCAAACCAAAAATATTAGTGATATATTTCCTGAAACAGAACATAATTAATAACCACATCACTACTACACATAATGAAATGCAGCATAGTTGACATAAAATAATGTATCATGTTTGAGAAGTATTGTTAAGTCATTATTCCACTAATGTAGAAAGGATAAGATTTAATAACAGAAATCAACTTTGGTTCAAAATTGACTCTATTTTCCTTTTTAAAGAATCCAGTTCATTTTTAAAGCCAGACATACGCGATGGAAATAGAGGAAAACTGCAGCCATTAAGCACGGGCAGGAGATATGTGCACCAGCTTCAACACGGAATTTAAATCCAAACTGCTACAAACTAGGTCTGGGGTTTCATGTTAATTGTTCACAGGTTGTAAATTTACAATTATGAGAGTCTCCCTATGGAAATTTAATTCTCAAATATTTGGAGGTACCCAGAGTTATCAATAATTTTTCTTTCTCCATAATATTTTTTATATTAGTTTTTTCTCTGTTTCAGAATAGCTTGACATTGCGCTACATTGGTTTTTGAGGTAATGCTTAAATTTTTCGTATATGAAGCACATTAACAGTTTGCTTTATATTTTGCACTTGCTTATATGTGGCCAAGGAAAGAGCAATGTTTTTGTTTAAACTCTTCCTTCTATCTACAGTGAGCTACACAGGTGCTAAACAAGACTGTATTTCTTTATCAGTCTCCTTTTTTTGCTGGTAAATATATAGCCTAAAATAAAATGTGTTTTCTCATACTCTGAGATGTTGACTGGGAACTAGCCCTCCACATGCTCTGATAACATGAAACAGCTTGAATACTGCTCAGTCAACATAATTTCTCAAAACACTTAAGAAAAATAATCATCAAACAGCTTTTTTGGCTCCATTATGGGGTGGGTGGGTGGAGAAAAAAATGTTTTTCTTTCGATATGCAAAGTGATACAATTCCAAAATTGACTTTATTCTCCTTTTTAAAGAATCCAGTTCATTTTAAAAGCCAGACATACGCGATGGAAATAGAGGAAAACTGCAGGCATTAAGCACAGGCAGGAGATATGTGCACCAGCTTCAACATGGAATTTAAATCCAAACTGCTACAAACTAGGTCTGGGTTTTCATGTTAATTGTTCACATGCCCTCAATACAAATTATTCACACTAATGTAACTGCATTAGCCTAGCCTGCCACTTCTACAATTTCGTTGTTGTTGTTGTTGTTGTTTTGTAAATGCCATCTCATTTTGTGTTCATTGTGGGAATTTAGGTAAGCTGCTTTAGTTGTAAGAAAGTTCTGAGCATAACATTTAAGGCTGCTGCAGCAGTTTCATGGATCATTAACAATTTGCTAATATTGTTTTAGCTTGCAAATTAGTGCAGCTTAGTGACTAAGGAAAGGTTTCATAGCTGTCATCAATCAGACTAAAATTCTTCATGCATGAGATGAAAAAAAAAATTTAGCCTTTGAGGCTCAGACAGCAATTACTGTAACAAAGAAAAAAGAGGAAGAAAAAAAGTGGGGGGTGGGGGGAGGAGTGAAGGGAAGAAAGTAAGCTATATAAAAAGCTGTTAGCAATTCTATTAAATTTATTTCTTGTTGCACTAGAAAAAAAACTAACACATGCTGTGTAACCGTGCCTTAGCTTCATGTTATATTAACGAAGTGAAAAACATTAGAGGGGAAAAAAGAGAACCTTTCCTAGGAAATGACAAGAGTTTAGTGAATAAATAAAGAAAAAACCAAGACCAAAACAAACTCAAACCCAAAGGCTGAGAGCTTAGAAATATATTTCCTTCAGCCATCTGCCCATTCTTTGTATTTGCTCTTCTTGAACATTTGAGTGACTGAGTTCTGTCTACACAGATCCTCACAGAAACTAAATCCTTAGCTTCTATGCTCTAGTACTCACAGAGAGCAAATTTTCAACACTGTGTACACACATCTTCATGGAATAGGAGAATGTCAGGCTTCTCAGATTCTCTTGGCAGAGACCAACAGCAGTACCATTGGGAAGGCAAGAAGCAGTTCATGGAGACCACTCATCAACTAAGTGCAGACTTAGTTATCAGTGAATTTATTCAGAGCAACTAGCAGTTTCAGTCCACACAGTGTGAACATGCAGCTCGTCATGGGGTTTCCTTGCCTGTCTCTCCAGCAGAGCAGAGGGCAAGGACAGATGCGTTACAGAGAGCAGCAAGGCAGAAACTCTAGTGAGTTATGCTACTCTGCTAGCATAAGCTAGTATGTGATCAGTGTCTTCAGCTTCACTTACACCAGCAAAAAAAATAGATTTCCCATCAGGTTGGTTTTCATTTTGTTTTTAACCAAGCCCTCTCACTGCAGGATATTTTTCTCTCATCCATCATCTTTAAATTTGTTCAAACTCTCTTTTCCTACTGTCTTCTCTGCATGCCTCCTTGCAGCCTTTTCCAGTTTCACAGTTTCACAATTTCCCATCAAATCTTCCCTTTTCCCATTGCTCTTCTCTGTCACTTCTGCTATCTGTCTTGATCCCATCTACCTCATTGTAGCTCTAGAGTCCTCTCTTTCAAATATCTTACTTTGTGACAGAAGCTCATAAACTCTTATCTATCTACAAACTGCATTAAAGAAACAGAGAAAGTACAATATAGAATGAGAAGAATATCATTGTGATAATACCTTTTGTCTTCTTCAAGCTGTATACTTTGAGTCAGGGATTGCAGAGGTTGTTTTTCACTTGTTAGCCAGACATGCATGCAGAAAAGGGCATGTGCTTGTACGACAGTGAGTGCAGTTCTTACCCGTGCTTAGCTTAAACCCCTGGTGTCTATGGCAGAGAGGTAGGGCGTTAATCTGAGAACAGGCGTCATTGTAGTGCCATCATATTTTGTAAAGTTCTGTCAAGGCCACTGGAAAGGAAGGCCTACATTTTCAAATTCATCAAAATGTTTTTCAGGATCACAGTCTGTGATCTTTATGTTTAGGAAGAGATGGAACTTAAGTGTCAGGCATATCCATAAGACTCCATAAACAATCCATAACTCAGTATTAGTAATCAAGATCACACAAAAACATGGGAAACATATTGAAACAGAACACTATTTTACCACTGTACCACAAGCTAGAATCTTAAGAGGAACAATATTTAAAAAAAAAAAAAAAAAACAAAACCAAAACAAACCAAAAAACAACAACAAAAAACCAGTATGACCAAAAATAAAAAAGTTTTAAAATATGCTTTTTCAAGGGCAGCTTGCGTGGCAGGACAGGTGTGCAGGAAGGGCACCCAGGAAGGGCGCTGAAGCCCTGCCAGCCTGGCCAGGGAGCAATGGTATCCACCTGGCAGAAAGCCACGGCCTCTCTAAGCTCAGCACCCACCACAATGGCTACAGCTGCCCAGCAGAGCTCTGGTGGGAACACGCTGCCACCCAGGTGGCAGGCTGCAGGCAGTGCCCTTGATTAACCCGATCTTCTATGACAAGGTGACCCACTTCGTGGATGAGGGAAAGGCTGTGAATGTTGTCTGCCTACACTTAGTAAAGCCTTTGACAGAATTTCCCACAATATTCTCCTGGAGAAACTGGATGCTTATGGCTTGGACAAGTGTAATCTTCACTGGGTAAAAAGCTGGCTGGCTGGCTGAGCCCAAAGAGTGGTAGTGAATGGAGTTGCATCCAGTTGGCGGCCTGTCACAAGTGGTGTTTTCCAGGGCTCAGTGTTGGGGCCAGTCGTGTTTAATATCTTCATCAATGATCTGGATGACGGGATCCAGTGCATCCTCAGCAAGTTTGCAGATGACACCAAGTTGGGTGGGAATGTCGATCTGCTTGAGGGCAGGAAGGCAGAGGGATCTGGACAGGCTGGACTGATGGTCCAAGGCTGACTGTAGAAGGTTCAACAAGGGTCAGTGCCAGGTCCCACACTTGGGTCACAACAACCCAAGACAATGCTATAGGTTTGGGGAAGAGCATCTGGAAAGCTACCCAGCGTAAAAGGACCTGGGGCTGTTGGTCAGCAGTTGGCTGAACATGAGCCAGCAGTGTGCCCAGGTGGCCAAGAAGGCCAACAGCATCCAGGCTTTTCTCACAAATCATGTGGCCAGCAGGAGCAGGGCAGTGATCGTCCCCCTGTAGTTGGCACTCATGAGGCTGCACCTTGAATACTGTGTTCACTTTTGGGCCCCTCACTACAAGACAGACATTGAGGTGCTGGAGTGTGTCCATAGAAGGGCAATGAAGCTGGTGAAGGGTCTGGAGCACAGGTTTCACAAGGAGCAGCTGAGGGAACTGGGGTTGTTTAACGTTGAGAAAAGGAGGCTCAGGGGAGACCTTATCACTCTCTACAACTACCTGAAAGGAGGCTGTAGAGAGGTGGGTGTTGGTCTCTTCTCCCAAGGAACAAGTGATAGGACAAGAGGAAATGGCCTCAAGTTGCACCAGAGGAGGTTTAGATTGGGTATTAGGAAACATTTATTCCCTGAAAGGGCTGTGAAACACTAGGATAGGATGCCCAGGGAAGTGACTGGGTCACCATCCCTGGAGGTATTTAAAGACATGTAGATGTAGTGCTTAGGGAGACTGTTTAGTGATGGAATTGCCAGCGCTAGGTTAATGGTTGGACATGATGATCCGAAAGGTCTTTTCCAACCTAGATGATTCTATGATTTTATGATCCTAATGTTTCTTTTTAGGCCTATGTTTACAAGACATTGAATCATTCCACTTTTTCCTGCCTTCTAAAAAAGTTCTGTTTTCTTTTCTAAGTGTCTCAGATGGGTTATCTTTCTGAGGAACAGAAATCATATAATATAATTGATGTGATGAACCAAAATTCAAAACAATTTTTTTATTGGACAATTGCAAAATTGTTACAGTCAATCAGTACAGTAAGAAGCCAGAGACAAAGAAATAGAGAATCAAGATTTGTGAACATGAAACAAAAGGTTTGATAAGTTATTTGATAGAAATTATTTGCTTAGCTTTGTTTTAAGTTACTAATTAATTTCACAAGGTAGATTTATCAAACAGAAAAATATTAACTATTATTATAACAAGTTTTTCTGACACTGTCGTTTCTTCAAAAGACCTATTTTAAAATGATTTAAAAAATCACCATCTCTCGTTTCAAATTAAGGTTAACTTTGTGTGAAAGGAACAAACTTCTAATTAAGTAATGTCATCAGAGTGCATAGTTATCTGTTACATCTGTGTGAAATAATGCTGGTTAATACATGGAATTAGAATCTTATGTTTGTTTTAAGTCTTATGTTGAAGACTACTCCCAGCTTACCTGATGGTACACGACATCATCACAGCTGTCATGCCACGACTGGCAGAAGTGAAACTGGATAGATCTTCATCTTTGTACCAAAAGTTTGCAGTACCAAGAAAATTGGTGAGTTAACTAAAATAAGGGTCATGATTTCAAGTATTGTTTTAAATTTCTCTAAGTGATGAATTTTGAATTTGCTAGCAACAAAATACTGGCACTTATTGAGCCAGTAAGGAGCGATATATAAAATAATGTTTCAATAAAGATTTTAACTTTTTTAACATTGTCATTTTGAAGATAGTTATATGTAAAAAAGCTGTGAAATCAGGTGATAGCATTTTGACATTTCATCTTGATTGCAGTAGAAAATTACAGTATAAACAAGAATCTAAATATGTCAAAATTTAGTTAATCATATTCTACATTTCAGAAAGTCTCAAGCTGTACATAGACAACATATATTTTCTTGGTATGTTAAGTGTTAATCACAATTCTGGTAGTGTAAGCCATATATATATATGTGTATGACATTTATAATCAAATTATCTAACAGAACAGTTATTAGAGCTAGATTTATTTTATACCCCTATTGTATCTGAACAACTTAATGCAATCCATCAATGAAAAAAGTAGCCATTTATTACTGTTTCTTTCCATTATTAAGATGTTTTTTATTAGCTTGACAAAATGAATTGAGAGTCCTTTTTTTCACTCTGCTTTCCTTTAAAAGTTAATTTAGGAATATCATATACCTAAAATTAAAAATAAGAAGTAGTACAAACTTAAAAAAAAAGACAGAGAAAGAAAGCAATTCTCTTTAAATATTTTTGAGAGTGCCTTTTACTCGTTGTATTTACTAATGTAATAAATCTGTTGTTCTGTTTTACCTGACAAGAACATGGTATATGTTCTAGTGAAACAATTTGTTTTATAGTCAACATCTCTATTATAGGGTGTAAATCTTTACTCTCAATAAGTAAATAACTCATGTGTATGCATTTAGTGCAAGGGAGACAAAAAAAGGAAACAAACCCATGAAGTTCTTTAAATATAAATACAATTACACAAATTATACAAATTATAAAAATGTATTATAAAAATGCAACTATAAAAATACAGATTACCCAGTTAATATTTCAGAAAATGATTAGTCAATCATTCCATTCAATGCATGTTGATGATAACATCTACAATGGTAACCAGTAAAGGTGTTTTAATTTTATCTCTTGGTTGTACAATTTGTCTTTATCTATTGTCAGACAGAGTATTTGTTTATTCATTCCTTTTTATATGTTTAGTTAAAAACATACCATTCACATCTAAATTTCTTTGGAATCATGAAACCATGGAAAAGTCTGCATTCGAATCTAAACTTACAGCATAGCAGCGGTAGTGAGCACTGATGAATTAAAAAAACCCAAACAAAACCCAAAAAACACCAACCCTCTCCACTTAAAGTAAATTAACTTTTCTCCATGCCACACAGAATGGAAACTGCATAGAAAATGATAATGTTTTTAATATATTATCTCCTCGTGGGTAAGCAATTAAGAATGACTCTCATAGATCAGGCTAAATAAACTGTCTAGAATTTATACAGAATAAATACATCATAAGTAGTCTTTTAAGTATTATCCTGGTGTATTTAGGTCTCCTAAAGAAGTGTAATGATAAAATTAAAGAAGATAAGATTTGCTCTCTTGAAAATACTAGTGAAAAGAGTTTTTTAAGAGGAATTCATGCTGTATATAAATCAATTCTTACTTAATTTTTTTATTATCAATGGAAAAATCTGCCTGTTCTCATGACTGCATGAATTAGCCATAAACATCAGTAGCCTGAATGTGCCAGCCAAAATGGTGACCTAATCAGTGTCATAAGGCAAGGAAATTCTTGCCATTGCACCCATCCAAAACTCTTCTGATTTTTAACTGTGCTATAGCTTAATGCTTTCTGCTTGCAGCTGCAAACATTAAAAAACAAACACCAAGTGAAATTCCAATGTAAAATCTATATTGTACCAATAAAAAATATTTCATTAAATTACTCAAATCATCTAAAACTCACTGTAGTCCTGTAGCAACAGTATTTGCTAGATCATAATTTACTTTAATTCACTAAAGAAAGTACACTCACAAAAAGAATACTATCAGCTGTAAGGAGTGTAAGCAATGTCTTTGCTGGATGTACTACACTCTTTCCAAAAAGCTGGAATTATTTGTAGTTAATTCCTCGTTATTCTTTTCTATGCATAATGTGGTGAAAACTATATTGCCTATTGGCTAGGAATTTTGCTATTTTTAGCACTGAATAAACTCAGCCTGTGTGTTGTCAAAGGACAGATAAATCCCATTAAAGACTGTATAACAAGTAAAAATCACAACCAAATCAAAATATGCTGTCAAATGCAACTGTCATATGGTTAAAGTTTCTTTTTCCGAAAAACCTTCATGCATATTTTGACAGCATAGTCAGTAAAATACTATTCTAAAAATTCAATTTAAATGTATTGTCATTATTTAATAAATAATCTTACAGTTAATGTCATATGTCTTATAATACCCAACAACACATTGTAAATGTACATTGCTGAAACTATGCTTACAACACTATTGTGGGCAGAATTCCAACAGAGCATTAACACATTCAGCACTCAGAATTTGTTAATGTTCTTAATAGCATGCCATTAATATAAAAACCAAAATGAAGCCAACAAAATAACAAAAAACAACCTGCTCCTCCAAAGTCCTACAGAACAACCACCAACTAAGAATATTATTTTATTTAATCATTACTAATTCTTACAAACATTTTTATAAAAGTAACTGAGAGAATCTGGTATCCATCCCTAATCAATATTTTACCTGCACTAAAAATCTGTTCAGAATGTGTTTCCAAAAATGTATAAACTACATGTCTAAAAGCAGACTAAGAGATGAAGAAGAGGTTCATTCATTGTTTCCCAAGTAGAAAAGAGGATGCAAATTAGAATCTTCAAAAATCTCTTCCTATGGTGATTCTGAAGCTGGAAAGAAATTACACTTTCCAGATACTTGCTCTGTGTCTCCATCTTCAAAGAAAGTTTGAGGGATATGAAGAAGTTCTGTGGAATGATAGTAAGCCTCAAAGAGCTACAAGATGTAACATTCAGGAGTATATAAATTTCAGGAGTATTCTTTTCCCCATAAGAGGACTGAACACGGATTATGGCTTGAAAAAACAGTCTTGAGAAGACTATTAGTGACCTAGAAAAGAGATCTGTTACATACAAATGTGGCATATATATATTTATGTGTGTAGCATAGCTGTGTGTGTATATATATATATATCTCTCATTGTATGTGAGATATATATATATCATTGTATGTGATTGATATATATATATATATCGGTTGTCAAGTCTGAGACTGCTGTAAGAGGAGTGTTTAGAAGCCTGAAAAATCAGACAAGTCAAAACTAAAATTCATAAATTAGTTAACACTTTGTATTAGTAGTTAATTAACACACAAAGTACATTACATGCATACACTTACACTACAGAGGTGATGCTGCATAGCACTGATAGATACAGTCCGTGGAGGTACTTGGTCACTGAATTTAGGGTGAGCAAACCAGGCCTCTTCAGACCCTGAGAATCTGGAACTGATGTGGGCTTGTCTTCTCTATTTTCTGTTTAGCTTCATTGTGTTTGAAAAGTTTTTGCTGTTTTAGCCCTTCACAGAATCACAGAGTGGTTGGGGTTGGAAGGGACCTCTGCCCAAAATGAGACCTCATCTGCTACCAGCACTCTTTCTTTTTATTTTAATTTTGCCAGTCATCTTTCTTCTGTGTTCAGCCAGATGCCCTGACTACTTGCAGAAACTTTTGTCATTTGTGTATCTGTTGGGGCAACTATATATTTTTGCTATTTTGGACCTCACATACTTAATGTACAGTACACATTATGACAGAAATGCCATCGTGTTGTTAACAAGTACTTGTATACTGCTAAAATGCTTGTATACTGCTGTTGGTCACACTACATTCATACATTTTGCTATGTTCATATTTGTAAGGAAATTAATATTTATATAATTTGTAAGAAAATTATTATTAACTATATACAGATTTATACAATTAATAGATGCCGCAAGCCTCTGCTTTGGCAGCAAAAAGAGAGCAAAATTTTATCCAATGTTACTCTTTCTTTTATGTGTAAGTAAACCAAAAGACCCTTCTGTTTCACTGTGAGAGGAATCAAATATAGTATATATGAAAATTTGCACATTTATTTTATTTGACTTTTATCTCTAATCTTAATATTATCATTCAAATGATACAAACCCCTGGCCATTGCTTTGATAACTTCATGAAAATTGTCTGTGAGAAATATTCTCAGGATATGATTTTTTTTTTCCAAATAATACCACAGAGGAATGAGGATGCAGCCCAAAAGTTATGGAAGTCAGAGGAAGTAGAGATGAAACAAACAAACAAACCATAGCTGAAAATATTACTAGTTGGTTTAATACACTAGCTGAAATGTGCTGCCTCCAAGTGCCAAGACATTGGAAAGTTTGTGTGTGATCTGGGTTCCATAAAACCACATCAAATTTAACCAAAGACAACTCCTATCAGGCAGGTCTAGATGAATATTCCCACTCTTCAGGTTCAACATTAAAGGTCAGATTTCCTTCATCTACCCAGTCTCTGCAAATAAGTTAAATTTGCTTCACTTCCAGCCTATTTCTTTAACAATCCTAAAGTCAAAGAAAGCCAAGTCTAACCAGTTTTGGATGAACAGTTAGGCCACTGAAAAATATGCTATGTTAAAGGCTGTTTGTAGGCCCTAATTATTTCAGCCAATTTGATCGCTACTAAACATTATGGGTTTTTTTGTTTTCTAAAGTCTTAATCTGACACCCACCAGCTTTGCAGACCTGTGTATGAGGTGATTGTGCCTATCTAGGGCTAGGTACAGGGTGGTTCTCACATCTAATAAACATATTTTATAGTAAAAAAACATAAACTATTTTTAAATATCATGTTCTTCACTGGAAAACAAACAAACAAGCAACCCTTCCCACCCCATCCCATCCCAACAAAAAAACCCCAACCAACAGATATTTTAAAACCTTACATAATAATGAAACAAAAAAACCAAAAGAAGGCATCAAAAATAGGGAATGGGTTAAGAGATCTTTGATACTTTCATGTGTGGAAAGGCAAAGTTTGAAGTCCCCATCCTGCCAGATGACAGGCAGTTACAACAGTATCATTTGTTCTTTCCTTTGGAGTTGTGCTTCTTTATGTAAATACATACATGTAAATTCGATAAGCCATGTATTTTATACCCTACATGAGGAAAATGTTATTTAACTCTGGGATCAGTCTTACATTGGCCAAATAAATATTCCGTTGTACATTTTTTTTACCATCAAGCTGAAATACTGAGAAAAGTGATTCCTGATGAATTAGGTCACAAAGCTGGAATGGAAAACAAAACCTGTGAGGAAGGTACCCTGTGGTCACCAGGTGGTTTTTCAGTCAGGACTTTCCTGCATAATTCTTTTCCTATGTTCTTCAGTTTCAACTACAACTTTGCTATAAACTTCTGAAATAATTTGTTAAAGAAAATCCAGTCTATACTGTTTACTAAGGGCTCTAATGTCTTTTTTTCTGATGAAGAAAAAATGGTTTGTTGGCAATTTTCTGATAAGCTCTATATAATAGGAATAAACACAAATTATTATAGAATAAAACCACTGATTTAAACATCACTCTAGCTCCCAAGCTTCTCCTATATTTGCTGTCTCAAAGAGAAACTCCTGTAAGATCAGATCTATATATTCTTTTAAGGTAGGCAAGCATGGCATATATGAAGCACTATTTATTTTTTTTCCAGATGAACAAAATAGAAAAGGTGCCATATATCAAGACATGATGTAACAAAGATCTCCCAGGACTGGAGGTTTATTTGGGAAAAAAATGCCAGCTATTTTGACATACAGGAACTTTCAGTATGCAGTGTAAGTAATTTCTGTGTCAGTCCCAGGATTGGGAAAAAAAAAAAAAAAAAAAAAGAACATGATTTCATACCCAGTTTTATATGAAATTCAGTGTTCTACAGAGCCATTGATCCAGCAAGTGAGCTTTGCAATGATAGAGAACAGCAAGCCTATGCACTTCTTCATGGAAAGCGGAGCCAAGAACTGGAAATCACAGCAGGGAGGCAGGGCAGCAACTCTGCCACCAAGGGACACCATTACAGAGTAGGCACACAAGAAGGGCAGAGGACTGGTGGCAGTGACCAGGGTCAGCAAACGGCCACGTCTTTAGTGACAATGCAGGTCTGAGATCAGGCCAGGAAGCTGGGTCAGTGAGGCCAGGTCAGGGACAGCACGGTGCAATGCCAGGCAGAGGCACAGCTGCAACAAAACTCACACAACTATCAAGGTCTTAGCTTAAATACAGCTTCCAAGCAAAAGAAACAGATTCTAGAAAAGGCTCCCACATCTCAGTTTCACAGCAGTCTGATCCCTGCTTACACAGTTGAGCAAAATCAGAGCTGATTGTGAGCACAGGTAGCCAAACCCCTAGGAGCTGGGGGAAGAGGCTGCAGAGCCTGTTAGCTCCCTCAGCATCCTGATACATGCATCAGTAAATTATTATTATTTTTCAGTCAACAAAAGTTTAAATGCTGTGAGAGTTTAAATCCTCAGCCTTTGGAGAGGACAAGACATTTCACAGAAGCAGAGTACTGACTCGAGATTTTTAGCAATTTTTCCTTGGATTTGGCTAAGGTCAGTAGTGTACAGCCATTTCAATTTTGGCAGGTACTCAAATATATATATATAAATATATAAAATATATAAAAAAATACAAAAATAAAACAAAACTAGCAACTAATCTTATATACATGTTTTGTACAGTTTTGAAGGAACCCGCTTTAACTTGCTTTACAGATACAAAGAGTGAGGATATATAAGCATAAGAGTTCAATTTATCTGATCGATTTGCCATCTTTTAGCCAGAAGAAAGCACTCTTCCAACTGTTTCAGTAGCACTTTCAAGATACTGTAATGCATTTAAACAGTTTCAATGAAATTTGATAATAGCTGGTTATTCAACAGTTCTACTAAATTGTGAACCCTTTATCTCAAAGATTCATGACAAAAATTGATACAAATACTGTATTTTTTACACTGAAGGATATTTTACTATACAGTGTGGTAGATGTTATAGTGTGGTATAGGAAAACTTTTTATTTCCATATTCCTTTACCACTTTAATTAAGAATCTTCCTTAAGCCAAAGTTTAGGAACGAATGATTTTTAATCTTTGGGAGCTGGGAAGTGGACACAAAATTTCTAAAGCACATGATAAAATGTTTCCTCAAATGTCCACTGTTCAGATTCTTTTTCACCTGAGAGGGATTTTTTTCTTTCTGCTAGGTTGATTTGGACACTATGATGTTTTGATTCCTCCTTATCACAGTACAGAGATCTTGTTTGTCACCCGGACTGCAGATTTGGTTGATCATACCACATAGCTTTATACCCTCAGGTTATTGAGTTTGAGCACTAGCATCATGCATGTCAAATCTGCATATTGTAAGCTTTATTTGCAGTAAGTATTTGATCCATTCAGACAAGAGGTGATGCTCTAGTGTTTCCTCCCCTCCACACTAATCTGCACACAAGTTTATTGAAGTCTTTTAAATTCGGAAGGGATTAAATATAGCCAAAGCATTTCAAAACAATAAATCTTTTAAAATTAATGTTCACAACACTGTTTCAGAGCATTACTTCAATTATTGTGAAAATGTGATTTATGGTTGTGGTTAATGATGTGGAAAGAGTATGTGATGAAGTCTAATGTCAGACCACTACCAGGCACTACAAATTATGGAAGGAAGAGTTACCTACTTTGAACTATTTATAGCTAAATAATACCCAGCCTGCTTCAACTGTATTCCTAACAGCCTCATTTTTGCTTACAACACGTAACAGGACAAGGAATAAAGCCACTACAGTCAACACATTTGAATTAATAGTAATGAAAGTAAATGAAAAGAAACATGAACTTTTTCCATGTTAAAAAAAAAAAGAAAAACAAACAAACAAAAAAACTACAAACCAAAACCAACCTGGTAAACACAGGTCAAAGTATAATAAAAGTCGTTTAGAGACCTATGTTTGTTCCAATTTTTCCAGGACTCACTCCACTTCAGGGGTATGAAAAATATTTTGATAGAAATTCAGGTCCACATGACATTTCTCCAGAGTAAATCCAGAATTGTCAGAATTGTACAGCTATATTCACAAACAAAAGATAACAGAACTAACTCTGATTTTCTACTCCTGTAATCACATCTGTAAAAGCAGATTAGGAACATTTTACTATTGCAAATGAAATGCAAATGAGCTAGCTGCAGTAGGAACAATGCACTAGAGAATCAGACCTATTGTCCACAGAAGGGATCTTCAGCAACTCTCCAATATTACAGAATTCCATCAAGGAAGGAAGGAAGTGGTTTACAAGCTACTAGGGACTTTTCCCTCCATTTTAAACAACCTAAACCACATCATTTGTGGTAAAACTTCTTATATATAGAAATAATCTTCACTCTTTAGCAGGTTGCTGACCATTTAAAAGATCGTTAGTGGTTATAGTAATTTGGTTATTTAAGTTGAATATCTCTCTGCTAAGTTAAACCCCTGCTATTAACATAATCAATTTAGAGTAACTCCCTTGAATTTGAAAATGGTATAGCCTTATGCTTAGTTTTATGTTCAGTGATATAGCCACAAGCTTAAAGACCTCATAAGAATTTCAGATACTGAATTTGTGAGCTTCTCATGTTCCTGTTTCCTTGGGACACAAGAGGCTTTGCCAGAGCTACTCTGGCACCTTTCCAGTTACAAACCAAAGATGTTGCAATCACAGCTTAAACAGCCTCTGATACATTTCCTTTTCTTATCCTGTTTCTAGTTTTCACTACTCTACTCTTTTTACTCCGAAAGACTCACCATACTTGCAAGTTTGAGATTGATGTGGGTGGGATCAGGACTGAGATTTGTATTAGTTGCTGCCAAAGCAAATGACACTTGACAGCCTCCTGTGTTGTCTCCCACCCTTGGTCCAGGACCTCTTTTCACACCACACCACCCCTGCCATGGCTGTCAGTTCCTGCCTCAGAGATGTCCCATTAGGGCCACAGGACAGTGTCGCCCTGTCTCCAGCCCCATATGCCCAGCACCCCCACTAGACACCCTGGCCTGCTCTGCACCCTGGCTCGAGGCAGACAGAGCAGGGTGTCCCAGCGAGGTCCCATCCCACTGCCTTTGGCTTTTGGTGGTGGGACCAGCCCTGGACACAAAGCCCTGCCCTGACACCCCATGAGGAGGCCACTTGGCCTCCAGCACCTGGCCTGAGAGAGCCACCAAGCCTCGCAGCGCCCTGACAGAAGACAGCAAGCTTTAGGTTTTACCCTGTAACAATCAGACCAGAGAGGTCCAGTATCTGAGTTCCTTATGCATATTCTATTTGGCGACTAAAGGTACATCATAGTGTTTATGTTATGATGTAAATAACTGCTTGTAACATATACCTTTTTCATGTACAATATTTTGTCACTGTTTTCAACACAAAGTTAACCAAAGCCATTTAGATTTTCAGGATCTCACTTGTGTTAGGCACAGTTCCTCAGGCAGGCCTTTCAAGGGATGTGAGCCTGGCACTAAAGGATATCAAAAGAGTTAGTTGATTATATTTTATTTTGTCACTTTTTGGACATGTGGCACCGTTCATGGGTTAGGCATCTTGCACTCTGAATTAGATCAGAATTGGAATTAATCAGATTATTGGCACTATTCATAGGATTCAACAGAGCTAGTTTTCTTGACACTTTTTTTTCCGAGTGAGTCGTCTATGTTAAATACTGGCTTTAGGATTGCTGGCTCAGTCACCCATGCAGACCCATGCACAGAAAGACAGAAGCAATAAATCTCACCAGGAACGGCACAGTATAGATAGCATCCTATTCTCAGTTATTACTCCAGAGTTTTCTGATTAAAGATGTGTTAGGAGGAAGTCTCACCTGTTGGGTTAGAGTTCTTATGATCACCAGTAGAAGGCACAGTCCTGTAGCATTGCTTTGATATGAGTACTCTACAAAGACACAGAAGAAACCTATTTTATATTTAACATTCCAAATTTATTTAAGAGAATTGCCAATATGACATTTTTTCTCTCTGTGCACTCACTGTTTGCCTAGGTAGTTCAAACCTGACTCTATCCCAGTTTTGGACAACACACCACAGGGATCCCTGAACCTGAGCATAAACTTCATTTGGGTCAGAGTAGCGAAAGTATGCAGCCTGAGTTTGAGATTCTAAGTTGAGCTGGAAGTCCTCGTGGCTAGGGGTAAAATCATATGAACCTTTTTCTTTAAAGATAAGGGCTTTCAAACTGAGACTGCATTCTTACCTAGGCACTTCTCTGATGGGAAGTCTGTTTTAGTTAACTGCAACAGAAGATAATTCCTAATCAGTTTAAGAGAAAGAAAGAAAGAAAGAAAGAATAAAAGAAAGAAAGAAAGAAAGAAAGAAAGAAAGAAAGAAAGAAAGAAAGAAAGAAAGAAAGAAAGAAAGAAAGAAAGAAAGAAAGAAAGAAAGAAAGAAAGAAAGAAAGAAAGAAAAAAAGAAAGAAGGAAAAAAAGAAAGAAGGAAAGAAGGGAAGAAGGAAAGAAGGAAAGAAAGAAAGAAAGGAAAAAAATCGTGCTGAAGAGGAGATAATGTCAGCACATGAGTTCTCACCTTCCTGCAATGATTCACTTTAATCCCATAGTAATAAAAACTGTTACAATGTATTTATTTACAAAACTATATGGAAATCTAACTGGGAAAGACATTCAAATTCATGAAGGGAAACTTTTAAAGCTGATTAGTCATTTCATACCAACATTTGTTAATTTCAAAGAAAAATGTTTCCAAATTGATTAGACTGTTTTGAAATTGTTAGTCAAAACACCTAGCACCCTGTGGTGTTGTTATGACAGCCACTTTAAAGCCAGGGAAAGATTTATTTGCTATATGCTCGAAAAGGTCAGAGAGAAAAGTACTTACACAAGGACAATCCACACAGTTTTGTATAAACGCAACAAGGTAAGTAAGTTCAAATATTTGCCCAAATAGAAATAACTCTTGCCTGTCATTTTTAAAATGACCTTCCAATTAAAAGAGCATATCTAAGTATTTGTGATGAATTTGAAGGGGCAGTAATTCAGTTTTTCGCATAGACCAGTGAGACTGGGCACGTTTCACTCAGATTGGTTTGTTAAATATTATATAGATCAGTTTTCTGCTTCGATTGGATTGGAGCGTAATCATCACATAATATTTTCTTTACTGTCGAGAAACATGTCAAGAAGCTGTTTATATGTGATTATTTATTTCTAGGGTAGATAATTTATTCAACAGCATCACTTGGTTGCTGTACCTGTCTTCAAGAGCAATTTTAGTTGATGTAATCTGACAAAACTGTTATGATGAATCAACAAACCTGGCAAGCTGAATAGAATAAACCTTAATGTTGGCTAGTTGAATATATAAATTGTTTCTTGTCTTTCATAGAACAAAATAAACCAAAACCAAAACAAACAAAAAACCCCAAACCCTTCACTGATTTAATTGCTGATAGTAATATGCAAACGCTGTTTATTACAAAGTTTCTTTTCAGCATATTATGATTATACTCAGTCTGGCTGGAATGGGGTTAACTTTCTTCATAGCTTTGGATTTGTGGTTAAACCAGTGGTGAATTTTGGCTTTGGCTGAAGAATGCTTAACAATGACAAGGTTTTTTCTTCTCACTCTGCTCAACATGTCCATTCAACAAGTAGACTGGGGGTGGGTGAGAATTTGGGGTTGGGGGTATACCGCTGGGACAGCTAACCCAAACTGACAAAAGGGATGTTCCATACCGTGTGATGTCCTGCTCATCAATAAAAACTGCAGAGGAGGGTAACTTCCAGGGTAGCTGTTGCTCAGAGATTGGCTGGGCATTGTTCTGCCACCAAAAGTGGTAAGTAATAATCTTTGCAACATACATCCCCACCCCACCCCACCCACCCACCCACCCCCACCCCCCTTGGTTTATGAGCTTTCTGACTTTTGATCTTCCTGTTCTCTTCCTCAGTCCCTACGAGAGTGAGGCTGGGAGTGAGGAAGCAGCTGTGTGGGTGCTTTGTTGCTGGCCAGGGTCAACTCACCACAATGATATATTTGGATACAGTTATTAAATACCTATGCCAATATTTTAACTCATATTTTGATTATTCTGTACTTTTGTTATGCAACCACATACAGACCTGGCTTAATAAACAGTTTCAGCCAGATATATCTGCAAGGCCTGTTGAGCTGGGTATGATACACCTGCTCAACTGATTAACAGGACACAACAGGATGATCTAACTACTATTGCATCTGTCTAGCTCTGCCTTTTGGAGTATCCAGTTATTCACACATCATGTCAGTCTAGATCGACTCACATCTTTGGACCATTCCAAAGCCACACTATCATACATACCTCTTCGACACTAAGTTAGTACTAGAGTCCATAAATAATTCAAAACAATATCTAGATGACTGGCTTCTACTCTGTGCTAAACTAAAATCCACAGAGCTGCCAACTGCAACCTTTCACAAACTATGCATTAGGCCCTGAAAATCATTAGAACGTCTCACAAATTGTAAAAGTGGGCTTCTAAAAATTACGTTTAGTACATTTACTTTTTTATTCTGACATTACAGTCCTCACTGTAAATGTTATTGCAGCTTACTCAAGAACCTACCTCTTTGCTGAATTATTTTCTTTACTATGAAAATTCAAACCTTTGTTGTGGGAGAGGTAAACACAATCTTCCTCTTCAGATGAAGAAAGATTTTTCTTTCAATGCCCAAAATTATATTGAAAAAATGCACAATAATTCTGTTTTAAGGGGAATATTATACCTGGAATAAGGGAGTTGTTCACAGGCTCTGCTACATGCAGATGGTGTTCATGGTTTCTCAGAGCAATTGTTAGCTTATGCTCATCATTTCAAAGAATATCTTTCCCCTAACACTTATAAGGGAATCTTATAAGAATTATTTTGCTTTTCCCCATCAGTTCACATGAATTCCATCCCTTTTTTGTGAAAGACTCATTTTATTTTTGAGAAGTGAACAGAAATTAATTCTATTTTCGCCCTCTGTTGAGAACAGACATATATATATATATATGCGTGTGTGTGTTCATTAAGTTTGAAAACAACAATTAGATGTGACTCATCCATATGTATCTCAGAAAACCTCTGAACAAGATCTTGGCAGCTGGAGTTATATTACCTGTCTATCTGCTACCCTCCTGCACAGGGAAGGAACAGCAATTCTTGTAGTAGCAGAAGTTCAGGAACAGTCAGTACAGACAAAAAACTTAACTGACTTTTTGCTGTCATAGAAGTAGACAAAATACAATCAGCCAGCTGCCTCAAATGAAATAATAGTTTTGGTGTGCTCAAGAAAATAAAAAATTAAATGAGGCAAACAACATGAACAAGTGTGAATGTGTCTAGATGTGTTTGGAACACATTGTGAGTGCCAAAAATGGCAACAGCAAATAAGGAAATTAAAGTACAATTTGAATGGACTAATTACTAATGAGGTTTTCTCTATCCAACCCTATAACTCACAAAAAATTAGGAGTGTTGGGGGTACTCAGAGTACCTGAAAGACCCTTGGGGTGTGTGTGTGTGTGTGTGTGGGTGTGTGTGTGTGTGTGTGCGCAGCGGGACACACCATCCCTGCACCAGGAGCCAAGACCATCTCTGCAGCCTCGATACTCCAGGTAACAGAAGAGAGTCCAGGGGACCTACTTCCTCTTACTTCTCTCTGGGACCACAGCATCTTTCCCACAAAACACAGAAGTTGTGTAATTTGTAAAATTGTATAAATCTGTGATTAAAGTGTTTTGGTATCCAAATGCCTTTATCCTTCAGATTGTCATTAGGTCTTAATCTGCAACAATGTGCCTATTGTTCTCATGAAGCAATATGTTTTCCAATAAAACATCTGCTTTTCAGTTAGAAATGTGAAAGTTTGTATAATTAAACCACTTGCTTAATAATTTAATTAGGTCACTTTATATGACGTTAAGAGGAAAGCCTAGCAAACTCTCCCACTAAACACTTCACTAATGAAAATCTGGAAGTCTTTAGTTTAAAAGAAGTATTCACATTCACACACAAATCAAGGCCTGGATTACAATGAAGGGAACAAATAATTTTCCAAACTGTAGGGAATAAGAAATTGCTTAATCTGACTTAGTGAAGCACCTTTTTTACTCATTTGGTTATATATCTACATTATCATTTGTTGGTATATTTGCCCTAGGGCCACAGCATGACTTTTTCATTATTTCATTCTCTACTTTTGTGCTCATGGTTTCATGGTATATGAGACCTACCATTGATGACCCAGCAGAGTGGCTGTGGATGGCATCTAGTCATCTGTAATATGTCTGAGAAGGTTTGAATCAGTGTAGCTCTTGAAGCCAGCTGACTGATGGGATTGTGCATCCACATAGGATTTGCCTTCTGTTATCTGATGGATGCATTTTCATTGATAGCTACAGAATCTGTTTCAGATGAGTACACATTTCACTCAAACATATCATTACTGTGGATGAAAGTGGTAGCTAATAAAAATGCATTGTAATAATAATAATAACAACAACCACACAAATCAAAACAAAACCAGGACCCTACTGTACATCAGGATTTTGCAGTTCTAAAGGCAGAGTGTGAGAAGAAATGGGTATTTCTTAGTTCTGATATTTGGTTTGTTACATCAATCCCATTTTCTCTCCTTCACTTCGTCTTTGTATATAGAAGCAATAAATATATGCAAGAATTTTTTTCTCTTTCGAGTTTTTTACTTTTCAGTCTTTTTAAGACTCTTAAAACTAGTTCTTTGGTTTTAGTTAACCAGCTAAACACAACTAATTACAAAGCTTTTGTTCTCCCTTTACTGTGTGAATTCTATCGAGAGACCTCTTAAATTATTTTTAAGATGAGGGGTAGGGATAAATGTGTCATTTTATACATGCATACTTGAAGAAAAATGAAATAGAATGTCATATAAGTAAAGGATAAATAAGGAAAAAGATTTGCTTATTTGTCATGATAGTTCATCACTATTTAATTATGTACTGATGAACAAGATCCTAAAGGTGTGAAATCCTCATTTAAATTCTCTAAATGAAATTTTGTCCATAAACAGAAGATTCATGAAACCTTAAATGAGTGATTTTAGAAGTCCAGGTAAAAAAAAGAATGGATTCATAAATATTTAAGAACAGCAGAGGTCAAGAAAGCTGTTCTAAAGGAGAATGTATGATTCTGGCACCACTTCTATTCAGCAATAAACAAATACAGTTGCGATTTCTTTTTCTTCTTGTTAAGTGAAGAAGATACTTAGTCAAGCAGAATCTTAAGAATCAAAGCTATGCAGTGGAAAAATTACAATTTCATTTGGTATAATAAGGCCTTTGTAGTAAAATACAGTAATACTTGTGTTTATCTTAAGCTGACTTATTTTAATAGGATGTATATCTGTTTGGAATGTGTTACAATTATAAAAAAAACAAGTGAAAGCAATCCCTATAGCTGATGCCAAAACACAAGTAGAAGGTAAGGAAAAATGATGAAACTAATATGATATATATTTTTCTGTCAGTGAATGAGGAAGAAGAAATGTCTGAAACCATGAGCTTAAGAATGTGCCTTTTAAAGCAAGCATAGTTTAAAATATGATTTGGTTATGGACTACATTCTATGATCTCACATTCATCACAAAACTGAACTGATTATTCACACACAATTAGATTTAGTTAGGATAGGGACTTTTATGGACACTTTAATCATTTGCTTCATGAATTGAAAAGGGGTGTGCATTTGATTTACTGTCATCTGGGCGGGTGATAAAGATCAGCTAGTTGATAAATGTTGCAAATGAATTTGCTGATCGAAGCTATCCTTTCATTTGTTTTGCACAATAATTAAAGATTCATTAAGTCAGACATGCCTCTAATGAAAGACTCTTACCTGCAGTTCCCCTCATCCAACTGGAAAATGCAAAACAGACTAAGATGATAATTCTCCAAAGAATGAGGGCTTGGATAAACAGAAAAAGCAATGTTCGTATTGTTTTGCAACTATTCATGCAAGCAATGTATAACATTTACATCCTGCTTATTTAGAATAATAATTGCTTTTGGACTCATGTCAAGTGAAAGCGGGGAAAGATTTTCTCGACCCCTAGTGCTTGATCTGTCTATCAGCACCCCATGAAAACCAAGACCCCTGCGCCCAACCAGTCTGTCAGTGTCCTGTTATAGGGAACCTTCACTAAGCAGTTCTGCTGGATTGGAGGGCAATTTGACTGACTTGTTCAGGGAAACACACCAACAACATCGGGGGACTCCTCAGCAGGTCTTCCCACTTTATCCGAATATGTAACGCGTTGCTGGTGACTGCTAGCACCCACGATGGACTAACACTAACAGTTTACAAAATAACACCCTTCATTAATGTAAAATCATGATGAATTAATATTCATGATTGCCGGTGATAGGGACTGCCTGCAAAAAACAAGCTGGAACTGATATACAACCAACCTATACTCACTAATAACAGCTAGCATGAGTTAGTTATTTAGTGCGTATAGGATAGAGTTCTTACCTAATAGATGTCCCTGTGGGGGAGAAGAGGGGAGAAGACAGGTTCAGCCCATCGACTGATCGCAGAAGTTATGATGGAGCCTTCCCTAACTTCTCCTCTCATTTGTTCACTTTTTATGCTTCATAGTACGTCGCATATTCATTCATCATACGCAGGACTGGTTACAAGTGCAAATTAGTATGCATCCTCAGATAGCACTGCTGAAGTTCTCTAGTAACCAGGAATGCTCCTCAAGTGGGTTTTGTCCTCTTTTGTGGACTATTTGAGGGAGGTTGTGATCTCCCACTACCACAATTACCTTTGTCCTATTTTCAACCAATTTTCTTTTGATGTCAGTGGACTGCAGCAGCTTGTCAGCCTGTCTTCTCTTATAGACAGAACTTTCCTCACTTGAAGCCTTCTTTCTGCGTAACTTAGATAATGCTGTTCTTTTTACTATCTGTTCTTTGTTTCTCATCCTTCCAAAGGCTGACTCCCTTGATTAGAAGTCCCTTCATTCGTAACAGTTTAGAGAGTGGGTCAGCTTGACCTAACTTAGTGAACACTAAATTAGGTTTGGGTAATTTGGGAGGTTAGACAACAATTCCCCCCTTTGGACTTATTTCAGTCAAGGGCTAGTCCATTTCCTTCACGCTTGGGTGGAGCTGGAGTGATTCTAGTCATACATATTGTTGTTACTAACTGGTATCGTGCTCTCAGTGAGGTGTAGTAGTACCTTGGGGCTGGTAACTTTGAGATAGAGGTGTGCATTAGCATTACAATGAGATTATTTCATCTGAGTAAAGCCATTTCGCCACAACGGTTGGCTCAGCAGTGGACATCTCATAGATTCTTCATGTGCCAGCTGGTATGCAGCTTATCGGCTGTGTGGTGCCATCAAGTTCGCATTCCTGCAGGGAGCACAGCAGGGCCTAGCCGTGGGGTCTCCACTCCGCTCCACCCTCCGTTACTTGCATCAGCACGTGCTGAGCTGGCAGGGTGTGTTGCTTGGGGAGCTGTGGTGATGCAGATTCTGTGTATGCCAACCATCCTCAAAGTGACAGCTGTTTTTATCTTAAAAAGCATCCTGTAACACTACGCTTCTATTAAGTCCCAGTTTTCTCTAATTCACCCAGCAAAGTAATTTTCCCACAATTTGCCATTGGTAACATTCAAAAATGAGTATGCAATCTATATGCAAACTTTGCAAAGAAAATCAAACTTTCAAAGCTTTTTTTTTTTTTTTTTTTTAAGTGGAAATAAATTGTATGTTCGACAGAGGTAAGCATGCTTTTTAAACTGAACAACTTCTAAGTCTGCTGGTGGTGCAGAATGAAAGTGTCTTTGATTAGTGAATAGAAAGTAGTTAATAAAGACAGTCTTTTGACATCTTGTATTTTCTCTGGTTAAGTGCTTCACAGCAGTCAATAAGGCTTGTTTTCTTGTTTGTCATGGTCAATGCCCTAAATGAATCCTCAAAAAAATATTACTTTTGTAATGACTAACTAGTTTTGTTCAAATATATGACTCTGTTCTTAGGAACATTCAATTAATGTTAAGATCTTCTTATGCATGTGTGTATGAGTATTGGATGCTTCTGGTTTAAGTATCTCTGATACACCATGTGGGTTTTTTGTGTTTCTGTGCCAGAAGGTATCTGCTATACTCCACAGTAGCTTTACTACCACAATGTATGGTGTCAGAGTTCAATTTCTTAACTCATGACTTAAACTCACATGTTGAAATTAATAAAAACAAAAGTAGAGAAAACAAAAAAAATTGAGAGGCCACATCAGTGTTTCAGGATGATTTGATGGAAAATGGATTGACACACCAAGAATATTCTTAGTTTAAAAACACTTATTTCAGGAACTTTTTAGGAAGACGCAGGAAAAACTCAGCCTGAAATTCAGTAATGTGGAATGTAAGGAAGACATATGAGCTAAGGAACTGAAAATGGAATAGTTACCTACAATGTATTTTAGACACCTTTTTTCAGTTGGGGTGAATTGCCTCTCTAGGTGATGGTCAGTGTGAGAGAAAATACAGTTAATTTGAAGCCTAATCTTTAGATAGTTAAAACTATGTCATATGATTCAGTCCTAATGTTTTTTTCTGAAAACAGAAAGTGATGAGAAAGAGGGAATGTTTCTTTATAAGATTAGTACAGATAGAAAGAAAATCTTTACGTAGTACTGAAATGTACTCTCATTTGAAGATGGAAGGGACTAGATAAAATTTTCTTCTTATATTATACTGCATTTAAATTTTAGAAGTATCTAATGGTTGATAAGGCACTAGCTAAAACTCTTACCTGCCAGTAACTGTAGATCTTGTTCATTAATTACATCCTCCTCTTTAAGCAATAAGAAAGCTATAAATAGTTATGCAGGTTACAAGCAACACAACCTATACAACAGTTCTGATTTATTTTAATAATTATAACACTAATCTCATGATAATTCTGTTTGTTCATGAATTAGGATATTCATGAGTATCCACAATAGTTTTTAATTACATCTGAATTAAAAGTAATCATATGCTTTTCCAGTGTACCTCTCTAGTTTTATATTCCTTGGGCCATTTTATGTTTCCACAAGCCACCAGAGAATTGACAGAATGGAGGAATATTTTCTATACATAAATATTAAAAATGGACAGAGTTGTATTTGTGATGGTGTTAGAATACAGAGTATACTGGTCAGAAAACTGTCAAATTTTAAAATCATACCTGGCGTTCTCCCAGAACAGCCATACTGGTGTAGTTCAGGAGTTGGACCAGAGCTGCACTTTGTGCTACAGATACACAAGGGTGGAGCAATGCAAGTTTCTAGTAGGTTTTCTTAACCTTCTGTATCCTGAAAACTTTAGTTATGTTATGGTTGCATGTCATGCCGCTATATTTGTCTATGTAAAGGCCTTTTTTGGGGTCTTAAAATGTCATCTCCATGAAACACAAATGATTCTAATTGCACACAGCAAGTTTTGACTAACATTATACATCAGGTCATATCTTGTGCAGCCATAAACCAGAACACTTTCAGAAATGCCTGTGGAACTGTGGGAACAATAAATTTCACAAGATGGGAATCTACCTTAAGTCAAAATCAGGACTGGAACTCAATGGGTTCTCATCTCCAGATCTACGCTTAGCTTGTTCTTCCAGACTTGCAATTTCTGATAGCTCAGGAGTAAGCCTTCTAGCATATCATTAACAAAGACTGATCCTGAAACTTAATTTGACAAAAAAGATATGTATGGAGTGAGAGAATTGCTCCCCTGCCCTCCAGATAAGACTATACCTGAAATTTGTGTTAGTGGAAAATATACCTCGTGGCTCCCACATTCTGCCAGTTATTTGGCATTGTTCCAATAATTACGATATACTTGGTACTAAAGTTCATGTTTCAAGTATTTGCCTGTGATGTCTATGATGTCTCTGAGAGTCTGAATGACTCATTTGGTGATAGAAATCCTTCTGTGTGCTTACTGTCTTTGGGCATAATCCATTGCTTTCACTTTTGTGTTGGATAGTTGAGTTTGAGGATGCTTTTTGCTCTTCCATATGCCTGCTTTTCTCTTTGACATGTCTGCTTAAAACATCTGAAATTATATGTACCACAAACTAGAGTGGGTACAACTTCAAAACTACAATGCTGCCTTCAAATAATTTCAAAACTCATAACTTACAATGTAAAACTCATTCTGATTTTAATATTTATAAAGCTATAAAATCCCAGTGCTGGAAATCAATGTGACACTAAGTTAGAGAAATTCAAAGTTAACAAGCCATGAAAGAAAAAAAAAACAAACAACACATTAATTTGAAATTAAAAATATTTTGTAAATTTTGCTCTGAGAGATTTGTTTAGAAGCTTTGAAAATATCCTTCAGGTTTTAATCAAAGTTGAAATCTGAGAAAAGAAGGATGCAACCCCTCATAAATTCTGTCAGTTTTACTGAGACCTCAAGAGATTATATAAGGCTGTTTACCTGCCTCCAACAACTGTCATATCTGAGTGTCATAGTAAAATGGTAAATCAAAGACATCCCAAGTCTCTCAAAGAGCTTTATACATTTGCAGTGTGACATGTTTATGCTTTCCAAATATGAAGGTTACTGTGTTTATACTTCACCATTCATTTATTTACTTTTTTTTTTCCCAATTATTTATTTATTTTTAGACTTGGCAGATCAGTTCTAGTTACATTTAAAAGCCTGGTGCTTCTCCTAAAACTCTGAACAATAACAGCTCTGTTACTTTCCATGGCAGTAAGACTTAATGACCTGGCCTTAGTCTCTGGTTGTTTTAGTTTGATGTGTACATCCTAAAATTTATATTAGCCGACTATGAGAAAACAAGACATTGCAGTCACAGGGACTAAATGGAATTTACAGAATCTAATTTAGTCATCTTTAACCAACAAATATTTAATATACTGAAGATTATTTTTTTCTCCTCACAAGATATGTCACTCCTTCTACAAGTTTAGTGTTTAGGATATTTCTCTAATTTGAGTTGGAAAAGTCTGAAGATGCATCTTGTTTATCAAAATTTAGCTTATTAGAATATCTTTCACAGTAGTCAAGTTGTCACTTATAGAATGGCTTACAGAAGGATCACCTTTTAAGTCTTCTGAACAGGTTTCTATTACCAAGTGTACTGAAGTCAAATGAGGAAAAATTGAACTGTTTAAAATTATATTTAGGAATTCAGATAATTTGAATTTGTCAAAATATGACATTTAATTACTTGTGCATGTGACCTTATTACATGAACCAATTATTTTCTTATGATCCTTTCTAGCCTCTTTCAGACTTTCTCTAGCAGTAAAAAGATAATCAGAATATGGAAAAGCTTTAACCTAAACAGATGCCCAGAGGCCAATGGTTATCCTAACAGGAGAGGAAGAAAGATATTGGGTGAAGAATGCACAAAGATGGAAAGACCAAAATTCCTCTTGCAGTAATGCAACTGTCTTGTATAATATTATGGTTACTTTGTGGTTCAGTGACACAATTTGACATACTATTGTCATGTACTTGTGTAGTGTATTGAGGGAAGAAGAATAGATCAGGGTGATACTTCAGTGATTATGTTGATACAGGAAAGCCTGTAAATACGACTTTTGCTGTTCCTAGTGAAAAGTCCTCAGGCTCTGCCCTGAGCTGAGAGCCCAGCTCTGGGGGCTGGCCTGGGCTCACCTTGGCCGGCACAGGCTGGGCTGTTTCAGCGCCTGCCTCGGGGCCGCGTGCCTGTTGCCCCCCAGCCTGGGCCTGAGCTCCACCAGTGCCTCCCTGGGAAGGGTCTGGCAAACCCAGGGGGCTGCTGCCCAGTAAAGAAGACCCCTGGTGGGACTTAAGCCTGGGGAGGCCATGGGGCCACATTCACATTCAGCTGGGAGCATCCAGAAGGCAGCAGACCAATGTGACATATTAAAATAAACCCGAGCTGAGTCCACAACTGAGGGGTTCCAAATTGTGCTGTTCCTGGCTAAGAACTCAGGATGATTTACCATAAAATCCTCCTCTGTTCTTGAGGAGGCTGGCACCATCAACTTCAGACCTCTAGGGAAATTGGAAGGGTAAACACAGCACCAAGTGAACAGGGATACATAAGAAGGGGTTTTCTGTATCAAATAATTTGAACTGTTACACTCTTAAAACACTAATTGGATTAACACTAGATTTTTGGCTCCATCAATACGTGTGTTTCTGTTTTCCCTGAAGTTAAGTGTGGCATTGCTGGTGGTGCTTTCTGAATACCTGGCACAACCTCCCCCCTTATAAAGCAAAAGAATTCTTATGACACAATAAGAATGACATGAAACATTCACTATCTAGAGATATTTTTTTGAGTCCTAAAGAACCAGCATTCCCAGCAGAATTTCAGCATCAAGAATGAAACGGCACCAGTCCACTGGTAATCCCAGCTCCTTGGTAGGATATGGCAAGGGAAGCTGCTCAAAACAACAGGTAAAAATAAAGAAAAAAAGCAACTTAACTTGTCTGTTTTCATGTTTTGGAGTAGGTCTTACCTGCAAATTAAATTGCTTTCCATCCATGGCTCTAACAGATACAGTAACCTTGGATTTCTTGTCTTTGACTTAGATTAGCCAAGCAATAAGACCGTAATCATTTTGTCATACAAACTAATCTGCTGCCATAAGCATCTTTAACTTTTCCTTATACCTTTAAAGTAAGAAAGAAGTCAGCCATTGAAAAAGAGAATGTTTCAAAAAGGACAAAGGTAAACAAAGAAAATGTAAAAGCTTAGTAGAGAAAGAGGAGGAGACATAAATTATTTTTTTAAAATACATTTTTCTTACTGAACATTGAGATTTTTTGACTACCCCCAAAAAAAGCAAAGCCGCCCCAAAATTTTAGCATAGTAATTGTGATAGAGTAACACAACTGAAAGATCAATACAGCTTTGCTGATTCATAGAACGTGTTCATGACCCATTAACATAAATTTTTGCTCAAGTTTTTAATTAAAGATCTTGTAATTAATTCAAGTAATTTTATATTGAGTACTTTGCCCTACATTTTTGTCTATTAAAGACTATTTTAATGGTGAAATTTATAACATTCAGACCACTGATTTAGGAATTTCACTTTTATACAAGTCAGTGCCATCAGGTATATTTATTTATTTAGATACTGAAGTAGCCTTTGAAAAATCATTTTTATTGCTCCTCCATACTACTGAACGGAGACCATTAACTATTCATCACATACTAACACTTGGTAGTCTTTACTCACATAAAATGTGAATACAGAAATGTTAATAGAAAAAGACAACTAATTTTAGTTTCAGGAGGCATTGGATGAAGTCCATGGAAAAGATTTTCTTTAGTGACTAGGAGTGAAGTATTCTTCTTCCTGTTATTTACAACAAAAATTAATCCAAAATAAGCCAGAAACCCACTAATAGGATCAATATTAGGGCAGCAGACATAAGGAAAATGATATAATGCCTGAAAGGAAATAATATGCACTATTCAGACATAAAATAAAACATTTATGAAGAACATTTTAGAAATACAGACATCAAAACTTGTTAATAAAAACCAAGTGTTTGATAAAAAATATTAATATAATTAAGATTATTATTAGTCCTGTTTTCTATAAGGATTTTTTTTTTTTTTTTTGTAAATAGATGAGAAAACCTGTTACTCCTCCACACAGGAGATGTTATTTCCAATATACATTTTCAGCTACAGTAAAAAATTTGAGTATTTTTCCTAGGTTTTTTCCTACCAATTTTAAATGTTTATTACCAGGTTTGATTATTTAATTTTTTAAAATAAAATTCATTATTCTAATGAAGTAAAAAACTAATTGAATTTGCTGAACCGAGGTGTATTTCCACTAGGAGGAGTAATTAAATAGATACAAACCAAATAAGAAAATAAAAACCAATCAATTTGCTGAAGTTAGTAGGGATGAAACAGAAAACAATGTCTTTTCAAAGACTCAAAGTTTTGACCTGGCCTTACTAGGTTTTTTCCTGAACTACTTTACTAGTGCTGTGCTTGTACAGGATATTTGCAGAACTCCCATACGCTTTCCCTGAAACAAAGCTATGCTTATTAAAAGGAGGTTGAAAAAGCAAACTCAAATTATATAAATGTATAGCACTTACAACAACCGAGAAAATGTCTACTGCCATGTAAAAGTGCATATATCGACTAAGGTTTAATGCATGAGGAGAAATAGTGGGTTTTGTCTACCAAATTGTGAAATCACACTGAAAAATATGTACTTAATGCTCCAAGACAGATTATTAATTTTTAAGCAAGAAATTTCTGATTTCTGTTAGAAACACTAGACAGACAAACAGATTCTGAATGTCTTCAGACTTTTCATATAGGTAATGTGTAAGGCTTTATTTAGCTCTACAGCATAGAAAATTACTTGAAAAGTTATGGAAAAGTTACATATGAAAAAGTTCATAAAATGTGAATTCCATCTTTCTTCAGCTGATCTCAAATCGCCTTTATCTTTTCTATGAACCTGGTAGGTATAGATATGGATATAAATATATACATATAAAGTGCACATAAAGGCAGATTAAGAGTTAAAGAAGGCTGAGGAGAATATTCTGCCAAAATAAAAAGGTATTGCACAAAATTTAGGACACTGTTAAAGGCATGTTAATGATGTTAAGCTTCACCAAATTTTGATCAAATCTTCATGTCCCTGAAACCAATGACATATGCTGCAAAGTTGCTGCGGAAAAGTAGTTCTTGTGGAGACATCACGATGTATCTAGTATGCTCTTAAAAGGATAGAGAAAAGCACTTTCATTTTGACACTGTAGGCTACCTTGAGAACAGGTTACAAGGCAAGCACTATCAAAGGTATAAGTCAATAGAAAGAAAAATCAATAAGGAACAAGAGACATTGCCCTTGCATTATAAGTCTCCATTTCTTGTGTCCTGAGCACACATTAATTGATCCAACAGTACCTATTTATGAACACCAATTTTCACCATCTGTAGAAAAAAACATGGGCCTTGCTTCATGATGTTTAAAAACCACAGAATGGTAGATCAGAGCATAAGAAAGTGCCGTGTGTGCTAGCTCATAGCAGAAAGATGCAACTCAATTTTGAAAATATCAGTATTGCGCTATTATATCATGCAGTTATTCTGAATTACAAGTCTCATTGTCTGAAATAAGGCACAGAGGTCACCCAGAAGAATAAGCAGCTAGATAACTTTTGCCATAAAACCACATAATCTGTTGCCCATTCTGTTGTCCTACATGATAAAAACTTTGATTGGAATCCTTTGCAATGCTATTTAAATTGAATGATCTTTAATAAAATTAGAAATATAATCCAGTTTAACTACAGATTTGAAAAAGGTGGCAAAAGAATTAATAAACAAAACTCTGCCCAGAGTACTTTCTGAAGCAGTGAATAGCTGCCACTGCCTTCAGACCTGGAATCTGCACTGACATGGTGACACTAGTGTGGTTGAACATCTACTGAGGTGTTCTCTCGCAGTCCAGTGAAGTCCATCATCACACTCCCACCCTTGTCCTCCTGACAGCAGAAGATTTGACTCATGAGGCACCGTTATAACAACGTTTGGTTTATTGTCCTGCTCTAATTGTGATGATCAAACACAAGGCTGCCCCATGGGTATCCCCAGAAAACACTGTCCACACAATTACGTACCTTATTACTCCTTTTCTTGGCCCTCC
Organism: Falco peregrinus; assembly: GCF_023634155.1. Classification (NCBI taxonomy): domain Eukaryota; kingdom Metazoa; phylum Chordata; class Aves; order Falconiformes; family Falconidae; genus Falco; species Falco peregrinus. The sequence goes on along the minus strand of NC_073726.1, from coordinate 5,551,213 downwards.
TTTTTATCATCCTTGTAACTCCCTTTTTCCATCTCAATGTCCTTCCTGCCTGAATAAACAACCTGCCTAAATTACTTTTTGCCCATTCAGTCACAGTTTTGCTAAATCCATATTGAAATATATAGAACTTAGTATTTCTCCATTACTTAGGTAATCCCGGCTCTGTATACTACATCTGATGTGATTACCTATATGCTCTTGGCCTTACAAGATTGTACTCCCCAAAAAGTCCCCAATGCTCCCCTTCAAGTATCTCTGCAGTTTTGCAGTCTCACACATCACTTCTACTTCAACATCATTGAAATACAGCCATTTCTCACTGAGCTACCTGTGTCATCAGCTTCCCCTTCTGCCATTTGTTAAGTTCAGAAATATCTCACAGCATATTCAGTAGTTTTTCTCTTCATTTAGCTTACCCTCAGGCCAAAATCTAGTCATTGGCCTAGTCATTTGCTTGCAACAGCATCCTTTAAATAGTCCACAAGTAAAATAGCCTAGTCTAGAAAAACAAATGCTGTGTGAAATTTGTGGCTTTGAAAAGGATAGCTTTGGAGAAACAGGAAAATATTCACATTATTTCTAAAAAATAATGTGCTTATGTGTTTACTTTGTCTGAATACATAGTCTGAGATAATGAGCAATTGCTAAAGAAAATAATAAAGACAGACATGCAGTGGACTGAATGAAGAGCATCCAATTAAATACAGTGATCATGAAGTATTAGCCCATCATTTTTAATATGCTGTTTTGTCAAAAATAGGAAATTCATGTAACACTGGTGTTTTGCAAAGAAAAAAAGAAGGGGGCGGGGGGGAATAAAAGGTTGCTAATTGCTGTAGGATGACCCAGACAGGGAGCCATGTGTTTCAGCAAGCAAGACACCAAGTTGTCTGGCATAGTATTGTGACTATAAAATCAAAGTTTATTACAAGAAGACAGTGTAGGGAAGATCATGATGTTTTTTATCAACACTGCCTGTTAAATTATCATGACTGTTATCATAACTAAAATGAAATGCAAGGAAATATGTCATTTCAGACACTTCTTGTTGCTGCATTATTCCAAGGGATCCTTACTACTGTGGTGCACCTTCTAAGAGGGTAACAAAAACTACCTTACCGACATTAAGAGTCTAAATCATATTTTTTTCCTAAGTTTCACCTAACACGTGATCTGAAGGCAGAACATCCTTTTTAATTTTTTTCAATAATTCACTCAATAATCCATAGTATAGGTCACACAATCAAACACAAATTTACATTATAACAGCTTAATTATAGAGGTTTTCCTTTGTTCTAGAAGTTTGCCTTTTCCTGAAAAAAATATTTGGCTACATTCATGCCTTTGGACACATAATCTTGGCCCTGAATACTTTGGCACTTTGTCAATATCTTGGGATTTTGCTGGACTCAATCAGCTATAAATCACCAGTTAGAGTTGTTTGCTGGTCCTTTAATCACCACCAGAGCAGTTAAACAAAACTTCATTGGATTTCATAGTTGTCCTAAAACTTTAGCATGTGGATGTTATGGATAACATGAAGAAATAACCCAAAATGTTCTCAGTGGGTAACAGATTGATGATATATAAACATGACGGCAATAAAAAGACCTCATAACCTATAAAACAATAGCTTACAAAGTGGGACAAAAAAATAATAATATTTTCTTGCATAAGAAACTTGTAAGTTTGAACAGAACACTAATTTACCTGGACAAGTGTATTGAGGTTACATGGTAAGGCTTTGGTAGTGAGGGAGGGGGGAAGTGACCTGTATGGGTGGCCTCTATGACAATGCAGAAGGTGTTAACCCATGCTGGACAGAGCCAACTGGACAAAGCTGAGGCTGCCAGCAAAACTCTGTGAAATCACATATAAGAAAGGGTAAAAAAGGCTGTGCAGCAGCTGCGAGAGAGAGGAATGAGAAAAATGTGAGTAAAAATACCTGCAGACACAAAGATCAGAAAAGGAGGGAGAGGAGGTGTTCCAGGTGCCAGAACAGAAATTCCCTGCAGCCTATGGAGAAGACTATGGTGCAGCAGGTTTTGCCCCTGCAGCCCATGAAAGCCCAAGGCTGAGCAGACACCCACACTGCAGCCCGTGGAGGACCCCATGTTGCAGCAGGTGCAGGTGCCCTGAAAGCAGCTGCGGCCCCTGCAGTGCCCACGCAGGAGCAGGTTCTCTGGCAGGATCCACAGCCTATGGCGGAGCCACACTGGGGCTGTCTGTTCCTGAAGGACTGCGCCTCACGGAGAGAGCCCATGCTGGAGCAGTTTGTCAAGGACTGGGTGGGTGGCGCAGGTCAGCACTGTGAGGGGGAAAGAGCACAGAGGTGAAGTGTTATGCGAAAACATGTTTAAGAAAGGGTAAAAAAATGCTGTGAGCAGCTGTGAGAGTGAAAAACCCCTGCAGACCCCAAGGTCAGTGAGGAAGGAAGTAGATAGGTGCATGCATGTGTGCTCCAGGTGGCTGGAGCTGAGGTTCCTCTGCAGCTAATGGAGAAAACTATGGTTAAGGAGGTTGTTCCCCTGCAGCCCATGGAGAACTATGGTGGAGCAGATACCCACACGGCAGCCCATGGAGGACCCCACGTTGCAGCAGATGGAGATGCCCTGCAGGAACCTGCAGCCCGGGGAGCACCCACGGGAGCAGGGTCCTGGCAGGAACTGTGGCCTGTGGGGGACCCACGCTGGAGCAGTCTGTTCCCAAAGGACTGCACCCCGTGGAGAGGACCCGTGCTGGAGCAGGGGAAAAGCGTGAGGAGGAAGGAATGGCAGAGGTGAAGTTTCATGAACTGACTGCAGCCCCCACCCCTCGCCCCCCTGTGCTGCTTGGGGTGGGAAGAGGTAGAAGAGTCGTGAGTGAAGTTGAGCCTGGGAAGAAGGGGGAAGTAGAGGGCAGGCGCTTTTAGTTTTGTCTTTGTTTCTCAGCATCCTACTCTGCTTTCAATTGACAAAAAATTAAATTAACTCTTCCTCAAGTTGAGCCTGTTTTGCCTGTGACGGTAACTGGTAAGCAATCACCCTGGTTTTGTGTCAGCCCATGTGCTTTTTTACCCTTTTTTCCTCTACCATTCTGTTAACTTAAGGAGTGAGAGAGCAGCTTGGTGGGTGTCTGGTAGCCAAGATTAACAGACCACAAAAAGTCAAAATAGAACTCCAGCAATGTCACTTTATCCATCATGAAGAAACAGGATTCTCTAGGGTACTAAGATGAGATCAAACCACAAATCTTAAGTCCTGTATTTTCCAAAAATCTTATTAATCTGAGATATCAAAATGGTGTGATTGCGGCCTAAATAATTTAGTTTATAATTAGGATCTGATTTTCTGAAATGCTTGGTATCACTGGGTTTACACGAAGGAAGGACCATATTTTAGCACATCTCTAAATCTACATTTTAAATTACAATATACAGTGCAAAATGCAAAACTTGGGCACCGCAGAGAGAATGACTTAACATAACTTCCCTAGGTTCATGTCTCATTACATCTGAATCTTCAGAATTACTCTTATGGTAATATATATTATTCTGCCTTAATGTCATGGTTCACTTGCCTTAATCATTCAGCAACTCTCATGTAGTACAAAACGTGAATAAGTGTGTTGTGTGTTCACTCCAGGAAACATTTTATGCCCTGTACAACCACAAATGTTCTTGTCATAATTTATCCACTTACTGTTTAATGTTGTTCTCTGAAATTTTTCTTTTGTGTTTAAGATCACTCTGTTCCTGGGAGCTCAGAGACTTTTCAAACAATAGCTTGCTTTTAGGTAAACTTTTATGACAGCTCTGATGACAGAAATTTTTGTGTCTTCCTAAAAGTACCAGTAAGCTAAGTTAAAGAATAAGAAGAAAAAGCATAATGAAAAACATAAGACAAACTTGAAAGGAAAGCAAAAATCTCATTTGTGCTTTCTCAGAATATTAAATTTGAGTAAAGAAAATGTGGAAGAAAAATACAAATCCAAGGAAATCACCATTGTCATCAGATACTTTCTAAGGGATGGTACGTAAGGCAAGAAATTTTTTTCAAAATTCTTCATCACTTGATTTTCAGGGAAAGTTATCCTTGAAAATTAGATTGCACAGAGTATCAGAAATAAGACTCAAGTATAACATTTGACTACTAAGCAGCATCATATTTATGGAATTGACTGAGGAAACACCATGCTTAACAACCTGAAGTATAGGGAGGGGTTTTTAAGGAACACTTAAAAACCCCTTCTCTTTAACTGCTACTTAACGTGTTTATCCATACACAGACAAATTGACCTTCTAGCTCCTATTAATATAAATCTGACTCAAAACAAGTTAATTGGTTACCCTTAAACTGTTTGGATTTGTGGTGGCTTTTTGGTTGGTTGTTTTTTTTCCAAAGGGGACTTTTTTGGGAGTGGTTTTATTATTTTTACCACCCTTTTAGCTTTATGGGGGGGTGACGTAGAAGGACCATACATCCCATGTGGGAACTATGTAGGTTCTTGCTTCATTGGAGGACCTGCATAGCTGTCATTAAACAAAATAGTCCTCTTGCAGCTCTTATACCTGTAACTGAACAGAATATCCAAGTTTTGTGATCAGGACTATGCAAGGGGAATATGAACGCATCTTCACATAATCTGCTTTTAACTTGCATTATTACTACAGAGAACTTATGATTTTTTTTTCATTTAGAAAAGCAGATATAATCTGGGAACAGGGGGAAACACCAGTGCTTTGCTAGAATTGATTGATATGATGCTGAGATTATTAACAAATGAGACTGACAGCTAAAAAAACCAACAACCCTCTTGAAGAAAAAAGAAAAAAAAACCACCACCCTGCTTTTGATTGTTAATGAAAGTATTATCAATTTTTCCAGTCAAAAGTCAGTCTGATCCCAAAACTGAATATGATGTGAGACTGTTCTTGCATATGCCTAAGAGTATATGGATTGGATAAAGACATGGTCTTGGTTAAAATACATAAATAATCAATTTTTAGAATATTCCTGTAAAAATGCTTAAAGTCCATTAATTTTATTCCTAAACTTTAATTTTATCTATTGCTTTATTTGTTTAAATAATTGAAAACAACACTCAGCAAGTCTAAAATTTGCTATGTTACTGTAGCTCTAAATATCTGTACATTCTTAAAGCAAGGGAATCACGATATAATTCAATGTCATATCCTAATTCAGGTTGTAAGAGATCTCAGGATAACTCAAATCCAGAGTACTTTTTGTTCATAGTAGGATTATCTCTGATGTCAGACCTCAGTTTAGGGCTCTTTTGGCTGGGTCTTGAAAGCCTCCAAGGATGGTGAGAGATTGGAGCAGCCCGCTTCACTGCCTGACTGTCCACAAGGGAAATGTTTTCTCCTTATATCTGCTCTGTAGCTCTCTTCTATCAGCCTGTCTCCATATTCTGTTCTTCTACCAGTATGCACCACTGTGAAGACGCTGACTGATTTCTCATTATCTTCCCCATAGGCTTTGGGGGCAGATGTTCATTCAGTCCTCCTGAAGCTGTCTCTTCTCCAGGCTGGACAAGCTCAGCTTCCTCAGCTTCAAATCACAGGGCAAGTGCCCCACTGCCACATTGTGGTGGCCCTTCACCAAACTCACTCCAGTTTATCAATGTCTGATGGGTATTTGGGGCCCAAAATAATACAAAAAAAATATTACTCATGGTATACTCACTAGGCCTGTGAGCAGGGAAATATATATGACTTTTCATGACTGTCTCATAATGTATCTTGCTAGAATCACAAGAGTAGTCCAAATAGCAGAGCTAGAAAAATCTCCACTTATTATACCATTTATTTTATATACTTTTGCTGCCTGGTGTACAAAAATTTCTACAGAATGGGCCTTAGAGACCTCAGAAGAGATCCACATTGTGTATTAAATATAATAATGGTTATATATTTTGTTCTTAAATTCAAAATTTTATTAACCTTGATGATGTCATCTTTGTCTTCAAATATACAAAGTTCAGATTAGGATCATTACAGAGCTCAAACATTCCCAAAGCAGTTTTGAAGAAAGTCATTGACAACACACAATTCTATATCTGAATCATGTGGAACATTCATTCTCACATGGCTTAACCTGAAATCAAGTGAAATTACCATTTTAAATAAGTATTTGTTTGACTACCTAAGACCATATGCACCCACAAGCTCAAAGCAAAACTGCAAACTGTGACAGGGAAAAAATGTGTATAGAATTATTTTTTGCATCCTCATATATATCATGATTATTTGATGTACATTAAAGATAATGTAGTAATACAGATGTGAAAGCATACACCTGGGATCTTTGCAAGTAAGTATTTCTGCGCTGATAAATTGGGTGCATACAATAATATATGGTTATGCACATATATACAAATGTTACATTTAGCTATATACTTATACACATATTAATCAGCACATGTAAGTCACATATAATTGCCTATTCAGTTTAGCAAGAGAGAATGTGACTAAAAGGAAAATGATTGCACTAAGAAAAGTATAAATTTATCATCTAGTGTGTCATTCAGTCATGTGTCCTACAGATTTTTCAGTAGACTGATACATTGTAGGAATCAATTATAAATACCTAGGGTTAATAAATAAACTGTATACATGCTGATATTAATCAGCTTTTGTTGTAAAGTGTAGAAAAACTTTTTGCAACCTATCTCTACTGTGCCATTGCTTCATTCAGTGTAACTGGAGTACGAAAAACACCTGTCCTCTTTCTCTTTCTCCTCTGCCTACATCTCAAAGGGGAATAAAATCCACCTCATCCTTGATAGCTGCCACTGCAGCCACCTGAAGTAAAGCGCTGCAAGTCTCTATCAGCTGGACAGGAAGACTAGGTTACAAAGAAAGAAAAGTAAGGAAATGGATGTCTAGCTATTAATCTGTCTTTGCTATAGCTCTGAGAGATCTGAACACCTTATTATCAAGCAGGAAAATACTGTTATTTCCATCAAATTGCCAGAGTAATTTACAATTGCCTACGACATAAGTAGTTTATTGTACTATTAAAAAATACAGGGTTTTGCAGTTAACAGTTAAGTCAGTGAGTGGACACAGAAAATTTTTTTTGACAGAAACTTCATGTAACTGCTACCATGTGTTAACTGTGGCCTTCAAAATGATTGAAATGTAATGCAGTGACAGAATACACCTAATAGTTTATTCTAAGTTTATCATTAAATTAGAAGGAGACTTGTTCAAACTTTTGTCCTTAAGAAACTCATTGAACTGTGTAAATAGTTTTTCACATTTATTCAGCTGAATACTGGAACGGTGGAATACTTGAGGAATGTTTCAGTCATATTTTTATACACTCATATATGTGTGTTTTTATATATTCATACTTATAAATAAGAAGAGGAATAAACCAGATGATAGTCTAAGAATCACAGAATCACAGAATGGTTGGGGTTGGAAGGGACCTCTGGAGATCATCTAGTACACACCCTGCTGAAACAGATTCACCCAGAGCAGGGTGCGCAGAATCATGTCCAGGTGGGTTTTGAATGTCTCCAGAGAAGGAGACTCCACAGCCTTTCTGGGCAGCCTGTCCCAGTGCTCTGTCACCCTCAAAGTAAAGTTTTTCCTCATATTCGGATGGAACTCCCGGTACTGGAGATTATGCCCATTGCCCCTTGTCCTGTTGCTGGGCACCACTGAAAAGGCCCTGGCCCCATCCTCTTGACACCCACCCTTAAGATATTTGCAGGCATTGATAAGATCCCCTCTCAGCCTTCTCCTCTCCAGGCTGAACAGCCCCAGCTCTCTAGCCTTTCCTCACAGGAGAGATGCTCCAGTCCCCTCACTGTCTTTGTAGCCCTCTGCTGGGCCCTCTCCAGTACTTTGTGTCTCTCGAACTGGGGACCCCAGAACTGGACACAGCGCTCCAGATGTGGCCTCAGCAGGGCAGGGCAGAGGGGCAGGTTCACCTCCCTCGACCTGCTGGCCACGATCCTCCTAATGCCCCCAGGATCCCACTGGCCTTCTTGGCCACCAGGGCACACCGCTGGCCCATGGGCAACTGGCCGCCCACCAGCACTCCCAGTCCCTTCCCCACAGAGCTGCCCCCCAGCAGGTCACCCCTGGCCCGTGCTGGTGCTGGGGTTACAGGTGCAGGACCCCACACGGGCCTTTGTTGAACTCCATCAGGTCCCTCTCCACCCAGCTCTCCGGCCTGTCCAGGCCTGGCTGAATGGCAGCGCGGCCTCCTGGGGGATCAGCCGCTCCTCCCGGTTCTGTATCACCAGCAAACTGCTGAGGGTGCCTCTGTCCCCTCATCCAGGGCACCGAGGGAAAGGCTGGGCAGGACTGGACCCAGCACTGACCCTGGGGAACACCGCTGGCTACAGGGCTCCAGCTGGTCCCTGAGCTGCTGATCACAACCTCTGAGCTCTGCCATTCAGCCAGTTCTCAGCCCACCGCACTGTCTGCTCACCTAACCCACACTGCCTGAGCTTACCTATGCACATCTTATGGGAGGCAGTGTCAAAATCCTTGCAGAGATCAAGGTAGACAACATCCACTGCTCTCCCCTCATCTACCCAGCCAGTCATTCCATCATAGAAGGCTATCTATCTTGAAAATACAAAGATGAATCAGAAATATTTCATTTTCATCAGTATTACTGTGTTTGGATTCTGAATAGAACTTCTATTCTCAGTGTACGGCGTAACCTTCTCTGTTATCTTCATGTTAATTGATTTCCAAGCTTAAATGCCAGACAGAACTATTTTGCATTCAATGTTTTACTGTGCTTAATATTTCCACTATGTCCTGTTCGAAGAACCATTTGATTTAACAGCCCAGTTTACTGTGCTGAATAATATTGTAAGAAATTTAAAATACAGAATCTTAGGATATACTCATCAGGAAAATAACAGTCTTACTAAGATATGCAGAACTGGTCTGTATTTTTTTCCAAGCAGTGAAAACATATAGAAAGTATATATAAAATAGTCGGGGGTTTTCCCCCCTCTAAAATTAACTGGAAGAGGGGTGCATGGAGTCAGAAAACAATCTTTCTGTATCATAAGTATATGTACAAAACTCTTAGAAAAGCATTTCTAAAGGGCTCAGAGAGAATAAAGCACAGACTATTAAGACTAGAAGTTTTCCCATGTTTAAACAAGTCTTTAGCAAGACTGTGCAGCAGAAAGGGAGATAAAACAGCTCAGCAAAGACAGAGCTGAATGGCATAAGAAAGAAAGAGTTCACTGTAAAAGTGCACCACGTTGTCAGCTAATATAAACTGACATAGTACCAATGACTTTGATGGGCCAGTATGCGTTGATTTATTCTATCTGAGAAAGCAATCCAGAAAGAGAATCTCTATATAAAAAGTGTTATATTTTCTTTTTACTTAGAGGAAGAGGTACACTGTCTTTTATTGCCAGCTGGAGAACAAGTAGAACATTCAGACTTAAAAAAGAACCAAATGTATTTCTCCTCTTAGTCCTTTGAAACAAACAAAACCCCCCACCTCTCTTTAGTGTAGAACACTATAAAAGTGTGTTCTGATATGTGACTTGTGTAACAACTGGTAAGAATTAATTTTATGGGAAAAAGCCTATTTGCTTGATATGGCTTTATGTCAGTAACCCAGCAGCAGCAGTTGCTAATTTCCAGGGTTCTGCCTCTTCTGTTTCCACACTTGCTTATTCCCCAGAAAAGATTACCATCCCTGTTCAATTCCGTTTCTGTGTCACCTTACTATAACCTACATTTCCTGAAATGATCCACTGAAATACATAAAAAGATATAGTGTGTTTTACTCTTAAAATGGCTTGTCTCACTCCTCTGGTTTAGAGCAAGGCCACACAGCTGAATCAGCACACCCAAGGGTGTCATAAAGTCTTGCAAAGGATGGGGAGTAAAATATTTTAAATTAGATCCTCCTCCAGCAGAACAGCAATGCAGAATGGAAGCCACAAACGGAAAGAAATTGGACCATATCACAAATTTCACGTCTTTTACAGCTGTAAGAAAGCAATCAAATTCCTCTGCACATATCATCGCCCCAGCTGAGTCAGCCTGTATATCCTGGAGGTAGAAAGCAATATAAGGAAGCAGAATCTTCACTGCTTTTGATATGAATTTTTTCATAGGATCAGTGATCTTGAGTATATCCTGGGGTCCCAGTTTTTAGAGTGATCATACAGCTCCTGTTCAGGGTTTATTCCCAGATAGCATAAATGTATTTCTGATGCACTGTTAGCAGTAAAGTGTTGCTATTTAGGAGAAGTCATAGATTTTCAAAATCATACCAAACTCACTGGAGAGGCTGTGTGCAATTGCATGTACTGTACAGATTTGTGAGTGTCCCTGTCATGTACCTAAAGGCAGCAGTCAGTCTTTTCTGAAAGAATGAACCACTCACTATTGCCTTACATTACTGGAAAGATAAATTCTGTAATCTATGAATTTAATCAGTAATACAGGTGGCAGATATATCTCTATGTATATAATGTGCTTCAGGCTATACTTAAGCATCTTCTTCAGTCACTTCTTACAATATAGTTATCACAGTACAAATATATTACCTGTAGCATATAAAAATCTTTGGACATTGCACTCATTCTTTCAAGATAAAGAGGGAGGATAGCCCTTAACAGCTTAAAACAGCCTGCCAAAATATCACCTAAAGCAGTAGGATTCAAATCTAATTATACATTTGACAGGCTTTAGAAACAAATGGAAATTGTCCCAAGCATGTTGACAAGAACAAGATAAGAATGGAGAGCTGTCCTCAGATTGTTAATAGCCAGACTCATGATTTTTTTTCAGAAGATTAGATATCAGCTTGGAAAATGCTTACACCATATTTCTAAGCCATTTAGACAACCCTGAAAATGATTTTTTGAAACTAAAATAAGACACAGTTTCACAAAATGCATGTCATGACTTTTTCAAATGATCATGTGTTAAAGTAAATCCTCAGACATACAGTTCTGTATTGTGTCCTAAACTTACACTTGAGAACCACTGACACCACTGTCAGAGATGACTTTAATATTAATACATCTGGTACATAAACACAAAAACTGCAACTGAGATTTTTCAGAGGAGAAAAGTTCTATCAACCAATTATTTATCTAGCTTACCATGCTATTTAGTGACTCTTAGGAAGCCTTACAACTCATCTGCTGCAAACAAAAATCTGAGTCACTTGAAATAAATGGATCTCAGCTTTCATTAATCAGTCATCATAGAATCACAGAATGGTTGAGGTTGGAAGGGACCTCTGGAGGTCATCTGATCCAAATCTCCTGCTCAAGCAGGGCCACCTAGAACCACTTGCCAAGGGTGGAGACTCCACAACCTCCCTGGGAAATCTGTGCCAGTGCTCAGTCACCCTGACAGTGAAAAAGCTTTTCCCGATTTTCAGGTGGACCTTCCTGTTTTTCAGTTTGTACCCACTGCTTCTTGTCCTGCCACTGGGCACCACTGAGAAGAGTCTAGTTCCAACTTCTTTCCACCCTCCCTTCAGGTATTTATATACATTGATAAGATTCCCCCTGAGCCTTCTGTTCTCTAAGCTGAACAGTGTCAGCCTTTCTCATGAGAGAAGCTCCAGTCTCTTCATCAACTTTGTGGCCTTTCACTGGCCTCTCTCCAGTATGTTCATGTCTTTCTTCTCCTAGGGAGCCCAGAACTGGACACAGTATTGCAGGTGTGGCATCACCAGTGCTGAGTAGAGGGGAAGGATCACCTCCCTCAACCCGCTAGCAACACGCGTCCTAATGCAGCCCAAGTTACCATTCACCTTGGCCCCAAGGGTAGTTCGTTGGGTTGTGCTTAACTTGCTGTCCAGCAGGATCCCCAGGTCTTTCTCTGGCAAGCTGTTTTCCAACTCGGTGGCCCCAGCATGTGCTGGTGCATAGGGTTGTTCCTCATCATATGCAGGACTTTGCACTTCTTGTTGAACTTCATGAGGTTCCTGTCAGCCCATTTCACCAGCCTGTCAAGGTCTGTCTGAATAGCAGCATGACCCTCTGGTGTATGAGTCACTCCTCACAGTTTTGTGCCATCAGCAGGCTTGCTGATGCTGCATTCTGCCTGTGATCCAGATCACTAATGAATATGTTAATCAGAACTGGACTTACTTTTGGCCCTTGGAGTACATCACTAGCCACTGGCTTCCAACCAAGTTTGTGCCACTGATCACCACCCTTTGGGTCTGATCATTCAGCCCCTTTTCAATCCACCTCACTGCCTGCTCATCTAGCCCATAAATCAACAGTTCCCTATGCAGATCTTATAGGAGATAGTGTTGAAAGCCCTAACAAAGTCTAGGTAGAAAATTTCCATTGCTTTCCCTTTGTCTACCAAGCCAGTCAGTTCATCAAAGTTTATCAAACTGGTCAAACATAACTTCCTCCTTTGGGAATCCATGCTAACTAGCCCTGAGGATTTTCTTGTCTTTTGTGTGCCTGGAAATGTTTTTCAGGATTGGCTGCTCTATCATTTTTCCAGGGATTGAGTGAGGCTGATTGACTTGTAGTTCCCTGATCCCTCCTTCTTGCCCTTCCTGAAGATGGGAGTCACATTTGTTTTCCTCCAGTCTTCAGGTACTTCTCCTAGTCAACATGATCAAGGACTATTAAGAGTGGCATCACAATGACATCTGCCAGCTCCCTCAACATTTGTGGGTGCATTCCATCAGGGCCCATGGATTTATGTATTATCAGTTTTTCAAGGTGTTCGCTGACCTCACTGCCTTCCATCAAAGGTGCATCTTCCTTGCTCCAGCCTTTCCCTCTGGTCTCTGGGACCTGGAATTCCTGAAAACTCATCTTGCTAGTAAAGACTGAGGCAAAGAAGGCATTCAACGCTTCATAATTGAGGACTTCATAATTCAAGACTTCATGGTCATAACCAAGAGCAGATAAATGGTGACTTTGGGTCACCTTCAAAAGAAAACCAACCAACCAACCAACCAAAAAAACTCAGGGCCTTCAAATAGCTGAAAAGAAGTGGCCGAGGCCATATAAAATTAACCAAACCCCAAATAATTATACATTGAAAAAGTCAGAGTAAATTTTAAAGCTGTTTTTTAGTACTTTACTGACTACTTATTTCTACGGAACAAGTTTTCCTTCTCCATTTTCATGGTTCCTACAAACCCTGTTTGTAAGCATTATTTAAAATCATGTCAAACAAACAAACAAACAGGTAGTTTTCCATCTTTTTCTGGAAAACAATTTTCCCTTATTAAATAATAAAGGTTTTGTTTTGGTAACTTACACAATTCAAGAATCTGTCTGGCTATATTCAAGTCTGAAGGATCACAGCCTTCAAACATTTATTATAATGTCTCTTCAAGCCTTTGCATTTCTACATCCTCATCTAACCTTTTGTCTCCAGAAGACTGTATCTTTGAATCTTTGTCCTGAAGTCTTCTCACCTTTTCTGCCTGACTTCATTTGCCACAGTCGCTGCAAAGAATGGCATGCCCCATAAACCATTCAAAAGTCTGGAGTTCTACATGCACACCAACACAAGAAGAGTGCAGAAAAACTGCATCTTCTTTTCACACTTCCCACCTGTAAGGCAAAATTCAGTTCTCCAACAATCTGAGAAGAAAATTCAACAAAAAGATTTTCGAGAGATGCTCAATTAAATGGAACTTTCATTATATCTGTTCCTATACATATTAAAAAGTTCCCAGAAAGCCTACTGAGGTCAATAAAGAGTTTCTGTTACTGTTTTAGTTTGTAAAGCTGACTTCACAAAGAGAAGAAATTACTTATACAAGCCTAGTGTGTTCTTTTTAATCTTTATAAAAAAAAAAAAAAAGGTAGAGTTGCAAATGCTTTTTCTTTTGAACACAATATAAACAAATGATGATAGGCAGTTTCTTTCCTCAGAAATTCTTAACTGTGTTAGACCGAAGATTCACATTTTCATAGAAATTTCTCTCTGCTTTTAAGATTATACCCATGGCTGCTGAATACTTCAGCTTTATGTCAGCATTAATTTGTCTTTGACAGATGATTACAGGACTGAAGTACCATTCTGTTAACATTACAACTCAAAGAGTCACAGTGTGCTTTACACTGATCTGTCATTTTCTCCAAAGAACAAATTATGTCAGTTCATTCTTCTCCTATATCCCTTGCTTTCTGTCTCTGGAGATTTTATCTTCAGTCCAAAATGTTCTTAGCCATAAACAGAGGAATTTATGAAATAAACACAACATGTAACTTCAAAGTAATCACTTACAATTCTGTCTTCCTTCTCTCACTTTTTTTTCTTTTTTTTTCAGTTATGTTGATGAAACCTAGAAAGTCTGATTGTTACCATCGAGCACTAATACCATAAATGTTCATGAAAAAATGGGTTTTTTTTGCAGCACCCACAATTTCCAGGTTACTTCCTTCTAAGTACTGGTCAGAGCCAGGATTGATGCTCTTTTTTAATAATACTGTGGGTATTCAGCCCAGAATGCCTGAGAAGAAATTCCTCCTATTTTAGAAGACCAAGCATGGCAGCCATTCTTATGGCTCTGTTTCTAGGTGTATCACAAGGTTTTTAGATGTTATCAAGGTTTACCAAGTTATTAATTCAATTAATATAGATTTTGTTAAAAATATCACTTCCTTGATGAAATTTTCATCCAGAACCAAAATCTTGAAACCCACAGAAAATATTCAAGTGGCCAGTGTGATAGGGAGATACAACTCAACAGTGAGAAAATATGAAAAAAACCTGCCTGTCACACAGGTCTTGTTCTGGTCTTCTGGATGAGGTACACATACCCTTTTTACATTTTTAAAGATACTGTAATAGCTTTGAGCACCACCTAATTCACTATTAAATCCTCCTAGATCTAAGCAAGAAAATAAACTCTAGATTTTAATTAATGATTCATGTATCATTTTGGAACTAACATGTTCTGTACCCTAAATTAAGGACCTAGAGCCCAATATGTCTGTATTATAATCAGTCTGGTGTATCCACTGTGGTTGTATTTGGTATATTTGGAATTAGTCTGTAAAGAAACTGAGAAAACTCAGAAAGCTTAAAAAGTGAGTCAGCATTCAGATCATGCATCTCTGATTGTTTATATTGTAGGCTGAGAAGAATAATTAGGATTGAGCCCTATGTGAGTAATGTGTGTTGATTACTGTTAGCTGACCAGTGAGATGTGAAGGACAACCTAGAAGCTGGCAACTATGATTAAAACTGATAAGTCTGATTCCTGCAAAGAATAAAAACAGACTAGGTTGCTGTCTTCAGACAGATTTGCACTGAAACTGATGTATACGCATATGGTTTTGTGTGAATAAATAGGTAGAAAGCATGGTGACCATAATTATGGTTCAGTTATTCCTTGATTGACTATATATATCTGTCATACACATGCACTCACTCACACTTAGTGTTCTTTCTGCTTGTTCCTAAACTAGTGACAGCCTATGTGCTGAATGTGCCTTTATTAAAACCATCACTGTGAGAAATTTATAAGTAGTCATGCTTTTGTTTCTTGTCAGACAAATAGTGTGAGAGAATTGACTGGGTTTAGAACTTCTTAATAAAAATACTATTTTTTCATAGATTATACATCTTTTTCAGGGCCTGAAAAAAACACGGAAAGATATTTTTTCCACAGGAAAGATGCAGACAATGGAAAAGAGAAATTCCCAGTTTATCTGTTGAAGTTTGTAACCTGAGAAAATATGAGATTATGATTTAACTAAAGAATATTTGTAGTTGCTCTTTTTGCATGCATTTTGCATATTGATGCAATTTTCATGCATATTGAAAGAAGTAAGGGAAAAAAATTGGGGGAAATAAGGATATACAGATATTACTGCAGACTTTGTAGACAAATATGGAGAATGATGGGAAAATTCACTTAGGAAATTTAAAATACGTAGTGGTCATTGTGAAAGGAGGTGAACTGGCCGTACTGTACTTTGGGTTCAGAATTTTAAATAGTTTCCGTGCTTTTGGGGGTATATAGATAGGAGCTTTATAATTATAAAAAGCTAATTTATTCATAAATTTAAAAAGTCTGGACACTGCTAATTAATAGCAACCTAGAAGCATCTCATCTGTAGTAAAATTAATAGTTGTTAATAATTCAGAAGAACAGAAAAATCAAAAGCAAAACCAAATATATGCTTTTCTATAATACTTATAGTACCCAACAGCACTTGCTTCAGATAATTTATTTCCCTTGGCTAAGCTGGTTGAAGTTGCACTTTAGGAAAGGCAAACAATGGATGCTTGTTTTCTACTTTTAAAGACAGTTCATGTGACTTGCATTTTAAAAAAGAAATGTCATTTTCCAGATACTAAGCTCTGGAATTTGACATTTAACAACAAAATCTCTTTGAGTTCAGAGAAAAAACCGGAGAAGTTCTGTGAGATGTAAGTGCTTATTACTACCAGGGTAAGACCCACCCCCACACTTAAAAATAATGTGCATTTTGTAGATGAAAGCAGAATAGCAAAGAAGAGGTAGCTGGTAATTTTAATCTGGTTGAGGTGATAATTACATCCAATGATGACTCAACAAGAATTGTGTAAACTGGTAACTAGAAAGAGCCAAGCTTGAAAGCTATGTCCAGATTGTTAATACAATGAGAAGCTCGTCATAAATCATGCAAACATCCAATTAGAAAGCAGAAAAAATAATAAGCCTGATTGTTTCTACATTACTTTTGGTAAGGAACCACTTCTGATAAAAAAAGATAAGTCACATTCTCTCACTTTTATCTTTCCCTAGAGAATATCAGAAGGCACTAGCTTAACAGAGAGAAAATTCTGGGATGCTTAAGGACCAATTATTTATTGCCTACCTAGGGATCATATTATTAGTCTATACCAATGCCCCTGATACAGATATCCAAGCACTGATAACAGGAAACATAAATAGTATGCTTGGTAAATATTTATCTTCCTGAATGAATTAACAAATTATAGGATTTAAAACTAATTTGTAAGTGTTTATTCTGCAAAAAGTAAGTAAGAATTGTATAATGCACTCCAAGATATCTATATCTCTGTGCAGGTAAAGAATATGTCCCTTTTGACATTTGAACTATTGGTGACATGATTATCCCAGTATATCTGAGTACATCTACATCATTGTTTATCTCAGTCTTTCCTATGGCATCCCCCACCAAAAAGGAAGAAGGTTTGAAATTGTGATTTACTATTTCAAAATAATCCTTAGACCCTGAATACTGCCTGTTATTCCTAGGCAACATGAAAAATCCCTGTGTTCAATCTTTAACATTGGATTTGGATGTAGGAACTACTACAAAAGAGGTACAATTTCCTTGTTGTAAACTGAGTATTTTGTAACATGTACCTTTTTTGCTTCATAAGAAGGCAGGAAGAGATATTACCAAATATCCCTAACTGGTTTTGGAACTCAAGCTTTGGTCTCTACAAAAAAAAGAAATTAGACAATATGTCCCTTTAATGGTTTCAAAAATGCAAGGAAATCCTATTCAAATGAAACCATCAAACTCCTGGTTTTGGTGTGTGTGTATGGTTTTTTTTTGGGGGGGTTGTTTGGGTTTTTGTGTGGGGTGGGGTTTTTTTTGTTTTGATTTTGGTTTTGGTTTGGAGGGTCATGGTGTAATTTGATTGTTTTATTTTATGTAATTAATGCTTTATTCCTTTCATTTTTTCTGCTGGGTTACCTTCTGTAGAACATCTGTTTCATACCATTTTCTGCTACTAACAACATAAATAAAATAACACTAACAGTTACATCAGCTGGTTACAAATGCAATATTCAGCATATAATTTTTAAATTAATGTATCCTCTTTTGTGGATTGGGCCAATTCATACTTCAGGGCAAATGGTTCTGTTACTAAATCGTTATCTCCTGAGATCTGTCCTTTGGTATCTGACTACACTGAACCCTACTACTTGCGCTTTTTAAATTGTTAAATGATAATTGTATTAATTACTTCATATAAAAATAAAAGGAACAAATAGAGCTGACTTTTATTTGATCTAGACAAAATCCAGTTTTGAATCCTTTCATAAACTAAAAATTACAGATGTTGATGGCCTGGGGTAAAAACCTTTATTTTATAAAAGCACAAGTATTTGTTTTTCAACTCTAACTCCACATTTCTGAGACTATAGTCAGTGGTCATCCTACTTTATGTAAGCTTCTTTAAGGGTCAAAGCAGATGTCAAAGCAGAAACTGTTATACTCTACACCATTATTTCAAAGAGCTATACCTTGTCATATATGCCTTGAGTCAGGTGGTCATAATTTCTTAAGATTAAATAATAATAGTTTCATATATCATTAACATACATTTTAGGCTTTTTTTCTAAGCCAGGCTGATATGCTATTTATGAATAAAGAAAAATATTTTTCTCACAAGGCAGGTATTATTGTAGTTACTGTTAAACTACATTAATTAAGATATTTAGATTTTCTGTCTTCTGTGGGAAGAGTATTTTTTTCATAATTTCACATTCCAGTCACTAAAATATAAACCTGTGAAGAACACAATTATTTCTGGTAAAAGGCGTAAATTCATGGCAGTCAGCATGACAAATCATCTTTTAAACTTCTCAGAATAAGGATATTTCTGCATTTAAAAAATTAATATTTTCTTTTTTTAATGTAGAAATATGCACTGGTATGTTTTCACTTAATAAGCAAGGCATTAAGTGTTTACTATAGTTATAAAATGTTTCATCTATAAAATCAGTTACTGAAGAGCATATACAATAGAAGTCATAATAAGGTTTGTTTGTTATCAATCCAGCAATCAATTTTCCAGCTATGCTGAATTCTAGATACGGTATCATTTATGAACCTGCTTAAAATACTGATTATGCATCAATAATAAAAGGGAAAATTCATTATAAGCTAATAATCTAACATCAAATATTAAATTTCATTATAATATTGATCAGAACATCTTTTATGTTATTTAAAGAAGTCTGCTCTCCCTCAGCATAAAAATTTACAAGAGATAACAGAGCTGGATGTTCTCTTCTTTTGACTTAGGAACATATACAAGTTTCTGAGTTATATTAAGTTTTCCATAAATGTTAGCTTTCTGTATGCCTTCCATATTTTCATTCAAAATACACTATATGAAATTTGCAGATCACACTCTCAGATGACTACTTACAGACACATATGTGACATTCTGAATTATAGATTTCTGAAGATAAAAAACATCCAAGGTAAACAGAAAAACAGAAAAAGATTATATGGTGAGTCTGGCATGGTGAATTCCAGTTTCACTTTGTCAGTTGTAGAAATAGCATGACAAGAATTTTATTCAGTTTTAATCCTGGTTTTCACATTAAATAAGCTATAATATCTTTAAAAATTGTAAGATTTTGTAAGTATCTAAAAAATCAGATTATATAAAAGATGTATGTGATTTAGTATTCTCTACCTGTCCATAGCAGATGACTATAAAAAGACTAAAAGAAAGTGGACATGTCTAAAGGGAGCTGATTTCGTTAATATCCTCTGGTTTTAAACTACTAGTCACGTAAGGACTCCAAAGCCAGAGTTACATCCAAACTACTGTACTTGCTAGTCACCATCATCCATGACATCTGAAATCTATTTAGATTTTTTGCCTTCTTTATCCATACTTTAGAAATATTTTCTGTTTCTGCCATACTTGAAAAAGTCCTTCTTTCTTTTAGTCTTTAAACCATCTTTTAATAATTTCTCTGTGTGGCCTGCACAATATTTAAGATGTGGTCTTATAATTAATTTATGCAGTGTTATGTCTCTTTTTTTAATTTATTCCAAATGCCTTTCCTCAAAGTAAGAAACCATCATTTTGGCTGCATCTGAACAAAAAGATAATTTTAAAATAGAATTCTAAGTAGAAAAATAAGTTATAGGTATATAAACTCTGCTAATTGTGAATTTTTTGCATCATTTACCATTTATATTTCATATAAATTTGTGTTAAACTGTATCATAATTTGATGTCATCTTATAATTTAATTGCTCAATATCCTGAGACCCTGACAAAGATTTTCAGTCTTTTTATAGTACTAGGCCTTATTCCTCTTTGAATACTTCTGTACCACCAGCAAACATTGTTGCTTCACTCCTTAAATCCATTTCCAGAACCGCTATGACTGCACTGTGCTGGTTTCATATTTGGAATCCTTACTGACAGCCTAGATTTGCTGTGAAAACTGACCTTTTTTGCAATCTCTTCTTTGCTGTCTTCAACCAGTTAGAAAGCCAAAGATTTTCTCACATCCAGTTACAGCTAAGCTCCCCAGGGTAAGACTTCTATTGTATCTGCATGTATATCTCTTTCAAAGAATACTAGAAAATTAGTTAGGTACGATTTCTCTCCAGAAAACTGTGCTCCCTCTACCCCTATGCAAAGCACTTGGTGGTGTCTGCTGGTTGCCTTATCTACTATTGGTTCTGTCCGTTGCTTAGAATGCAGCCCAGGAAATATAATTATTGCCTTTACTAATAAAGGTTCACAAGTTCGGCACTACACCTGGTAGGACAGCACTGGGTTGGGCTGGTTTAAGCGCCTGACTTGGGGCCACATGCCCGTTGTCCCCCTGCCTGAGCCTGGTCGTCAGCCTTGGCCTGGCCTGAGCCTGAGCCTGAGCCTGGGCCTGAGCCTGAGCCTGAGCCTGAGCCTGAGCCTGAGCCTGAGCCTGAGCCTGGGCCTGAGCCTGGGCCTGAGCCTGGGCCTGAACCTGGGCCTGAGCCTGGGCCTGAGCCTGGGCCTGGGCCTGAGCCTAGGCCTGAGTCTGAGCCTGGGCCTGAGCCTGGGCCTGGGCCTGAGCCTGGGCCTGAGCCTGAGCCTGGGCCTGGGCCTGGGCCTGAGCCTGGGTCTGAGCCTGGGCCTGGGCCTGAGCCTGAGCCTGAGCCTGAGCCTGGGCCTGAGCCTGGGCCTGGGCCCTGCCAACGCCTCCCTGAGAAGGGTCTGGCAAACCCAGGGGGCCGCTGCCCAGCACACAGGAGGGGGCTGAGCCTGGGGAGGCCATGGGGCCATGGTCACCTCTCAGAAGCCAGAAGGCACCTGCCTGGGGTAGAGAAATGTATAAAATTAATTCAAGCAAAGTCCCTAAAAGAGGAGGAAGCCTCGTCCGCCACCCCACTAAACTTCATACCCATCTTGCCAAAGGCCTCAGGATTGTGCTGGCATTTCTTCTAGACTTCTCCAGTCTTCCTGTCAGGAGCTGATCCTGCCAACTTCAGGACTGTCAGGGACATTTGAAGTTATGAGCACAGTAGGATGGAAAAGAGGTAGATGCCAGGAAGGGGCAAAGGGATTGCATAACAGGTTTAACTCTGTTACTAATGAGGCTTTTATCTGTATTAATTTCATAATTTGTATTACTAGAGCATTAAAACATTAACTGGGCTGCCAATAAATTCCTAGCTCCATATACATGGTGAGTTTCTTTTTGCTCATAACAAGATTTTGAATGTAACAAGTACAGAGATCAGACCTGTGACCTTTTTAGAAACTGACATTGCATATCAAATATTTAAATTCTCTGATACCTAGCCTGTTTAAAGAAATAGCTCTGCTTCATAGAAAGAAGCTAAGCAATTTCATATTTGAGTTTGCTTGAAATTTGATACATTATAGTGTTAGAATAGATCTTGATCCTTCAGATACTTTTCTTCTAGGCTAAATAATTGAAAATAAAATTGTGGAGTCAGGGTTCAGATTACTTTAATCTTTCACAATAGTCCTATAGGAAGTGTTAGGGTTTCAAATCTACATATGAAGATGCAGCATAGGTCAGAAAATGAAAAAATAAGTCTGCAGGTATTTAAAATTTGCCATTACACCTTGGTCAGACTTATCCTACATCTCAGTCTCTTCTGCTGCCCTTCTAAAACATGTCTTTTCAAACACATTTCATTAAGCCTTCTTTTAGAATGAAAAGATCTTAAAGGGGGAAAAAAGAAGAAAAATAAAACCAGATGATAATAAGAGGTGGTACAGTGGTAAGGACCAATTAATATGATCTGTTCATAGCATAATACTTTAGGAGCAACATGTATAAACAGTTTCAGTGGAAGCTATAGAAAGTCCTGAGGTTGGTAGATGGGAGGAGGCATGAAAGGAAACTTTGTCCAGAGACAGTACATATAACATTCTCGTTGGTTATTTATTGTTCTATAAACTTGATCAAGGAAAAGGACAAAAACATGTTTAAGATGAGTAATCCCACTGAAATCAGTAGAATCAATCACATCTGAAATTCAGTATGCATTTTTTTCATAGGATAGGGATCTAAACAGTAATTCCTAATCTCATTTTTGTTACCCTTTTGAGTGAAATGCTTCTTTTAATGTGTTGTTTATTTGTTTATTTAAACTTGGGTAATTATATTGGAACTTCAGGGTTACTTTTGCTGGATACAATGGTATATTTCTCTTTTAAAAAATCAGATTTGATAGCTGAAGGTTTAAAAATGTAGTAATAGCTGTAACACTGATTAGATACAAAGAGTGTTTGACAAAGAGCTACAACACTATCAGAGCTCAGCACTTTATTAAACAGAAATGTAAGGTTTATGTACAGAGACCTTTTGAAGTCAAAAGAAGTAATGCAAACTGGATCTGTTATCAGATTATGATTATCTATCCTGATTCACTGACATCTGTGGGTTTTTGGTGGGTTTTGCTTGGCTGGCTGGTGGTTTTTTTTCTTATAATTATTATTATTATTATAATTAAAATATTAACATACAGAAACATTTATGCATATTCTTTTTTTTCCCCAAATTATATCAACAAACTGTTTGTAAAGAAGAGAAGAGACAAACATGTACAAAGAGACAGAGGTGAAAGCTCCAAAACTGCCTTCCTTTCACCTCAGCTTTCTGTGATACTTCTGTCCACTGCCCTCCGTTATCCCCATTACTGTACTTGTTGCACTCAAGCCACAGCGCTGAGAAGAGACACATTGCAATATCCTGCTGATACGAATGGTATTCCTATTCCATTCACTTCACAAAAGAACAACAGAGCAAGTTGCTAGATACAAGGGCAAACTGTCATTTCCCAACATTTTAAGTGTCTCTGTTAGTTCATAGTTGTATAAGAAATTTTGCACAGCCTTGCAATCGATGGAGTAATGCTCTTTTAATGACCAATACAACTCATGACATTTGTGAGTTACTGGAAGTGTTGCCATATGTTTGTAACATCATATGTTTGTTTTAAGATTGTACAAACACCAGGTTTATTAATTTGTAACTGTGAATGCACAAAGATTGCTATTTCACTCATAAAGAAAAAAAAAATTAGTACAGTATAAGTGTATCTATCAGGCTGTGTTATCACTATATCAGGATTTTGCTAATGCTCATGACATATTTCTATGTAATCACTACTTCTTTAATAAGTAATACAGATGCTAAATGGCAGCTGAGTAGCCTGTTGAGAACAATAAACTCAAAGCAGCTGGCACTACAAATACAACCCATAAAGGCTCTTTTTTTGTTTGGAATTTTTGCCTTGTTGATTTTGCCCCCTTGGTGAATTAAGGTCTTTATTGATAGATTTCAGATGTCTTTGACATTTGATTAAGCTACTTCATAGAGATTGTATTAAATTTTAATATCTGTCAGAACTGAACAGCAGTTTCTATTGGGTGTTTTCTTACCATGTCTAGCATTTAGTATCTTATAAAGTGACTGATAGCTCAGGAACTACAAATCTTGGGAAAACAGTAGAAGTACAAAGACCTAAACTAATTACAGCTTTGAAACATTAACTGTAAGGGCCAATAACGTGTCATCTCCAAAAAGGATGGTTAATTTTCAAAGATGTCAAGAAATATGAGAAGTAATTTCATTTAGCTGCATATAGAATACATTAATATGTATTTTTAAATACTTGAAACATCTAAATGCTGATCCTTCAAGAAGCACTGTGCATTAGTGGAGGCTGATAGACTTCATTGATGTATTGCATATGTGTGGACATCTGCTCACCAAGATTTCAATGCAAATTTGAGGCCTTGTGTGTGTGTAAAGATAGCAGTGAAGCATCTCTCACATTGTGTCTTGAGGCTTGAGAGACAAATCTGTGTTGAAGCTGTGTCCATCAGGTAAGTTCTACGATAAAGGGAACATAATTGTCCCCAGGCTGTTTGCAGTTTTAGTTCAGCCATTCATTCCAGTGTTACATTAAGCAATGATTTTTACTGCTTCTTTAGAGAGTGCTCAAGGCAGATTTCATCAGTTATACATATGGACTTTTTAAGTATCCATTTGCATACAGAGTATTTTAGAAGTACAGAACAGTTGACAGGAAGATTTGCAAAGTTATTAAATACAGTCCAAGCACTGAAAATCTTACCATGGTCTTTTTTGTTTGTTTGGTTGGTTGGGGTTTTTTTTTGTATGCAATAAATATGTCTTCTGGTTTATAATATTTATACTAAGTAAAAAGAAATATATATCTATACAGGAGTCTGCTTTTATGTATAACACAGAGTTATATAACACAGACTATTGTATTAATGTTTTACAAAAAAGAAGAAAAACTGTAAAAAAGCTGCTGACACCAGTCTGAAAAAACAACAAATAGAAGACAGTGCTCTATCAACATTTAATAACTGAAACAAGTTTAGTGTTGCATCCTTGAAAGAATTGTTTTGGTTTGGTTTTCGGTTTTTGCTGTTATGTATTTTGTGTCACACCCCGCCCCCCCCCCCCCCTCCCCCCCCCCAATCATTTCACTGCAGTTTTCTTTGCCCTTCAGAACACAAATAACTAAAATTTCAGGGTTTTGCAGCTATTCCTTTTGGGTTGGTATTACCCATATTGATCACCATCTAATCTTAATTAAACCAATTTTGAAGCAGTTGCTCACAACTCACTAACAAATTTCTGAGAAATACTAGTTTGAATATTTTTCATAGTAGCTTGTCAAATCCTTAATCAAATGTGTCTGAATGCAACTTTACATAAGTACAAAAATTCAAGGAATTGCCTCTTTAAACTTATCATCAGCTGTAATGAAAATATAAACATGTTAATTTAAAGGTACAGAGTATTTTCAGATGAAAGACAGGAAATGAACATCATAAATATAATAATCGTCTTAGCCATATATATATATGGCAGATCCATACTGTCCTAAGATACTTAATAGCTGTGTTACTCTCCAGTTGGTGTATCTGTCTCAGTCTGAGCACGGTTTTACTGTATGTTTTGACTGTTGCAGGAAACAGGAGGCTATCATGCCTCAATGATAGTAGTAAATTATAATCCACATTATCAACAAAATCTATGATGTAGATATATTTTTTGTCTTTTTTATATAAGCTATAGTAACTTTGTAAATACAATATAACATACTTGAAAATACATCAAATAATTGCAAGAGACAGAACTGTATGCAGAACAGAGGAAAACAGGAGTAGATCAATCTAGGTTCTGCATATCTTATTTGCTCACTACTGCAAATAAAAAGTTTAATTTATGATTTTGACTTCCATTAGTGTCATAGATGTGTTTATATAGTTATTATCTCTTCCTAGGATAAACAGTTGTTACAAATTTTACACTTAGATTCATGTCGAGGGGCAGAAGGTTGGGGTTTTTTAATTTTTTTTTTCCCCCTAATAGGGGAACAAGGCTTTAACTCTGCAGATTTTGATGAATCTCAACTAAGACTGCCACTTTTTCCCATACCCTTTCACGGAGCTTAACCCATGCTAGCTTCAAATTATTGACATGAATCAGCATTTGGGGATTCAGGAGTAGAAAGATCTTTGGAGATAAAACAGTAAGATAAAGTCCTCCAGTTGTTGCTTACTTTTAAGAAGAAGACAGAGTAATTATCAAACATCAGGCTACGTATTAGAAAAAAACATTTCTCTCTCATTTGCTTTGACCTAGTGGTTATTACAAATGCTATGGCCAAATTTGGGGCACAGAGTTTCCTGATTTTATTGTTTCACACAACTTGAGACTTCAGTAGTTTTTAATTTTATGAAATTATTTGAAATTATGAAATTATTTGAATTCATGACATTTGATTAAATTTGAAGATCTTAATTTGTTCATATGAAAATACTGACTGATATTATAGAAATAACAACAATTATCAAGCAATAGCAATAATTGTCATACAAATATGACTAGGATTTTATTTTGTTTCAAAAATCCTCCAGTAGGTATAGTAAAACCTAAAACACAGTGCCTGGTCATCCTGATCCCAGATAATCCAGTCCTCAGTAAGCACCATTGCTTCTCCATCTTCTGAAGTAACTTAAGGATGATCAGCTATATTTTTATTTTCCATATTTGGAATCAGTTGCCAATTTTGCTCAGTAAGCTTTATCCTTATCCATACCTACGATGACAAGAAAGTATGATATCTGCCAGATTATGTAGAAAGCTTATTAAGACAGAAGCTGTTTAAAAAATAGAAATCCCAAATCAAAAAAATAGGAATGGAAAAATGGAAAAGGTCACTCACACTTCAAGACAGGATTTTTTTCTTTACCATGTACTTTTCTAGTGATATATGTTGCCTAATAGGAAACTTTTCACAGCCTAATGATATGCAACACATTACAGGAGCTTGGAGCTCTTTGCCTGCCCCCAAGGTTCAGTATGTTTCTGTCTGTTTTGCTTGTGTCTACTGTGTTCAGTGATGCCCACCTGAGCTATCCTAAATAACAAATGGTCATTAATTGCAGAGTCTATTAAAGCATACCAGCAGGATAATAAAGTTAGGACATGAACAAATATGAGCACATTAGAAAAGATAAGTTTTATTACACTGAAATAATCTCTTTTAAATAAAGCTATTAAGTGGGGTGATTTTTGCT
Source organism: Falco peregrinus (assembly GCF_023634155.1). Taxonomy (NCBI): domain Eukaryota; kingdom Metazoa; phylum Chordata; class Aves; order Falconiformes; family Falconidae; genus Falco; species Falco peregrinus. Next base: position 5,524,395 of record NC_073726.1, on the reverse strand, counting down.
ATCTAAAGTCTAATTCTGATCTACAGTGAAAGATGGTACTTTGCTTTGATGATTGATTACTTTTCACAGAAAGTACTTATTACCACCAAACAGACCGATTTTATTTTTCTTAGAGAAAAATGGGTTTTATTATTAAAAAGTTGTGATGATTTCTAAACATTTATAATAAAACCCAAGAACTGCTTGCATAGGTCTTGTAGTGATAGATGGACATAAATATGCCAATAAACTTTTATAGATCTTTTAAAATGAACACTTAAAAAAAATCTTCAGAAATGCATTAGAAACCAGCTGTAAAGAAGAATGGGCTGCTTTTCTATCAGAGTTTTTAAGGCTTTAAAGTTTATTGTTATCGATAAAGCACATAAAAAAAGTTAAACCTCTTTTGCTATCAGTGAAAAAAATTCAGCACTGTTCTTGAATTTTACTTACTAAGATAGCAGGTGAGATACCAATCATATTACCACTATATCAAAAGAAAATATCCAAATCTGATTCTTGGTAGACGTAGTGTATCCCACATTTTATAATCATCAAATGCTCAAGTAACATTACAAAAATATATCTGATCATACGATTAAAAAAATAGTCCCCAGACCATGCTATTTTTTCATTCCTGAAGGTTTTTGAGACAGATCTATGAAGACTAAGATTGAGTATTTGCACTTTTTGTGTGATTTTGTATGCATATTTGTTTCTACATGTATAGGTAGTGTATACATATTTTTATTAAATCAATATATTTTACTATTTTAATACATGTATGATAATTCCTGTATTTATATTTTATATAAATGTTAATGCTTTATTAAAAATATTAGAATTCCATATATTTTTCTAAATACAAATAGAAAACTAAACCCACACAAAAATCTCAAATAATTCACACTCAATTTTCACCAATTCATCAGCTTTGACACATTTTTCCAATATGCTCTTTTTCTTTAGAGCTCTTGTTGCTATTTAAAACCACTGTTCTCTGATTCTTTTATATTTTAGGAATTTATACCTTCAGCTTTCAAGATACTGAAGACAGTACTTTGCAATTAGTCTTTGGGTGTATTAAAGTACATTCTCAATTAGAAAAAAACAGCAAAACCTTTGTTATTTGCTCAAAAAGCGCTTTGCCAGTTCTTCAGTTTTTACATATCTTGATTATATGGCAAAGATAACACAGTATTTACTTGTTCTACCACAAGCCTTGTCTAGATGACATCAAAGCATTATATGCCTGCCTAAGTGATGCAGGATATAATTTTGTCAACACCTGTGTTATTCTTTTAAAATTTCCATGGATTCCACAGTCTATAGACAAATAGAACACATTTTTTGTCCTTGTTTTAACATATATAAATATATATTTACACACAATTTTTGTAGTATTGGTCACTTTTTAAAATCCTTGACATATATCTCAGTTAGGTAATTGCATTCTGGTCAGATCTCTGCTAATCTCAGCTAAGCAAATGACGTATGTGAATTAGCTCAAAACAGTTCCTAAAACAAGGCTGGATATTTGACTGAAGTGCTGTATCTCACTGAATCATCACTTCTGAAAGTATTTCTGGATTCAGACTAAACTAGCTGCCTACCTTACCAAATGCAGGAGGCTTCTCCCTCAAGTTGAAGGGTATTGTATCTTTATCCGTTACTTTGCCCCTTGGTTATGGAGGAAATTTTCTATAGTAGTACTCAAACACAATTTGTGAATTACCTTCAAATGCTAGTTAAATAGCTCTCATAAAACAAGAGTTAGTTATCATAATAATAAATCATTATTATTTTTAAAACTTCCTATGCTTGCTTTCAGTGACTTCTGTAATCTATATTTCTCATTCTATTTAGCTTGTCTTAAGAAAATTAAGGAAAAATTATCATCTTAATTCTACAAATATTAAATTAAATTATCAGCAAAATATTTGAGGGAGAGAAAAGAGAAGAGGAAATACAGATATAAGATTATATGTAATTTTAAAAAGTAAAAGCATTAACCAGTTTGAAATATCTTTTGAAAAATCTTCAGGAACAGCAAGTTTACCTTTTCTATACATATTCACTATATGGACTTTGTAAAAGAGATGAAAGATCTGAAACTGGTTGTTGCTGTGGTTGTAACACCTTAGTTCTGAAGCCCATGAGCTTTTCTTAGGGACTTGTTTTTTTAACTTGTTTTTTAACTTGTTAAAAAGTAGCTGCTACTGTTTCCAGAATGGTTGTAAGATTTGATGTTGTATGGTAATTATCTAGATTTTAGGCAAATATAGAAGTCACCAGACGGTTTTTACAAGCAGATGGAGATATAATAATAACTTAGTCTACAAGGTGTGAAGAGACAGCTTGCTTGAATATATCCACTGCTGAATCACCATCAAATACTCTTGAAGGGCACAAATAGGATTTATCAAGGAATTATCAACCTAAAGTAGCACTAAATCTGTATGTTGTCTGAATAACAATGATATTTAAAGCCCTTTCAGGTATTAATGTCAATCAGTGTAACCACAGATAGAAAGAATCTTAGAAGTACAGTTTTAAGGGGGATGTTAGGAGGAATTCACATAAATCCTGTTATTCATAATAAGCAATATTTGTGTGCTTGTCTCTTGTGCTTCATATGCCAGGCTACTTTGTTTTGTAGTACACAGAGATTTGCAGAGTCAAGATGTACCAACAGTTTCAGACCTACTGCACAGACACAGATGATATTTACAGGAAATTAACTACAATCTGGGCCTAGTGTATCTATGCAATACAGTTAATCTATGTAGGCAGGGTGTATCCTACACCTCTGAAATACCTGCAGTGGCTTTCATAACACATATGTGGTGACTCCAACACATCTGTACAGTCATTTTATTTAGACCATGCATGGTTGTCACTCATCCTGAAATTTAGTAGATCTACTGGAGAAGAAAAGTAACTATTCAACCTGATGAGACAGAATTACCATCCTGGTAATGTCTGGAATCTGCTGGAATGTCAACAGTGCATTCTTGAGAACTTTATGATCCTGTTGGCTGTTCAATTACTGCAGATAAAATAAAACAGTTTTAGTCATAAGAACATGATTTCTTGGGAAACTTCAGGCAACCACTGATCTTCTTCTGAAAGAAAATTTGTAACAGTCCTGTACAGATTATTTCATGTTTTGCACAAGAGTAACTCACTAGCTATGGTTCCTAATATTTCTGCCTAAAACCAGACTACATTTAAAGGCAAAAAAATTGATGGGTTTTGGGGCAATATTTGTGGCTGATGGTGTCAATAACATACTATTCTAGTTAATGGGTATCATCACTAACATATTGTTACATCACTTTTTAAAATTATTTTTAATGAGAATAAATGGATACTCCAGAGCCTATAATATATTTATAATTACCTTGCACTTGAGGATTGGACTGACTCAATGATATGATGTGATGACGATGATCATATATGCCTTATGTTCTTTCTTATCCAAGTCAAATCAGATTTTAAGGTTTCAGAAGAATGTCCTTTAGTTTCTTGCAATCTTTGACTGTCAGAATTAATTCAAAACAATTAAAATTACGTTATTTTACTATTTAATAGAAACAAGTTTTTTAGGGTTTTGGTTTTGTTTGGGGTTTTTGTTGCTGGTTTGTTGTTTGGGATTTTTTTTTGTCTCAGTAAAACACTATCGTCTTAAGGAATATTTTCTTTATTTCAAATTAGGAAAACCATGAGAAACAGTAGAACTATTCAGACTGTTGGAAAATACTCTTTTGTTCCATACAGAAGAAGCTTCCAATATTAATCATGATCACCAAATGTAAAACACGTATTGGTCTACTAATTTGAATATATATATATACATATATATACTGGCATTCAAGGTTGGCTGGTGGAAAGGTGAGAAAGACGATAATAAAAAAGTATCTTCTAAAACTCTTTCTTGTTATTAAATTGCTTTAGAAAATCAGTTTTTATAATGAACACATTTATTTAAATACTTTTAATATGTTTAGATTTAACATTTCTAAAGAAAAATCTTTGTTTTCATTTTCTCCGTGTATTTTCAGTGTGTTAAATTACCTTGGTTTTCAGATTATGTAGATTACAAATAATAATGAGTTGGATGGGTTTTTTGCCAAAAAAAAAAAAAAAATGCCCAATGTGGAAATTCTATCACTGGACATATTTAAGAATAATCAGTGAGGAGAGCTTCAATACATTAGAAAAGGTATGAAGTGGCATCTTGAGATACCTTTCAGCCTTGAATTCCTACGATCTGTTCAATTTTCTTCCCTGCCTAGTTTACAGCTGTTAGTGAGGGATTAATGTGAAACTACCAGAAACAAGAAGATTCAATGACTGCTGTCACAAACCACATCTGAGCTCAGATGTGGGGAGAAATAAAAGTTCACTAAATACTTGCATTGTTTTGTCCTTAATCAAATATGGCTTCAGGTAACTGCAACATTAGTCAGAAATATGTCTAAATTTGTGATGACGTGTGGAGGTTTCACCTGGGCTAGCCACCAGGTGCCCACCAAGCCACTCTATCACTCCACCTCCTCAATGGGACAGGGGCAGAAAATATGACAAAAGCCTCATGGATCAAGATAAGGGCAGGTAGATCACACAGCAATTACTGTCACAGGCAAACCAGACTTGACTTGTTGAAATTAATTTATTGCCAATGAAGTAGAGTAGGATAATGAGAAGTAAGAACAAACCTAAAAAGCACATTCTGCCCACCCCTCCCTTCTTCCAGGGCTCAACTTCACTCACAACTCCTCTGTCTCCCCCCCCCGAGCAGTGCAGTGGATGAGGAATGGTGGATACAGGCAGTTCATAGCACTTCAGCTCTGCCACTCCTTCCCTTGCACGCCTGTCTTGGTTTCAGCTGGGACAGAGCTAATTTTCTTAGTGGCTGGTGCAGGGCTGTGGTTTGGATTTGGTGTGAGAACAATGTTGACAGCACTCTGATGTCTTTAGTTGTTGTTGGGTAACGTTTACCCTAAGTCAAGGACTTTTCAGTTTCCTGGGCCCTGCCAGTGAGAGGGCTGGAGGGGCACAGGAAATTGGGGGAGGACACAGCCAGGACAGCTGACCTGAACTGGCAAAAGGGATATTCCTTGCCCTATGGCATCATACTCAGTATATATAAGCTGGGGGAAGAGGAAGGAAGGAGGGATGATCGGAGTGATGGATTTATTTTGCCAAGTAACCGCTATGTGTGATGGATCCCTGCTGTCCTGGGGGTGGCTGAACACCCGCCTGCTGATGGGAAATGGTGAATGAATTCCTTGTTTTGCTTTGCTTGTGTGCACAGCTTTTGCTTTACTTATTGAACTGTCTTTACCTCAGCCCGTGAAATTCCTCACTTTTAGTCTTCTGATTCTCTCCCTTATCCCACTGTGGGGGGAGTGAGTGAGCAGCTGCATGGGGTTTAGTCACCAGCCTGGCTTAAATCATGACAATGCTCTTCCCCTGCTCCACTTTATGGTCCCTCCCATGGAATATGAATCCTTCCCACAGGCTGCAGTTCCTCAAGAACTGCTCCAGCATGGGTCTTTCCCACAGTGTGCAGTCCTTCAGGAACAGACTGCTCCAGCATGAGTCCCCCACAAGGCCACGGGTCCTGCCAGAAACCCTTGGTGCAGTGTGGATACTCCATGGGCTTCAGTTTCTTTCAGGGCATCTCCACCTGCTGCGGCCTGAGGTCCTCCATGGACTGCAGGTACATATCTGCTCCATCATTAACCTCCATGGGCTAGAAAGGAACAGCCTTCTTCACCGTGGTTGTCGTCTCCGTAGGCTGCAGGGGCATCCCTGCTCTAGCAACTGAAACACCTCCTCCCTCTTCTTCTTCACTGACCTTGGTGTTTGCAGGGCTGTTTTTCTCACATATCCTCATTCCTCTGTCTCACAGTTGCTTCTATGCAACAATTTTTACCTTTTCGTAAAAGAGTTATTACAGAGACAGTACCAACAGAACTGATGGGCTTAGCTTTGGCCACTGGTGGAGTCTGTCCTGGAGCTGGCTGTGTTACCGAAATCTCAGACTGAAGAACTTATCGACACCAATGTGATGTAGATAAGCAGACACTTCTTTATTGACGGCCGGGTGTGTGAGTGAGTCCTCTCATGATCAACGCACACCAGGTCCCAAAATCAGATTCCATATATAGAACTTATTCATACATATTCATTAATTATTCATACATAACCATAACATTTCCCGTAGATCATTAACATACTCTCCTCCTATATCCGATTGTGCGCAGCAAAGCTTAGAAAGGTCTAGAAATGGGTCTGGGGTACGATTTGGGTAGGTGGTATATGAGTCGGTGGTCGCGATCTCCCCCTGCCGGAATTACCTTTTACTAAAGTTCACGGTTTCTTGGCAGGGACCTACAAGCTGTTCCAGTCGACTCTCCCCAGTTCCCATTAATCTCATATTCTGACATTTCAATACACCTCTGCGTACAGAAGACTGGTTAAATACAATGGAACCTTCCAACCCTAGAGTTATTACAATAGTTCCAGGCCCTTCTTCTAGCCTTGGTACAAGACGTACAAAAGATTCCATAACGTCTCTTATTGCGTAGATGCAAGTTTCCTATAATTTTTTTTTTTTCCTTAGCCTTCTACATTTTAATTCTATTAAATGATTTTATAAAATCAATTAATTAATCAAATAGAATCAATCAATTTTAACTTATTAACTAATCGGTAACATTTCCCCCCTTTGAAAGTGTTGAAAATCATTATTTCAATACTTTCACTTTATTCATGTATCTTTTGTTTCAACATATTTGGGTAATGGATCATGTCTTGGTGAAATAGTTGGTACTTCTCTCATAATCATACGACTCACTGCAATTCTATTGGTAAACTGTTTCTTCAGACATGCATATATCAGCATGCTCATCAAAAAGACAACTAGTAACAGAAACAAAGTCTTAATTATAGGTTGTATCCAAGAGCTCAAATTCCATCCCAGTTTGTTAAAAATTTTCCCAAGCCAATCTTCTGACAGATCCTTTTGAATTGTTTCAGTTTCTTTTTCAATTTTTCCCAATAGATCTAGATCATGTTCCACATCCTGAGTGACATTTGGAATGTGGATACAACAGTGGTCCAGTTTATCCTTAAGATATCCACACACTGCATGTTCTTTAAGTAGGAGCATATCTAGTGCCATTCTATTTTGTAAAGTCATTCTGGAAGTTGCCTGTAGTTGTATATTCAATTCCTTAAACCCCTTCTTGGTAACGTTTGCCAATTTTTCCACTTGAGCAGTTAAATGATAGAGCCATGCTCTGTTTCTATATGAAGCTATAGGATTTAAAAGTGATTCCAGTGCCCAGCCAATTTTCACTCCTGTAGATGGTTCATTCCAAATATCATCACTTATCCCTGATCTCTTTATTCGTTTTAATTCTAGATTCTCTAGAGATCCTTTAAATGGTGATTTCTTCCAAATCGGACACAATGTTGGCATGCCCAATGTGATTTGTTTCACCTTACCATCTAATGGTAGGTGTGTTGTCCAGGTTCCATCACTTAATGCCCAAACTAAATGTCCTGGACTTCGAATAGAAGATTTTCTACAACTAAACAAAGTTCCTCTTCTGACTGTAAAGGTGCTGGTTAAATTGAGAGTATTCTTAAGACCTCGACAAAAACAACCATATTTCAAAGCAGCAGCCAAAGGAGAAATTCTTTGAATTACTAAGTCTGCATTATTACAATCATACACTTTTTCACATTTCCACCATGGCACTATTTTATTTTCCTTCTCTCCCGATGTAGTTGACCTATCATCTACCCAGGGTAATACTAAAAAAACCTTTCCATCCCAGGTAAAACACCATGAAGTTCTTGCTATATACTGAAAATGGGAAAATATGGACATAGACCATATAGAGTCCCACTGGTCTACTAACTGGGTGTTCTGGCCAGTTTCGTTACACTTCCATTTCATAACACTTTTGCTCACGTTGATTTTAAATTGTTCATCATAAGAACACCATCCCACTGTCTTCAATCTTCCTATTTTGGTAAAAACATAATTTAACAATTTTTCACAATCCGCCAGATTACCTGGAGTTTTCCACTGTTTTCTAGTGACTTTTACTTGCTCATACCATTGAGTCACTGGCCTCTGTTCACAATAATTGGTTTCATTTTTATGTTCCAGGTTAGTCAAATTCATAGTTAAAATTCCCCATGGAATAGATTCACCTACTGCCTTCGGTATTGGCAAACAAGCAGTAATCTGCGTGATGTTTTGTAAATTGGCAAATTCTTTAATCAATCCTACCATCAAATTTTCCTCAACCATCTGTTTGGGAATGTCAATCACTTGTTCTGTTTCTATTTGTCTTTTGTTCCTGTCTACCAAGTCAGCCCATGATCCCACCAACACTACCAACCAAAAGAAAATCCAAAAACCAATCATAACCTGATATGCAAAATTAAACATGTTTCAAAATCAATTTTAAGTCTCTGAGTTACATTTCACAGTCTTCCACGGAATAGATGCTTTCTTCACGGTGCTTTCTTCACTCGAGTATAATGTATCCAAGCATCCGATTCTGCAATTTTGATAGCTGTAAAGGTGGTTAGCAGTATCTGGAAGGGTCCTCTCCAACGCTCCTGCAAAGGTTCGGAGGTCCAATTCTTCACATAAACATAGCCTCCTGGCTGGAAATCATGCACTGAATTTTCCAGAGATAAAGGTCTATTCCAAATTACTGCACTCCGAATTGCAGTCAAAGTTTTTCCTAGAGAAAGCAAATAGTTATATACATCCTGCTTTCCTTTCACGTGTATGTTCGGATTTGGTTCTGGAGACTCATATGGTTTTCCATATAATAACTCATAAGGACTGACTGAGGTTCCACTCTTTGGTTGTACTCTGATTCGTAATAATGCCGATGGAAGTGCCTGAGGCCACTTTAAACTGGTTTCTTGACAAATTTTACTTATTTGTCGTTTTAACGTTTGATTCATCCTTTCCACTTTCCCACTAGATTGTGGCCTCCAAGATGAATGTAAATCCCAATTAATACCCAATGCTTTGCTAACACTTTGGACTACTTCAGCCACAAAGTGTGGACCTCTGTCAGAGGAAATTCCAATAGGAACTCCAAATCTCGGAATTATTTCTTGTAATAACCATTTTACAACCTCTTTTGCTTGTGTAGTGCGACAGGGAAGGGCTTCTGGCCATCCTGTAAAAGTATCAACCCCTACCAAGATGTACCGGTACCCATTGTATCTAGGCAACTCTGAAAAATCTACTTGCCAGTAATCTCCAGGTTCTGTACCAGATTTCAGCCTACCCATTTGAACCTTTTTCTTAATCACTGGATTATTTTTCAAACATACTTCACACTTTGCAGTTACCATTTTGGCTATTCCTAACATCTTAACTGATATTACTTGTTTTCGTAAAGATGTTACTAAGGCTTCTGCCCCCCAATGACATTCTTGATGTCTCATTTGAATTATTTCTCTCATCAAAGGAGGTGGAATTACTACTTGTCCGTTAGGAGTTACCCACCATCCCGCTAAGTTTTTCTTAGCATTTAATAACTGACCCAATTTGTCATCTTCTTCTGAATATCTCGGTTTTTCCCTGGGAAGGGTTACTGTTTTAGAAGGAATTATTGCCATTTGCAATGCTTGTTTCTTTGCTACCCTTTTTGCAGTCTTATCAGCTAAATTATTCCCAGCTATTATTTTTGTATTCCCACTCTGATGTGCCTTACAGTGCATGATTGCTACTTGATCTGGCTTTTGAACTGCTTGTAATAATCGTAAAATCTCTGTTTGATGCTTAATATTTGATCCTTGAGAGGACAATAACCCCCTCTCTTTCCACAAAGCTCCATGGACATGCACTACCCCAAAGGCATATTTTGAATCAGTCCAGATATTTACTCTCTTGTCTTTGCTTAATTCTAAGGCTCGAATTAAAGCGATGAGTTCTGCCTTTTGGGCTGATGTGGTACTCGCCAATGCTCCTGCTTCTATAACTGTAGTCTCTGTTGTTACCGCATATCCAGCGTATCGAACTCCTTGTTCCATAAAGCTGCTTCCATCAGTATCAGTTCCCAGTCTGGTCGCTCCAATGGCACATCCTTCAGATCTTCACGACTGGAATAAACATACTCGATGGTAGCCAAGCAATCATGTTCCAGTCGTCCTTCTTCCTGTATGGAACTTAAAAACACTGCAGGATTTACCAGGTTAGTTGTCTTTAGAATCACATCATCCTGTTCAGTCAATACTATCTGGTATTTCATCATTCGGCTGGGGGACAGCCAATGTCCCCCCTTCTGTTCTAGGACAGTTATCACCATGTGTGGGACATAGACTGTTATTGTTCTTCCCAAAGTCAATTTCCGAGCTTCTTGTATGAGCATCACTGTTGCGGCCACTGCTCGAAGGCAGTTTGGCCACCCTTTACTCACTGTGTCCAGTTGTTTAGAGAAATATCCGACTGGTCGTTTCCAGCTTCCTATCCTCTGGGTTAACACGCCCAGTGCAAGGTGTTGTCTTTCATGTACAAACAGCTGGAAATCTTTGGTTAGATCCGGCAGTCCCAAGGCAGGTGCAGACGTTAAGGCACGTTTCAACTCTATGAAAGCCTTTTGTTGTTGTGGGCCCCATACAAAGGGAGAGTTCTTTTGGGCCTCGTACAGCGGTTTAGCTATTAGCCCATAGTTCATGATCCAAAGGCGACACCACCCAGTCATTCCCAAAAATGCTCTGAGTTCATGAATATTTCTTGGCTCAGGTATACTACAAATAGCTTCTTTGCGATTTTTTCCTAATTGGCGTTGTCCTTTTGAAATCTCAAAGCCCAGATATATCACAGTCTGGCAGGCTATCTGGGCTTTCTTTCTGGATACTTTATATCCATTTAGTCCCAGGAAATTCAAGAGGTCAATAGTCACCTGTATACAGGTAAGTCTTTCTTCTGTAGCTATCAGTATGTCATCCACATATTGTAGGAGTAAATGTCCAGGCCTTGATTTATCCTGTTTCCAGATTTCAAGTTCCTTTGCTAATTTATTTCCAAAAATAGTTGGACTGTTTTTAAATCCTTGGGGTAATCTAGTCCATGTCAGCTGCATCTTTCGCCCGGTTTGAGGATTTTCCCATTCAAAAGCAAACAGTTTTCTGCTTCCTTTTTCCAAAGGTATACAAAAGAAAGCATCTTTTAAATCAAGCACTGTAAACCACTGATAATTCTCTCTCAATGCTGTTAACAGTGTATAAGGGTTTGCTACTACAGGATAAATATCCTTAACTATTTGATTTACTGCTCTCAAGTCTTGTACCAGTCTATATTCACCCGACGGTTTTCTGACTGGTAAAATAGGAGTATTATACTCAGATTCACATTCTTCCAAAATTTTATACTCCAAAAATTTATCAATCAATTTCTTCAATTCCTGTCTCACTTCCGGTTTGATTGGATATTGTTTAATTCTCACTGTTCCTGCACCTTCCTTCAAATCTATTTTAACCGGTTCTGCTAGTTTCGATTTGCCAGGAATATCTGTCTCCCATACAGTAGGGATCACTGCCAAATCCACCTCCGGTGGAATTTCTTGTTCCTTTACCTTTTCTTGTATCATCAAAACTTCTCCCGTTTTTGACTCGGGTATCTTCAAAAAGAATTCTCCTTCATCAAAAACAATTTGTGCATTTAATTTAGATAATAAATCTCTTCCTAACAAGGGTACCGGACATTCTGGTACATACAAAAATTCATGTGTAATTATTTTATTTCCAAATTTCAAATCTATGGGTTGTAGGAATGGCCTGTTTTCTTCTTTCCCTGTTGCTCCTTTTATATTGGCTGTTTTTGTTCCAATTTTTCCTTTACAAGTATTTAATACTGAAAATGTCGCTCCCGTATCTACTAAAAAATTAACTTCTTTATCTCCCAGCTTAATTTTAACCAGAGGTTCAGCTGGGTTCCCCTCCGGTCCCCTTCAATCATCTAAAATCATTACTTTGGCAAAGTCGTGAGAAGCACTCCTGTTTCTGGGGCAGTCCTTTTTCCAATGTCCTTCCTCTTTACACAAGGCACACTGATTTATTCCTAAGAGGGTATTAAATTTCCGATCACCACAATTCATATACCCTCCTCTTCCATTAAATCCTCGTCCTCTTCCTCTGCCCCTTCCTCTATCTGCTGTTCCTGCCATTACTGCCAATAAATCTATTCTCCTTGATCTTCTTTCTTCCTTTTCTCTGTTATTATATACCTTCCATGCCACTTCCAACATTGCATTTAAACTCCTTCTGGAGTTTTTTCCTTATATCTGGTGCCAATTGTCCCATAAAGATCAAAGTCAATTGTATCTGTGCTGCCTCTGTTTCCACTCTCAAATTAGTGTATTTTCTAGCAGCTTCCTTTAATCTTTCCAAAAATGCTGAGGGAGATTCATTTTTATCTTGTCTTACTTCATATAATTTAGACCAATTCAAGGATTTAGGCATGGCATGTCTAATTCCATATAAAACCCATTTTTGATACCGCTTCAGTCTTTCTCTATGTGCCACATTATTTGGATCCCACTGCGGATCCCCAGATGGAAAATTCTGTTCTATTGTTCCACCTGTTATGCCACTCATTACATCCAACTCTGCTTGTGTTTTGCCAGCTTTTAATACCATTTGTTTCTCTGTATCATCTAACAAATTATCCAAAATCACCTGTAAATCACTCCAGTCCGGATTCTGTGTTCTAATTACAGTATCTACCACCTTGCCCACTTTTTCAGGATCTTCTCTATAGTTTCCTGCTGCCTGTTTCCAAGTCATCAAATCCGTAGCTGTAAAAGGTATTTTCACATAGACCGGTCTGTCACTGCCAACTCCCTGTCGCAGGGGAGCTATTGTATGGGTCTGTTGCCGAGTTCTCCGTGAAACAGGAGTATGAATTACAATCTCCGATAATCTTTCTCCCACATCTCCCGTTCCACTGCTATCCGGTTCACTCGCTGGTTCTTGTATCCTTAATTCTCGACCCTGATTCATTTCTCTCCTAGGAGGGGATATATCTAACTCTGGTCCATCGTCATTCTCAATAACAATCCTTTTCTTCAAACAACCTTTCCCAATTTCACAAGTTGAACAACACTTTTTCACTTTCTTATTATCAGCAGTTACAGCCATTACTAAATTATCTCCAATAGTTAACTTACATTCCTCCTGCCAATCTTTTCTTTGTCTCAAGTAAAAGAACAAATCCACATATGGCATTTCACTCCATTTCCCTTCTCTTTTACAATACAACATTAACTGCAAAATAGTGTTATAATTCAGTGTCCCGTTCATGGGCCACTTTTCCTGATCTTCTAATATATATAGTGGCCACCAATTATTACAATATTCAATCATCTGGCTCTTTGGCAAATCCTCATATAAATCCCCCCAATGCGCCAGTAAACATCCCAATGGAGAATTTTTCGGGATTTTATCATTTAACACAAGATTACCCAAGCTTTTACTTTTAAACAACCGAGTTAACTTAGTTGCCATGGTGTAATTACCCACAGTACAATACACAATTATTCAACTCTATCACTCCGATCCGCGGATCCACACTCCACAGTCTCACTCTTACAGCCACACTCACACTTTCCCACAGTTACTTTAAACAAACATATAACACAATATTATACCTCTTAATTTTCTTCTTAATACACAAACTCACAATACAACAAAGAACACCAAAAACTTCTTCTAACTTCTTGTTAGAGGCACTACCTTAGAGAACACTATAGCATATAGTTTCTCTTGTCTACACTTTTGTCCAACCCTGCAATAGCTTTCGCTTATGTCTTACGGGCAGACTCCTAGTCCCACCCTGCGCAGCTCTTTCACCGCGTCTGACAGGTAGACTTACTCAGTGGGACTCCAACCCACTGGTGGGACTTCCTCCCACTCTTTCCCATACAATTATTATAGTGGGACTCCCCCCCCACTTTCTCCAGTGCACTTACTTACTTACTTACTTACTTACTTTAGTGGGACTCCCACCCACTTACTACAATTAAAAAAAGAATTGTCTTACCAAATATCCAGGGAACGTCGCGAAGAGCCTTACGGATCGGGGATCGATGGGTGTCCCCGAGAAATCCTCAGTGCCGGCCAGAACCGATCAGGTCCCCGACTCCTCCGGTCTCCTTCAGCGAGGTCCCATCTGGGTCGCCAAAACTGTTACCGAAATCTCGGAATGAAGAACTTATCGACACCAATGTGATGTAGATAAGCAGACACTTCTTTATTGACGGCCGGGTGCGTTGATCGTGAGAGGACTCGCTCACGCACCCGGCCGTCAATAAAGAAGTGTCTGCTTATCTACATCACATTGGTGTCGATAAGTTCTTCATTCCGAGATTTCGGTAACAGCTGGAACTGGCTCAGTCTGATATGAGTGCAGCTTCTCATGTCTTCTCACAATAGCCACCCCTGCACCACCAGCCTCACCTCTCCCTGCTACCAAAACCTTACCACGCAAACCCAATACACATTGCCAATGGGTTTCTTTGCGCCAGACCATTGAACACATAAATAGGGAAATAGGATAAAAGAAGTAAGTTAAAGAATTACTATCCCACACTTAATGATACACATGAGAGGGAGAGATAGAGCCTCTCTCAGCAGTTAGAGCATCAAATAGAGAATAGGAGCTGCTGATCTTCCCATGACAGCAAATACCAGTATTTTCTATTTTCTTTCTCTTATCAGGCTACTACATGGAATATTGTCCCTTTACTACAGTCAATTGGTTTTATGGATTATATTAAGAAGTGGACAGAACTTCAATAACAAATCATTTCCAAACAGTAATTTCTCTTTTTCATTATCAGTGGCATATACTTGATTGACAGCATCCATCTCAACACAAGTATGTTCCCAGAGATTTTGTCCTGTTCTCGGTACAATTCATACACACAATGCCTGAAGAATGAGATGGTGTGAGTACAGAAGTCTCCTTTGGTTTCTTATTTTATTGAACAGTTTTTCTGCCGAAACCATAAGCTTTGCACCAGAACCATTCACAGTTTTGCCTGTCAAACATCTTCAGGTGTATATAATACACCTCTTGCTTCAGCATTAGCTGTTAATTCATTTCACTGCTATGTTCTAAGTCTAAAAAATGCAAATTTATTTTTTTTTTAGTTTAGCACGTGCTTGCTAGTACTAATTTAGAACTATTAAAATTTAGTTATAATTAGTATTATTTAGTATTGTCAGTTAAGTTGACTAATAATTGACCTGCACTGATCTCATGTTGTTTTCAATGCCATGCACAAATATACAGCTTTGTTCAGGGTGAGATGTAAACAAATCATAATAGAAAATTAAATCTCTACTCAGAGACAAGTCCATGAGAAACCACTTACGGTCTCTAAAGCTGCATTGCTTGTTTCTGGCAGAATTCAAGCCTGGAAAAGATCATTAATTATCTTTTTCTTGTTCATTTATTTTTCTATGTTTAAAAATAAAGTCTGTTTACATGTGTCACAATCTAAAGGGATACCCAGCCTGCTAGTGATAGAGGTGGTGACTGTGGGTTCATAGGAGTCCATAAGACACAAGGCAACAGAAGCTTTATCCTCTAAATTTCCCTACTTGATAAGAGATTATCACAAATACAAATTAAAAAAAAAATCACCACAGACAATCATACCTATGATTATTAAAGCAATTATATATATATATATATTCAGCTATTACAAATTATTATCAATAATCAGTAGCATGGCAGCAATCATTAAGAGCAAAAATGAATAACAGCATCAATAGTATTGCAGTAATTAATAATAGCTGGAATAAATAATAGCAGTAACAAGTATATATAATCTTAAAGGTTACTACAAACTTATTGCTAGTAAAATAACTTACCAATAGCATAACAGCAGATATATTTATCATAATTTGTTTATATGAATATATACAATACCAAGTACATTAAACAGATCTCAGAAGGGAGCCAAACCATCCCAGAGGGGACCCAACTGTCCCAGAAGTGGGAGACCTGACTGAACCAACCCCAGAGGGGAACCAATCCATGTCACAGAGTTTGGAGTCAGCCAGGTGTCCCCAGCTAGGGCTCAGGATCTCATAGAAATTTCCCACAGACCTTTTTAGGAAAGGGAAAAGCATGTGCAGCACAGGAAGTTCTCAGAGAGAGAAGCTCCACTTTGCATAAAAATTACAGAATTTTTCTGTTGTAGACACATAAGAGACTATAGGACACAACCACTTCTAGCAGCTAATAGATGGTGTTCATTTCTATTTTTTTCACCTGAAGCTAAATAGATGATATTTTTTTCTTTTCTACCAAAACAATTTTTTTTATTTTTCCAGACTGTTTTCCTGTTCTTGCAGTTACAATAGCCAATGGCAATTGGCAATACCTTCTCATGATGTTCTCCCCTTTTTCCAGACTATTTTTCACCTTTTCAGACTATAAGTCACCATTACAGTTCTCTGATTTTTGGCTTATTGATGATATCTCAGGATGTCTCTGCTTTCTAAGTACCCAGCTGTACTTCAAAGATTCCAACTGTGCTTCTAAAGGATGTTTCTGGTTCACAGGGCTATATCCCAGGCTAACAGTTCCCAGGCTGGCAGGCATTTTCTCTGTCAGTACTTCAGCAGTGTTCTTCTCAGTATTTTCCCCTTATAACCAGGTCTCCTGTATGGCTGCTCACATCAACGTAGAAAAAAAGAAAAAAAGCAAAAAAGCATGAGATGATTTATGTACCCTTTCTTGTACTTAACAAAGGACTTCATTGAAAGCGTTTTGTTCTTACATTTATCTGTTACCTATTGAAGAAAATGGTCTTAATAGAACCTTCACTCTGCCCTTGTCTTTAAGGTATGGTATGCCCTTTTCGCAGACAGTCAGAGGTTGTTCTTAATTTCAGGTAATATTTCAACCCAGGCAACATTTTTTCCAGAATGGCCAGCAGAGTCTTTCCATTTACAATCGGTTTACAGTCTAATTTTGAATAATTAAATGACTGTAAATGCTGCCTCACATTACTGATCTCTGAAAGGCATAATAAAGAAATGGATAATATCCCCAAAGCAAGTCCAAAACAGACCATGGCCTGTATGTCCAAGCTGGTGAAAGGATAAAGAACTGCCTTAAAACAATTATCGATTTCAATAATTTGAGTCTCATAAGGGACAAACCAAAAAGATGTGACTGACATCAGTAGACAGCCTGAAAATATAGTGAAGATTTTCAGTCATTATATTGCATAAAAGTTGGGTATTTCTTAACAGTTTTTCACAGATGTTTTTGGTGTTCACACAGAATTCGTAATACTCTTTAAGAAGCTAAGAAATCTGGAATCCATTTAAACTATTTATAAAAATGTATGTTGGCAAGCAGCCCTGAGAAATTTGTTTGTGGAGTGCCTCAAAAACACTTATTAGATACAGGTAGATCTCGATACAGAATGAAAGAGAATTCTGATAAGACAATTTTAGAATATAATGTTGAAGAATCATGCCTTTTTCCTTGTATATAGATATGAAATGCTACACCAGAAGGATGTATCAGGAAATCCCTAAACCACAGCTTTATGAATATTAGAGACGATTTCTGGGAAATAAATCGTCATATACTTTCCCTGTTTATTTAATTATTGACAACTATTACTGGCCACTGTCAGACAAAAGATGATATGTTAGAGAGGTATTTTTTAAGATACAGTATGATCATTTCATTTTAAGAGAAGGCTGCTTTAAATCCAGTACTATTTGACTTTTCAATTAATGACATATGCTATGATTTAAATTTGAAGATTATATTAAGTATGGTAAGGCCAAAACCTCATCACAGCATAGAGTTAACATTTCAAACTATATTTAGTATTTTAAAGGAGTTGAAAAAATTGAAGTAATTCCATAAGGACAAGGTCTTTCACACAAATAAGCAGAAATATAGATAAGATGAAATTATAGGAATGACTGGCTAAATAGAAAGTTTAAAGAATGGCAGAGCACGGTGCACGACAATTTAAAGAGGGGTTAACCGTGCTCAAAGCAGTTTATTTTTGCAATTGAAAAAAAAAAAGTAAATATCGAAGAGTTGTAGAAATAAAGACAAGTGGAGTAGCTATTAATCTACTAGCAGTAACACTCCCTCACCTGAAACACTTCACCTACTTCGAGCATAGCTCTTCAAGAAAGAAGTGCCCTGGAGAATATCAAGAGAGCAATGAAAACATAGCCATCATGAATGACTGGAAGATGTGAGTTTGTTAAGTTTAAGATGACTATACCATTGTCTTCAAATACATAATTAATAGGTATAAAAGGAAGGAATCAGAAGTTCTTCATGGAAGACAAAGGAACTATAAGCAACAATAAAAGTATGCATATGGAAGTATATGTCATCATTAATTATTCTGTTCTTGAGCTCTTTACTTTCTGAGGTTTCTCTGCTCTTGGCACAGTACTTCACAGGTCCGTACTTGCCTTCCCAGGTGACAAAATGGCTAGGTCAACTTTCCAACCTTTCTTGAACAGTTTGGGGACAATCAGGAGTATGTTGTGAAAAGATGAAATATCATATTTTCCTTTTCTTAATGTACTTAGTCTCATGATATTAATAGACCATTTAAAATAAAATTCTTTTAAAATTCAGACTAAAACACCCCAACTTCATAATATTAATCAAGGTTTTATAAATTTAATACATAAAACCACTTCTATCCACTCATTTTTCTACCAGTCATAACAAAATGACTACAAATTCACAACAGGATTTTGAAAGAAAAAAGATCCCTAATCTTTTTAACATTTCTGTGGATTTGTACTTTAGCATTGAGTAAAAGTTAAATATATGCTTAAATAACACATTAGCTTAAGGACTAAAAGAGGAACCCCAAGGAATTTTAGTGATGCTTCTTAGTTCATGCTCTTCCTGACTCTATCATTGTCACTATATTTTCTCTATAAACTTTATTTTCACTACAAGCTATTTCATTATTTTCACTGTAAGCAAAACAAGAACTTCCAGCAGGAAAAGATTCTACAAATGCAAAAAGAAAAACATTGAAGTGAAAGTGATTGACAGCTGCAAATTAAGCTGAATTTATAAAACCAAACATGAAAGGCTAGCTCAGAGGAAGTGCACATCCATGTAAGCTTTGAAAAATTACTACTTAGCTAAAATATTTTAACTACGTATTCCAGCTTTCAAGAACATTGAAACACCAGAATAACTATACTTCCCACAAGAATGTATATGTTTTTCAATGTGCTGATAAAAATGTAGCAGTGTAAGAGAGTATAACATAACTTGAACTCTATATTCAGCATTTAGGATGTTAAGTCAAAAAAACCAATGCAGCTTTATTGACAAGCATTCTATGATCTGAATTTAAAGGCTAAATAATTTTTAAATTAACTAGACAAATTGTATAAAGCAAGCGATCTGATATTGTAAAAGGTTACCTGATGATAGATGTGTTTAATTCCTTTTAGATATGAAAATTAGATATGAAAAGGTCATAGAAATGCTTAAACATAGTATAATCAGGTAATTAAGTCAGATAATTCAGATCATCATTGAGTGATTAAAATTCATGCTAGTGACACCTGATTAAAATAAATATTTTTTGATCTCTACATAATTGCCTGTTATGGTGAAACAACGAGCTCAGTGGATGAGGGGTGAGCTGTGGATATGGTCTGCCTTGATTTTTGCAAGGCATTTGATCTGGTCTCTCACACAGTTTCCTTGCTAATGAGCTGGAAAGATATGGACTAGACAGATTAATAGCAAAATTGGTGGAAAACTGACTAAACTGCTGAGCTCAAAGGGTGGTGGTAGTTAGTGGCTCAAAATCAGACAAGTGGAGTTCCTTGGGGTCAGTACTGCATCCAATACCACAGCACACCTTTATCTGGATGTCAGGATTGAATACGTACTCATCAAATTTCTTAATGACATCAAAAGTAGGTGAGGCTGGCAAGAAAAGTCACCACTCAGAGTGACCTCAGCAGGCTGGAAGATAGACCAGCGAAAATTGCATAATGTTTAACAAAAATAAATGTGAAGTCCTGCACCTGGGACCAGATAATTATAAATTCCATAACTATAGGCCAGGGACCAATGGCTGAGAAGCAGCTCTGATGAAAAGGCCCTGAGATTCCTGGGGGACAGTGAGCTTAATGTGAGCAGCATGCCCTGGCAGCAAGGCAGGGCAGGAGCTTCCAGGGGTCCATCATAAAGAGTGTACCAGCAGGCTGTGGGATATGATTATTCCACACTACTCAGCACGTGGTGCACCACACCTGGAAAAGTAAACTGTTCTGAAAACCAGCGAGCCCTTCTGGACTCTTTTAGGTCTGTATCACTTGGGAAACTACCAAGCAGATCACTTAACAAGCTCAGTTCTGCTTTCTTGAAGTTCACAATTTTAGTCCTATTCTTTGTCTTCCTTGTTTGTCTCCAGGTATTAAACTGTACCGGTTTATGATTGCGGCTGCTAAGGCTGCCATTGGTCTTCAGGTGTCTGACCAGTTGTCCCTTATTCCTCAGTAACCAACTCAGTGAAGTTCCTCCTCTGGTCAGTTTGTTGATAACCTCCATCAAAACATACAGCAGTCACAAGTACACGTGAATCAATGACTTTAAAAAATGTGCATGACTAATGCCTGCTAAAGATTTCTGTATTGGTTGTCTCTGTACAGGTGTTGGTAGGGGAGAAGCTGCAGGGGTGGTCTCTGTGAGAAGAGGCCAGGGGCTGCCCCGTGCCAGTCATAGTTGGTTCCAGCCATCTCCCACCACAGGACACAGATGAGCCTCTCAGCCAGGATAGGGCCCCTCTGAGATAATGTAAAGGGTAAAAAACACTGCTCAGCAGCTGTGGGAAAAGCAAAAAAAAATGTCAGAGAAACAGCCCTGCAGATAACAAAGTCAGTGAAGAAGGACAGAAAGGAGGTGTTCCAGGTGAATTTCCCCTGCAGCCTATGGAGAAGACTATGGTGCAGCAGGTTTTGCCCCTGCAGCCCATGAAAGCCCAAGGCTGAGCAGACACCCACACTGCAGCCCGTGGAGGACCCCATGTTGCAGCAGGTGCAGGTGCCCTGAAAGCAGCTGCGGCCCCTGCAGTGCCCACGCAGGAGCAGGTTCTCTGGCAGGATCCACAGCCTATGGCGGAGCCACACTGGGGCTGTCTGTTCCTGAAGGACTGCGCCTCACGGAGAGAGCCCATGCTGGAGCAGTTTGTCAAGGACTGGGTGGGTGGCGCAGGTCAGCACTGTGAGGGGGAAAGAGCACAGAGGTGAAGTGTTATGAACTGAGCAGAAACCCCATTTTCTACCCACCTTGCGCCACTCCAGGAATGCGAGGATCTAGAAGAATCAGGAATGAAGAAGTAAAGTTGAACCTCAGAAGCAGAGTTGGCATAGAGCATTTTTAGTTGTGTCTTTGTTTCTTACCATCCTACTCTATTTTTTAGTCGGCAGTAAATTAAACAAATCTTCCCCAAGTTTAGTCTGTGACAATAGTCACAATCTCAGCCCAAGAGTTTTCCATCTTATTTTCTCCCTTTGTGCTCTTGAGGAGGGGGAATAAGAGAGCGGCTTGGTGGGGGTCTGGTAACCAGTCCATACTAACCCAGCACAATTCCTAATCTAGGTTTGCTCTTTGTAAAACTAAATAGTGAATCACTGCTG
Organism: Falco peregrinus; assembly: GCF_023634155.1. Lineage (NCBI taxonomy): Eukaryota > Metazoa > Chordata > Aves > Falconiformes > Falconidae > Falco > Falco peregrinus. The sequence continues at coordinate 5,502,678 of NC_073726.1, read as the reverse complement.
TCTATTTATTTTTAGAAAAGAAATCTTGATATTCATTGCAGGCACAGTGCTGTAAATCATTCCATCACCACATTAAGGTCAAAAGACTTATATTAAGTAAAATAGTCATATTAACAACACCTTTAGATTAATTTGGGGGCTGTGGGGTTCTATTTTTCTAGCATGCTATGCAATCATATAAGGGTACACTTAGGAAACTTATTTCTTTGTTTGTTTTGACAACCACTATTGGTTTGCAACAGGGAAAAAACTCGATTTATCAGAAGCCTTCATAAATGAATAAACTATTTTGAAGCTTTTTGTGGCCTTGGAAAGTATCAACACCAGCATCTTCTGTTTTTTCATAATCTCACAGCTGATAAAAGTCCAGCTGGGAATCCAATTTAATTTGGTATATCAGGTCCCAGACAGAGACACTGAGTCACATAATTTTGTCATAAAACACAGGTTTTTTGAAAAGGTAATCTGCATGAACTGTTTTAACTGTATTTAATACTCAAGAAAAGCAAGAAAAGTGTGGTACAACAAAACTGGCAATTTTGCTTGTTTTCCATTTTATTATCAGATTAGCTTAAGGTTGAAAAATTAGATATTTTTTTAATTGATTAGGTTATTGATTATAAAGTAGGAAACACACTAGGGAAGGTATAAAAGGATAAACAAACTGGAGCCTGACAATCAACCTAGCCATTACCTCAGAAAGATGCTTTTCAATTCACTCTTTCATTTCTTCAACAATGACACTCTCTTGTTTTCATTCATTTATATCCTTGTTTGCCAGTTTTTATTTTCCAGTAGGAATTATCAGTATATACATATTTTATCCCAAATAAATCTGTCCCGATTCACTTTGTTGTTTCCACCTCCTCTCTCCTGTCTTTTTCTTTATCTCTTGTGTTGATCTTTATCTTAAACCTTTTAAATGTAAATGAAACATTCACTACTTGGCCTTAGGGCTAATTAATTGTAAATCAAACATTCTATTTTATCAGGGGATGAGGGAGGAATTATATACTATTTTCAAGACTGTTACAATATTTTCTAAATCATGTATTATAAGAAAGATTTACTTTACATAGATATTGTGCAAATCAGGGTCTCCATAACACATTTACTTTTCCACTGAGGTTTTGTACTATCTGTTAATAACATGCTTGGCAAATTCTAGTTTCTTTTTAAGCACTCTCTCCTGTTTCTTCTTCCTTTCTGTTCCTTTTCCTGCATATCACAACTTTTATCACCCTTCAGAAAGACCCAACAAACAAACAGTCAAACATGCAATGAAAATTAAATATTCCTGGATGTTTTTCTGAAGCAGAATTTCCCTCTTCACATTATTTCTGCACTCATATAATTGAGTTCTGGGAAGGGGATGATCTTAAAACACTGAAAATGCAACTCTTAAGTAACACAGGCAAACACAGCCCATTTCCCTTTTTAACTTGTTCACTTTTCATAGACTCCAGTCCTTGACTGCGACTTTCACCCACCCCACTCAACCTTAAGACCAATGACGAGCAAATGTCTTGCTGCAGGTATGCTGCTAGTTCTGAAAAAGAGGTACTTACATGGTTTTTCTGGGAAACACCTGTACCTAATATAGTGATGCAGCTTTATTTGACTCTGATCATGTAATACTCCCTGTAAGTAAAACCAACAATACTATTTAATATTCCCCACAAAACTTTTTGGAAAGGTCTTCCTCACTATCTTTTCAGAGGGACAGTACATTATGTTTTGCCACAAAACATAAGATGAGAAGTTTTCAAAAGAAAAATATTGCTTCTCTAGGTTTTTTTCCCCTACATCATGTAGTGACTTCTCCCTAAAGTCACTATCTGTACAATAAGACCTGAGTCAGCTGGCTGAACACAAGCACTGGAGAAACTGCCATGCTCTAAGATACCCAAGAGCATCTGATTGAGGCTGACAAAAATGGGGTTTACAGAAAACCCACACTTTTATGGATGGCAGAAAAGGGCAAACCAGATAGGCTATGCTTGAACAAGCGTGTATGGCAGTAGATGTATCTTTAGACAAGTCAGCCCCCTCCTTGTCACATCTCACTGAAATAAATAGAAAGCTAAATGTGGAATTTATTCTATGCATCTAGGGAAATCTTATCCCTTCACAGCAAACAAAGAATGAAGAGCTCAGCATGTGGTCAGAATACTTCTTATGTCTATGTAAAATTACAAACAATTAAAGCTTCTTTTCTTTTTTAAGTCAGTCTCAAGAAAGACTATATGACAATGCAATTTCATTCTTTTTCTCCAAGATGTCATTTGTGTACTCCCCACCTAAAATCAATACTACTACAATATCTACAAACCCCACCTAAAAAATCAATAATCTGAAATCAATAAAAAATTTTTGATTCGGTATGAAGAGACAATAAATGACTGTGACTTATAGGTTCAAATATATTTTTAAAGAAAACTTGATTTCTGTTAGTATTTCCTTTGACTCTAAGCCTTGAATTTGGAGATCTTATCATCTTAAATTCCATTTACTTTCACAGGCCTACATATGCGTTTATCCACTTTCCAGCAATTTTTAAGAGGCTTTTTTTGATTCTGTGGCACATTCTAAAATTCACTGAAACAAAAGTGTGTCTTGAATTCTTTTGAGACAGCAAATACTGCAGAAAAAAAAAAATGGAGTTCAGTTTATGTTTGCTTTACAGTCTTGCACACATTTTTTCTGTAATTCAAAATCAGATGCACAGTCAAATTTTATCCTTTCCAAATATCTATACTGGTATTTCACCTGAAATATACTTAGTCCAAGATGAAGACTGACTTCATGTTCATTCTGCTGTGTTCCTTTGCAGAGAAAGATTTTTGCATACACCTCTTTTACTCTCCATTATTCCTGTAACTCTAGAAACTCTTGAAAGTCCCATCTCGGTATATGTAGAATGCATTATTCTTAAGAACATCATAACCAGTTCTTATATCTATTCTTTTTATCTGGCCAACACTTTCTCCATACATTTTAACACTTCAATAGTATCAATAAAAATATTTCTAGTGTATCAGTACTGCAGCTAAACACATCTGTTTTGAGCCATAAAAAATAACTTCAGAATAACTCTGGTGTCAGAAAGCTTTTTTTTTTTTACTTTAACCTCAGCCAAACTACTTATCAGAAAATTTTCTAGATAATAAATATCTTTGTGATCAGGGATTTTGGCTACATTCCAAGTAAAATTGTCTCTTCAGTCCCTTCCTTTTCTTCATACTGTCTTGCTACATAATATGTTATGTATCTATGGCTTCAAGAGATATTAAAAAAAAAAAAAAAAAAAAAAAAGGAAGGGGAAAAAAACCCCAACGACCCAGCACAGAAAAAAAGCTCCACAAAACACCACAAGAAAATTGCAAGAGTACAATATAGGATGACCCACAGCAGAAACCTGTTTGTTAGTTTGCTATGGATAGAATCTACCCATCACTGTAAAGACAGCTTCATAGGAAAACCTTTTCTTCACTTTGATAGTGTGGTTAGGGGAATAGGGCTTATCTGTAGCCTTTTTTGAAGGGAAAGAATTAGACATTTATCTAGTTGGGAGACTGTGTTAAACTGTACAGATTCTGACTTACACAAACTGCATACCAACCCCTCAAAAAAAAAATATTTAAAAAAACCCAGAGCCTAACACGTACAATGTCCTCACCTACTTGCTAGCAAAAAAGTGGTGATTCCCAGTAGTGTGTGGGTTATTTATCTATTGATATTCAAAGTATTTCTATATAATCAAGATCCAAGACAGAATCTTTCTGTGTAAACAGCAAAGAAAATTGTTTTGAACTCAGCAGCAAAAAGACCCTGGTTTATAATTGCTCTTTCACCTCTCCAAAATATTTTCTTTTTTTTTTTCTTTTTCTTTTTTTTGCCTTTTTCCCCCCTCCGCATTTAAAGATGATACAAATTAAAAGGTGAAAACTGAAGAAGTTATCTTTTAAAGTTCAAAATTATTTAAAAATAAAATATACTAATATACAGTATATTTCTCTCACTTTTTGGATATGCATGGCATGATGAAGGAATTTGTTCCTTGTGACTATTAAGAGTCTAAAACATCTGCTGAACAAGAAATATTATTTTTTAATATCTTTATTTACATTACCTTTACTAAGCCAGGTTTCACATTTCATGCCTTGGTGGTTTTAAAGTTGTTTATTGCTCTATTTTTCTTATCACTAGGGAACATGTTGAGAATTACTGTCACTTATCTGTCTTCAAGGACTTGTGTACTGGACTTGTATAAGTTTTTTACCGAGGATGAGATGCCTTTGTTTCAGGCCACCAGAGAGCACTGTTGGATCGTTAAGATTGGCTTTTTTTTCTTTCTAGACATTAGCTAAAGTAATGACAACCAAGGAGACAAATAAAACTTTGCTAAATATTCTTTCTTCCTTACCACGTGACAAATGTCACCAGCACATAAGGGTAATAAATCAATTGGTCTTTTTGTTTTTTATAGTTCTGCATTCCTTCAACATTCTTTTCTTCTAAATAAATGAAAAGACCAGTGTTCCCAAGGGTATAATTAATGATACAGTTTATGTCATCAACTTTCATAAACTTTATTTCACCCACCAGTCCAGTAGCACAGCTATGAGCACAATGACAGGACAATTGTGCAGATCACTTCTGGTTCCTCATTCAGGGAAAGAGAAAATCATCCCTTAATGCCTCAGTAAATGACATGGCAAGAAGTTGAAGACCATGCTGCAAACATACCTTTCCGTTGTGCCAGTCAACACACCCTAGCAGAAGCCATCCATTCTTTCAATTTTACAGGTGATTAATGCAACAATCGTGGCAAAGGTCAAGGAAATTGCATACAACTAGAAAAAAAGGGGGTGGTAGCTTTGTCTTCTGACTCAACTTTCTGCCCAAACCAAGAACTATGATGAAGAACCCAAGTCTTTGGTAGGTTAGAAAGTCATTTTGCATGTAAGTATATGCATGTGTGCCTATTGCAGAAAATACACATATGTATAACATACTAATTTATTTTAAATTCTCTTATTTTTGCGAGAAAGCTAAGCATCTTTCTCTATGCGGGTGTTTAAATTAAGCCTTACACTACATTGGCTGAACATAAGTTTGAGGCTTTTTTCATAATTCAGAAAACAACTATTGAATGAACCACTAAAACTACTTAACCACTTGGTACTTCACAATTTTAGGATTTAGGTTTTAAAGATATTTTAAGGCCTTGTTTAGGATTTTTCAAAGAGGGGGATTCCAAGATTATACAAGGTACTAACTTCTACTTATTCTACTTAGATTCCAAAATTCTCATGTAAATTTATGTGTCTACGTGCATTTTTATTTTGAAGCTTGGTTACAAAAAAATGATGGAAAAATTGAAATGAACTTACTTTGATTAACAAATTATGAGATTTCTGGTGTAAGTACATAGAAAACCAAAAATTCCTAGAAAACCTTCTAGAAAATTAAATGTGTTCTAGAAAAAGCATGTCCTCTGGAAAGATACGTCTCATAATTTTCTTACACCTAACTTAATGATGTTTACTGTATTGAGGAATATTTTGTGAGAATTCTACTTTTCTTATGGGACTAGGAAAAGATATAAAAATATAAAATGAACAATAACTAATGTCTTTATTCCAGCCTTGATTATAACTCATTTTTCCTAGCCTTCATTTTAATGTAAGCAAATTATTCTGAAACTATGATGTAACATTTCAGTGTTAACTAGAATTTTCTCATCACATTGAGGCTTGGATATTGAAATGCATAACTATCAGTTTTACTGATTATTTCTAAATTTTAACGTAGCATACATCATCAAACAAATCCTTACTTTTTGTTTTGTTTTGTTTTTCCCCTAAGCATACCTTACCTTCACAGTAAACTTTGGAATAGAGTACAATGCAAAAACATCTTTCAGTGTTTCCAAAGTGCAGGGTTAAAAAGACTTTTCCTTTGAATGTATCTGCAAAGTAAGCATTTTTCCTTTGTATCATTATAAAAATCTACTAATGAGCTTTCTTCTGTTATCCACAACCAAGGTGTTATAGACTATATTGAAATTATCTGAGCTTTTCCACTGGCTCAGAGATGATGATAGAAAATGCTTGTTTCCACAATATTAATTCTTGTCCTTCTCCTCCAGACTTTAGTCAGATAAAATGTGCGTTGGAATTTTTGCTTGGGTAAGGACTTCAAAATATCTATATATTAAAATGAGGAACAGGACAAATGTGATAATCTTCTTAACCTGTTTTCTTGATTATTGCATTCTGCTATTGCAGTATTTTCATATCTATGCCATGTATTATATATGTGAAGTTTATTCTCATGCTTTAAAAATAACTAAAACTAATAATATTAAAAATGTAATCTGTAAATAACACTTCCATATCATATAATTTTGTTCTAACTTTGAAATTACTTTTATAAAGATATTTTCATGGGAAGAAATAAGCAATTGGAACTGGAGAAAAAAGAAGAAAAAAGGGTTTTGAGGCAATTTTTTTTTCCTTAATAGGTTTGATCCTCTGCTTAAGGTCCTCTATATGTCATAACTGCATTTTTTTAGTATATCAGTGCAAAACCAGGGTTGTTGTTGTGATTTCAAGCAATTTATAGGTAATTGGGAAAGTTAGCCCAAAGTAATCTTAACTGATAGTGTCTGTATGTAATCCAACTTGAGAAACATTTGCTGTAAATCATAGATCAAAAAGCAATTGAATTATGAACTAGAGAAAGAAAGAAGAAACAAGTGGAAATTTTTATTTGTGATTCAGGGACTAATTTGAATCCTGAAAAGCTCGTGTGCAGTCCCTGACTACAATACAAATTTCAAGGTTGATTTTGAACTAATTATTTAGGGTCTGATTTTTAGAAGGATTTTATATAACAACAACAAAAACAACTTGGATTTTTTTAAAACCATGTAAAAGATCATTTCCAAGAATGGAAAATTGGAAAGAGTATAGCAAAAATAGTTTGGTTTCCAGTAATAAATGAAGGCCAATACACTTGCATGCACAAATATAGTGTCCTTACAGCAAGTTAATTGCAGAAGACCAAAAAAAAAAAAAAAAAAAAAAAAAGAAATGATAGCCAGAAGTTTATGTTCTGTAGTTAATTTTAGCTCAAGTTAGGAGTCAGCATACCTTTTCTGACTGTGGAGGTGATTAATCACTGGAATAAGTTATCCCAGGAAGGTGTGGATTCTTCATCTTTTGACATCTTATAAGAGACAGAATACCTGTTGAGAAGACACATTGTAATTCAAGTGCAGGGTTTTTTATGCCCACACTGCATTATTTGCTCAGTATTATACACGTTATCTAATATGTCAAAGTTTAACCCAGATAATCTCAGGGTTTTTTAACCTTAAAATCCCTGTGACTGCTATAGGGCAACAGGTGAAGTAGAGCAATATAAATGTTAAAAATTTGGTGATACCTGTGGTTCAAGAGATTCCACTGCCCACCTCGTTCCAGATTAATTGTGAAACTGTGAACAGAGACTTGAGGTTAATAGGAATTTTGGTCAAAGTTTGAGGAATACCATTTTAATGTTGTGAGGTAAGAAAAAAGCCCAAAACTTGCTTCATGACATTTCTTCAAAAACCACACCCAACTGTGTTCAGTAGAACTTCAGATCAGTAGTCCTACTTCATTTAAATAACATAACCTCGTACACTGCAGCTGCCACAACTCTTGAGTCTCGTAAGCTATTATCACTAGGTGACAGTAGTCTTTACAATTACGTCCCACTGCTATGAAGGTAATTCTAAAGACAGCTTACGTCACCTGACAAGTTTGAAGTTCTATTCAATTTGTTGAAGTAATGGGCTGCTTTAAAGGAGTTCAAAATCAAGAACCAAGGACCTTCTGCTATAGGCTATTCTACCTTTTCCTTTTTACCATGTGTGATTAAAACGTTTCTCATGTTAGTAACTCAGGTTTTAATATCCTTATTAATTAATTACTTGTTCCAGTAAAGTCCCAACCCTGTACTGTTATAGTACCTTGTGGGATTGACAAGTTCCTGTTATAATAACTTCTTATTCCATTCTGAAAATCCTTTTTCAATAATGGCATTGACATGAAAATTTCCTTCACATCACTTGTGAAAATCAAGTATTAAAAAGAATCTTAATAAGTGCAATCATATTTTAATCCAAAACCATTCTCAGTAAAGCTCTTTAATCAAAACTCTTTCACATGCTGGCAAAAATAGGACTAGATTTATGAACTTATTCAAATGACTTGACAGCAAAAATAGGTCAGTGGGATGCAAAAATCCCATGTTTCTTATACAGCCTTTTGTTTCCAACTATCTTTGTCTTTTGCTTAGAAACATGCATTCATTGGACGCTTGCAAAGTCTATAAATTAGCTTTAACTCAGTAAGCCACGTGCACACACTTTTAGGTAAAGACCATCATTTTGATTGCAAAATCTACTAGCTTTAAGCAATTATAAAGTTGTTGCATTTTGAAAGAATATGGGGATGTATAATTTGCACTTGATGTAAGTCAGACAGCCTTTCTAAAAAAGCAACCACACTGACCCTGTTCATACATCAAAGCTTTGCTGAAGTCATTTTTGACTGTGTAAGTCCACGATCCTCTCTGAAACACTGAAACACACTATACAGTTTCTATTGCCTCTTCTGCTGCTTTGCTTGCTATCTCTATTTCTGCTAATATCTATGCAAGAACAAAGCTTGTCACCTTGGCCATTTTAGAAATCTGTTAAGTGAATTCATATGGATGGATAATGAATCATATGTTCAGAGAACACAAAAGTTTAAAAGATAGTTATAAAAAAAAAATGTAAATATGCGAACAAGCCTTTCTCTCCTGCAGAAAAAAAAAAAAAATCAACAACCAACCAACCAAACAAAAAAAAAAAACCCAAAACTTATTACAATAGCTACTTAATTTCTTCTAATTTTACACAGTGGATAACTTACGTATGGAATTTCAGAGAATTTCCCATGGCGAAAAAAAAATCACTTTCTATAAATACTGAATAAATGAACTCTAGTAAAACAATGAAACAGTCTCATTCCTTAAACTTCTCTTTTAGGTTAAAAGTATTTTGCCTTCTCTAAAACTTAAAGACACCACATTTTTGTTCATAGTTCTCTTTCCTAATGCAGTGCTTGCTTCTATAAGTTGTTATAAATCTTCTGTAAGTAGCTGAGTAGCAGAGAAAAGCCTGAAGGAAGTTCAGTAACCTAAAAAAAAATCCACCTTTGTGAAAGAAAAAAATTCATCTTACACGTTAAAGTATATTAGAATGCATAGCTAAACAGTTTATATATTCACTTCTGTAGCTGGTCATGCACAAATTCCTTTTGACAGCAGTTGAGGTCCATTGCAGAAATGTAGTGGTCTACACAGCTAGAACTGAGCATCTATTTCCAGTAGCTCTTCATGGACTGTATAAGGAATACATTTGTGATTAAACTTAAACTTTTAATGAATTAGAGAATTGTTTCCTACTTTGTGTAGACTGTGCCAGCAATTGATAAGCATTGTTGTGCCCTAGTCACAGGATTAGTTCAAGGGGTCCTTGAAACAAAGTATTTTTTAAAAACCATCCACACTACTATAGTGACTACTTAAGGAACATGAATAAAAAGTACCATTTTAATTAGATAAATATCTCAGAAGCAATTTCATTTTTACCATTGATTACAACTGCAAATTAATTTTTATCTCAGATTGGTTGACTGACAGTAGCTGAAGACAATAACATTAAAATTGCTATATAAAGCCCCCCCATTTCCCATTGAGAACTCTAACTACCAAACTCTTATGATCATGATGGTACTACTTTCACTACTCCACCTCTTACGTCTTGTGCTGCTCCCATTAACTCCTCAAACATCTTCTGAGGAAAGAAGATAGGCTGGCTACCTAAACCTGGATCAGAATACAGCTCCCAGAGGCAGATATCTGCTTAGAAAAGACAATTCTGAATATCCATGTGAGGATAAGATCAGCCGTTCGGGAAACTTTTAGGCTTAACCATCTTCTCTAATGGTCCAGAAAACCCTTATAGGCACTCAAAGAGGGTTGCTGTCTCATACCCAAGTACCAGATGGTCTGCTGATGAGACTTCAGTGGCAAATATTTCATCCTTGTTTTCTAAAAGTTTGTGTTTATAACAGTGTTATTATTATTTTAGAAAATATGCTTTTAAAATATTTTTATGATCACGTATGTTCTGGATTCTAGTTTTGGGTTGAAAAGCCAACTATTTCAGTTTGCATATACCTATTGCTTTTACAATGAAAAATCTCAAGGAATACCTATTTTTCCAACCTTTCACTATTCTAAAACAGCTGATCTATTATTTCTTTAATTCTATTCAATTCTTATCATTGTCAGATGATACAAAGTAAAGTTAATATTTACTTTCCTTTATGACTCACCAAGATTCTTCTGTTGATTCTATTTTTTTTTTTTTTTTAATTACTGAAAAAAACTGAAGTACTTGTATCAGGCAGGTTTGATAGGTGTGGCATATATTGAAAGTCTTATATATGTATGGACAGATGTGTTGGAAATACACCAAAAGTGTGTGGTTATTCTAAAATAAAAGGTCCACATTTAGGATAAAGGAAACTGTTGTTCAATAAAGACAGCTTAGCATCCTGAACTTTATTAGATATGGTGCTAAGACAGAGATGTTACGTACACTTACATTCTTTCATACTTTTATGTATATTGGACGCCCAAAATAACTCATTAGTTTTCACTTTTGCCTGAGTAAAGCAAATTTGTGTTGCTTATTGGCTTTATACCAAGGACGCTTCACCTGCTATATATAAACTTTTCTTGCAGCTTTTAGTAACTGAACTACACAGTTTCTAGATCTGATATATCCCTACTGGAGAGGCTGCAGTCAATATAAAGCAGAAATCCTAATCACTTTGATACCTAACAAGTAAGAGGTATTGCAGGAACACACTGATATAAAAACTGCAGGACAGTTAACAAAACTATAGATGGATGTCCCCTTCAGTAACTTCTAGGGAGTTTTACAGCAGCACGAATAAAATCATATAAAGATCCCATCAAATCCTGCCATTGCATCTGCATTAAGCTCTGTAGCATTGTGCAATAACAAAAATACACGAGTACCCCTGAAATTCTTATTACCTGTTGAATTCAAACCTCTGAGTAACTACAAAAGAACAATTAGTACCTTGGAACCTGAGTTGATCTTGAATTTGTTACTCAATAAAATCAGTCATTGTAATGGAAAAGACTTGATAAATATGTGGTTTTTAAAAGAATTTGAAAAAGCTGCTTGCAAAATTTGCAGAAGATTTAGGTCCCTTTCTTGCTTGACCATGTATGCATTTTTATATTTAAGATTAAGCAGTAGTCACTGGCTATCAAGACTATTTCTGGGTGCATGGACTATCTCCTCTTACCTGAGTACCCTAGCAGTAAACATCCAAAAGATACTGTTTTCACCTTTTCTGCTCCTAGTGTTAGGACTTTTACATTCTTATGCAGTTTTACATACATGACAACCTCTTTAATCCTGCAGAGAAAATGGAATAATCTGCAGCCAGAAAAGTCTGCTTTTGGAATATGGAAAGTATGGATTCACGCCCCACAAAACATGTTGGAGTGAGAACTCAGGTAGCCAATGCCAAGTTTTAACCTCGTGTGAAAAAACTTTGACAGTATTCTGTCCTCTCTGCATGGCTGTGGAAGAAGAAAAAACAGGGAACTAGCCAGATGCATCCAAATATGTGAGTTAAGCCTTTACATGAAGAAAATTACTGCAGCCTGTGGACCTTGTTTCCCAAAGATGTTTTTCTTCATCCTTGTGTTAGTGCCAAAATCCATTTTAGTGTATATCCTATTATAAACATTTTGGGTGTCAGCTGCTGTGAATGCCTGTGTTAGAAAGCCAGAGCTCACCATTCATTGCAACTTATTCACAGTATTGTGTATCCTTCTATCTTTCTCCCCGAGTCAAGACTTTTGATCACACAGCTTTGTGCTTCACAATGCCTAAGTCATTATTTGGGTTCAGTACACAGTGAGCAGTTGGATTTTGACCATGTAAAAAGATTTAATCAATGTTCCCAACAGACATATTGATAGAACAAAAGAGCTAGGGCATTTGTTGGTGGTTGTGGTTTTGCTTTTGTTTCTGTTTATTTAAAAAATATATGTATAATTACTGTACTATTGTTGCAGCCTTATCCATAATCTCAAATTTTTAAAAAAGTAATTATCCAAAAATCAGTCTATGATGTCTTTATCCTTTTAGATTGCAGAGTACTGCAATTTACTATAGCCTGAGGCTTATACCTCCTGTAAGTCACATTACTCGGTAAAAAGGCACTACAATACAGTGGAATGTTATTTAAATATTTAGGTGCATTTTCCTAAGGTTTTTTTGGGAAAATTCAGTTATGTGAGCACGGAAAAAGCAAAACTTTCTCTTTCTTTAATGAGGCACAACTTAACTAAAATATCTGTAATCCAAGGTAATTAACTCAAACTTATTCTATAGGTATAGTAAAAGGACAGAAACTAGTTTTAGAAATCAAAATATATGGCAGAGATTTCTTTTATTGCTACACTGTAGTAAATAGAATCTCTTATTTTTATGTCTGTATATCTGAACCTGTTTCAACAGGATCAACACAGATCCAGAAATGTACAACATCATTAGGCTGAAGCTTTCAAAAGGTAAAGTTGCCACTAGTTTTCCTCGGTAACTGAGTACCAGCATTCTTTCAAAATTTCACCTTTAAATATATCAGTCCTATGCTATGCAAGTATTTATGAATATGGTGTTTGAGAACTAGCTAATTTGTGAAAGATTTGCTTTGCTCTTGTACTGACTTGAACTTGTTTGGGTTGTTGTTTTTTTTTTTTTCCATTTCATTTCAAAACAAAACCAAATGAACAAATGTATACATTTTGATACAATTTGTTTTATTTTCAGGGGTAGTATGGGCTGTTAAGAAATACACTGTCTCTCACCAGGTATTGGCACTGTGTAGGAATGTAAGTCATGCTACCACATGTGCATGACTGGACGTCATCCCTTTTTATTTGCTAGACACATGACCCTCACATGATGGAACATGCAGGTTGTCTCAGTTCATACGATCCAGTGGATAAAATCTTGTTACATGATTAAATGTGTATTTACCGCACGGCAGAAGCCCTTTCCTCATAAGGTGCTGACATGGTAGATGTACACTCAGTAATTTCTTTCTCCAAAAATCTGTGGTGTCTTTCCTAAGAATAAAGAATAAGATCTGGACAGAATTATTAGCAGTTTTTCAGAACAATGTAGTTGAGAACTTGTGAATTGATGGGGAAAATATGCTGAAGGCTATTAGCTTCCCAGAAGGCAGAGAGCACTATAAGTATATGAGGATGAAACTTAGTTTGTGATATTTAACTTAGAGATGTTTAATGTGGTTTTGAAAGTTTGTGATGGTTCTTTTTTGTTTGTTTTTAAATATAATAAGTAAATAATACATTTTAAACTCTGACAGTTGTGCAAGGCAATTCTGAAGACTTCTAAAAAAAGACAACTTTTAAATTAATCATATGAAGTCCTGACAAAATAATAAGACGTTACCAGTAGCACTGTGCTAAATAGCAAAATTTGTGGTCATTAGAGAACGTAAAGCCCACTGCAACTCTAAGCTGTTTCTGTTGGCCTAGACCTTCCATTTCATTATAAAACCCCAGAGAAGAGATATGCTATTTCTTCTGTTTGTGATAAATTGGTAGAGAATACTTTGATATACGTGTGTAAAGCATACAGAAGTTATGTACTAATAGTGGTAAAAATAGATCCAACAATAGGAATTGTAAACTAGAAGCCGGTTTAAATTTCCAGAGAACAACTATCTCTTTGGGGCATATTTCTGTATACACAAGAATGACTTCATGGCTTTAGCCAGAACTGAGAAATACAAAATAGCCTTTGATATTCCGTTCTGGGTCACCTTGTTTTTGGCATTGTTTTTTTTTTTCTTCTTGATCTCCACTGGCTTTACTAACATCTGAGTCTTGTTTTAAGCTTGCTGATTGCATTGAGTTTGTATTTGCTATGCAATAAGCTGGCACTAAGAAGGATTTTGATCTTTAATCTCGTTCAAGGGATTCTAAGCAGCTCTGATTGCAGCCATAGGCAATACATGTACTAAATGAGATTGAAGAACAAATTAAAATAAATAATGTTTGAGTAAATCACTTTGTCCTGGTTAAATGCATTTAACAATTTCATTTTCCCTTGCAAAGCACATTTTAAAGAAATTAGCAAGTGTTTTATTTTTTTTGATGTAAGTATAATGAATCTTTTTCCACACAGAAAAACTAACGTCATTAAAGTTGTGTGTCTCCTCCATGTATTACAATAGCTTCAAAGCTTTTGGGTAGAAAGCTGACAAGAAGTCAGAGATCTGTAAAATATAGCGCTGCATTTATTGCCAAAGGCAAAGCATGGGAAATTGGTTAAAGCTTTCTTAACAATCATAGTTCGCTTGAGTAATGATGTTTTAGGCCCTTTGACTAACAGTAGTTCCTGCAGCCAGACAATAACAACTTCATATAGTTTGCATTGCTCTAAGAAATAAAGCCTAGTAATGAACTAGCTAGAGAAAGAACAGCAAAAAGCAGTTTTATTTGATCCAATTATTTTAGTAATCTTCCACCTGCCAATATTTACTTTCCTTAGAGTAACATTTTTATGATGTGTTTCTGTATTTGTAAAAAAGAAAACTAAACGATATACTAAAAAGGTTGTCCAAAACTGCAATAAGAGGAAAAAATAGAAATGATAATACATAGGTTTAAAAAAAAAAAAATTACTCCAAGTGGCAAATTAATAGCATAACTAAGATTTGTCAGTATATTATCTATGTTAAACAGGTAAAAATACCTGATAATCTCATAGACTAAACCCTGTTTGGCCACAAGTCCAAAGAGAAAAAAATTAATCATTACAGCATTTTGAGATCCATCATTTTATATTAATCAATTACTTCTCTGCATGTGGATATGTTTGTATAATTTAATGTCTGTAAATATGAAATGTCAAAGCAGCATATACACCAGTTCAGAAAGGAAGAACGGTTACAGACAGTGTCTTAGTGATCATTCTGATGTCAACTTTTTTTTTTTTCTTTACTGGTTAGAAGAAAATGATCAGTTCAGTCTGACGGTAGTCATGTTTAACAGGCAATGCATAAACAAAATTCACAACTTAGCATTGACTTTTAGCTGTTTATTCAAATCTGCTCTCCAACTTTATTCACCAATCCTGCTGCATAGTTCTGGGGAAAAATCCATGGCGCTTTTGATACAACTTGGTGCCCTTACAGAATTCAGGGATGAAGTCCTGGCCAATTCTGCCCTATTGCTAGTTTCTGTTGTTTTCAGCAAGACAAATATTTAATCCATGTTGGATCAGGAATTATTCAGCTCCTCTTAATTTCATCTAGCATTATTTTTATATGCTTCAGTATTCCCCTTCCACTCTTATGTAAAATTTCTTGTGTACTACAAAGCACATGAATGAATCACTTTTCATGTAACTTCCCTCATATTTACTGTTAGAGCACCTTAACAGAATTTGACTGTATACTACCAGTGCTCAGAGAACTTGAGTAGCTGGAATGTTAATTATCTGTTAATATTTCAGATTTTTTTTTCCAAACACAGACTTATACAGCTGTTTATGTACCTTACCCTTCTTCCCTCCATCCCCCAGCTCCAAAAAGGAAATGTGAAAAAGCTTTTACTCATAAATGAAAAGAAGTCTTTGGGCTTGTTGAAATTGAACTTTTCCTCAGTTGTGCCCTTTGTGTGATGCAGCGCATTCCCACACTGCTGTTTTGGAAAGAAATAGGATTAAAACTATACAAGTTCTTCCATTATGGAATCCAGTATAGAATTTTGTACATACTCGTATCATATATTCAACTGATAACTATAATACTAACATAATGACCTTATGCTTGTTTTGAATCTTTTACAATACCCAAAGCACAAATAAGATTATAAAGGTAGCATTTCTCTAGCTGCTGATAGCAGCTTTTCTGGCCCTTCTCTGTGCATTGATGTTTCACCTTGTATTGTTGGTCCAGGTCATTCTACATTCTAGTCTAAAGTAGTACTCTGAATCTGAAGAACCCCTATGCATTTTTTTGGAGAAAAAGATATAACTGCAAAAGGTTGTTGTTGGTGTTTGGTTGGGGGTTTTTTGGTTTTGTTTTGTTCTGGTTTTGTGGTTGTTTTTTTTTGTTTTTTTTTTTTTTACTGTATAAATCAAGTAAAAATGTGGTTTGACTCATCTTGGAGAAAGTTCTGATGCTGTACAAGAAGTGGCTGAGAGAACTGGGTTTTTTTTTAGTATGGAGAAGACTCTTACTGCTCTCTAAAACTCCCTGACAGGAGGCTGTAGGCAGGTGGAGGTAGGTTTCTTCTCCCAGGTAAGAAGCAACAGGACAATAGGAAATGGCCTCCAGTTATGCCAGGGGAGCTTAAGATTGAACATTAAGAAAAAAAAATTTCACTGAAAGGGTGATGAAGCATTGGAACAGGCTGCCCAGGGAGATGGTGCAATCACCATCCTTGGGCGTGTTTAAAAAATGCATAGATGTGGGACTTAGTAGCCCTGGTTTGATGGTTGGACTTGGTGATCTCAAAGGTCTTTTCCAACCTAAATAATGCTATGATTTATAATTCTAGAAATTAAAAAAAAAAAAAAAATGAAAAAAATGCTGGAGAAAGAGTTCCTTTCCTCTAAAAGAATTCCCAGTAACATGAGAAATGGTTAATACTGGTTTATAGCTTGCTTCCCTCAATATGATGTAAAACTGTGCTTTCCAGTAGAATACTTGAATCACCAAACTATACTGTACTCCAGTGCAGTACATGTTAAACTGGTCTTAAGAGAGCTGTAAAGGTGGAGTGCACCTCCAGAAAAAACAACAGGGTTTGGGGACAGAGATGCCCAGAGGATATGGCCTTTTAGCAAGGCTTTTGATCAGAGGAGAAGACTACACAGAAAAGATATGTAAAATAATTATATTTTCTCTGAGGAATGGGACATGTTGGCACAATCCATCTAGCTCACTTAAAGGAAAACAGCAGCTCTTCTTGAAGGAAAGATTCAATATTTTTAAAAGTTTCACGTGAATGCAGAGGAAAAAAGAAAGAAAGAAACAACATTCCTTGCCCCCCGCCCCAAAAAAAAAAAAAAAAGGGGTGGGGGGGGAGAAGGATAGGTGGCGAAGAAAGAGATAATGTATGTGAGACCAGTGCTTAAGTCTCTGCAGTTTATCAGCCAGGTGAATAATATAGAATTGGTTCACCCACGTACCCAAGCTAGCAGGCTGTGTCAAAGCACAGAACTGTTTCAAATGGCTGTTCAGAAAGCAGATGCCTTGAGTTGATGTCCGAAGCTTGTTACCACTTTGGTGTGCAAACAAAGAGTATTGAAACTGTCAAGTAGCATGGGATAATCCACGATTAATAGTAACAGGCCCATTCATAGAAGTCTGAGAAAGCAAATAACAGGCTTTCATTGGATGCTTATAGAACAATAGAACATTTTAAAATTAAATTATTGATGGAACAGGTCTGGATTTGGTGCAGTTCTGCATATTTTTAATCAAATACTGTGTCATTTTATGTGAATAAAAGTATTAAATGACTGTATTTGGGAAATATGCTGTTGGATTTAGCAATAAAGTGCAATAGGTCCCCTAGAACCTCTTACTTAATCCAGAAAATACTTAGTGGTCTAATCAGGATTTTGTTTGACATTTGGAGAGCATATTAGAAGACCACTTGCTGGTAAATACAACTAGTACTTCATCTTGTTTGATAGCACCTGCATTATTTGATAGCCTGTGACATCTTTGAATTATGAAGAAACACTGTGAGCCACTCTGCATTTAATTAAAAACAAACAAACAAAGTTTGTGGCTGTTTTTTTGTAATGCACTCAAATTTATATAACACAATATCTATTTAACTGTAACATAAGTAGAACTTTTCTCCTGTACAAGGATAGATTACACAGTCTATTAGACTACAGTTCTGGGTGCCACATTATAAGAGGGATGTGAAGGTCCTTGAATGGGTCCAGAGGAGGGCAACAAAGCCGGTGAAAGGGCTGGAAGGGATGCCCTATGAAGAGCAGCTAAGGACTTTGGGCTTGGCTAGTTTGAAGAAAAGGAGGCTGAGGGGTAACGTTGCTCTCTGCTGCTTCCTGAGGAGAAGCAGAGAGGTAGGTGCTGATCTCTTCTTCCTGGTGTCCAGTGATATGATGTATGGGCATGGTTCAAAGTTGCACCAGGGGAGGTTTAGACTGGACATTGGGAAGCATTTCCTTACTGAGATGGTGTTCAAACACTGAACAGGCTTCCTAGAGAGCTGGTTGGTGCCCTACGCCTTTCAGTGTTTAGGAGCCATTTGGACAATGCCCTTAACAACCTGCTTTAGCTTGGTCAAGCTTGAACTAGTCAAGTAGTTGGACTAAATGATCATTGTAGGTCCCTTCCAACTGAACTATTCTATTCTATTCTTATCACCAAGGATTTCACTAACAAGGATTTCACTAACATTTTGTCAGCAATCTCTTTCAAAAGACGGAAGAAAGAGCCAATCATTGTGGGAACTTTTTTAATGCTAAAGGTTGTTGTTTCTGTCTTTAAAAAAAAAAAAAAATCAGTGGTCTCAATAGATTCTTCTTGCCCTTATTAAATATCACATTATTTCCTCTTTTGTCTCTGATCTTTTTAC
This sequence comes from Falco peregrinus, assembly GCF_023634155.1. NCBI lineage: Eukaryota > Metazoa > Chordata > Aves > Falconiformes > Falconidae > Falco > Falco peregrinus. The sequence goes on along the minus strand of NC_073726.1, from coordinate 5,483,862 downwards.
TACTTTGTTGATTTGCCTGCAAATGCATGCAACAGGGATTATACGTATCTACAAGCAGACTTACAAAATCTTCTCAAGGCAAATTCATTCTCTTCCTTCAGATTCATCTCTCGATGTATTGTGACCTTGACACTGACTTTCCTAAGAATACAAAACCATTCTTAGTTACAGTGGCTTATACCAGAATGAAATTGTATTTTTATCAAGATACACTTTTTACTGAAGAACTATGCTGAATATGAATATTTTCTTGAAATTAAATGGTAACCTAAGCATGGAAGTTGTCAAGTCAAACTCTTAAATCCATGCAGGATTTTTCTAGAAGTCAAAATACAGAAGTCAATGAGATAAAACTTGTGTAAATGCTACAAAAGTGTGAAAAGACTTGAAATGGTGTTCAAGCCAAATGATCACAGGTGATAACATAAGCATTTTTATTTTTTCTAAGTCTTTCCTGATTTTATATACAAAATTTGTCATCACAGAAGCTCAGATCACTGAAGGTTTAACAGTAAAATAGGCTGAGTAATATTGATAATTATAAAAACAGAAAGTTATGATTGGTGAGCTTTTGTATTAGAAACTTTATGGTTTAATACAATCTTTCTGTATCAATAGCAGAGTTAAAATACTTCCTTGGCCACAAAAGGCAGCATGGATAACGGGAAGCATTTATATATGGAACACTATTCTCAAACCCTTGGGTGAAATCACTTCTTTATTATGGTCATTCTGCAATATCCTTTTGGGTTAATTTTATTGCCTTTCACCATAATTCATGAATCCTGATAGCACCAAAACACATTTAGTTCAACCAGTTCATCAAACTGCTTATTTTTCATTATTTTTTAAGGTTAACAATGATTAGGTGAAATTTGTAAATTGTTAGAAGATAGAAAAGTGTTAACAATGGGTACATTAGATTATGCAGTTACAACATGCTGAAAACATTAAATATAGACAAGTTACAACACCCAGAAGTCTAGGGACCCTAAAAATTTAATAAGCTTTAGCTGCTGGCAAGAACCTAGCAGCTGCAGGGACAGAGGAGGAGGAAGGTCTGTATTGGTAGCATGTATATTGTTACCAAGAGTAATGTATCTTCAAAACCTTTTTGTTTTATTGCTGAAAGTTTTCACAAATTGTCATCTACTATATATATGTATGCAAGTAGCTATTGCTCTTTTTACATATTTTGCAAAAATAGTAGGCAAAAACTCATACTCCAAAAAATCTTTTTTCAGTGTTTTAGAAATATTAAGTCTCTGCATATTTATTCTTTTATATTCTGAACCTAGTTGTCTGTTCCCTTTTATGTACCTTTTATGAGCATGAGATGATCTTTATGAACAGGATTTTTTATTTTTTTTTTTTAATATATACATACGATATAGGAAGAAGCTATGTTCGGGATACAGATATGGAAACAACATGCTGTTAAAAGACAACGATCAGTTCAGTCGTACAGTAGTCTTGTTTAACAGGCAATGCGTAAGTGAAAGTCACAACCTAACATTGTTTTTTACCTATTTATTCAGATCTACTCCCCAACTTTATTCTCCAGTCCTGCTGCAGAAGGAATGGCACTGGAGCACATATACTGAAGACTAATACTCTTACAGCACATTAATTTTCTTTCCCTCTACAGCAAAGATATCTGGTTCTTCATATTTCCAGCCAACCTAGAGTCTACTTCAACTGAATCTGAAAGAGTCTGAGACTTTGTTACTAAATAGACTTCTGAAAAGGAGCTGTGGCATGTCTTACATACTATTACATTATGATGTCACAATCTCAATATTTAGGTTGTGTACTGTGACTGAAGTATTCAGCTTCAAAAGATTTTAGAAGATCCCCATTATAGGACTCACTCATTCTAGAAATGCTTCACTCACACTAGGCTAAGCCACACGAGGTTAGTAGGCTTTCACACACACCCCCATTTAAATGCTTTCTAGAGGTAGAGCTTTTTCTTGTTTAATTTGTCTAAAACTCTATCTTGGCTAGAGAACAACTGTGTCTAGAGACAAAAAAGAACAAAAAAAGACAAAACAAAACAAAAAAAATCTTTTATATGATTATTTTGGGAAACAGTCTCAACACCTGTTAATTGTACCTTTTTATTTGCAAAGCTAGAGCCAAATTTCAAACATGCCAGTACAGAACTGTGCATATTTTTTTCTCAGTCTTGGACAGAGTGACATGCACTTTAAATTTGATGTAAAACAATGGTAAGATTAAGTTGTCTATATGGCAACCTCCCAGTTCAGAGATGAAATGCAACAACTATAACAGTATACAGTGTAATGTCCCAGAGACAGAGAGAATAAAACCAAAAAAAAGCTGCAGAGTATAAAATGTTATTTTTTAAATGTGTAGTGTGTTGACCCCAGCCAATATCCATCCAGCCTCTCACTCACTGCCCTCTCCATAGGACAGAGAGAAAATGAAAGATGAGAAGACTCATAGACCAACGTGACGCCAGTTTAATAAGGAAAGCAAAAGCTGCTTGTACAAACAAAATGGGGGTGGGGGGGGGAATTAATGCACTACTTCCCATCAGCAGGTAGATGCCCAGATGCTTCCTGGAGAGCAAAGCCATGCATAACCAGTAACATCTCCCTTTCCCCTTTCTCTTCCTGAGCATTTATTCCCGAGCACAGCATAATTTGGTATGGAACATCCCTTTGGTTGTATTGGGTCAGCTATCCTGGCTATGATCCTCCCAACTTCTTGTGTACCCTCTGTTTACTCACCCTGGGGGTGGAAAAGGGGAAGGGAGAGGAAGGAGAGGGGAGAGAAAAACTTGATACTGTGCAAGTACTGTTTAGCAACAGCCAAAAGACTGGTGTGGTATCAACAGTGTTTCACCCATAAATGTAAAGCACAGAACAATATGGGCTGCTAAGAAGAAAGTTAACTCCAGCCCAGCCAGGTCCAGTATGAAATTATACCTTTCAAAAACAATCAAGGGAAGCTGGCATTTTTAGAGACCTTTTGCTTGGGATTTTTATTAGTTACCATTAGTGTTAGTGCTACAATTTTAAGAACAATTCTATTTAGAACTGTTGATTTAGAAGATAGAATTTATTTAGAAACAATTTTAAAAATTCAGTATTTGAGGGTAAAAGTCCTTCTTAAAGTCAAATCTTTAAAAATGTTTACAGCTGAGCAAGGAAATAAAAGATACTTAAAAATGCTAATAATTTTTTGGCATAAACACATACACTGGTGAATATATTGCATCTGGGGTTTATACAGAGCAAGTATCAACATTGGCTCTTATGCAGTACTTTATGTAGTGAGGTTAACAATTATGAAATATCTCATTAAATTTCATAAATGTATTTACAAATGAAGAACAGGCTTTTGATCTTCCAACCATTGCAAATATTACTAACAAAAGAAGTTGAAACACCAGACTTGTAAGGAAATTCAAAATATGCAAAAGTTTTATCAGAAAATACAGACATTATCTTTCCTGCAGCTGTCAAATCAGTAAAGTAAAATTACAGCAATTTTCGAAATAAATGAAAATTCTCACTTTATGCTTAGGCTCACACTAGGAGGGCAAGAGAAGGAAAAGATGGTATAATATTTTTAATACAGCTGGGATGAAGAAAAGCATAGTCAACGTGGGGCTGACTTGGTTGAAGTGTAAGATGAAATATTACTTCTAGGCTATCAGTCTAACCCTGAGTTCATACTCACAGAGAAAATCTATCCTTCCAGACTACAGGTGCATAATGTTAATATTTGTATTTTAATGTATTTTTCATGAGATTCATCACCAACTATATAGCCTTTGTTATCTATGGGTACTATAATCAATCTATGAATACTTCCTGTGGGGAAACATCACCTACACAGAAAAAAAGACTTGCTACCTTATAAAAATCAGTCAAAAGACTAACCAAACAGACTTTAAATTGTACTAGCATAGGATAGATCTGCTGCAAGAGGCAAAATTATTAATCCCTTTCATAGCAAGGGAGTGCTATGTCACTCCTGAGCTCATGGAGAGGGACAGTGGAAGAATTACCTTACTCCCCAGATAGAAAGATGTACAGTCACCAGAAAGTAAGGTTTTTGCCCCTTCCTGCTTGCATCTTTTCCCAGTTTCTCCTGCTTCACTAGCACTGTTTAGAAAGTCACCAGTTTTGGAATAAAGTGGATTTCCAGTACAGTAAGTCCTAGAGTTCTGATTTCTCCACTGTACCTCCCTTTTAGTTGATTGTTTATACTTTAAAGCACATGGACAAAAGATGCAATGATCCATCAGATGTAAATTCTGTGGTGCTACAGAAAGTGACAAAAAGGGACATTTCCAATAGTAGAATCTTAACTTCTTTCAGACCTGATGGCTCACAACAAATGCTAGAGCATAAAATGTAACTCAGGTTGTGTGACTTAGAAAATAAATTTAAAAAATGTTACCTGTTTACATTAAGTTCATATTTCAATGAACTAATTTAAAATAAATTTGAAAACATCTGGGAAATGCTTATAGATGTAATGTGAGAAATTTCTAGCTCAGTCAAAGACTTACTCCAGGAAAAATGTCAGGATAAGAAAATTCATCAGTACAGACTGGATATGTACATAATCAGAAAGGTAGCTTTCAATTTTTATATGACATATTAAAAGTTAATTTATAGTCAGACAATACAGGCACATTAATTTTATCACTGGGAAGAGTAAGCTTCAACATCAAGCCATGCACTAGCATAATAACGTTCCTTTTCTTTGTATTATAGCAAGTTTGCACTGAATACATATTAAGGAAAAAAGACTAATTAAAACTGTTTGCAACAGCATCCAGTCTATCTATGATCATAGAAGAAAGGCTAATTATCACAGTATGATTTAACAGTAGATGGTATTGATCAAGGGCATTATTGACATCGCTGGCTATGTTGAGCTGTAAATTAAAGTTTTGCTTTATTCTTGTCCCCAGCTAGTGAGTGAAGACCCTCTTAAAATATCAGGGAGATTATGTATCTATCAGTTTCCTATTGTCAAAGATTTTTCTTAAGCTTCCTCTCTCCTGTTCTTTGTTACAGCTTCACTTCCTTACCATCAGAAAGGTGTTTTTGAGGAAGAACCACAGGACAGGCAGTAAAGGTCACTTTGACCCAGCTCCCACCTAGGATTAGAATTTGCTGTTTTAGAAAGGTTGTTAGAGGTAGTTTTACCTTCACTCTCCTCACAATTTAATGGGACATTTTTGTGGCTGTCAGTGGTGCTCCATTTCACCGTTGTTCAGTACTGATCCTCTGCTGGAAAATCAATAACATAGGGAGCATTCCTGCATTTTACTCTTAGTGGGACAACAGCAAAACCTAAGAATGAGTGTTCAAGAATTATGTATCTCTCCATCTGATAAACAGGAAAAGTAATGTACACTCCTCTGTGAATGAACTTGGCATAACTTCAGAAATGAAGTATGCTTTTCCAAAATGTGTAAAGAATAATTTTCCACATGTGGCCTGTATTAATTAATTTATTGCATTCAGATAACAGCTGCTATAACAAACCTCTTCAAAAAACACCCAGCACCTATGTTTATTTGTTGTGATGATAAACTACAAAAATGTGGGTGAAAAATATGGCAGTTAATCTTAAAATAATTACACAAGACAAGTCCATATGAAACAAATTTTCCTCTGTTGGCTATAACAAACAGTTTTTAAATGAATAGATGGAATTTATGTGAATGTATCAGCTTCTAAAATACCCAAATGCTGTATGACTCATTGGGAAGCTGTCACAGTAAAAATTCTGCTGTCTGCCTTTTCTAGGAAATGACACGAAGTATATAACTTTGTATCATGAGGATTCATAATGCTTCTAGTTTATTGTGAAATATTTCCATGCTTCAATTGTAATTTGTAGGAAAGATTCTGGAAAATTAATTTTTTTTAGTATCAGTACAAGCATTTGAAAGCAATTTTACAATGATAGTATTTCATGGATGTCGAAAGAGGTGATAATTAGTTTCTCACAAGTATTTTTTTTTTCTTTTGCACAATATTGATGATATACCAATGTATTTGTGAACAACATATTTTCAGATTTTAAGAGAATTAAATAAATATCAGGTGATTTAAGTAGTGAATTGCATGGCAGCAAGAGTAAGTGATGAATAAATAAAACTTTTGGCAGCCATTGAATGAACTAATGAATTAGCCAACATACTTCAAAATGAGTTTGTACGAATAACTTTTACAGTGGTTATCTGTAAGAGTTGCATTTATTTATTTGTTTGCTTATTTATTTATTAAGTTGTGAAGGTTTATACACATTTATTAAATAAATGGTTATATCTAAAATAACTTACCCTTATCTCCCATACAAAATGTAGAGACATAATAACAGCATCCCTGAGAACAGTCCTCCAGCTAATCTTGATTCATTGTGCCACTTTATGCATGGGTAGTAGAACAGGGACCATTTTATCTTTTCCTAAATGTCTTTTGAAGTTTATGGTCATTGAAAAATCCATGCAAATAAATTGGTGAAGTAAATGATATATGCAGGTCTCATACAGAGTATCAGAGTGTTATGGTGGCTTAAATCCCTCTAGCAGCAACAAGAGACAGGATGAAAGAGTTTGCTAACAAATGTCTAAGGCATTTTTTCCCATTCAAATGAATGACTTCCTGAAAACAGAAAAGGATATTGTAAGATCAATTTATAGTAGCTCTAATACTTTATGTTAAGGGATGTTAGGAGCAAGGCTGCCTCCAGTAGTGCCAGCCCCAGACTCCTTCTTGCCAGCCACTGGAGCCCAACCCCATTCCCCTGGGGACATGGGGTCTCTCCCCGGCTGAGGGATGCAGCTGCCACTTTCCTGTTTGCAGGTTGAACCAGTAGCAAAGCTACACCCGTATCCCAGAGCCAGAAACACACACACGAGCAGGACACTGGCACGGCCGGTCACACAGGCTGCCGCAGGCTCTGCCTTCAACAGCCGCTGCACAGAGGCTCACACAGACACAAGCACAGGCAGCCAAGTCCCCTCGGCCGCATGGGCTGGCAGAGGCAGGAGGTCACACATGACACTCTGCAGGTTCACAAGCGCACACACATTCGTCGATCCCCTGAGTACTGGCACAGCCCCTCTGTCTATTTTGTCTATGGCGTCCCCCTTTTCCTTAGCATCCCGTTTGACAAGATCCATAATCAGATAATCTTACTGAAATAAATATTTATGTGTTCCACCTACTCTTACTAGCTAGTGTTCCTCACCATGTTTGATTCTCGTTATTGCCTGGTCAGGTGTATGTCTCTGTATGATCTTACATATGGCTTTCCCCTTTTTTTATGATCTCCTTTTGCACTGTTAAGGCCCCTGACCAGACAGCCTTAAAGGAGGAGGGGAACTTACCTTCCACGTACCCTTCTTACACTTTAATACCACTACAGTGTTTGACTTCTCTCCTCTTAAGACAGCATATTTCAGCCTAATGCTTTCTGCACGTATAGTACAAATATAACAAATTAATGATTTTACAATTCTTTTCTCACCTTCAGCTAATTTGAGTATTAATAATGACAGCATAACTGAAATTTTATTACTTTTTGAAGTAACTCTTTCTTTTTAGTAAATACATTACTGCATACATTCCTGCCATCCCTCCTTCTGCAATTTGAATAAATTTTATTCACTAGAAATTTGTTCCAGTTTCAGTCTTGTATAGAAATGGGACAAAGGCCTTGACATGCCATAACTAAAAGTCTTCTCTAGTTTAGCTGTGGACTGTACAGTACTCAATTATTTTTACTTCTCTCTGAGAAACGAATTTTAAAAATGCTTCCATGCCAAATCAGTGATAGTGATCACAATTATTGGTTACACTTTATATTCTATGCCATCCTAAATTAGTTACAGTAGATAAAAATATTAACACTAAAGTTGAATACAAGATTAATTCTTCTACTTGCATTTCTAATCAAATATACAAGGTACTTTTGCTGGCTTGTCATTACATTTGGGCATAAGTTTGTTGCTTCACTGGCCAGCCACGGTAGTTTATCTGTGAAGGTCTCTACAGGATGTGGAATTAGATTCCTTAGCTGAAAAGCTTCAGACTTTAAGAAAAGGAGACAGGAGTTTCATAAATTCAGAAGGCGCATGTTTTTATTATACCTTAGTATAGTGACATTGTATGTTTTCTGGGGCGGAAACAAAAGCAAATAAAATTCTAACATTTTCCTCTTAGTATTTGATTAATCTTTCTGGGTGATTTTTTTCTTATTATTTTCTCATATAAAAACTCAAGGAATGAATTGAAATGTTCTCAACCGTTTAGTCAGGGTAGCAACAAGTCACAATGAAGCTGGAATGGGAAAGCGGAGTCTTTTCTCTTTTGGAACTCGGCAATTCTTTATGTAATACAAATATTAGTCCAAGAACTGGTTTTCCATGGAAATAAAAGTATGTGTAGCCCAAAGTATTAAGAAGACTGCCTACCCTTAGTAATTTGGGAAAGTAACTCAGAAAAAGCAATCTGTCAAGCCACTTAAATTTGCAGCGCAGAATCCCTTCTGCTATAAAACTGAAATAGCTGAAAAACTAGAAATGTTTAAAATCACCATTCTAGAATAAGAATTCCTTTTTAAGACAAAGAATAATCATATGTGTATAGTTCTACAGGAAATATTCATGGAGAACCCAAGAAATATGTGTGTCCCAATGGAAAAAAAAAATCTCTCTGCTTCCATCTCCTGGTGGAGAGACAGTCAGTTTCATTTGCATAAAATTTTTATTCATAATTCCTTCAGTGACACATGGGAGTGATCATCACTATACACAAACTCATAATTAGTTGAGAATTGGAATTGCATGGAGAGAGGTGACAAGGGATTTCTTTCATGTAGCTAAAAGAACATCTGTGAGGTAAGGACTCACAGATGTTCAAGCATCCTACAAGTTATTAGCTGTCAGGCCCTGCAGACTATGTGCTATTGAGAGGTGAAATATAGGTGTTCCTTAAATGAATCTACAGAGGGCAGAAGAAGAGCTAAGTGACATCCAGTGATTATTTTCCTAACAGGAAAATAAAGATGCATTTCTCAGCTTCAGGTCTTCCTTATTCGTTAACAGTAAAGGAAGCATGGAGCTTAGATGATCAGGAAAGGTGGTGTTTGGTCAGGGTTTTTTAGTCTAACAGAAATTCCATACCGAATCAAAAAACTTCTCCTACTTACATTTTCTTTAGAATACTTCATTCAGAATTTCAGAAAACTGGAATAGAAGCTCCCCTTGCCATGGATTTTAATATAATATTAGCTTAAACTTAACTAACTGTCAGGATTTTATAGAAGAATCACAGACTGTGAATTTGTATTATGAAATCATTTCAGTACTTTGTTCCAGTACTCTACTCTCCTGATCATACCTGCAAGGATGTGAGTGTGCTTCTGGGCTCTGTTTAGGAAGGAATCAAGCTGTTTACTTGGCAGGGAAGCAGACCAGCTGTACACACCCATATCTACACTCAACAGACAGTATGGATAATTTTGTTTCTCCTACTCGAAACAGTCTTCTAATAGCAGACTTACTTTTCTCCACTCAATGCCATCCTTCACATCAGCAAATTGCATAATTTCATGCTACTTCCCACAAAATACATGTCCTGGTTTCAGCACAGTGTTGTAAGAAAACAATCTGGAGAGCTGCAAAAGCCTGCCCATTATTCATTTTTCTGTCTCAGGTACCAGCACATAAAAGCTGGAAGAGATCAGCTACCTGTAGGGACCTTGTGTTGTCTCAAAGTTTTGTTGTCGGGAGGATTCCCAACAGTATTACAAGAAGGTCACTTGCCATATCTGCCATATGGTCAACACACCACAGATGGTTACTGTTACTCTCAAAATCTTGTTTTGAGCACAGGGGAACACACCATGTATGCAGAGCCAAGAATTTATTGTTAGTACAATTAATGTTTTAATGGTATAATCAAAATACAGCACAGTTCTGATGAATCCAGTTACAGTAATACTAACACTCATAGTCCAAATTATCAGTTCAGAAAATTCTCCTTGATAATGCAGTTAAAACTGTTATTGTGTAATAGTATCTAGCTATTTCTACCTTTTCTTGGCTATTATGTTCACTGTCCCAGTGTTCCTCTTGTCCTAGGCTGATGGTGAAGCTGGTCTTTCTCAAAAAGACCTCATGAAGAGTGTGCAGCAGTTATGACAAATCATCTTTACTTCACCCCCGAGGAAGAGTATGATGTTCGTAGTGGAAAGCTTCTTCCTCCTCAAATTTGAATCTGTTTTAAGTTAGTTTTGAATATTTTCTAACACAATCTGCTCCGTTGCTCTTTCTTTATTGGTTACCAGCTCCACAATACCTTTGTACTTCTTTGCTACCCCTAACAGCAGATTCACCTGATTCACAGGGTTGCACTTGTGTTGTGACCACTAATCAATCGTTATGATATGTTTTCACAATTTCTAGTACTATTCTTTATCTGTAGCCTTCTACAACACATTTTTATTCTAGGGTCATAGATTATTCCACACAGAATGCATATATTTTTTTTAATACATAATAATGATGACTTATTAACTAACATATGATGTTAAAACACACAACTGCACAAAGCTAAACTCGTGTTAAAACAGCAGTCACCTGACTGCTAGGCTATTGCTGTCACAGCCAAAACAAGGCCAAAACAAGCCCAAAAGAGTCCTGAGCCCTGCCATGTTCTTTTACTAGCAATGGCAAAATCATATTTACTTGGTAAAATCATGAGCAAATGGCCAGGTGACATTTAAAATATTGACAGTACCGCATGCCAGTGTCTACTCAGTTGACAGGCTCAGATGTTTTTCCAGCAGAAAAGGGATAAGAAAGCCATCTCTTTAGCTTATGCAATAGGATCCAGACACAAGACTGACTGCAGAGCAAAATGAAATACAGTCCCACAAGGGAAAGAAATGAGAGTTAATTTCAGTATTTTTGTTACTCACTATAGGTTTCTCTTGTAAGGACCCTGGGAGCATGTCCTCCCCTCTTCCATACTGGGGGTTGGTTGCCTAGGTTCAAGGCCAAGTTGGATAGAGCACATCTGGTGAGCTTGAGGAGAGCTGTCATGAAGAAAGCTAGAAGCCTCAGTGAGGTTCAGCCTACCCCACCTTTGGGACCTGCTTTTAACCTGATGATCTGCTCTTGGGCCTTTCCTGAACTGCAGTTTCATCTGTGTAACAGACACAACTATGCCTGGCTATACATTCTGCCCATATAGACCATACAGCTGGCTTCTGCCAGAGGCAATGATCTCATGCAATAACCTTTCCAGGCAATTGGAGTTCAGTTGGATTGTCACTGGAGGAGCCCAGTGCTGCTCTAGATTTGTAACAATGAGCCTAAAGATTTGAATATATCAGACAAAGTGCAATATATATATAAAAGAGGATTTTTTATATATAAATAAAATTATATATAAATAAAAATTGCAGATTCTAGTATGTGCCATTAAAAGAACTTAAGTATGAAAGTAACAATTTCTGTGTATATTTGACAAAATTCTGAGAGCAGGATGGTAAAGACAAGAAGCATAACCTTTTTAAGAAGTATATTGTTATATAATATGTATTTAGATTTTAATGATATATTGACTTTTTTATAGAGAGGTTTGAACACCTTTTCCTCAGCTGATCTTCCACTATGTACAGAGTTCAAAATTCATGAATTGCATCTCAGTAATCTAGAGGAGCATGGAATTGGAACAGTAACAATACCATGGTAAAAACACATGAAGAATAAATTACTAGTATTATCTGCAGTCTTATATTGAGTTTACCTGGATCTGGATTTTGCAAACAAAGTCACTTACTTACTCCTTGCCTCCCTAGCAGAGGTATGAGTGGGACTACAGTCATGGTCTTGAGGTGCAGCAGTGTGCTTCCCCTCCCCGTTTGCTGCTTAAGCAGTAGCCACCAGTGGAGGTTATGAAGGCTGCATCTGGCTTAAGTTGCACTTTGGGGAGACAGATAACACCACCATAGCTAAGGGCCATAAATCTTGCTCAAGAGCAAGCAAGCTGAGGGCTAGCTGAGCATGCGCCAACTGAAACACAGCTGGAATGCAAGTATGCTATAAGTCAATCATCTTACTCCATGAACAGGGGACAGCCCAGGGCCCATGGAGCTCTCCCGCACGGCAGCAGGCTGCATGCCAGGATCTCCCCTTGAGCAGGGACACCTCTTAAGGTTACTCCTCGAGGCTGAGATTCCTTGCTGCAACAGATTCTTGGTAAGTGATTCACAGCATGCTAAACTTTGAAATCTTAGCTAAGTAATATAAAGGATTGAATACACACATATAAACCTTTAGAAATAAATCATTAACCAAGTCTGGAACCAAGTCTGGATCCAGCCGCATCTAAACTCCCCTCTGAGAAAGAGTTTAGAACACAAGGGGGTCCTCTCTGAACCTCATGACTTGATGGGAGGGTTCCCCTGACAGCTTTGTCTGACCCTGTCTTCTATACAGTAAAAAAATCAAGTTTAAGTCTTGTTAAATCACTGCCACATTTACTGTCAAGTTGCTGTTTTACACCAATAAACATACTGCTGCTTCTCTCACGAGTTAAGTGCTTCACTCCGTTTTGCAGCATGAGGATAGTAAAGGATAGTGTCTTAGAGCAAGGAGGAAAGCATGTTTCTGTTCTTTGTGTTTTGCAAATGGAAAGAGGATACTTTTGTATCAGGACAACAGTGCCTAAATAAATAGTAGGGAGTGGTGTCCCATGAAGAAGTCAAGGAAGTGTTTGAGGTATTTGGACTGGAAACATAGTTATGGGGAATGCAGGTATGTGTTACCTATGAATTCTAAACTGCATGCAAACAGCATTATGCATTTCTCCTGCACCATGGCAGTTTGGGAAGCTGACATCAAAGGTGGTGGCAGGCTGACACAGCCTGGAAATCCTAGTCTTTCTGGGGCCATTCCCTGTGAAAATGCTCACCATATTGCTTGTATAGATTCCTTAAGGCATAACAAGGTGTAACATGAACTGTAACTGAATATTGTCTTTGTTAATCTACCTCAAATTCTGTCAGTTGATGACAAAATCTCAAGAAAACCTGTAAAGAAGTCAGAAAACATCCTGTTAAATGTTCAATTCTGAATAAGGCTTCTTGATTCAAGCTAGCCAGGCATGAATACTGGTAGTATCATATCACGGTTTAACCCTGGCCTGCAACTAAGCACCACACAGCCGCTCTCTCACTTCCCCCTGCAGTGGGATAGGGGGGAGAATCAGAAGAGTAGAAGTGGGAAAACTTGTGGGTTAGATAAAGACAGTACAATAGGTAGAGCAAGAGCCATGCGTGCAAGCAAAGCAAACCAAGGGATTCATTCACCACCTCCCATGGGCAGCAGGTGTTCAGCCTTCCCCAGGACAGCAGGGCTCCGTCACGCATAATGGTTACTTGGGAAGGCAAACGCCATCACTCCAAACATCCCCCCCTGTCGTCTTCTTCCCCCAGCTTATATATACTCAGTATGACACCCCATGGTGTGGAATATCCCTTTGGCTGGTTCAGGCCAGCTGTCCTGGCTGTGTCCCCTCCCAATTTCTTGTGCCCCTCCAGCCCTCTCACTGGCAGGGCCTGAGAAACTGAAAAGTCCTTGACTTAGTATAAACATCACCCAGCAACAACGAAAGCCACCAGTGTGTTATCAACATGGTTCCCACACCAAACCCAAACCACAGCCCTGCACCAGCTACTAAGAAGAACATTAACTGTATTCCAGCTGAAACCAGGACATATCGGTTGATTAAATCATTGCTGATTACATGGGCAACAGGATGCCAGTCAGCCCACAGTGGAAGCTAGGTGATTTGCAGAAGATACCATCATTATGAAGTCAGCAAGTGTAGCTGGTTATGAAATTAATATATCTGCCACAATGGTGCAGAAAACTTTTATAACGAAATAGCAGAACTCGGTAGAGGGCAGTATATGGAAAGAAAATCCTGCTGACTAGACAGCCCTTAGAGGAATACAGCTGCTGGAAATTAAGAAGATGCAGATGACAGTCTGCAGGATGGAATCACAGAAGATGACCATAGTCCTTTCTCAAAATGACTCCATCAAGCACTAGGAACCAGGGGCTGCTAAATTCCACATGATGGCAAAAAAAATCTCCTATCCTTAAAAAAAAGAGACAAGAATATAGTACACCTTTTTTATAAGACAATTATGAGATGAAGCATCTAATGTGACCTTTTACATCTTAAAATTCCACCATCACTTATATTTCCAGTACTGTACCACACAGTATAGTCTCATATGAGTCATCTCTCTGTTGTAAGGGATCATGAATGACACACCTGATAGTGACTTAGCTCATTTGGATGGCCTTCAAACGCAACATCTCTGCATTAATAGGTACTAAACAGTGACTACTAACTAAAAATTCAGGGAGGAATTCCCTACATGGAATTCACCTGTTTTGTCATTATTGTTCAAGAAAAAAAAAAAAAATAGTGTAAGCTAAAGAGGCCAAATGATGCAAAAGGATTTGAAATTAATTCTTATTCAAGTGTGTGCTGTTGTGCAGCTTGGATTTGATCTGCCAATGTGAAGAAGTCATCCCTCATTTGTGATATAGAAAACTGAGCTCAGTCCCTGGGACATGCAACAATGATAGCATAGGCATTGTCAATGAGTACGCAAAACCAGAGCTGGAGTGAACCTCCTGAGTGCCTGGGCAGGACGTGCCTTTGATATCTTTTCTCTAATTATTCAGAAGCTGGAACCTTATGTAATATATTCCACAAGGACTCATGAACAGCTAAGGAGAATTACAATGTTAAAATGACTAACAATTAGTCTAATAGGAATTAACATTCCTAGGCAGAAAGGATGGTCTATATTTCAAAAAGAATAGAATCCAGGACCTGTTAATCTTCAACATCTTCCTAGTCAACAGCAAAGCAAACTAATGAGAAGAAGGAGCCATTCTCCTTACCACTTCAACATTAAGCTTTGCTTTATAGCCATCCATTTACTAGAATTTGTTTTGGAATAAAAAAAAAAAAAAAAAAAAAAAGAACCCCCCAAAGGAATGTACGTTTAAAAAACCTAGAAAATCATAGAAACAGACCAGCAGCGTCTAAATTTGGAGGCAGAATACCTACAAAAAAAGTGAAGTAGAAACAAAAGTGTAGAACAAACTTAGTAGACAAGAAAAAAGGTTATAAAAATCCAAATCCCAGAACAAACAATATAATACTTATTGAACAAATAATAGTAGCATACATTTCTGATGAAATTAGTGAAAACTGAGGTGCTTTTTTTCTTTTCAGCGCTGAGGTAGTATGTTATTAGATATCTTAATAAATCTCTCTGATAGGAAGCCACCACCTTTTCACTTCCCTTTTGATAGGGTTACAACATTTTGGCAACAACAGAGGAAGTCAGATCCAAGCATCTGTAGATGCTCCAGATGGATTTCAGTTAATGGTGGTGTGAGGAAATGACTTCCAAGCACAGTTCCTGCAGTTCTTTCACTCCACAGTGAGGAAAGTGTCCTGTCAACAGCAGGCAGCTCCCCACATGCTGTGCATGAAGAGTAATCACAGAAGGTGCCCTAAACATTCATAGTGTCTCAGGCAATACTTGGGGTATGAAGTAATTCATATTACTTCATACTAATGAAGTAATAATGCCTTCTGAAAGATGCTTTAGAAAACTAATGTGAAGATCATGCAATGCCCAGAAATGTAGACAGAAAGAGATACAGTAACAGGTTAAGATAACTTACGGACTTTGGTGTATAACTTATGGTTGCTTGGCGTCAGAAAAGCCCACTCTGTGGGCCAGTGCTTTGGCCTCATTACCACAAAAAGCAGCTTCATGACACCCAAAGAGGCCATCTGTTGAGTTGGATAGTCTACAAAAAACATGTTTGAAGTCTAAAAGCTCCTTCCAAGGTCTTCTCACAATGGCAAAACTGTGATGCAACCCAAACAAAACCACTTTCCCTTGACTTTCAGGGGTATAACTTTGAAAAGAAGTGAGATTTTCCATACAATTTGAATTAACTATATCAGGATCACTGAGTCAAGAAGATAATAGTACAGTACACATACCTGGTTGATGCTTCCAAGTAGTTCTCCTTTTTAAATAAAGCAAGAAATCTTTTGTATTTTTTAAACTAAACCCAAAACTTAGATGTCATTATGCTAATTCCAGGAGTTAAAATTTACTAAACACCTACCAACACTGTGGCATGATCCTGGTTAAAGAAAGATTACACGAAGGAGAATTTCTATGCTGTAGATTTCATTGTGTTGCCAGAACATTTGAGAGAAGTGTTAAATGAACAAGCTCGTGCAGGAACAGCATTCTAATCGGTCTAACCACACATTTAAAGAGCTCCATGTGGTTTAATATACCCAGCTAACCACTCCATGCTGCAAAGGTTAACATACTTCCAGTACTCGTTAGCTCATCAAGATCTTGCTCATCATTTGTAAACTACAATGTAATCTGCAAAATGCATATAACTTGAGAAGAAATGCCCACTATAGGTGCTAATAGGTTTTTATTTTTCAGGGTATTTTTAGTTGCCTTAGCTACTTGTTGGAGAATTTCTCCCCCCCCCCCCCCCCCCCCCCCCGAGTTTAATGGATAAAGTGATGACAGCAGTGTGGGTTTCTATGCAGACATGAGTAGAAAGGATGATTCACTAGCAGGTGTATACCATAAACCATCAGCTGGGAGGGATAAATCCTTTTGCTCTTTTCACGTACTGCTTCCTACATCTGTTTTGTTGCCAGACTCATTGTCACCCATGAAAATGTGGTGGACCACGAAAGTTTTGTTTATGTGATACTCCTCATGTAAGGGAAGGGATTTTTTTCTAGGTCATCCTGTAGGTTTTTGTCACCTACAGAGATTAGTAGAAAAGCTGCTGTTTAACCACCGTTGTAAGTGAACTATTGTAAATCACAAAAGATAAGTCAGCTCTTTATTTTTTTAGGCAAAAGTCATTGACTCTTCTTAATCAACTGTTCTTCAAATCTATTTGGATAATATTAATCTGCATGACAATAAAAGAATGACACTAAAAGCAAAAAAAATCTTGCTTTAGTTCAGCCCCTTATTATTTGTTTTAATATGCTTAAAGAAAGTTAAGAACATAGCCTCTAAATGACAGCTAGTTATATAAAGATTTTCAGAAACATGATAATACACCACCTTCTATACACTTTACAAGTGGGGCTTTTTTTCCTCCCTTAGATTTAACATTCAGTCTCTTACAACAAGATTACAGTTATAATCACTGAAACTTTTCATTCCTTCTTAATTTTGTGTTTACATGCATTAGCAGCCCAACTTTAAAACTCACAGCATGGATCTCCTTCATATGAATGAAAAACATAGTCACAGAAAATGTATTGCCTTCTCTCTGTGATTTCACTTTTGTTATCGAAAAAACATTTTTACATCAACAATTGTATATTAAGCCACCGTGACATGGGAATTAAAAATGAATCACTACAAAGTGCTGCAACTGTTGATTTTAAATAGAATTGAATGAACCTCTTTGATTAAGCGTTCCTTCTCTGCCATGCTATGTGAACTTAAAATAAATATATAATACCCTATTCTAATTCTGAACTTTAAAGTTGTGCCAAAGTGTTTGATATAAAGCCAAAAGATATCAGTTTTTACTGGTAATGTAAAAATATTAGAACACTTCAAACGAAAGGTGTTTGGTGTCAGAATAAGATTTTTGTGATTAATTGGCTTTTCAGAAAAAAATAATTAAGGTTTATAAATGTCTTAGAATTTGTTGTGATATTTTTGTCTACAAAACCAGTTATCCATAATAGTGCATGTAGATATTTTACTGTCCCAAGTATTGCTGCTCTTTTATTTTGTAACATACAGGATATTAAAAGAAAAAATCCTTTAAATATAATAAGTGATTAAAAGCTTATGTTACTGGTGATTATATAGCTTAATGCAAATAAGAATAAAATCCATAGCTCAGTAAATATAATTTTTGCCATTCCCAGTAAAAAGCTGTGGGAAGGTGTGGCAACCCCATGGGGTCACTGCCCAGCAAACGAAAGCCCCTGGGGACTGAGCCTGGGGGAGGCTGTAGGACCATGCTCGTGCTCGGCTGGGAGCAGCCAGAAGGCAGCAGCCCATGTGATGAAATGTATAAAAATAAACCTAAGATGATGCCAATATTGAGGAGTAGGGGAACCCCACCGTGAACTTCATATTTGTCTCGGGAAAGACTTCAAGATGCTGTTGACTCATCGTATTCCTCCTTCTTGAGGAAGATTCCACTGTCACCTTCAGGATGTCAAGAGGTGTTGGAAGGGTGAGATCCAGGAAGGGCCTTTGGATATAACAGTTTGTACTACATTTGTATTGAGGCTTTTCTGATTTCGACTAGTAGGTTATTAATACATAAATGACAGCAATATTAAATTCTTAGCTCTGTATATATATATATGATGTGGGGTTTTGTGCTCATAGAAAAAGATGTTGAGAGTTACAATGTGTAGGTTCACCACAGTCTTTCAAATTTGGACTCACTGGTGCTGTTAAACTATTTTTCAGTGTTTGGATACACCAAAACAGACTGAATTCGGCAGAACATATCCAATAAATGTCTAGTTTCCCCTGGTCATGGAATCTGCTCACAAAGTCATTTTTGGATGCTTCTGCCTGCATTGAGAGCGATGCAAGTGGGGCCATCCCACACCCCCCACAGGGGTGAGTGGATCCAGGTGTGGCAGCAGCAGGACCCATCCCCAGTCCAGCCACCACTGAGCAGCAGCAATGCACTTCTGGCCTGAGGTTCATCTGTGAAGGTGGAAGGGCAGTGCTGGACCAGTGGAAGACAAGTGGAAGCAAGCAGCAACAGCAAGGTGTGATGAGCCAAAACGGGGCAGGTCAGGGTAGCCCAGGGAGCTCGTGACAACCTGTTAACCTAACCCCATGGTTAAAAATATTAAATAATTAAATTTTAAAATCTTCATTCTTTCATTCTGGCATATACAGTGTACACTTTAACACGCAATACACCTCAATCTGATTGGATTGATTTGGGGAATAAAAAGTTTCTTTGCTCGAAGCGTGACAGCATCTGCCACAAATTTCTAGAAAGCGAACACAAAAAATTGCTCTTTCAGTACCTGCTGGTCACTACACTGAATTAATTTGTTTCTGGTTCTCACAATCATTTATTATCAGAAAAATAGACTTTGAATCCTTAGGTTATTTTAATATCATTGCATGGTTGAGTACAACTGATGAAGCCAGTGGAGCTACCATTATAACAAGCAATTACTCCATGAACTTTTCATTCTTCCTCATAAAACTTTTTCTAACTTTGTCATCAGGTTTGAGCATCTTTGAGCCTGAGCTTCAGAGCTTGACTTTTCATTTATATTTTTGCTCAAAATATTCAGTCAGTTTTATTTTCTTAAATTATCCTCCCTGTTGCTAAAACTAAGCACAGATATGCACTCTTTTTTAAAAAAATTTCTTGTTCTTGAGAGTATATTAAAATAGTCCACTCTATGCATGATATATATATTTTCTGTCTTGATAAAGTTAGCAAATGAGAAAAATATTATATGTAATTTACTAAAAACATAAATGTTTAAGAGTTCACCCACTTAAAAGCTCTCAGCCAAGTATGTCCTATAAGATCCACTTGATCAGTTATCTAGAACATTGTAGCCCAATCATCTGTGTTCACTAATGAGCTCCTCAACATGAAAGATTTGTGACTTATTTTTAAGTGCTAAGAAGTGTCTTTCCAGAAAGATATATGCCCAGTGCTTTTAGAGACCTGTGGCAATCCAAATTCTAATTTCCTAATTCTCCAGAGAAGATTAACATGCTGTGGTTCAGGACACAGTCCTTTATTGTTGCTGCTGAAATTCATGTTTTGCGTGATGATCTAGAGGATATGGTGGATTATCTAAGGTAATCTAGAGGATTATCTAAAATGTGGGCAACATGGATTCTAGGCACTATTTCTGCAGATGAAATCTTCACTCTCTCAGCCACAGCACTGAGAATCCCAAGTAGAAAAACTATGGCAAGTATTTTCTAGTGGTTTGCTGTTCTAATGAAGAAGAAAAGTTATCTAATTTAGGAAACAGAATTTCCCTCTGCTGATGTTGGAGGTGTCTTCCTCTACTACTATATTAAATGCTTAGTCATTTTAGGGGAATAAACTTATCCTCCAGGGCTAGACACCTAAACTTTAGTGGAAAAAAATGCAGAAATTAAAGTTTGAGGACAATAGACTGCCTTTTATCACTTGTTATGTGCCAAAATATTGCCAAACTCAACTTATTCCTATATGATATTTCACTTTCCACAGACCAGCATTTTCTCACAGCAGCTTATTCTAGGAGAAAATTGCTAGCCCTGTTTAAAACACAAAGTGTAAATCCTTATTAATAACATGATAATATTATTATAATAAAGCAAGAATTCCCACTGAAGAAGCAAATTCTGTAGTAGCAGCAGCAGAGAAAAAGTTCAGCTTGCTTATTGGTATGAAAATACAAGAGAAATTAAAACAACCACTACCTTTGCAACCTAAGAGGATGAAAATTTGCTTTTTCCCCCTTATTTTAGCTATTCTGAGAGGCTTGCTAGTATCTAAAGGTCTCTGTGGATAAAGTCCATCTTACTATAATGCTTAAAATATATTTGCATTCTAAAATATGATTCTCTGCAAATTATGTGTTAATACCATGTTTATATTACCCTTAATGCTAGTGAAGGCAGCATTTCCTCAGTTTCAGTTGAAAGACAATTCTTCCAGTTAATAGCCTTGCAAAGTCACCCTGGAGTTCAAGAGTTAATGTATGTGTGTTCTTGTCTAATATAAAAAATGAAAATGAGGCCAGAATTTGTTGTTGAAATTATAACTTAATGGACAGTTCTGTCGATGACACAAGGCACAATAGAATGCAACTTATTCTTTCAGATTTCCATAAGGTCTTGTGGTCTTGAAAGATTTTATAGATTTTTTTTCTTTCGGGGGAGGGGAGAAAAGAAAAGCAGCTATGACTGCAAAACACATATATGAAGCATATCCTTTCAGTGACAAACCAACACATACAAGTAATTGCTTTGTTAAACAACACATATTACGAGCCTTCCTGCCTCTACCTATCATTCCCAGATATTAAAATGAATGCCCCTAAATGACACTAAAAAAAATGAAATGCAGGCTTAAATGGGGCATCTGCTTTACATGCAATTCATTAAATAAAGTGACTGGCTCCTTGAATAATATAAACCTATAACTCTAGTATCTGGACAACTGATTAATTTACATGATTTTGTTTTTACCTTGTTGTTTCAATTAGGTGGATAACACTGTACCATGACCTAATAAGAATTGTTCAAAAGCAGTGAAGGAAGAAAATTTATCAATTTTATTTGCATAATGTTATCGGTGGGATAACTTAATGGAGGCTGCAAAAATCTGACTCCAACAGAAAAAAATGGGTTCATCACAATTGTGTAAATTATTCCATCACACAAATGGCCTTTACTTGTTTGACAGTTTGAGAGAAGAAGTGAATAAATTAAAATGAAAATCAATTTCTAGCTCCTTGATCACAATTTGATGGTTATTTATACTTAAGTGTGTTGTAAGCAATTTATTTTAAAGAGTATGAAGGACATGAATCATTACCATTTTCTGGAAGTGAGGGGCTTACACTAATTTCATTTATACCAATGAAGTTACAATTATATTTTGAAAAATGGATTTAGATTATAACAATTTCGCAAGATTCAGAGGTCTGAATCTAAATTCAAACTTTTGCATATGGTATGAGAACCACACTTCGGCTGTGACTGTTGAATTCACTTCACAGATGAATTCGTTTGTGATCATACATACTTGAGAAAATGAAATCTGCCAGCCAGTGTTTTAAAAAGTGAAAACCGAAGCCTTCAAAGTCTCCATTTTAGTAACCATCTAAATATGCAAAATGCCAACTACCTTTTGTTTCAATGGCAGCTGTTAGAAGCAATTTGGGAAGTTTCATGCTCAGAGCAACTCAGTGAACCACAAAAAAAAAAAATATTCCTGGCTTTAATAGGCACTGGGTTCAGGTTCTCACAGAGTATTTCACAGATTTATTTTGGACATGAATAATAAAATGAACAGAACAGAGAATACAATAATAATCCTTTGCTGATTTAGCTCCTGTGCTTTTCATAATGGTTAGCTTCCTGTTTTCTTTCCTTTTTCAAAAGAGTGTAAATATTTATTATCAAGTTTTCTAGCTGTGTGATGATTGATTAAATGATAATTGATTAATTACATGTGCAATTAATTTCAATTATGCCTGTCACTGATTGTCTTAGAGTAATATCCATAATCGTATTGTATCACAACGGATAATGGATGATTCACTTTTTTGTTGATAGTACAAAAATATCAAAATTATTTTTAATTTTGTTCTTCAAAGATGTGCTCAAGATCTGTAAGTGAAATACCTTATTTTAAAATTCATCTTATTATATATGATGTCTAACGGCAACATTAAGCTTAAAGTTTTGCTGCTACTCCTATTTCTCCCAGCAGTGGGATATATTTCTCTGCTGCTCTGACTGTTGGCGTTGAGCAGGTATAAAGATGTTGAAGGTGCGTAAACCACACATATTTAGTACTCTTGGAGAAGGATGAGAAGTAGCTGTACAGTTTTCCTACTTTAAAAACCCATTAGCTAGTTATTTGCTAATATATATTAGCTAATATATTTGCTAATACATATAGCCCTTAATAACGTGCTTTAACTTCTGGTCAATACCAGTGTGATTGAAGGAACACAGCTGTTACATCACAGCCTATTCCTTTTTTTAGGATTTTGTGCTATCATAGTAATCCATGGTTAAGGCATAAGTCTCTGTATCTCAAGCAATTAATGTTTTTCCTCAAGATACCTACTCTATTTACAATGGGAATGTCCTAGGTAGGCTTTTGAATCAACAGAGGCTTCATATTCATCTCAGGTTTATAACAGAGCAGGACCATTGCTGGGTAACATCAGGTGAACAGCTTAACTGTGTATAGATGCATCCTTTACATTGTTTTTTAACCATATATTAATACTTGTGCTTCATTGTTCACATGTCCTTCTTCCCTACTTTAAAACTGTATCTTTGACACTCAGATGGTTACTAAGTCATGAGGCCAAAACCTCTAATTCCCTCACTGTACAGACTCTTATTACTATTGAACACAAAGCCTTTATGAAAATGGTACCACAAAATAGTTATTGCTATTCCATCAAACGATATTAAAATATAATTAAATTTCAGATTTTCCCTACTAACATTTTATTTTTTTATTCAGTCTTATTAATATATTTAACATTCAGCTGTGATATAGTACAATATTTCTAAATGTTTATAATACTAAAATTTACAGTTATTAAAAATTTTTGAGGGCTTGTGCCAAAATGTTAAAATTTTGTAAAGGCATCTCTTAAAAAGGATGGCAGAGTGTTACAGAAATCTAGAAGGCCTAATTTTAATAATGATTAGAATTGAAATGAGAAATTGAAATTACTAGTGTAAAAACTCAGTGAAAAGCACCCTGCAGACACTGACCTTATGCATGCTTTTAGTCAACTTCTACACAAAGTTAAGTGAGCATATTTAAACTGCCTTCAAAAAGAAGGGATTCTCACATGCTTATGTTTATGTTAAAAAGCAATCTGTACATTGCAGTGTATTTAACCATTATTTTTGTTAGCTATCCAGCTTTGGAAGTGTCTAGCACTTTTAAGTAGGTCAGTTCCTTCTTTATTCCAGAGATGTAATGAAAGGCCAAGAGGCATGCTTATGAAAGCATTTGCTACACTCTTCATCTTTCTTGTTAAAGCTGGAATGCCAGAGCATTTTCCCATTTGTTAATGAACACCTCAAAATACACAAACAATAAATCTGATATCAGTACTTGACAACAGCAATTAAGATATGGCCATTATATTTGCATAGTCTCTTAAGAAAAAAAGATTCAAGTATGGCTCTAAGGCACCAAATCTGCATAATACATGTATCACACACACCAGCAGTAATTGGATATATTGCTATAAACAGTATGTTAAACCCCTTGTATGTTCCTTGTAAACTTTGATTGATTGTCTCTGTTTAACTCATGCCCTTGTGTATCTTTTTTGAGAACTATACTAGACCTACAGAGAATTAAATACTCCTGGCTCACAATAGACTCCTAATACATTACAATATCTTTAGAAGACAGACCTGATTTTTAGTGAGCATGTGTTATTCCTGAAGTACTACTTTTTGAAACCAGAACTTAGATGATTAGCGATCAGAAAGAAATTGGTGGCAATAGGCAGTGTTAAAACACCAATTTTTTCTTTCAGGTTTCTTAGTGTGTATTTGTTTATCAAAAATTTTCACACTAAAATGATTTAGAATATTGTTATTCAAACAGTACAGGTTTGATAATGGAAACATTTAAGAGATATTTAAAATACATATTGAAACATGGATATTTTAATATATGCTTACAAATAAAAAAGTAATGTTATAAAAAACTGTTTTGATTAGAATTTTCAACATAGAATTCTGTACCCTTGCACACAGAAAACAATGTCTTTTATATTCTTCTGTTTTAAAATCCTAATACAGGACTTGGAACTGATGGGTACATATGTGGTTGTCTTACATGGAGGACCCCTATCACACAGACCTGAACTGTTTCTCTGACAAACTATATCACCTTCCTTCCAAGATATGTTACGTATCCCTGGTATATATATTTTTTTTAAAAAAAATTGGATTAGCATAAGTGAAAAATCACTGTGCACCACAGATTTCAGTTACTGATTTTCCTTCATTAGAATAAACTGTGGTATAGGATTCTAAGCATGAACTTCACATGCAGCAGAACCGTACAATCCTTTTGGGGTCCAGCATGGACCTTCATGTTAGCAATAACGTGATTTTTATTGCTAGTAAATACCCCACAGGCATATACTACCATTAGAGACATCCTGGACATTGCAAATGTCCATGCTGGGCTGGAGAGATATCATAAAGGCTGAAGAGAAAGCAAAGAAACTAGATGTAATGCATGCACTGGAATGGCAACTGAAGGCCATATATTCAAAACAATCTGTGATCATTGGTCCACTAAATCACTCCATGGTATTTGTACCGATGCTCAACAGCAACCCTGTTCTGCAAGCTATAAATAAGCCTCAGGAAGATTTGGAGAAAGGATTAATAAAACAACACTTGGCTTACTATCCTTACACAATTATTAACGATCATTTCTTTTCTTGTTGAACTTTCTTTTGCATGAGCGTTCCATCTGTCTGTATTAGGTCTTTTATCTACAACCCATTAAGTCAACAGTAGTTTAACCTTGAGAGTAAAGATTAGATATCTTTCAGGCAAATACTTTAAACTTCTGTCATTTGTATATGTCAGATGCAAACAAAAGTACCAGAACCTTTAAATGGTGAACAGTTCTTCATGATGGTTGTATTCATGGTTTTCCTAATTCTTAATGTACAAGTTACACCTTGCTTTGGTAAAGAGGAGATTTTAAGCATGGAGGTCTGTATTTTGCTAGTATCCTGTGTGCTTTTCTTCCTTGTACTGAGGAAGCAACCCCAAAAACTTACTTTGATGTGAAAAGAAAATTAACTCAATGGAAAAGTGAGACAACAGCTATATTTTTTTTTCCCACACTAAGGGAAATTAACGATACCTGAAGAATTTTAATTTTTTTTTTCTCCCCAAAACAAGTGCTGTGTCACATTTTCAGATATTCTGAGAAAGGGGGTTGTACTGGGTGTGGTTGGGATGGAGTTAACTTTCTTCAAAGCATATGGTGCTATGCTTTGGATTTGTGACCAAAATAGTGTTCATAACACAACAGTGGGTTAACTGTTGCTGAACAGCACTTATATGGCTTCAAAGTCTTCTCTGTTTCTCACTCCACCTCCACTAGTGATTAGACTGGGGGTACACAAGAAGCTGGGAGAACACACAGCCAGGACAGCGGACCCTAACTGACCAAAGATATATTTCATGCTATAGAATGTCATGCTCAGCTATAAGAAAGGAAAGGAAAGAAGGTGCAGTTTTGGGTAGGTACCCATTGCTCAGAGACTGGCTGGGCATTGTTCTACTTGTGGTGGTGAGTGATTGCCTTTTCATAATTTGGGGGCTTTTTTGTGAGGCTTTTGGTTGGTTTTCTTCCCTCCCTCTCTTTCCTCTTCCTCTTTCTTTCACTTATTAAACCATCTTTGTCTCAGCTCACAGCTTTTCTTGCTTTTGCTCCTCCTATGCTTTGCCCCAGGGATCCCTCAATCTACAGGGACTGAGCCAAATACAGCATTGAAGGAGTGGCTGTGTGGTCCTTAGCGGCTGGCCGGGGTCAACCCCCAAAGAACATGAGTTTTATAAATTAAAATCCTTAAAGAAATGAGAAAACTCTTGCTTATAAGTTCCTTAGAAATGAAAGAAATTCCATCTTTTAAAAATCCATGCATTTCATCTTTCAAACATATATGTAACTGGCCAGTATTTGAATATTAGAAAAATTGTTATTCCTTTTTTAATATTTTTTTTTTTTCAGTAGGAATGGCAAAATACTTGGAAATACAGATGGGTTTCTAAATATGTGTGAAAAAAATGTGGATATGTTCAGTATTTCTGATACTTACTTAAGAACAAAATAAAAGCCCCGAAGTGGCAGCAAATTAATTTCCTACTTTACATTCTTATTAAGAACATGTATCTCCCAACAGTAATATTCAAATAACTCCTGCAACATGAACAAAGTTAGGAAACTTTCAAGGAAGAATGAGGATACTGTTTTTAAATGGAAAGATAGTTTCACAGATTCAATGGAAAAAGACAGACCTGAAATAACACAATTTGTGTTTGAAGCTATAAAATGTAGCACAGTGATAATACTATTAAAAACTTTGGTTGAAACATGTGAGTCCATAAAACATAAATTATTCAATATTAATGCATCAGATATCCCATAAGATGATTTTTATGGATTTTCTCCCTTCCAAAGACATCATCAAGTTAAGTCAAATCTCAAAAACTTAATTGTAAAGATTTAATTCACTTCTTTGACATAGTACAAATAGAGTAGATTAAAAAGAAAGAAAGAAAAAAGTGCATCAGGGATGTACTATCTACTTTGCGCTCATTTCTATCTACTAGAGTTATTAATCTTGGCACAAAAGCCTTTGAACTAGAAGCTTATTCTTTTTATTTAAGTAGTACATCCTCAATATTTTTTAAAAGTATAACATTCCTGGGAATTATATTAATTATTAACCTTTAATCAGGTTCATTTTCATATCGTATCTGTCTACGTAAAAGGAAATGTTATCTGGCTCCATTGTAACTGAAACCACACTGACATTGTGTTACAAAGTAAAAAATATTGTTGGCTTCTGAAAACTGATGAAGGAGGTGTGGGATCAATGCTTTAAAATAATCCTAGTTTCAGGGGAACCATAAAGGGAAATGCCAGGAAGGGAGGTGACATATAATATGGCTATATCCTGGTCTATCTTACAGATAAAATTAGGCCATTCAGAAAAGAATTACATTTCTGGTAGAATTTGGAACCATCTTGTTTCATCCTCCTCATTTATCTTCCCATGATCCTGTGGCTTGTTTTCTGTTCCATTTTATTTCTCTCATACTTTCTATACTGTTATTTAGAAACTCTTGAAGCACTGTACAATTCGTTGCTTTCATAGAACTATCTCTTTCCATTTCTTTTCTTATTGTACTGATTATTCCCCCACTGATTCATCAGAAAATCCTGCTGTGACCACATCCTTGTCAAGGGGCTAATGACAGCCTAAAAATGTCTGCAGAAATAAAAAAACCAAACCAATCCAAACCAGGGGTTTTTTCCCCCCAGTGGATTCAGTGTACTTAGACCAAGTCCCATTAAGCTGGATATACTGCTAGAATGTTTTTATGATCCCTGTGCAACTGTGGGCCTTTACTGTCTTTTACTTTCCTGAGTGTATGTAAATCACTTGATATAAAAAGGGTCCATAAAGTTACCCACAGCGCAGGTCTCTCAAAGACCTATTAGCTTAGATTTGTTTGAGTTTCTATAAGTATGAGAGAACCTTTAATCTCAGGAAAGTCTCAGTGGGTGTTTGCTGGAGCTTCTTAGGAGGGCTGGGTTTGAATAAATGTGTCGGCTTTGAGCTCCTGATTGCCATGTGACGAAACATAGCCATAGTCATGATTCCAGACAAGAAACTTACCAATGAAAGCCCAAGTCTTAATTTTATCCTATTGATCAGCTATAAATTGCAAGGAAATTGCTAAAAATTAATGTTACTTAAAAGTCTAAATATGAGAAAGGATGGATGATCCAAATGTTTGGATATTAAGCTCAGATGCAGGAACCTCAGATGTTGTAACATCTAATGTTTAAACTTCAAAAATTTAAAATTTTTAACCTTGGCTTCTCATTCTAGGATGAATTTTAGTTTGATTATTGGTTACTTTGTATTACCTTGTGGAACTGTGTTGGTTGGTACCTCTTTTGAGAAGTATTTATTCTACTGAAACAAAATTTAATAAATTACTTAAGTTGACATTAATTAAATGTGGTCTTTTATAACTTTCTTCACAATCATAAAAGAATACTTGGAGGTTCTCCTGTCAGCAAGCACTGGTCTAAACACTGGTGGTTTACTTCTCTACTCCTCTTCCCATAGGACTAAAGTAATTTATTGGATGTTCTTTGTTGATATTAGTGACAGTATCACAGTGTTGTGACTGTACATAATGGATTCTACCATTGGTTATTTCTACTTTATTTCAACCAATTTTTAAAATCTATTTTGTACAAAATTTGGCAATTAATGCTTCTACACTATGTATATATGTCAAAAGCACTTATCAAAGTAGACCATATATCAGTTCAAGTAAATCAAGAAATTACCCTTTTTTTCCTTTTTTCTTTAACTTATCTTCCAGTAAAAGGATTTCTTAAGCTTCCTTTTCCCTTCCCTTCCCTCCCCTTCCCATTCTATTTCTTTCCACCCCCTCCCTTACTGTCCCTGCCCATTCCTCTTCCACTTCTCATTCTTTTTCCCTATTCTTCCTTTCCTTGTATTTCCCCTTCTCCCTCCCTTTTTTAATTTTTATCATTAATCTAAATACAATAATATTTAACTTAAAAATCTTCCTGCTTTTTAATCAAAAACATGTAGACGATATTGGATAGATAGACAGACAGATAGACAGAATGGAAGAAAAAGATGTGCTAGAATGCCATGGTAGATTGAGTGACATGATCATAATTTATTATTGTCAGATTTACTTCCCCTTTCTCTTAATTTGCCTTGGTCTGTGTTCAGTTCTCCACCTGTATTCAGAAAAGTCCTTAAGCATGTGATTACATTTAGTTATGTACTTAGGTTTAATTGATTTCAGATTCAGGGTTTTAACATATCTTCCTTAATCTACAACAAATCTGATACCCACAGAATCATGCTTGATTGGCTTCTGTGGTTGACAGCTATGTTCAAGAATTCTTCAGATCAGCATCAGACGTTGGAATACCCCACAGTTTCCATGATGAGTTCATTCTTTGGTCATTCACAAAATTGTGCAAGGAATGGACAAAGGATTCGCAGTGCAAATAAGGCTGCTCCACTTCAGGCTGTGGTAATCTTCATCTTTCTATAGCTTTAGCTACAGACCCCTGTACAATGTCTGTAACCAACGACTGAGCAGTTTGCTAACAGTATTTTCTATCTGGTGGAAGAAAATACTTTCATGCTACCAGAAGTACTTTAAGTACTACTTGAAATTTATCTTCCTAACCTGACAGGTTTGTTTCATGGTGAGAATAAAATGGTTTGACCTGTCATATCTGAAAACAAATCAGCTACAATCCTGTCTGGATGTGGTCTTCAATGTGAAGTGTCAAGGCGGGCAGCAGCCCAGGGAAGGGAAAAGGGAAGGGGACAAGAGGCCAACTATTCTAATTAAACAGGATCAGGAGATGGGATGAAACACTGATATGTAAAACTCTTGTAGATACATGTAGAGGAATGAAGCTGAGTTAATTAGCATTGATAATGTACAACTGTGGGCTGGCTTCAGGGGTGGGGGGTTGGCCGAAGTAGACAAGGTGCAGCTGTGGATGGTTCTGTTAAGGGGTTGAGAGCCAATGAAGAGCAGCCGAGGAAGAAGCATGAGAAGTGAGAACACGTGCCTTGGGTGAGATGAGAAGAAGGCAGCAGAGGGACTGGCATGAAGAGTGTGCTGGTATGAGATGGTAAAAGACCTTGTTGTAGTTTGATAGTTTGGAGAGTGCTGTGACAGATACAGTGTCAGCATGTTAATATGACATAGTATAAATTTAGCCCATGCCAGTTGCTGCTTTTGCAGGTAATCCCCAGGGATTAATAGTTAGAAAAAAAAAAACAAAAACCTGAGTCTTTTTCCTTCAGGCCATTTGGGTGAACTGGCTAGTCATCAGAGAAAAACAAATAATAGATATATTTTTCTTATAAATTTGTTCTCACATGCTTGAATGCATAGACAGAGAAAGTAAGTAGCTACAGTCACTGACTGCAATTTAAAATTATGTTATGTTTTACATTGTGTTCTGAGCCAAGGCTTTTTCTCCATATTATGAAGAATAAGCACAGAAAAACTTTTCCTTCTACCAAAACAAAATACAGAACACAAACCACATTTTTTGGTAATATATCCTAGTTTTACTCCTCTAGTTTTAATTTGAAGAAGTTTTAATAGATGAACAACAGTTTACACCATCAGTAGGACCCATTAAATCAGGTCCCTTCCATGCTAAGCCAAATGACAACAATTGCCTTGGACTCTGCATTATATTGTTCTGAGTCACCCAGAAGCCAGAGAGATTCATTAGTTTTTGTAACAAATTCTCAGGAATGAAAGCAGTTGGTTTCAGGGAAACCTTACACCAACTCCTCTTAGCTGCTGACTTCACTATCTCTCAGCTCAAAATGATTTTGTAAAAAATTTATGTGGCCTTCAGCTACACTTGCTGGTGGGATGCAGCTTACACTTGATACCACTATTGAACACTGACACAGCTTGTATAGGTGATCATTTTCTATATACAGCTCTTCAGAAATGAAGTGAAACTCAAGTATGACAATTTTTTGTTTAAAATTAGACTTAACCATATTTATTCTGTGTATTCTTTTTTCTCCTCAGAGGCCACCAGAGGATTAATAGATGGTTCATGGTGTGCTCCACAGACTATCCATTTCCTGCTTTAAAGATACTACTGGATTTCTGATTAAAATAAGATAAATTTTTTTGTAGGCCAGTAAAAATAATCAAAGTGATGTCTATTTAAGCAATGAATAGGTTTTCTTTGGCAGCAAGGCATAACTTGATCACATTCTAAGGCTGAGGAGTGTTTTGGGGTTTTCTTTTCGTTTTTTTCCTTTTTTTTTTTTTTTTTTTTGTCTCTCCTTGTGGAAATTTGGAATAACTGAGCAGTTAAAATTCATGATCTACACTTTGTGTCATTATTATTGCATTAGCATGAAATTATGGTTCTAGTTAGTCATAATTATACTCATAATTATTCAATTTATCACTATAGGTCCTCCTGGAAATTTTATTGGAAGAGTTATTAACATTAATAAATTGTTTTTCTTCATATCCATATTATTAATTCACCTCATGTGTGATATGAACGATAAGCCATAAAATTATTACAAAGTCTGTTCTCTGTGTAGCTGATTTAATGATGAAGAGTCTGGTAACCTTTAGCCAGTTTTCTGTTACAGCTGTGTGTCTTCTGCATGAAAGGTAAATGGAGGGAGATAGGTGGAAAGTGAAATATTCAGTCCCAGATGCACCCAAGACACTTGACAGAATTATTTATTTTTAGCATAGCAGTCTTTCTTGTTTTCTAAAATTTGTGAGGAAAAAAAAATATTAAAAATCCTGATTTGCATATATAAATATCTTTATGAAACAACAGCCTTCAGTTTTACTTGACAGATATTTCTGGTCAAACCCACAGAAGTGCTTGTGAAAGCCCAGAGCAGACAACAGCCTCTAAGATCCAGGCATTCTCTACAGAACCCAGCTCTGACTTCACACGTACTCTTTGCTGATGCTTTAAACTTGGATAGACAGGTGGGTCTTTGCAGGGTCACAGAGCTGTTTGCACCAAAGCTGTATCCAGAACTGATCTACTATAGCTGCATCAGTGTAATTGTTAAGAAAACATGGAGCTGGCTTTCAGAACCTAAATTAGCACTCTGCATAGACCTGCACTATTGAATCTACCTCCACATATTCTGAGTCATATTAATTATGTATTCACGTATGATTCTTACAATGTATGTGTGTCTATAGTTACATATCTACCCTGGCTTCTTTCTTTCCCACTTACTGCCCTTCTGACAATCTTACCCGTAACTGTGAGATTCATCATTGTCTGCAAACCTTAATATGTGGCATAAATGAAGCAAGAGGCTCAACTCCATTTTCACACATCAACATTAATATCCAGTTATTGGGTCATAGTTTCATTTAATTTTTTTAAGCTTGTTGATTTGTGCCAAAATTGAAAATTACTTAAAAAGAGAAATCTTTCTTGGGATGCAAAAAAATAGCTGTAGCAAAACAGTTTTTAATATATATGGCAGAGGGCACAGGAACAGTCATTTATTACCTAGTCCTGTGGTTCTTTTAGAACAAATATCAATACCTCCATTACTGTACAAATTGATTTTTTAATTGTCAATTCCTAGTTCTTTCCAACACAAGAGGTCAAAATATTGTAATTGACATATAATCTTTCATTTAATGAAACTGCTGGTTTATGTTAGATCTTGACATTGAAACTGGGACTTTTGGGTTGGGAGTACTTTTTGCTGTTCCTTCTTCCCACTTGTTTTCATTGGAAATATTTAATTACCATTTCTAACACTTTCACACTTAAACAAGGAATGTAACTGATCTGTTATTCTACAATGCTAAGGTATATAGAAGAAAGGAATCAAATTAAAAACCCTAGACTTCTAAGACTTTTCAAATGTGATCTCAAATAATGATGTGTCAAATATTTTTGGTGGGTTTCCTGAGTTTTGAAGAATTTAACAGATAAATTAGACATATAATACTTTTGTTAATACTTTTACATAGAAAGTGTCATTGTAGAGACAGGTATGGAACCATAAACCAGGTATTTCCTCCTTCCCACATTGTATGCTATCTGTTTTATGTAGCAACTAAAATATTCAGAAACTTATATTTAAGTTAAAATTATTGCACATCAAAGGCAAAAGGTAATCATCATTAAGACATAAAAAGAGCAATGATGATTACGTCTTCTCTAGATGTTAACACCATCTGTGCTTTACAAAATCATGGAAATATGAACACAAACAGAATGATTTGCATAACTAAAACTGAAAAGAAAAAGCATCTCATTATTTCCAGTTCTCCAATCAGTTCCCAATCTGAGTACAAAAGTTTTGTGAATCATCTGTGGTTCCTATTAGCCAGCTCTGAGGCACTTCTATCTTAACCAGAGTATATATATAGACACATTTTTACTATGTTTGCATTGCAAGATGGAAATTTTGTACGTATGTGCACCATTCTGACTTCTTTCTCCAATTAGCGTAGTACTTTCCAAACAAAAATATTCACAGAAATCATCCCAGTGAAAGAGCTCTCTAGAACATTTCATATATGCGAGCAGTTGCTGGAGGATTCTTTGCCAGGGAATCTTTACATGTATTTAGTGTATTTATTCACTTCAGTTTGTAATACCAAGCATTTGTTAAGTCCTTGTCTGAACTGGCTGAGCCTTGCAACTTCAGGACAGATAAAGAACAACAGATTAAAGATGCTTCTTAATTGATATTGCTGACAAGGAAGTGTCACTGGAGTTACAGATGGATTCAGAGCTGACACTGAGAAAAAGGTATTCAAATAGTTCATGACTAAGTGCTCATTGAGAAGCAAAGTACAGATCAGGGAATAGCAGAGGAAGCTGTTGGTGGTCAGTTTCAATCTAAGAAAGACAGAAGGAACAAGAAGAATTTGAGCCTGAAAAAGGGTTTGCTGGGAACAGGTCAATAGACAGACAAGTCAATAGATGTCCAAGTACAATCAAGGAGAAAGCTGGACTGCCTTGAAGAAGATAGGTGGGTAATGTAAACTGGAGATTGGTTTAGAGGACAAGAATACTGAAAGAGATAACTCTCAGAACAGAGAACTGGAAAATAAAAATTTAGGAACTGAATGCATTAAAGGAGCTGATACACAGTCACAGGTGAAACTAAAATTGGAAGGAAAGATTTTAGGATAAATGCAAGTACAAAATCCACATTCATGTTGCAAAAAAACCAGAGACGGGCCTAGCATAATAGATAAAGTTACAGCCAATAAATATAAAAGCTGAGACACTCCAAGAGTTTAAATAATTAAAATAAAATAAAAAACAAACAACAACAAAAAAAAAAAACCAAACACCCAAGAAATTTGATTGGCCAAAGAATAATTTACAGTAAGCCTTGTAAGAAATCATTCTGGGTAATTAGGAAACCAGATTAAATATACTTTTTCCCAAAGGATGGTGCTAAAGAGGCTGCAGGTACTCTGGATTATCTGTCTGACCATTATAACTATCATTACATGCAATCACACCCCATAATTTTGGGGTTTGTGTTCCAATATAGGATTCAGGCACTCAAAAGACATTATTTCATCCAGCTCACAAGAATCTAAATATTATCATGGTATTTTATTGGATGCAACAGTAACTTAGGAAAAAAAATCATATTTATATGCAGAAAATGGTCATGAAGAGCCTCACAGTGGAAAAGGGGTTGCATTTGGACCATGTGAACACAAGGACAGACACATATGGAAACTGCAATCCATCTTCCAGGTTACATTGTGGCCTTCTTGTCTGAAATAAAAACATACAGAAAACTGACAACCTCAGTAGCCATATCTCAATATTTCTTAGCAAAAATACTCATCTCCTGCTGTAGATAGGGACTCCCAAATGTTTTTTCTAAGAATACCATATGTTACAAAATGTGTCACAAATACACATTTAGTATCAAATAGTATTGTATGCCCCCAGAACTTTTTCAGATAACCTGGCAAGCTGTCTCTAAGGGTTGTCCAGCTGGTGACTAGCAGTGGCACTCAGCTGATGAGCGATGTCATATACTGCACACACACCCCCCCTTTTTAATTTTTCCCCTTCATGCATGTTACTGGAATGTTAGAAAGAACAAAACACACTGCAAAAAGAATGTCATTAAAGGAAGATCTCTCTTTAGGTGCATAAAGCTACTTAAAAATAGAAATTCCTTCAGTGTCAAGTTGTTTGTTTTTTTTTCTGAGCAGTTAAAAATAGAATAATATATTATGGTAGCCTTATAATAAAAACAAACCTCCAAAATCTCCAGCTTGAATTGGGAAAAATGTATTGGCTCATAAGAATGGTAAGGAAAAAAAATAATGTGGTACATTAATATAATTTAAATATTAAAGGCCTCTCCTTTAGGGGATTAAATAATAGTCTGTTATAAGGATGTGCTGTCCTCTGACTTTGATAAAGAATAGAAAGAGTCATTGGCACCAAAAAAAGGAATATATTATAATAAATAGTCTTGTCCCTAAAGCAACTCTCTCTTAAAGAAAAGTTTCTGCCTAGAATGTTCCACCTGACTGACTTTCTTCCAAATAAAGAGCATTCACCTCCAAGGGATTCAAACGTTGTTATAAAAGGGAGAGGCGAATTTTCAGGCCCGTGTCAGTGACATTTTTAATGACAAAATCCATAGGAATACAAGCTGTTACACTTTGTGAGAAAAAGAGAACAGCAAACAGAGCAAGCTCCTTCTTTTGTCCTCATTTGCAGTCATTACGTTGTGTGTCTGATGTGTTAGATCAGGGCTTCAAAACTTTGAGCACCAAGCTCCCAGGGAGCCTTTGCTACAGCAAAGCGTGGGTGTTAGCTCCGACAGGACAGAAGGACTGACTCCCTTTCCCCTGCCCTGCCCATCCGAGCAGTACAAGGCTTCCTGGCTTCTTGCTGACTTTGGTGCTCTTAAAGCAGCTAAGCACTGACTTGTTGCATTCTTTCAGACTTCCTTCTTTCTCCCTGATAAAACTGGTTATCCTGTGCCTCACAAGGTGTCCGCTGCACATCAAGCTTGCCTTCTTGAGCCTGGGCGTGTTGGCTCCACAGAGCGAGCAAAGTGCCTGAGGCCCTGCTGGTTTGGTTTTACAGCAGCATTTCTGCTTTCAACTTCACAGGCTGTAGCTGGTAGGTTTTGTATTTCCTTCCTACTCCCACTGAAGTTAGTATTGTTTTAAGGGGTATTTACATGCATCTTCTGAAGAGTAGGATATTTTATTTAGGACTTTTTTTTCTATACTTTTTTTTTTTTTTAATATACCTTATGCTGCTTTTCTAATATGCTTGTGGCAGGCTTTTTGCATCCTTGTTCCCAGTACAGCATCCCTTCCAGAAAAAAAGGGATGCTATGCTAAGCAGAAAAGGATTACTTCACTGAGAACACTGGACACAAAGAGCTCATTAAAGTTCTTCCTGATTCTTTTAGCTGAGCAAACACTCAGGTTTCTCAAAATGTCTGCCTGAATAGAGTCATGCTCAAGAACATTACTGCATACACCGTTTCACAGGACTGTAACATGTGCTCCTGGAAGTACATATGCTTGCTAAGGCAAAGCAAGGGATTTGCTTGGCATTGTACACCTTTGGAAACAAGCAAGAGACACTTCAGTTGTTAATCCCAGCAGCAGCTTTTATGTACGTGTATTCATTTTGTAGGAATGGCATGAGTGATGTTGAGATAAAACTCACTTTTTTAGGGTGAAATAATACAATCTGAAATTACCAATATTGCCTGAATTCCTCAGTGACTATTATTATTTTGAAAAAAGGTTTTATGGCCAAATTATGACTTGTCCAGGCACAGAGAATTAACTAAAAATGTTCCTTACTGTTCCCCTTAAAATAAACACAGGGCCCAGTGTTTCATATGGAAATTTGTTTTTTTGTGAATTAAATTTCAGTTATCATCTTATTTTCTGGCTCTTACAATATCCCACCCAGTCAGACCTGCAAAATGGATATTTGAAATACTATTTTTGCTGTTAAGTGCAGCTCAGGAAAGTGAAGCCTGTTGCTCTTCATATGGGTTGCTGTAGTCAGTCCCTTCCTGATAACTGTTCTTAAAATGAAGCTGTGGAAATGAGGTGTCCTATGAGATGGATGATCTCCTTTTCCTGCTTACACTTGCAGCTGTTGCTTTGTACTCTGCCTTCCTTTTGTATCTCCCTGGGATCTGTGGCCAGCCCAGCTCTAGGACACAGTACAGCACAGGCTTCTAATGTTTGTTTGTCCTAAAGCTTTTTGACTTTTATAAAGCAGAACACAAACGTAAAATCATGCAGTCACTGCCATGACGTAGAGGAGTTTAAATATACATATATATATATATAAGGAAGTAATTAAAAATTGCAGCAAATAAATACACTGATGGCATGAGGAAATGTCAGTAAATATAGATGAAACACTTTGTTGTTATCAAACGTGTATTGCTTTTGCGTATCTTCCTCCATCTCCTTTCCTTTGTTTCGGAATGAATGTTTAAAATCCTGGTACAATTTTGCAACATTCAACACAATACTAATAAATAAGCTGGTAACTGCAACAGCTGGTACAATGTAAAGAAAGAAACTGGTTTCCAGAAATATGTTGGTAGATACTACAGTACCTC
The DNA here is from genome assembly GCF_023634155.1 of Falco peregrinus. Classification (NCBI taxonomy): domain Eukaryota; kingdom Metazoa; phylum Chordata; class Aves; order Falconiformes; family Falconidae; genus Falco; species Falco peregrinus. The sequence goes on along the minus strand of NC_073726.1, from coordinate 5,445,985 downwards.
ACAACATGAACTCAGACATCTGTGACTGTTTTTATTAAAACCTGAATCTCCGTGATTAAAGGTGGTTTCTCTACTTCAAAAGCCGATTCTAAGTCTCCAGTGAATTTAATCTATTTTATATACTCATTATATTGTATATTAATATTTTTGTAGCTTGTTATACATCAGGCATATCTAATACACAGCAAGCAACGTAACCTTGTGAGTTTCCCATTTAGTGTGAGTTATAAAACTTCTTTATTCTTCTCCTCTTAACCTTTCCCAGCCTTCCATAAGGTTTGGAGCATCTAACTCATTAAACGTAATACACACATGCAAACCACAAACATTAAGATCAGTCTCTCAGGTATTAGGAAAAGCAAACCAGAATTGTAATTATTTGGGATTTTTTTTTTTCTTTAAAGACTGTGAGATTACTTTTTTGCATGTGATATCTAAAACATTTATTTCATAACTCTAATATTTAATCATTATAAAAATCAATGATGTATCTACACCCTTAGGGGTTTTGACAGATCTATGGTGTTGCCTCAAGCCCTGATTTTCTGTCAATACTAAACGCAAACATGTTTTACAGGAACAGCTGGAGGACTTTCTCAGGAGAGGGACGCTCCTATTGGTGTTTTACTATACCGTTGTTATGGCTCTCACAGGATGGCACTGGAGTCTTGCAAGCAACATGAAACAGATATTTGGAAATAAAAATTTTTACAATCAAAGAAAAATGTCATGATTAGTTTATAACTTGGGTTTTTTGGTTTTGGGTTATTTTTTTACTTTTTTGTCATTTTCAGCTGTCCATTGGCATATCTTTTGAGAATTTTCATGTGAAAATAAGACAGTAACCATATCTATTAGTGGGCCCTATTGTTTTGAAGGTTTTTTTTCCCCTGTGTGTTTAATTTTCATAATTTCAAATTTTGCCGCGTCTTACAGAAATATATTTAATATATCAAAAAAGTGTGTAATTTGTATTTCAGATGAGTCTTGAAAATGGCTAATAGTAACTAACTGCATTATAATCTATAAAGGCCTTTTAATGTACAAAATGTGTAGTTATAACATGAAAAGCATATTTAATTTTACACATCTTTTTTGAATCAATTTATTTTTAGGATTAACATTTTGAATAATGTAAAAAAGGTAGACCTTAGTAAATATATTGTGAAAAATAACTAACACTTTTTGGTGGGCTTTTTTGGTTTGTGTCAGTACAAATGTGGGTTTGATGCTTAATCTAGTTTTGAAATTTTAGTGTTGGATTGATAATGGACTTAGCTTGAAAGAACAATGATACTTTTAACATCTTTTTAAAGCATATTTGGGTCACAGCTGCCTCTAAAAGTATTTATGAAATGATATAACTTGAAGAAGAGTTTTTATGGTATTCATTTGGTTGGATTCATACTTTCCCAGAAGAAAGAATAATGTACAAATTCAGGGAAGTGGGAGTGCAAACATTAAAATTGAAGTTCTGGATTGCACACATCTATTTTTAGACCATGTAAGTTAAATACCAGACTATTATATTTCACAGAGTTAATCTCCACTTCCATTATAATCTTTGTCACAAGATGAATTAATTTTATACTATTTTCTTTTCTCATTACACTCCTTGACATGAATATAGTTACATGTCCTTTTCCAAATGAGCAGATACTTTCAGAGCTCAGAATAATTCTGCCTCTGATACTCATACACAGTAGTTCCAGAACACCTTAAAATATTCAGTTGTATCCGAATCACCATGTAGCTGAGCAGATATTATTGGATGTCCAGAGAATACATCAGAGGTTTCCTTTTTCTTTTGGTGGTTAGCACTGCTCCAACTGATACTAAGGTGAATATAACCATCTGATGACCACATGCTCTTTCAGATATTTTCATTATGTTTCAGTGCCTGGTCAATGCCTGCTTCTGGAAACAGATTTATCCTCAAGAATCTATTTCATGACTTGACAATCTCAAGTAAACAGAATGGATTTATACATTTCCAGTGTTCCAACAAAATAGCATTATTTGCTCATTTTGTTACCATTACTGGTTTGTTACTGTTTCATGATTTCCAGCACTGTCACAGTACTACTATCATTACTTCTTTTGGCAATAAGTACCTGGCCAGAAGTCAAGCCATATAAATTGGATTCAGTTATGGGAGAAAATGATGTTCAAACCCACTGTTTTGTTTTGTTTTCGTTTGTTGTTGTTGTTATTGTTGCAATCCTATTTATTTATATTCATGTACAAAGTCCTGCTACTCTGAACACAGCATGAATCAAAGAGAAAGTAACTGTTGTCCATATAAAGGAGAAGCAAGGGTATTATTTAGCAAACAAACAAACAAAAAAAAAACCCCAAACCAACAAACACCCAAAGCCAAAACAAACCAAACAAAAAAAAAGCTAGGAAAAAACCACTTTCTCAGAGCTACATTTTCTGTCCAAGTGTTTTTCTGTATCTTCTATCCCTCCCATGTTGCCTGGTTTGTGTTTGTGTTTTTTTCTAAATAGCTTATGCCCAGTGAGATCACCAAATCACAAAAAAAACCTATGTTAAAACTGAATCTTAGTCCAACTTCGTACTTAAAACCCTGGAATATCTTCAAGATTAGAGCAGGCTGCTCAGGTCCTTCTCCAGATGAGCTCTGAAAATTTCTGAAGACAGTAAGACAGTGATTCCCCAGCCCCTCTAGGCAACTTCCTACGAGGCTTCACCCCTCTTCTGGTGAGGCATCCTTCCCTGTCCTGTAGCTGCAGCTTCCTTTGCTGCATCACTGTGACCATTACCTCTTGATCTTTTCTGGCAAGGGTCTTGCCCCATCCCACATCCTCTCCAGGCTAAACATACCCAGTTCCCTTTGTTTCTCCTTTTATGTGATGTGCCTCAATTCCCTAACCATCCTGTTGGTTGTCCACTGGTTTCTCCCCAATTTGCAATCTCTCTTTTCTGCTGGGAGAGCTGAAACAGGATAGCATATTCCAGAGGTGGACAAGTTGAGGGGAATAATAAACTTTCTGGACCAACTTCTATGTTTTTGTTCATGCAGGCTTCACCCCCTCAAGGGCATGCTACAGATAAACTCAATTCGCTGCCTACCAGGATCCCCAGGTCCATTCCTGCAGATCCACAGCCAGTCATTCCACATTCCTCTGTGCCTTATCTGAGGCACCTTGATTAGTGGCAAATGGTTGCATTTAGGAAGTAGTTCCTGGTGCTGAGATAACTTGATCCTACACACAAGTGTACGTTTTGCCTCCTGGTTTTACCCTAGAAACAGTTCACTCAGGTCAGTAAAATCAACTTCGAAAGTTATAGCCTGTTCCCAAATCAGATGTTAAAATCTGATGGTAATAATAATCCTCCCTCTCCAAGGCTGTTGCCGGTTCCTCAGGAAGCATCATTTCTTTCTTCCTATTTACTCAGACTCAGTTGTCGAAATCCCTACTTCCCAAAAGGCATAGATCTGACTGTTGCTGCCAGTTTCACCTCTGACTCAAAGTCCTGCTCCTCAGACAAGCCCTTAAAGAGAAATGATATGTTCTTGGCCATAAAAAATGTGTTTCTCTCTCTTGAAAAATGAAGAATTGAGTTTCAGCCACTTGTATCAATATGTTTTATAGATCTCAATCTTTAGACAAGAGACTCCAAATTATTAACATGGGAACGATACTCAAAAAAGATTTTAATTATTCACCCAAGACAATGAGGAAATAAGTAATTAAACAAATTAGAGGTGACACAAACTTTATTGTTGATGTCTTTTCATAATGTCAGCCCAAAACTGTCTCTTTCAGTCCTCCTTACTATACCCAGTACTGAAGGTGAGTTTTTCCTGCCCAGTTGTTTTTTTTTAGCTGTCAAGATGAAACTTCTTTTACTGTGATCCTGAAGAACACTTCTTTTTTTTTTCCCCGTAAGCAGCTAAGAGAAATAATATCTTGAGGAAAATAGCACTTCCTGTTCTAACTTTTTTAAAAATTTCATTTTTTATACTTATATTATGTCGAATATTCAGGGACATGTCAGATCTTACAAGAGAATAGGGAAAGATACTACTGATGCCCCAACGAGGAGCTGCCTCTGGTAATTATTTTTTTTTGTTTGTTTGGTTGGGTTTTTTACAGTGTGAGCATCACATTTCCTTAATCAGCCTTCTATGGTTTACCTGCATTTCACCCCCACCCCACCCCACCCCGGTCAAATATAAATGTATTCTAGCGTTGGCTAGGTCTTTGTCAACTTCAAATGGAGAACAGTTTTACAGACACAACAGCTCTGGAATCTTTTGCAATGTAGTTGGTTTGTCACAGTGTTTATTATACTTTGATTTACCCTATTACTTTTACAATATTTCCCGTACTGACTCCAAGTTTTACCACTGTGACTAAATGAGAATTTACTGTAACTAAAGAAGGTTTCACACTTTCACGACGTATTCAAATTTGGACATGTCTGAGAGAACTCTGCCTTACACAACTGCATGCACCTGTTAAGTTCCTGATTTCTTAGAAGCTGAAACCTAAGAGATCCACAAGAGTGCAAAATAGTAAATTACACCTCATAGACATGTTTATGGATTGAGATTAGAAGATAATATGAACTTGAAAGTTTTCATAACTTTTACATTAGTTGCTGTTGTTTGCATTAAAAAAAAAAAGGAAGGAAGGAGGAAGGAGGAAGGAAAAAGGAAAAAAAAAATTGACCCTGAAGATTTACAGAGGCCAAAAAATAACATTGTTTTTATACACCCTATTTTCAGATTCTCCCTCTGTACTAAATTAATTAAAAGAAAAAAATTCTTTAAAGCAAATCACATTCATTTACTGAATCTTCAGATTCAGATGGATACTTCCAATTCCACATTCTGCATTTTCTTCCAAAATCTTGAATGTACTTTTGAGTATTTTCCCGCTCTTTACATGCATGCCTTTTCAGTAGCCTTTTATTCTTTATCTAGATGAGAAGAGAGATGATGGACTCTGGACTACATTTTCTGATATGTGTGGTACTGTAACCAAACTATTGAAATGAAAACTCTGTTATAGTGTATACAAATTTCAACTAAGTAATGCCATAGTCAATCATCGGCAACCTGTGGGGCTTTTTACATCAGTAGGCTAGTATATCACTTTTTAGCTACAAAAATAGGAAACCCATCATAAGCCCTTAAAAGAATTACTTTAATACTTTGAAACTATTGAATTCTGAAGTTGTTAAGAATGTGAGGAATATTTCTGTAGGGGATAATTTTAATGAGAGGCCAGAAACATTTGAACATGGTTCAGAGAACAGTTCCTTCACACACTTAAGTTACTTCCCTCATTCTGATTATTTATGGAAGAAGTATTTGTTTCCTTAAACTATTTCTGGCTAATAGAAATCACATAAAATTCTCAGTTGCTTGAATGCAAACAACTTTTTTTTAACTTTTCCTTCTCTATACAATCAATGCATGTGATTTAAAATAACAACACAAAAGGCACGTTGGTGAAAGCACACACTATGACATCCATAGAAATACCATTGTTTTAACTCAATTTAATATTACAAAGGTTGTTAGAAGGTATTTCTGGTTGAAAGAGTAAACAGATGAAATTTATTTTAAATTGAATTAAATATAGCAGAATGACATTGTAATACATGGAAGTGACAATCTGAGGGAAGAAAAATAGAAAGTCTGTAGAAATTGGTCCAAAAATCAAATCCTCCATTCCTTTGTGCTCTTTTAAACTAACAATAATGTGCAAATATTATTGTTATTTAAGAAAAATGATGTGTAAAATAAAACAAAATTCTGACCAGACAACAGAAAACCTATTGAATCCCAGGTCTCTCTATTCTTTTAATTCAGTATTATGCAAAAAAACAAAAAATGTAGTTTGGTGAATCACACAATGAAATCCACAAATAAAGTACTGCCTAAAACATAGTATTTTTAGACCAATTTCCATTACTTTTCAGCTTATCAATATGGTCTGTAATACTAATGTAACAATAACAGTGTTTTCTCAATGTGTCAAACAGAAAGTGAACTCAAAATACTTCTTAATCCATTATCACAAGTTAAATATTTAATTGCTTGAAAGTGACTTTGGTCATCTTTTTATAAGTGTTTAGTTCTTGGGTAGTTGTGGAATTTACTGTCCTGAAATTTGTGACATTCTTTTAACTAATACTGTTCTACGTTTCCCTTCTCAGTTGCCTAACATTTTTTCATACAGATAGTGGTTCTGAGAAAAGACTAAAATCAAAGCCAGAGTGACAAAGGGAAAAAAAAGCCCAAAATCTCATACAAGAAAACTCCTTTTCACTGATATGACAATATATTTTTCCTGGGTTTGTACAATAGCATTTCTAAGACGGCTCTCAGCTTGTAGCCTAACGTTTTTCTATGCAGGCACATATCTGAGAGTGGCAGCAAGGTTCCTGCTATTTTAGCACTTTCTGTGATGCAGCAACAAGACAAGACCATAATTTGCTGCAACAGGATGCAACACACTGTACCAGCAGGGAGTGTTCCAGTGATCTGCAAGGTACGTGCATAGCTCAGTTAGAGGCATGTCACAGATTTCTGTTACATTGCAGCTTTGCTGAGACATACGTAACTGTCTGCAGTTAAGTTATCTTTGTTCAGTAATGTGTGCTTCTTGCCATATTCACAATACTAATAAATAACGGATGATCAAATGAAATCCAGGGATGCTGCTGCTTTTGCAAATTTAATTTGATTCCTCCAGAATCACTGAATGTAAACTCAGCCAGTGAGAGAGTCAGTTCTCTCCAATGTTGCTGCTAGCGTTACCATTTACATTTTCAAAATCTAATCAATAAAGGTAAGAAGTTACACGTGGAAGGATACTTAAAGAATCCATTTATTGTTTTTGAATAATTTTATTCTTACTGGAAGTCGTAAGTCAACACAAATAAAATATGGCTCTTTTTTATAGTACTTAGTTGGAAATATGAGATCAGTTTTGAAGGGGTATGACTAAATAAAGCTGTATGGACTTCAGTGTCGCTCCACTAATGGAACCAAATAAGGATCTAATTTAGTCAATGTGAGACAGGTGTTTTTCAAATATACAAATATCCAACAGGAAAAATTCTTCTCCTAGACATCATGAACATAAGATGTGTTACTGTTCAGCCTTCTATGATCCCCTAATATATTTAGCTCCAATAACATATAGCCCTAAAAATAAATAATAAATATGTGATTTTCTTTAGCCAAGGAACAGCAACTCTGCATAAGCATGATCATGAATATTTACCTTTGGGTTATTTCCTTAGTTTATATAACCAGCCTTAAAGAATGATTCTTCAGTTCCTTTGAGCATCTAGAGATATTAATAATTACTGTACTATTAATTTCAGGCTCATTTATTTTGACTGTCTCTTACCACACAGTTACAGGTGTTACCATCATGTTAGTAATACAATACATGATTCTAATTCTCCCACTGTGACATTCATCTCAGACACAAATTAGTGGCTGATTCCTTAAAAGTATACCTAAATTTACTGCAGCTTCAAAAAATTACCCTTTCAATGTGGTTAAAAAGCTACCCATAGAATACTTAAAATCTGACCCCAAAAAGCTGAAGGGACTGGGGATCAAAAAGACTTTTGCAGAATTTTAGAATTTGTAGAATAAATGAATGTTTGCTTGCTGGAGATGACCATTAGTGGCAAATGAAGTTACTATTCTGTGTCACAGAAAGGTGTTTGATAGAACTAGAGGTTTATTCACTGTGCCATACCAAGGTTAGGTCCTCAAAGCGAAAAACTTTAATACAACACATGGCTCGATCTTCATATACATTCTGCTCATAACTTCCCTGCAGAGGCCAGCAATAAGAGTGCTAACTAATGTCAAATGCAGTTGGTATTTAGTGTCTTGGAAGGCTATTTTGTAGCAGTCATCAAACAATCAACAGATGGCAATAGCTTTTAATCACTCGTTAAGGAAACAGTGAAAGTAGAGATGTAAAAGTCTGTATGGGACTTTAAATCCTATAAATGAAAGCATAAGTTTTAAACAGGCAGCTATTTGCACCTTAATATATGTTTATAATCTGCTGGATATGAACATAATGTAAACAAAGAGATAAATAAACTAATACATATATGATCAATTTTAAATGCAAGTAGAATCCTTTAGCAATAAAATTTTCCATATTCTGTTCTGGAGGAGAAAAAAAACCAAACCAAAACAACAAAACACAACAAAAAACCCCCAGATATTTAGTACAGTGATTTATTTTAACAATCCATCTGTAAATTTTCTGTCTACTTGATCATAGAAACATAGAATCATTTAGGTTGGAAAAGACCATTAAGATCATCAGGTTCAACTATTAACAGAAGACTTCCAAGTCCACCACTGATTTCACTGTGTAGGAATATTTATTATCTACATTGTAGATATTCAGAAATAAAGGCTCCATCCTTTTTAACGAGATTCTAAACATAGTAGTTCTAAGCATATATTCCTTTTTAAGTATTGCCTGCTCAGGGACATCTCAATGTCGATAGATCTTGATAATTCAGTAGAATAAGTTTAGTAATGAAATAATTTCAATGAAATCTTATTTGTATTTATTTCTAATACTAACACATAGATCATTGCTATCTCAAGACTAGGAATTCAAACACCCACAAAAAATGATGAGAACTGGTAATAAGTTAGGGCTCCTTTTAAGCAAAAGAATTTAGCTTTTAACTAAATCTGCTGAATTCTCATTTCATTCTCCTCCAAATATTTAGCTGGAATCAAGTGAGTCCAAATCATTTAGAGGCAGTTGTAGAAGCTGTACAACACACCGTTCAAGTTAATAATCCCTTTCTTTTTTTGTTGTGAAATGTGGAAAGTACTTTTATCTTTCATAGACAGAATACAAGAATAAAAAGGTATGGAAAGCTCACATGTTGCTGTTGAGGACAATAGAAGTATCTCAGAAACACAGAGTGAATGAGAAGACAGCATTAGGAAAAAACCTAATTTATTTAAAAACTTAATTATTTGATGCTACAAAAAGACCATATACTGTGCTTTATCACCAATGAAGTGTACACTATGGTATACATGGCTTGGTGCATTTTAATACAGTTATGACAAATATATGCATGCATCTAATGTTACCAATGCACAAAGCATTTGTTTATCCTTCCATGACTCTACAAAGCTATTCAGAAGCTATGAGCGCTTTTAAGTTTTTTAGAAGTTTGTAGCACTATGACTGAATTCATCTGATCAATATATATGATCAAACAAAAGCAAGTTCCTTAAACTTCTGAGAGACCTTAAGAAAGAAGGAACTTGCATTCTTCTCTCTTAGCAGAGAACAATGCTGTGAGATCACAAGCTGTGGATACTTAAAGTAATTTTGTTGAACTAACTTAGTCCTTTCTGATGAAGAATTAAAATGCTCAGTGTTGGTGATTTAAAGTGCAAGACTAATGCTCTAACCTAGAATACTATATAATACATGTGGTAGGGATTTTTTTGGTTTCTGGTCTCAGCTGCAGGTCTGTCAGACCATAAAAATTCATCTGCCATTAGTCTTATGCATACTGTCTATCATAAATATTTCTGAGGCTCAGACTTGCAGAAAACATTCAAATGCTAGAAAAGGAGGCCCTGTAATTACATAGAATAATAGACAGATATTTCACGTTTAGTAATAGAATCTATTTAATTTCATAAAATATAGATAACAGATATTAAAACTTCCTATTGTCTTATTTTTAGGCTCCACTTTTAAGAGACTCTGGGTCACTGATGTGAGTTCAAATCTCTGTTATTACCAAAGTCACCACTGTTCTGCATAGCTTACATGATGTTGCTAATTCTGGATAGGTCAAAAGTTAAGGTCCCGAAGTGATGAGCAGATCTGGCTAATCAAAAAGTTATCACAACAGTATGAGTGGATAGGTTTCAGCCTTGCCTTTAAATTCTCTGTCTTCAGTAGTTTTAGTCAAGTTCTTAGCATCATTGTTGTGTTAATTTTTATATGTGTATTTGCTTTAAAGTTCAATACGAGAAATAATTAGATTTATATATGCAGTGCTTGGTACAGCTGATAAAAAAAGCATTTATCTGAAAGTCAATAGTTCTGATTTAGTACAACCACCAAGGTGTTGTTCTATTTCTGTCTTTCTATTCTCTTGAGTACTTCCTGGGGGTTTTTTTGGTGATTGGTTTTTTGGTTAGTTTTTGTTTTTTTTTTTTTCTCTGTTAAGAAAGAATATTTCTCTTTGCATTAAAAAATGTCTATTATAGATTTAAAAATCATATTACCCTGGTTGCTAACTTTTACTGTGAAGAAATGAAAAATATAGTGCCCTTATTAGCAAGGTAAAGTATATAGCCTTTAATCAATATTAAAATGCACAGGTTTACTTGTTGTAAGGTTGATTTTTGTATGCTAATACCAGCAGACTGTTTTTCATCTGAAAAACCTAGTTAATATATGGAAGTAACCTTCAGGGTAAGAAAGACGAATGCATAGATTTGAAAATAAATCTGGAAAATCACCAAAGAATTTGCAGGAGTAAAGAAATTCAAGTCTTAAAATTTTAACTTAGTCTGATGAAAAGGGAAATGTAAACTGGTCCTTAATATTTGCAATGTCACGCAAGTTTTCCTATATTAGTATGAAGAGTCCAAAGAAAGCATGATCATAATATTTATTAATGTTGTTCCTGACTAAGTTCATTGGAACAAATACCGTGTTTATACATACAGGTATAAAAGTATTTTCTGAACATCTATATGGCACTTTAAATAATTCTTTGGAAAAAAATCAGAGGGAAAATCTGAAAATAAAAATAAAAATACTACATTTTAAAATCTGATAATAATTTCACTCATGTTGCATGCTTTATGCACAGTCATGTTCAATACCTACCATTAAAATATCTTCTGAATTTTAAGAAACCACATGCATCACATTTCCCCCAGACTTTGCTAATCATTTAAATCAAAGCTTGGTACAAAGTTGAAATAATACTTAACACAAAAGATACTTGAGTTTGACTATGAAAAACCTAGGTGCAAAATGATTTAATATATTCCTACTGTATTAAAACCCTATTTAGCTTGTTTGTTAACCTTTACTTAAACTCAGAAACTTCATCAATGTACGTTTTACTAATGTACATATAACATACATGTAATATTACATTTCTTTGCTTCCATTATGGAATCATACAATTATTAATATCCAAAAAAACATCCCCAGTAAAAAAAAAAAAAAAAAAAAAAAAACACAAAAAACACAAAAAACCCCCACACATGAATGTAGTTTAAATCTTTGATTACTTGTATAGCCATCATTTTCTGATTTTGAAGTACAGCATTAGAAAACCCTGTTACATTGTATTCTTTTAGGACATAAGCAAATTTAAAAAAAAAAAAAAAAAATATCTGTATAACTAACTCCAAAATACTTTTTAATTGTCCTTATAAGATGCCTTAGCTTTAGATTATAACTAGTATTACTGACTAAATGGGTAAAATGAGTCTGGTGCTGTGCTGCCTTATGCACCATGAAATTATGTAGAAGTTAAACTTGAAGACTTAGATATTACTATAAGAATAATCCCTGGAAGATGCTTTAGGTCTCTCTATAGAAAGAATCAAAAATCGTGCTATACTGTAAGCAGGCCTAAACATTTATGAAGTGGCACCTCAAGCCTAATGCTTTCTTCATTATGTTACCTTATAATGGGCTAACTGAGGATATAAAAGGTCTTGATCTTTAAGCTTCCATTTGCATGAGAATCTAAGTCAGGTTCATGCTTTTTTTTTTTTTTTAATTCAATATTAACTTCATTCAGATGTGCTAAGTGAAATTCATCCACTAGAAACGCTTGGAAATCACTCTTGTCTTTGCCCACTACATCTTCTCCTCCAGTGTTCCCTTCCAATCTGAAAATTTTAATTGTTTTTTAGGTCATGAGGCAAATATTCTTTATTCTTCAGTTCTAAGGCCTGTATTTTGGCTCTTCAGTAAGCAAAAGGCCTGCTATTCTTGGCAGTTTTCCAGTCTCAGACCCTGCCACAGCCCTGCTGATATTTGTGGGACTCCTCCTACCAACCCTGTTGCACCCACTGCACACAACCCACCCCTCCCAGGCGGCCGCTGCCTGGGTGCCCAGAGAAATCTCTTTAACAGAACATAGTATACTGTGATGCACAGTAAACTGTGAGGGAAAGATTCTAGTATTTACACAGGTCAGAATTGCTTTAAAAAACATAATTTTAAGGTATAGAGAAGTATTGTTGAATAAAAGTGTAAGAAAATTTATTTTCAAATTAGTCAAATTTATATATAAGCGCATTTGATCATGACCTAGCCCTAGCCCTCAACTAGCATCTAATTTATGTAATTACACAGCAGACACAAAGAACAAACAAAAAAACCCAACCCAAAACAAACATTAATTTGACATCACTTGACAACTACTGCCTAGAAATACACTGCTTGTACTGCAAGGTGAATATATCAAGGCTGAAAATGATACGTGTTTGGGGGCATTCATCTTCCACTTCCAAGACACACAAGCAGAATATCACTGTTCCATCTGGCTGATCTGCCAAAAGAAGGCACTTCAGTTAAGCTGATTGCCTGAAAAATATGCTACATCGGTGCCGCCTTGGTTATGTTTGTCCTGCTTATTTTTCTTCTTTTCTCAGGCTAGCAATGGATGATTCTGAAAGACCATGGCAGGACAGAAGTTTCAGATTCCTTTCAATTGCCTCTTGAAGCAAACATGACATTTTCTGTAGCCCAGTGACGAGTCTGGCTGCTTGTCATGTTGCAATTAGTGAAGCAGATGTGAAAGGCTTATTATCATCACCTGAGTTTTCAATTTAGCTTGAAATGGAATACCCCTAACTATGCAGGAATTTACTAGTTCTGTTCTCTTTCCCTAAATGCATATTAATTTCTATTATAGGTTACATCATTTTAACTTTAAAAATATTTTACTGCTCCTGGACACATTTTTGTTCTTGGGAAGTTAATGGCAGATTTGTCAGTGGGAAAAGAAGCATTTCCTATAATGTGATAATTATTTTAAGCCAAATCTTACTATGTAACAGGCAGTACTTCATTCCTATAGTATCACTTAATTAATTTGTCATAAGATATACTGATACAAATGTGTTCAATCCAATTTGCTATGTGTGGGTTTCAAATAATTTTCTATCTCATTGTCAGAGTTCTTCCCCATAATAAATTCAAAGCCCTATACATACCTAAGAGATTGTTAACTTTTAAAACACTTTTTAATGCGCTAGTCTGATGATTTCAGGGGCTACTTAAGTACAGGCTAAGTCCTTACTAAAGCACTACTACATAGGGAACTATGACTTACATCCCCACCAGGGTTTTACTAAGACATCTCAGTGAAACCTTCCTCAGGTGTTGCACTTTTGCACTGCAAAGAGGGAAACCACAGCGCTGCAGCAGAGAGACCATCACCACCGCACACCAGCATGGGCAATTTAGACAGGAACCAGATATACACAACCCCTGCATGACAGCCACAGTGAGTGGAAGGATTCCCATTAGGTAAGAAGCTGTAGAGCAGCCACTACAACACAGTTTTGTCTCTATTCATTGTCTAATTTCTAGTGAGTGGTTTGAAATATATATATAAAAAAAAAAAAAAAAAAAACAACAACAACCTCTAGAAATCAGATTGTTAGACTTTATATTTCAGGCAACAGGAGGCCAGGAACAAGATTCAAAGAGACAGGTCTAACCATCAATGAAATGTTAGTTACCATGTTGATGAAAGGACTGCAAGACACCAAGATGGAAACTGAGGAAGAGAGCTGCATTAGTTTTGTCACAGTCAAACCAAACAGTTGGCAAACAGAAATAACCAGAAACCTTTGCACAGAGAAGTAAAAATGAAAAGAAAAAGAAAAAACAAGTTTGGTTTGTTTTGACTTCACCTAATTCAGAAGAGGTATCTACATCTCTCTACTGTCTGTGGAGAGAAGCTATGGAACTAATTTAGATAAGATGCCTTGCATTTTAGGCAGCTCTATTGAAAGTAATCTTAATGAATGCTGAAGAAATTTACTCAGTGTTAAAGGGAAAAAAGAAGAAAATGTGAACAGAGATTACTGTGATATCCCACAATAATGCCTGCTGACATTAAAAAAAAGAAGAAGAAAAGGGAAAAGTAAAGGATGAAGAAGTCAAGAGAAATTATACATAAAGAGTAACTACTTGGACTATGTAGACATTCTTGTAAATTTATCACCTTTAATAGCATTAATCAATGTAATAATAGTTCCAAATAAGGTAATATCAAATAACACAAGAACAAACACTCTATACCTGTACCAGTGGATAAATTCAATGGTCTACATAATCTGAACATTTTTACCCAACAGTATGCATAAGTAATGCCTAGGCTAGCAAATAACATCCAAACCCCATACTTTTCCCAAGTACTGTCCAGTGATTTGTGGCTTCCTAAATCAAAGTGGTTTCTAAGAATTTAGAAAACTTCAGTACATTTATTCACTGGACTTGTCCAGTCTTTCCTTAAACCTAAGCATGCTTCCAGTATTCTCAACATTCTAAGAGGTGTTCCATAGTTTATATTTTTGAGCATCTATCTCATAGAACAGTAGAAAAAATGAAAGTTGAAAATTTAGTTCAACCACCTGCTGAAGGCAGGGCTGAGTTCAAGATACGGTCTCCTTTTGTGTTACCTGTTAGTTTTATCCAATGTCCCATACTTATACCATAGGAAAAGGCAGGGAAAAAAGTGATCCATATTCATCTCCTCAGGAGCAGTCGGTTATAAAAGCCCTCTGTCATCTCTTCTAGATCTTTTTTTTTTTTTTTTTTTTTCAGCCTGAAGAATTTGAAACCTACTTATAACTCACCTAACTGTTTTCCTACTTCTGAATATCTTTCTTGCCAATCTCTGAAACTTTTATAATACATTTATTCTAATACTTCTTTTCTACATTCTTTTTGAGACTGAAGGACAAAAAAATCCCTTAGTATTCAAGAATTAACTTTGATTTATAGATGGGAATAATTGTGTTCTAACATTTGGGAAAAGCAGACCAAAGACCAAAAGACTACTGATCAACATATACAATAAATGCATTATATTATATGGTTTTGGTTTAATAAAAATACATAATATTTGACAAATTTCAGGCATACTGGACTGATATAAAATTTTCTAGCTCCACTCCCTGTCAGAAAAATCATTCTAGAAACTGTCTTTGAGTCACTGAAAGAAACAGATAAAGAATTCTAATATAATGGCAACTAACAATAGTGCTTTAAGTCTTATGATATAATATCAGACCAAAATATAGCATGGTTGTGAACTCACATAGTTGCTCTCTCAGATTTGCTTTCCCATATACTCTTCCAAAGTTGTGAAAAAAACATTTTAATCACTAGAGTATATGTGAACAGTGCTAAGAGTGATTTAGAAATCACTGAGGCAGTTTTGCCAGCTGGTTTGGAATGCTTTTGTGATTCTACTGCTATGGTCCTTAAGCCTCATGCTCTGCTTGGTTTAGTACTAGCATGAATAAATGAGTATCATGGTATAAAGATACAAACCATGTGAACACATAAATAAAGACTTCCTTATCATTCTTTTTCCCAGAAAAAAAAATTAATAGTGTATTATGCTGTCATTTCCACCAAAACAGTAAATCTTCATTAGATAATCAGTCCAAAGCTAATGTATCATTTGGGAAAAAAAAAAAAAAAAATAAGATGACATTCATGGAATTGAGGTATTCCTCAATAAATAATAAAATATTAAAAAAAAAAAAAAAAAAGCTGCTAGGTTATACTTACAGTAAATGTTACTGAGTGCAATAGAAATAATGACCTGCATTAATTTTCAATTTGTTACATTTTCAAATCAAAACATGAAGTTAACAAATCATGTTATTTTTCCTTTGAACAAAATGCTAAATTTTATTATTCCAGTTCAGTACAGTGTCATCAATTTATTAAGTTACCGTTGCATATATCACTAGGGCCTCTATATTGAATGTCACAGTTATACTTCCTTATTCTACTTGAATGTTTTATCCACAGCCCGTGAAACTGCTATAGCAATTGCTGATCAGGAAGTAAATATTCAGTAAGTAAACACTGTAAGAGTGCCTAATTGAGAATGAGTGAAAGTCAGATGAAACTGACGCTAAGGAAGGCATGTTCATAGCAGCTTGATCAGCCGTGCTTGTCAGTTCTAATCCTGACTAGATCATTTATTTCTGAAAGTGTTAGTAATAGCAGATAGTAATTATTCCACGGTGAAGGAGAGTGCAAGGGGTCAGTTTCTCATTAAAAAAGGAGAATTAAACAAATCAGATTTAAAACATTTTT
The DNA here is from genome assembly GCF_023634155.1 of Falco peregrinus. NCBI lineage: Eukaryota > Metazoa > Chordata > Aves > Falconiformes > Falconidae > Falco > Falco peregrinus. Next base: position 5,429,588 of record NC_073726.1, on the reverse strand, counting down.
CATCTTTTATTTAGCATTATTTTAGAGCAATTACTTCCAACTAAGTTAAATAATATATGTAAAAAAGGAATTATTTTTATCCTGTATAGACAAAGAATGCCTTCATGTGATGAATTTGCAATACCAGATGAAAACATATTAAAACTCTTCTAGGCTACACCATGGTCAAGCATGTTGTAACATTAGGCCTATTTAAGAAAGAAAAAACTCCTTTCATCATAGCTGCTTCTGGTCTACACAGTAGGTTCCACAAAAATATTAAAGTAAAAATGTATTTTACTAAGATGAAGTTGTCCAATAAAAGTATTAATCATCTTGTCTATTATGGGTCAAAAGAGTGAAAAATTAATGGGAAAACTGCTTTAATACAGTTTCAGTTTACTTAGATTTTTAAAAGCATTGCCATGATCCATAATTCAAGAAAAATTACTAAAAATTAAACCACATGATTCATATAAAGTCCTCTTAATGTTAGAAGTCTAGTTCCATCAGGTTATAACTTTGTTCTGAGGCAGATAGTAGATGCTCAGTGTGACTATTGTATAGAGATGAAAACCATAGTCCTTTATTTTTTGTGAACTAGGGTAAGATCTAAGGATCTTCCCTACCAGAGAGGTTTGACATGTAAATAATAATAATCCATAATAATCACCTTTAAGTCCCATTATGTTTCATGCAGAAAATCAGAAATATTCAGAGACTTATCTACCTGAACTGTCTTATATGCCTATGTGGGCTTGGCCATACACATAGAATCATAGAATGGTTTGGGTTGGAAGAGATGATCTATTCCACCTACCTACTCTCCCTCCCTGCATCACCTGGATGCTGAACCAGATGTCCATGGCCACAAACTTATCTCATGGGATCAACTTGCTCAAAGCCACATTCAGCCTGACCTTGAATGCTTCTAATGATGGCATGTCTACAACTTCTCTTGGCAACCTGTTCCAGTGCCTCACCAACGTCTTCATAAACAATGTCTTCCTTATATCCAATCTACATGTACCCTCTTTCAATTTAAAACCGTTGCTCATTTTTCTCTCACTACAATGGGCTCTAGCAAAAAGTCTTTTCATTTTTATTACAAGCCCCCATTTAGTATTGATAAGCCACAATAAAGTCTCCCTGACCCTTCTCTTCTTTGGGCTAACCAATCTCAACCGTCTCAGTTTTCATCATAGGTTATAAGGAATTCTTATGGTAATTATCTCCAGACAAGCGAAAAATTAAATCAGGTTAAACCCATCATAATTTCTAGAGGAAAACCAGAAAAAGAGGTAAGCTGTTGGAGTCCAGTTACATGGAATGGACAGCCCTGTACATATTCAAAAGGGTCCCACTCATAAAAGCAACCACCACCTACCACTTGTGATCACTGAAATTTAGCATCTGTGTAAAGTTTTACACTCTGAATAACCTTGAATGTGTAAAATGGAAAGAAAATAACTAAGACAGGTTTGATTTCTTAAGAAGTACTAAAATACTTATGAAATTTAATGCAACTGGGTAAAATTTCCTACTGTGAATCTGTTCAGTTAAATATTCTAATCATATTGACAAATTAAGTCAAAATGCAAAATCTGCACTCCCAATGAGATCCACTCAGGGAATGATATCAAGAATGATCCTCAGCGATACTGTAGTTGAAAACTTGTGTCTGGAAAGAAAATAAATACTTGATCTGTCTGTTTGAAATACAGAAATAACAATGCTCACTTCTTGTATTTATAAAAGCATAATGATGTATAAGCAGAAGCGCTCTATATTTTTGTAAGTTAGATGTTAACTGTTCTCTACTAATTAAAATGCAGACAAACTCTCACTTAGATACAAGACCATGAATAACTGTGACACTTACCCAATTGCACCTTGCCAGTTCACCATTTAATTTCAGCTGTGAATACCATTTTGCGAATTGAATGTTTTTCCTCTAGCTGCAAATAAATGCATAAGGACTGTTTTTATAGCTATTTACTACTTTAAATTTCAGTATTCAGTGTTTTGTCATTTGAAGTTCAGTGACACATGACCTAACATATTAAACAAAGCAGCTACAATATATGATGAAATATTTTCCCCAAGTGTCCTTCTACACTGATATATAGATATTTTAATTTATGGAATTAAGTTAATGGCAAGTCAGATCTTTGAGCTTGTCTCCAGATCTTATGTCCTTTTATTTTTTTTATTTCACCGGGTCATTTGTTTTATTATGTGTGACCTGAGGAAAGAGTCACACTTTCTACAGATAAAATTACTGGAAAAAAGCATGATAAAATCATGTTTGCTCTACAATTCAAATACCAATTCATTACATAAGAGAGCAAAATAAATTACGTCTATTCCTATACAGTGCCCAAAGGCAATAAGCATTGGTTTTTTAACATATCCAGCCTTACATTCTTGCCTTATTTCAGACAAATATTAACCTTTTCAGTAAAGAATTCTCAGAGTGTTTTCACATGACCATAAATTATTTCTAAATTATGCTTCAGTAAGAATAGAAAGAGGTCCAGCTTATAGTTCATATCCTAAACCACTACTCCCTTTTGCTAACTTAGGGTGAATACAGTTAAACAGTTACAACACAAATAGATTATTGACAAGTGCATATATGTCCGGACTTTGAGAAATAATGCTGATCTACTGAAAGGCTATTGTTAACTTTTTATTGCATGTAATGTAGCTCACAGTTTAACCTTTCTTTAGCTATCTCCCTTCTATGATATACTTTTGTTGTAATTCCACAGCAAATGGTGCAGTTCTGAACAAAGCAATGCATGCAGCCCAGACAAAGGCACCTAAAATCATGTCAAAACATGATGCAGCTACTCAGACGGAGGCTTTTCGTGTCAGTCGAAAACCCTCTGGTATCTAAGAGCTGACAGGGAACAGGCAGCTACGAATTTGCAGCAAAGAAACTGTTGGAGATGTGGGCTCTGATAGGCACCTCAGGCATGTAAAATGACACTACGCCTATGCTCAGGCAAATGAAACCCCAGGTAGCTGCTTTAAGGTGACTCAGATCTCTCTCTCTCTGGGCTTCGTTGGCTGTATTTATGCCCTTTTTGAACATCTCCATGTCAAGGATGAAGACCCCTTGTGTGCAGACATCTCATGTACTCACAGGCCTTCAAGCAGGCCTACTCACGCGTGGATTGGAGGCCTGTCTCTCACACACATCATTAACCTCAGGTATTGTTTCCTGAATATATTTAAGGAATGTATTTCCTGAATATAATTAAGGAATTAATATTCCTTAAAATGGATTATTGGCAGAGAAAATGCTCTTGTCCCTCCACTGCCCACACCCACTCACCCTTTCAAATTAGATGTATGCTACAGCTAAGGCAGGATTGTACAATAGGTACTGGTATTTGAAATTAATTTCAGTGTTTTAACTCTGCTTAAGCATTTTTCATATTTTTTTCCTGTTATAGGATATGGAGCTCCAGGGAGCTCATCTGTCAGGTACAAATTAAAGAGATGCGGGATGGGGATTCAAAGGTAGTAAAGGGTCTCAGAACTACCAGTCCTTCTTAGGATTTGGTCAGCACAGTGAAAAACAAGAGTGGTGACAAAAATTTACTATCAAGAACACTAATAGATCTTTGTTAATAAAAAAAAAAGTAAACTAAACAACAAAAAAAGCTTTTTACATGCTGCTTAAATTCATTTTTTCAAGGGAAAAAACCGAAAAATAAAATAGTTGTTGAGTTTTCCTCTATTAAGCAATCACTTCCAAAAGTGGATATAATCAGAGGTATTTGAAGGTTACCAGAGCACTAAAACTGTTATGTTGGATTTTAACCTTGATCATATTTTTCAATATTGTATAAACATAATTAATTTCCTGAAAATGAACTGCATGTAAACACAAGGACTCAGAACAAAGGTAAAATAGTATAAAATGTCCCAAAGCTGATTTAAAGTGATTAATCATGATTGTTCCTAATTTCCACTGGAATCAGTTGAACTCACTGGTCAGATCATACCCATAAAATTTCCATCATAATGCAAGAGTTAAACAGATGAAAAAAAAGACTTCTTTTTACAACAATGACCCTGTATACTAAAAATAAATTAATTCGAAGCAACACTCCAGAGAGATGCATATTACCATAGCCAACAACATACCATCTCACTTTCCTATTCCCTAGTTGTTCAGTAGTAAAATGCATATTAGTATGGAGATTTTTTGCAATGGGGCACACACTTTTTGCTAATGAAGCAAGTCTGTCAGAGCAAAGGATGGAAAAAAGGGTAATTGGATCTTACTTGAAAACCTTCATCTTAAGTTGTGGTCTAGAACTGACAGGTTCTGTCAATATTTACAAAGAGATTTATTGCTATGCCGTATATGCTCGGAATAACACATATTTTTGTACCATAATAAAATAAATTCCATAGGGTTAATATCTTATTTTGAACTTCTTTGTGTATTTAAATTACAAGAAGATTATTTTTTAATTGAATAAAATTTACAATTAACTGCAGGTTTTGTTCTCTGCTTTCATTGAAAGAAAACAGATCATTATAAAAACTGTAAAACCTCATTATTACTTGCATAAATGAAAACCAAGTAGTGAAACTAACTAATAAAACATGTTCTGCCTATTTAGAGAATGCATTTTACTTATTTTTATAGTATTAGACCATAATTTAAAAAGCAATTAATAACAAAAGACAATCACAAATACACATCTTTAGTATCTAGGTTCTGCTAAATATCAACATTATATTTCATTCACAAAGAGATGGTCAGAAAGAAATCAAACCAGAAATGATATAATGATAAATAAGAGAAACATTGAAATAAGTGGAGGTTAATTTCTTTAACACTTATAGCGTGCCTCATGAGAGCTTTATGTTTCAACATTTTCAGAGCCAATAATTTGTTAACATGTTTTCATACGATGGGCAGTTGAATATCTCTATAAATGAACAATGGGTAACAGGAACCCATTTTCTAGAACTCTGTGTTTCAGGTTTATTTCCAGCATTTATCATGTTTTGAATATAAAGTTGAATCTTGACCTTTACACAGACAGTGGTAGATATGTGCTTATTTACATTTTCTTTTGATTTTTTTTGCCTTGAAATAATAAACAGAAAGGAGACCTAATTCTGAATATTAACTGAGATGTACTATATATGCTTAGAAGGGGAATTAGAAAATTTCAGAAAATCTTTGGAATTTGCATTCCTGAAATCTGTACTATCAATCAGCCACATGGTGAATAACTGCATGTCCTCCTCTGCTTCTATTTCTATTTCTTTTTTACTGAAGTTTTGTTCTCACTGAAGAAAATCATATGAAAATTTGGAACAAAATTATATTAAGGGACATCAATTAAATAAACTACGATGTTTCCTGAATAAAGCTCTCTGCTTCTAAAGAAATGCCAGTAACATCTGCTTAGTATCTCTAGGTTCTCAGATTTATAATTGAATGGGACCTTTTTTCACCCAATTATGTTTATGAAAATACCAAAATCTTGTTTTGGACTGCTAGGCTATATTAACTGTGACAATCCGAGGCTAAGCTATCTGAAACCCACTTCTTTGCTGAGAAATATTATTACCTGGAAAAGCCTGAAGATAAGCTATTTTAGGGAAGATATTTAAGATATGTACATGTATGAAAATCTATTTTGTATTTTAAAATGTAATTCCATACTGGTATTCAGGAGACATCTTGAGACAAACTCCTGTTTACTGGATCCTCTTGACTGGCCTGGTTTGCATAAATGAGTGTTGGGAATTGCACACCTGAACTTTCAGTGATTTAATACCTACATGCTATTTTGCCCCAGACTTAAATACCTATATGGCATTTAGGTAAGCTCTGCACACTTAGATTTCCAAATAATTACAGAAAAAGAAGAAGCTCATCAGATGGTATCCATATGTTTTTTATTCTAAATTTTGTTAACAGCACTGTCATTTTGTCTTTATTTCTCCCTAGATCTGCTCCAAGAAAGAAATAAACAACTTTTGCATATTTTCATTTTTAACTTTTAGCTATTTACATATTTTATATTATTGCTCTCAAGTCATAAGTAGATATATTCCATGGTATGTAAATATCACTGGATTCTGATCTCTGTTACATCTGAATAATAAATAACATAAGACTGTCTTACAATGCAAGCAACAGTACAAGCACAAGATGTAAAAATGATTGAGAACTGGAGTTTATGAGAACACACAACTAAGGGGAATAGAGGTAAGCAAAAATTAATCAGATATGTTTGTGAGGAAGCACAGAATAAATCTATGTGGGTTAGTCCATCAGGCACGTATAATTGTATTGTTTAAAAACTTGCATTCTGGCTTAGTTCACAAATGTGTTCAGGTCTTTGGAAGCTTGCTGTTTTCCATCTCCGTGAACTTATATAAAGCAATAATCTAGAGTGTTACTTAAAAAAAAAATATAAATCCAGCTCCATGTAGCAGATGTCTACTGTTTATCATACACAGTGTAAAGTGGATAATATCTAAATGTCATTTATTATACTCTCCATTAAGATAAGGAATAGGAGAGGGAGAGGAAAGTGAAGGCAAGAAAAAGACAGAAAACAAAATATTTCTAAATTTTTGACTGTTAGACCTAAAATTTTGTAATCCCAAGGACCGTTTTTCTTTCTATATACCTGTACTCCTGCAAACAGGGCAACACTGTTTCTCCTGCCCTACAGAGTACTGAAAACCATTCATTGTTTATGAAGTTTTTTGAAACTCCTCTCTAAAAGAAGCAAACACACTGCCTTAGAAGAAGACATAGTAGTTATCTCAACAAGCCTTGAGAGGGTAACCCGTATAACACTTGCTGCCCAGTTTACCACTGGCTACTGTTTTGAAGAGAAAAGCTGAGTATGTTGAGGGAGAACACATTGTAAATTCATGTCTCATCTCTATCAGCTGTTTTTGCTGATCATGGACAGTCAGCTAAGCATCTATAGACCCTGATTAGTAACAGAGCTGGAGAAAGTGGTTCTGAAGAATGAAAAATATGCTGGCAATGAGACAGGTCTTCCGGCTGGCCAGCCCATCAAAAATGGTGCTGAATGTATCTGACTGAAGAGGGCAGGTGATGAATCAGTGAGTCAGGGTAGCAGCAGAATGTGAAGAAATTGACAGTACTGTCACCTAGCTCTTAGTGGAAAGCAATTTGGTTTTGATGAATAAAAGAAATCATGCAGAAACTGTGGATATTTAATTAGAGGAAACCTCCCCAAAATACAAAATTGCGGTAAACTTTCAAAGATGAAATACAGATTGCAGTATTTCCACTGAAAAGTAAAATGAAAAAGCAGGAGGAAAGAGCACAAATGTCCACTGAAAATACCCATGACTAACTTCCTCCTCTCTTTCTTCCTGTCTCCCCCATCCCTTCCCTCTGTTTCCATCTCTCTATCCCCACTTTTATTTGAATTTTGTTACAGAATAACTATAATGCCCCACACTCTCAGAATGGAAGTGCAGCGAAATACTCCTCCAAGAGCAGGATTTCAGGAAGTTCAAGGACTGTACAGCTGGGGAGACAAAGAGAAACAAAACCAGTGAAAATCTAGCGGGAGGTCAGTGTTGGCCCAAAGAGACAGAGTAGAATCTGGGAGAGCAGGACTGGCCACTTCTGTTGCCCCTGAGAAAGCATGAAGAGAAGGAAGAGCTATCTGGTTCTGGTTTAGATGTAGCATGAATAGTTATAGTAGACTACACTCAAGAGTTAGACAGGTTGATTTCTTTTTATTTTCCTTCCTTTTTTTTTTTTTTTTTTCATTGACTAAAAAGAAACATGGTTTCTACTCATTATCCTCTGAAACACAGAAAAGATGGTTAGCTAAAATAACCTACAAATGAAACTGTGTAACTTTATATTTTCACTATTAAAATTAAGATGGATCAAACTAGCTCAACACTGATCATTTTGTACTGTGCAAAACTTCTTCTTTTAAACTTTATTTAGTTAACAGAAACAGGCTTTATTTGTCACCTGAATGGTAAAGTATAACAAAACTATCTCTCTGACTGTCAAGAAAGAAGCATTACAATAGGGAGACTGAATTTCGTATGTTCCATTCTTTCTTAATATAAAGTCATAGTGTTTTTAATTTCTCCTTCTCCAAAATCATGTATGGGTTACGTCAGCATACGTAAAGTATGATATATTGTTAATAAAGAATCCAAAAATAATTTCTCTTTTGGGACTTTCTTTCCCTCTATTTTATCAGTTATTTTCAGATTACATTTTGTTTCCTTGTCGTTTGGCTTTGATTGCACAGAGGGCATTGCAGTAACTTACTAGTTCTTTAAAAAGATTTGTTTCTTAATATTCCCCATTACAGAAACTAATTGTAGCTGATACTAGGTATATTAAGGTGGGTTTAGCTGGGTTTGTTTATATTTGCTGTAAATCACTTTCATCTATCATCCACCTACCAGTTGAAAACACCAAGAAATTTCTGGTACCATACACAGAATAAAATCTATTGTTCTATCATACAAAGATAAAAAAAAAGTAAAACATAGTAAACACTGCCACTTGGTCTAGAAAAAAAATGCAGCTACCGTTAAATTAATTCATAAAAGAAACAAAACCAAAAATAAACCCCCAGGCCAGTCAAAAACATTCCAGACAAAAAAATGTCTGACAAGCCTCAGTACTAACCCATTACAAAATAATTTCAAAACTTTTGGCCTTTTGGTATCAATTGCAATACTGAGTAATTGGGTGACTATGAGATGCTTTCAGGTTTGTTCAATTTCTATGGGGTTTTTTGTTCTGTTTCTGTGGTCGAAGGCCCTTGCAATATTTGGAAAATCGGTATAAAAATGGATACAGAAGGAAACAAACATTCACATCTGAAAGAGTAAATAATATCTACATTCTCTTTACCTCTTTAACCAAATAGTGAATAAAACAGGTGGTAAGGATGGGAGATCTCAGTTTTGTTTCTCTTTATTTTTTTTAATTGGTGACCCTGGGCAGGTCCTTCCTTTTTCTAGTGTCTGTATTTCTTGTCTGTAGTTTTAAGGTGACTTACCTGCCTTACTACTCCCTCCTTCTCTCTTTACTAACTGCAGTGTGATCTAGAGAACAGAACCTTACAACTCTTTATTTTTAATAGTATTATTATTGTTTTTGTGGGGAAAAAGAATAATCAAGGAATATGGATTTTTGTTGCTTTATCAGAGTAGTAACAAGCTCCTAAAAAGCTGCATCATAAACAGGATGTCTCTGATGCCTGTAAATAAAGTATTTCCTGTTTGGGGGCAGGGACAAGAACTAGCAATCAGAATTTTTTTGACTCTAAGTTTCTTTAGCTTTCTATTAAGCCTTCCTCATGAAGTTCTAGAAAAGATGATATCTAGAGTACTGTCTGAGAAAAGATGACAAAATGGCAAGGAATAAATATATGCTTCTATACAGCTAAATAAAAGGAAATACTATATATATGTATTTTAATTCATTTAAGATTGGAAAGTGCAACAAAATATCTGTCAGTCTACATATAAGCATACAGCTGCCTACATATAAGTACAGAATCTATACAGTGCAGATTATAGACTACAAACACAAAGAAGGGGAATGGTGTAACGGACACAGTAAATAATGGAAGTGATTGAGAAAAGAAGAAATACTACACAATATTTCCTGCAATTTATATAAAATACTTTATGCTAGAGTACAGATTCGTTATTCTAAAATAATTACATACTTATCTATCAACGCTGTTTATAGAAAAACCCCACCAAACTAATTAACTATTCTCCTTTTAAAACTAAATCGTCACATGACTTTCCTTTGAGTAGCTTATGGCTGTGCGGATGTGTGGGTGCATATATGTGTGAAATCTGTGATAGGATCTTCTACTTAGCTCCAGTAAAATATCTAGAGAAACCAGTCCACTCTTCTGTTTTCCAAGTGGAACTGTTCTGTGGAATAAGAATTAGGTGTCATTGACAGCTGCACCAATTGATAAAGACTGCAATTATGCACAAATACATACCTCCCTAACCACACCTGCCATTAGTGTCTGTCTCCCCCTGGCAATAAATAGGACTCCTCTCTGGTTAAAAATGCATTTGTCATCCATAACTATGGTGACACTGGTTTCTCTTATTTTGCTGTTGTGCAAACCTGCATCTAGGGAAACTGAGTGGCACTGTACCATACTGAAGGAGCACGCGCCAACTTAACCTCAAACAACATTTGGCTACTTATGATGTATTCCGAAACTAATATTATGCAAAGCTATTATATTATATGAAATTTGCAAAGAACACTGGTGCTGATTCAATTTTAACTGGAAACTGGCAAAACTCTGGGTATCTAACAGCAAAGATCAGACACATAATTTCTTTTAAATATATTATTTTCTTCATTAATATATGTAAAGTGCTACAGGCTGATTACATTAATATTTACTAGCAGAGAACTTCCAACAGGTGGAAATCAGGACAGCGGGGGGTGGGGGGGTGGGTGTGTGTGTGTATTGGAAATTAATGTTTCACAGGCTTCTCATGTTTTCATTAGCTTGTTTCTGCTGTAGAATTCTTGAAGATTTTATTTTTATTTTACTTTGAAGTGCTAATAATTTCTACACAGTTAACTGGTCTTGAATGTAACTTAAGTGAGGCATAATGTATGCATGTACATTCAATCCATAATAAATTGGATTTCAAGGACATTAATCACCTGTATTTCTCATCAGCACACGAGTAGGTTGTATTCAATACTGTACCTTTTGTTCAGGGAAGATAGCAGTAGCAGAAGCAACTGTCAGAAACTGATAATGATTCAAATTGTGCTATTGTGAAATTAAAACAGTCCAAGAAAAACTAAGGGAATCAAAGACCGACTAAAGTCATGATCCTGCTGGAGCTACAATGACAGAAGCAGCTTAATAAATCTCTCATACTGTTACTTATTATAAATTAAATAAATAATTTGGATTTCTCATATGGTATTAGCATTCTTCCCTTTCTAAAATGAGCATAGCTGATATATATGTCAATAGCTACACCTCTTGGGAATACACGTCTACTTTTCCCACTGGGTGCAACTGTTTGATCAAATTCAGGCAATCAAAATCCTGGAAAAATCTTGAAAATCAGTAGCTGAAAGAAGCCGTTAATTGAAATGAAATCTCAGGTTCTTTAGGAAACATGAAACATATTTTATTAAAATGCCTGGAGCACAATTACTGTGGTTTTAGTATGGATTACACAAAATTAAAGATCACATGAGGAAATAAATAAAATAACTTAATTTTTAATTCTTTGAAGGATTTACAAAAGTAAGAGCACGATAGGATAACAAAAAAAATACTGACCTATAAAAGTAGAACATACTTGTTGAATAACAGATAAATGTTTCAACACCTTATTCATTTTGAGGATGTTTGTAATTTGAAATCCAGTGATGAAGAGACTTGCGCCTAACATTAAAATATTTCACAGATGGAATATCAGGTACTTTTTTCTTCTTCCTTGTAATAAAATTAGCTCAGTTTGAATGGTTTCAGTTACTTCTCAAAGCATAGTCTAATTTTACTGTCACTGTGCAGAGGAATGAGGCTGGGTTAGTTAGCATTGATAATATACAGCTGTGGGTTGGCTTCAGGGGTGGTGGGTTGGCTGATGTAGATAAGGTGCAGGTGTGGCTGGTTCTGTTAAGTGGTTGAGAGCCAATGGAGAGAGCAGTTGAGGAAGAGAAGGTGAGAGGAGGAAGAAGCAGAAGGAAGAGAACACGTGCCCTGGATAAGCAGAGGGACTGGCATGAAGAGTATGTTGGTATGAGATGGTAAAAGACCTTGTTGCAGCCAGTAGTTTGGAGAGTACTGCGACATCACTGGAAGCAATGGCACTTCCACCACTTACTTTCAGAGGATAATATCAGGCTAACATGAGTATTATGGACATACTGACTTAACAGTCTAACTCCTTGAAACAGCACAGTTCAAGTGGCAACAATAGTATTTAAACAATGATAGATGTTCTAGTACAAAATAAAAAATGGCCTCTAAAATCTATGTACTTAAAATACAATACCATCAGAGAAGAATGTATGATAAGAATAAGAACGAAACAATAAGAACAGCAGATATGAGGATGCTGTGAAAAGAAGCAAAGACTGCAAGTCAAAAGAGATTATGTGAAAAACAAGTTATCAGAAACTCAAAAAGAAACATTATGATATTATTATGATATTATGATGATGATATTATAAATCTTCCATTTTATCCAGATTACCATACACTAGTCACTTTTATAGTATTTGAAACTCTGCTTTTGATTTTTTTTTATAATGTGAAATTTCACATGAATTCTGACAATACAATATCGGTTTGTTTAAATTTTTTGTATAAATTCTTGACATTTGTAAGCACATTCCAAAAATGTACCACAGCTATGTAATTAGTTACCTTACATTAGAGACATAGTATTATTTTTTATTATAACATGAAGTAATCTTTCCCATTACTCTTCAGCATCTTATAAATTGCATATAATTTTCTGATTTCTTTACAACAAAATATTTCTAGAAAATCCAAAATCGCATCATGCCTCATTCTGAAATACATTCCTAAAACTTGCTTTACCCTGAAAAGGAGCAACTGACTCTCCTAGATCAGATAAATTGCCTGAAGGCAAGAATAACAAATCCCTACCTGCCTCAAAGATATGTATATACAAAGTCTAGATTTTATGCGACACTGCAATTCACTATTTCAAGAATTGGGTTTCCAGATTGCTTTAAACCAAGATATCACTCGAAGCCTTGAAATAATTGTAAAGTTTAGCTACAATAGTGTAATACAACTTTCATGGTCCTTTTGGACAGTATCTTCTAGTATTCTAGGGCAGAAATCTTTTGGAGTCTTGTTTGGAAGCAGAGTACTGCTCTCTCAAGCCTTTCTTAGCAGAGGCTGTGCTGGCACAGGACAGTTGGTTTGGCAGGGAGGTGGAATAGTAGAAAAGAATCAGTAACAAGAAGGAAACAGAGTGGGGTACAAAATTGTCAAAGACAGATTCAAGATCAAGAAAAAGGGAAAAGTTTGGTAGGAAGTAACAAATAAAAATAGGAGCAAAGAAAAGAAAATGAAAAAATTCTAAGTGTTTTACAAAACAGTATTTTTTTTAAAAAAGTATTTTAATAATATTTTTTGCCTGCATTTATTCTGTTGATGGATTTGTAGGGGTAATACACCATCTCAGGCACAACTAATGAGTGTTCTTTGTATTTTTATATATATATATGTGTGTCTATATGAATGTGTGTCTATACATATGTAACTATACCATTCTATATACTGACGACAGTTCCACTTTCCCTATGAAGCTATCACTAGCTCTTATTTATTCTTTTATTTAATTAAAAATTAGTGGGGGGGGGGAAAGAAATTTTGATCATTGCGTCTTATGAGGGGGTGCGAAAAATTCCAAAAAGATAGTCACACATCTCTTAACATCTCATACATGTGATGGTGAGGTTAAAGTAAAAGTCCTCCAGGCATTCACCCAAAGCACACAAAAATGAGGAGGAATTCTTCACTAAAATTCAAGGAGTTCTGGGTGTAAGACAAAAACAAGTTTTCACATAATCATGTGCATTTGAAGTTGTCTGTAGTCTTAAAAGTCAACTTTTCATTAGCCTAAAGTATAATTTACTGGATCAGAAACAGTAAGGAGAAAAAAGTATAATAGTCTTATTATATAACTACTTGGAACACGCATAGAATATTTCCCCTATAGAATTTCCTTTTTCAGAGTGAAAAGCCTTATCGGACCATGTTTTATGACAGCATGGAAGCTAACATGAACTGATTTTACAGGAAAGAGAAAAGCAACATGACATGGTCTCAGCCTGTTGTATTTGTTACCTTTTGAGCATATTGCTTTTAAGACAAATTGATACAGAAATAAACAAAAGGATTTTAAAAGTATAGCAAAAGTGATATATGTTTTTGTCTCTGGTATTGACTATTGCTGTAACCTCAGTTCTGGAGATTATAAGGCTTATTCAAGTAATTCATTTGATGGTGTTCAATGAATTGGCAAGTCAATGAGTGTCAATTCACAAGGGAAAATGGATACATTAAAAGACTATCTTTTTTTTATTATTCTACTGTTACTGGAAGTAGTAGAAGCTGTACTGATAGTAGTAATAGAAGGATATTTTAAAAAGCAATTATTTGGTGTGCGTTCTATACTGTTATTCTGTTCTTGTGTGTCTCTGTCTGATACAAGCTGGTATTCAGATATACCCATCTAGGTAAAAAAGGTGAAAATCATGCATAATACATTTAGATAATATGAAGCCATTCTGAGGAGTTTCTGAATTTACATTTTAGAAAGATAAAATTTAAGACAAAATGGTTCTAACAGAAATGAAACAGCTTAATTGGCACTGGTCACTTAAGGATGGTGTAAATTAGAAAATTAGAATGTGGATGCTGCTTAGAAAAAATAAATCTACATAATTTTTCAAGAATAGAGAAATACCTTCTACCCACACTATGAACCAGTCAGATAAGAGCCAGCCCTGAGTGTCAAGGTAGCAAAACTAAAAGACCTTGTGGGAAAAAGGCGCAAATCTCAGGTGAGAGCTAATTTGTGTCAGAGGAGCTTGAAGCAGGCAAAGCCAGCTCCTGTGCTTCCTGCACTGCTGGAAAGACATGTGTGCCAGCAGTGAGCTGTTCAAGCATTACAGGAATCATGTGGTAAAGAGGATGGTCCACCTGCGTGAGCCATAGCAGAGCCTGGGCTTTACACTCAGGGCAATTAGTGCTGGCTGCTGCAGCGAAAACGAACAGTGAGGAGGCACCAAAAAGGAAGGGTACAGGGATGGAGGAGGAAAAGGAAGACAATGTGGACTTACATAAACATCAGAAAATACTACTGTAGATTAAATGTACTGTAGAAACTCAAGCGCAGCCTTGGCTGCAGTGACCATGAAATGGTGGAGTTCGAGATCCTTAGGGCAGCGAAGAGGGTACACAGCAAGCTCACTACGCTCGACTTCAGCAGAGCAGATTTTGGCCTCTTCAGGATTCTGACCAGTAGAATACTATGGGATAAAGCCCTGGAGGGAAGGGGGGCTCAAGAAAGATGGTTGATATTCAAGGACCACCTCCTCCTTGCTCAGGAGTGATATGTCCCAACAAAGGAAGTCAGGCAAAATCACTAGGAGGCCTGCATGGATGGACAAGGAGCTCCTTGACAAACTCAACACACAAAGGAAGCCTACAGAGGGTAGAAAGCAGCCCGGGAGGAATACAGAGAAATTCTCCAAGCAGACAGGGATCAGGTAAGGAGAGCTAAAGCCCTATACAATTAAATCTGGCCAGGGATGTTAAAGACAACAAGAAAATCTTCTATAGGTACATCAGCCATAAAAGGAAGACTAGGGAAAACATGGGCTCTCTCTGGAAGGAAATGGGAATCACCTGGGACATGGAAAAGGCTGAGGTACTCAATGACTTTTTTGTCTCATTCCTCGCTGGCAACTGTTCCAACCATACCACTCAAGTTGCAGAAGGCAAAGGAGGGGATTGGGAGCACGAAGAACCGCCTGCTATAGGAGATCAGGTTCAAGACCACGTAAGGAATCTGAAGGTGCACAAGTCCATGAGACCTGATGGAGATGCATTCATGGGTCCTGAGGGAACTGGCAGATTAAGTGGTTAAACAACTATCCATCATATTTGAGAAGCAGTGGCAGTCTGGTGAAGTTCCCTCTGATTGGAAAAGGGGAAACGTAACTCCCATTTTTAAAAAGGGAAATAAGGAAGACTCAGGGAACTACAGGCTGGTCAGTCTCACCTCTTGTGCCTGGCAAGATAATGGAGCAGATCCTCTTGGAAACTATATAAAGACACATGGAAAATAAAGAGATGATTGGTGACAGCCAACATGGCTTCACCAAGGGAAAATCATGCCTGACAAATCTGGTGGCCTTCTATGACAGGGTTACAGTGTTGGTGGATGAAGGAAGAGCAACTCATGTTATGTACCTCGACTTGTGCAAAGTATTTGATGCTGTCCTGCACAACAACCTTGTCTCTAAATTGGAATGACATGGATTTGATGGGTGGACCACTCAGTGGACTAGGAATTGGATGAATGGTCACACTTAAAGGGTTATGTTCAATGGCTTGATGTCCAAGAGGACACTAGTGAGGAGTGATGTTCCTCTGGCATCAGTACTGGGATCAGCACTGTTTTAACATCATTCTTGGTGACATGGACAGTGGGATTGAGTGTAGCCTTAGCAAGTTTGCCAGTGACACCAAGCTGTGTGGTATGGTTGACACACTGGAGAGAAAGGATGCCATTCAGAGGGTCCTTGGCTAGCTTGGGAGGTTGGCCCATGTGAACCTCATGAAGTTCAACAAGGCTAAGTGCAAGGTTCTGCATATGGGTCGGGGCAATCCTGAGCACGAATACAGGCTGAGTAGAGAATGAATTGAGAACAGCCCTGAAGAGAAAGACTTGGAGGTGTTGGTGGACGAGAAGCTCAATATGACCCAGCAGTGTGTGCTTGCAGCCCAGAAAGCCAGCCATATCCTAGGCTGCATCAAAAGAAGTGTGGATAGCAGGTGGAAAGAGGTGATTCTACCCCTTTACTTGGCTCTCATGAGAGCCCACCTGGAGTACTGCCTTCAGCTTTCGGGCCCCCAACACAAGAAGGACAGGGACCTGTTGGAGTGAGTCCAGAGGACAGCCACAAAGAAGATTAAAGGGCTGGAACACCTCTCCTATGAAGACAGGCTGAGAGAATTGGGGTTGTTCACCCTGGAGAAGAGAAGGCTCTAGGGAGATATTATTGCAGCCTTCCAGTACCTAAAGATGGCTTATAAGAAAGCTGGAGAGGGACTTTCTACAAGGGCATGTAATGATATGACAAGTAGGAAAGGCTTTAAAATGAAAGAAGGTAGATTTAGATCAGATGTAAGGAAGAATTTCTTTACTGTGAAGGTGGTGAGGCACTGGGACAGGTTGCCCAGAAAAGCTGTGGATGCCTTCTCTCTGGAAGCATTCAGGACCAGGCTGGATGGGGCTTTGAGCAACCTGGTCTAGTGGAAGATGCCCATCGCAGGTCCCTTCCAACCCAAACCATTCTATTACTGATTCTATTAAATACACTGACAAATAAGAACTGGGTTGTGTTTTCAACTGAAGATCAATTGATAGTAAAGCTTCCTTTTGGCCTTAAAATCTCAAGTAAATTACTAAAAAAAAAAATGAGACCTAATTCTGAAAATATGCTTGTGAGCAATATCAATTACATGAGTGCATGAATACATGTTCTGTGGGATTATACCAATGCTAGCAGTACCACAAATGTCCAAAGTTCATAGTCTTATCATCCATGCAACGGTTGAAAAACACTTCTGCATGGCTGAAATGTTTAAAAAAAAAACTCTTTCAAATTACCCTATTTTAATAGTTCCTAAAATGACCTGCCTAAAATCAAGCCAGCTGTGAAATAGAGCTATACAATCTGACTTGGTTCATTCTGTTTATGCACAAAATAATAATAGCTTCTGTACTGTCATTATTTGATGTTAAAATTTTTTCTTTGTGTTCTTGCTTTTCTTTTTCCTCTTATCAGAAATACTTAAAGCAAAGTCCTCACTGACCTACCTTGTCATTTAAATATATTCTAGACCTGCATTTTCTCATCTTACCCTACAGGTTTTTTGTTGTTTTTTTTTCCTTTTTCTCTCTGTAGTTTGTTGTAGGGTTTTTTCATCTCTTCCCTCAAAGATTCACTAAGAATCTTCACCTGTAAGCATGGAAACAGCAAACAAAGAGCTCTCTAGACAATAAACGAAGTACAGTTTTTCAGATTTATCTGTTCCTTAAAGTTTAAAGTAATTGTTAGAGTGACTGTAGTTACCATGCTGTATATAGACAGTGCAAAACAGAACAGATTCCATTTCAAGCAACGCTATCCTTCTGTGGTTTTCATGACACAGATAGAAAGAAATCTATGATATTTCCATATGCTTTTAATGACAAATTTTGGTTCATATTTTGTGATGATGAAAAAATATAAGGATATATAATTATTTTCTTTGGAAACAATATATTTTTTGAAAATTCTACATATTAACTTAAATATTATTTAAAAATATCTTTAGGATGGATTTGTGACTTTACTGCTCATGTAGTCTATCTGAGCCACAGTTTATTTTAAGGATTCTCATATATAAAAATTTATCATAATTACAATAACGTCAATGGAGTCACTTTGATTTCTTGGAAGATAAGAAAATGATCCACCCCATTTTTGTCTGAGTTCATAGTAATTATTGGAAGATATGAACTATCATTTTTAGGGACTATTATAATGAAGTTATATTTTTCCTAAGGTTTTTTTTTAAGATATGAAGAACAAAGTTTAGGGCCCAGTGAAGTTCAGGTCATTATACTTAGATATTAAAAAGTCTTCTTTATTTGAAGGCTCTGGGAAAAAAAAAAAAAAAAAAAAGCAAAAAAAAAGCAGCTCTTCTATTGATTCAATTTGTGGTTAAACTTAAAATTAAAATCCATTGCAAGTCTTCAATATGGAAAAGTGGATTTTTATAGAAAGAGTCAGAGAGAACACACCTCAAGAACTTTAAACTAAAATAAATTCTACTCTGTGACCTTCATATATTAAAGTTAGTAAGAGACCTGTCATTACGTTTTGGTGATATAATAATAGCAGTTCCTTTCTGAGCAAACACTCTATAAAAGCGGTAATATTTTTCCAAAATTTCTTTTCCTATCTTAAGCTACCTTGTCTACCCTGGATATTGTTTCATCTGCAAGTACTTCAAGATATTACATAAGCAGATAAATTAGCTATAATCTCTGCCCCCAAAGAGTTTCATTACACAAAACTATAATGATATGAGAGAAGGCAAAACAGAAGAAAGAATGTGCAGTGGATAAGGGAAGAGAAGGAAGAAAATCAACTATGAAAATCCTCACTTAACAGTGCTTTGCATAACTTCCTATTTAGTT
Organism: Falco peregrinus; assembly: GCF_023634155.1. NCBI lineage: Eukaryota > Metazoa > Chordata > Aves > Falconiformes > Falconidae > Falco > Falco peregrinus. The sequence continues at coordinate 5,410,559 of NC_073726.1, read as the reverse complement.
AGATTTTTATCTTTCACAGAGGAATAGTAAAATAAAAAAACAGATGGGAGCCATGGAACAGATGAGAAAGTTATGAACGTGAGTAGGAAAAAACGATATGTAGCCAACAAGTAAGGACAACTGAGGGAAGGACATGTGAAATGAAATGTGTGCCTTTAAGAGGTTTGCAAGAAAACCAGCTGCAGTCAGTGGTGAGGGAAAGGTGCAAGATACACAAAGCTGATCCGTATGAATTAAGAATCCACAGCTTTGAGAGGATTCTGATCACAAAACTGTTGGGCAGAGGGGAGAAAGTCTGAGGAGAATCATCACATGGCTGTGAAGATATAGAGACAGAAATGAAAAAAAAATTACATTAATATAAAATTACTTTGGGGTTTGGGGGATATTTGTTGCAAGGAAGAGAACCGCACTGTCAGAAGGGCTAACTTCTTATGAACATTAAGAGATTCAGAAAAACAGGCAGTGCAAGTTAGTCTGCTTTCTTCTTATTGCTGTTTTGCTTTCTTTACTCTTTCTTCAAACTACCTTTCCCGACAGAAATGAAGGTCTCCTGCTCTGAAGGAGGGATGCTCAAATATGTTGTGAAAACATCTGTGGAACTATCTGAGGGGGAGTGTTTTGAGAGGTATTTACAGCACTACAGAATTAGCTAGCAAAGCATCATTGTATTAATATATCTTCTGTTCACAAGCCTTCTTTGGATTATTCCTTGTATGTCTTATATCATTTTATAATTGACCATTAAGGAAAGCAGTGGAAAATGTAATCCCTTTTCTTTGCCTTTGCCTTCTCTCAAATCACCAAGAACATTAAACTGCTTTTTGCCTTGACTATATACAGTGTAAGTCCCGTGGCATTATACAAAATCCAGCCATGGAAAAAAGCTGGATATTTCTATATCATAGAATCACAGAATTGCTGAGACTGGAAGGAACCTCTGGAGACCATCTTCTCTAACCCCCTGCTCAAAGTAGACTTAGCAAAAGCAGGTTGCTCAGGACCGTATCTAGCTGAGTTTTCAATACCCTCCAAGGAGAGAGACCACAACCTCTCTGGAACACTTGCTCCAATATTTGAACACTTAAAGTAAAAAAAGGTTTGTTCATATATAGAAATGAAAATATCTTGTTTCATTTTCTTGTTTCTTGTCTTATCCTTGGATATCACTGAGAAGAGTCCAGCTCCTTTTTTATTCCTCACCCATAAGGTATTTATACACATGAGTAAGATCCCGCCTGAGCCTTTTTGTCTTCAGGCTAAACAGATCCATGTCCCTCAGCCTCTGCTCATACTACAGGTGCTCCAGTATTTTGATAGTTATCATCAAATATTATTATCTTTGTGTCCCTTCATTGGACTTTTTCCAGTATGTCCATGTCTGCCTTGTACTGGCAAGACCAGGACTGGGCAAAGTATTCCAGATGTATTTCTCAAGTCCTGAACACAGAGGAAGAATCACCTCCCTCAGCCTGCTGGCAACACTGCTTCTCCTGCAGCCCAGGAGGCTGTTGGCCTCCTTTGCCACAGGGCTGGACAGTCAGCTTGGTTTTTGCCAGGATGCTCAGGGTTTTTTTGCAAAGCTACTTTCCAGCTGGCCAACCCTCAGCAGGTACTGCTGCCTGGGGTTATACTTGATATTTCCTTTTGCTGAAGTTCACGAGGCTCCTCTCTGCCTATTGAGGTCCCTCTGAATGGCAACACACGTATCTGATATAACCAGCGCTCCCGGTTTTGTTGCGGGTGCAGTATGTCCTGTCATCCACATCGTTAATGAAGTGAGAAAGTATTGGTCCCGGTCTTCATCCCCGGGGCACACCATTAGTGACTGCCTTCCAGCTGAATTTTGTGCCACTGATGATAACCCTTTGATCCTGGCAGTTCAGACAGCTTTCAGTTCATTTCACTGTCCAACCAACTAGTATGTTGAGCCAATTCACCAGATTGTCATTGAAATGTTATGACATTGTGGAAAGCCTTGCTAAAGTCAAGTTATACAACATCTACCACTCTTCCCCTCATCCACTCTGCCAGTCATTTCAATATAGAAGGTGATTATCAGGTTGATTAGGCATGATTCCCTCTTCATAAATCTATTCTGACAACTCCCAAGAGCCACCTTCTCCTTCATATGTTTGGAAAAGGTTTCCAGGATTATTTGTTCCACCACCTCCCTGTGGATTGAAGTGAGGCTCAGCAGCTCATCAGAGGATCACAAGATCCTCCTTCTTACTCTTCCTGAAGATAACAGTGACCATTACTTTCCCCCAAACTGCAAGAACCTCCCTCACTTGCCATGACCTTTAAAAAATAATAGAGCGTGATCTTACAATGCCAAATGCCTCAGCACTCATGTGTCCCCATCAGGTCCCATAAATTTGTGCCTGTCCAGTTTGTTTAAACATTGCTCAGCATTTGTCAGGGAGCCATGAATTTTGATAATGCCATGACCTCACACATTTTCATATTATCCTGTGTTTGTGCAGTATGACTGTGACCGGCCACCATTTCCATTTTACCAAGAAGTATGACAGAAAAGGAACGCACATGGAGCAGCTGCCAGTTTTGGCAATGCCATACCCCACACACTTTAATATGTCTCTGTGGCTGGCATTTCCATTTTTGAAACTGTCATAACCCTTTTGGTCCCTGGGCAGCCTCTTATTCACTGCCTACTTTCCTTCAGACAAGGAAATGCTCATATCTGAAAATACACAGAATTACATGTACCCAAATATATATGGCAGTGCCTAAATATGTATGAAAATTGTAATAATTACACAGTCATACTTTAGATATATAATTATATATAGCTATGCATTTGTGTTGCATATATACAGATATAAAAGTTCATTATATGGATCCATATAGATGCATGTATAAAATGTAGAAAACATTCTACAGTAAGAGATAATGGGATGAATAATTAAAGCTTAAATGTGAATAGAAAGTAATTAAACAAGGGCAGAAGGCTGGTTTGGGGCACCTGATGTTACAAGGCTGCTGAGATCTTCAAAGCTGTTCCTCTTGAATCATGTTCCTTGTTGAATTCAGTTCCTCAATGAATTGTTCCCAACAACATGAGGCTAGACGGATTAACGTTCCAGAAAGTCTACTTAATATTCAATTTAGTTACTTTACGTACAACATATATCTATCTGTATGCGTACTATGTTGGCCAGACTTCTGAGAGGCTGAAAGGAGGAGTTCTCTCAGCTGAAAGACGTTACAGGGTCAGAAACAGATTTAGAAGTCAATGTCACCAGGTAGGAGCTGTGTGTTGAATGGAGTGTGAGCTGACCCTTGCTGCAGTGCCCAATCTCAGACCTGGTAAAGGGTAATGTCGTGGTTTAACCCTGGATGGCGACTAAGCCCCACACAGCTACTCACTCACTCCCCCCACAGTGGGATGGGAAGAGAATTGAAGAAGTAAAAGCAAGAAAACTCGTGGGTCGAGAGAAAGACAGTATAATAGGTAAAACAAAAGCTGCTCATGCAAGCAAAGCAAAACAAGGGATTAATTCACCACTTCCCGTTAGCAGGTGGGTGTTCAGCCATCCCCAGGACAGCAGGGCTCCATCACGCATAACATAATTATTACTTGGGAAGACAAACACCATCACTCCTAATGTCCCCCCGCTTCCTTCTTCTTCACCCGGTTTAATCAGCATGACATCATACGGTATGGGATATCCCTTTGGCCAGTTCGGGTCAGTTATCCTCTGGTGTCCGCTCCCAGTTTCCCATGCCCCTCCAGCCCTCTTTCTGGCAGGGCACAAGAAACTGAAAACTCCTTGACTTAATATAAACATTACTTAGCAACAACCAAAACCATCACCAGCTACTAAGACGAAAATTAACTCTATCCCAGCTGAAAACAGGGCAGTGGACAGACACATCCTCCTGTTGGAGGCTTATGTCATCACTTCTGATGGTGTAGGGTGACAAGCAGACTGATGAAACTGGCCTGGGATACAAAAAACACTCTGTGAATGATCATTAGCTAGTTTTATCCAAAGCAAATGTTTTATTTAATCCTTTAAAAAAAAAAAATCTTAATCTGTTCTTTACACACACACACACACACGCGCATGCATGTGCGCACACAAAAGCAACCCAAAAACTCCCACACCAGCACCACCAGAAACAACCCCCCCCAACAACAGAAAACAAAACAAACCTTGGAAGTCACAATGAGGCTTTACATACAGAAAGAAATTTCAACTGTATCTCTGATACTGTTAGAGAGACATCAGCTGTCTAAGGCACAGTTCTCAAGGGAGCTGCAAGCATGCTACAGGTTTGACAGTGGTCATAATTTAAAAATTATTTATAAGTACATTCCTGTATGTTTTAAAAAACCTAAACAATACTTGTGTTTCCCAAAGGATTTCTTTACTGTATTTCAATAAAGGCTGAGTTTTTAGTAAAGCTTACTCTAAACAAACCACATACTGTGATTTCAAACATGTTTTTTGCATTAAATTTATCATTGCAGTGATTTAGTTGGTTTTCTGTAAATCAGATCCACAAAATATAACAAGATCTAAAGTGTACTCTTTATATTTATATGGTAGCAATGGTGTGCAAGAAGCCCGTACTGTGTCAAGGAGATATAACACCCCTACACACTGTGCAGAAAGATGCATCCCCTGAAGTTTGAGCTATTAGGTTTACATGGGAGAGCAAGTATGCTGTTGTGGAATATTAACAAGACAAGATGGCAACAGGACATTAGATTCCACAAAAGTGGGGAACTACAACAGAAGCAGTAAGGAATGAGCTACAAAAGAAACAAGGGACATGCCCTTTGTCTACCATAGGGCAACCAACAGATCTCACACCCCAGAGTAACACATGAGTTGCAAAATACTCTTACTTGCTCTTTTATTTGTCCAGTGCTAGAACCTTTAGCCATTTGTTGAGTGAAAATCATTGATGATTAAAAAAAATGTGAAAATGTTGTCAGGGAGTTGGTGAACACAGTTATGATATCACAAACAAAATTTACATGTATCAGTGCAATACACTCCAAACACAGCAAATTAAATGTGCAATAATTGCTATTGTCAGATAAAGCTGATTCTGAATTACAGTACTTTGTATATGGCTCTGTTTATTTCATTTTCTTTATTTATCTAAACTGTATCATCTAACCATAGTGGAATAAAGACTTTTACATGCCATTAAATAAAGACATGTGATTATTCTCCTAGTTGACACTGAAAGAAAAAAGATATGTACTGATGGAAAAACATATTCTTTCACTAGAAGTTCAAAACTGGTATGATTCCAAAATTATTCTTTAAGATAAATAACCTATGAACTGAAATATTTTAAAACTACATGCATCTGCAACATAATAAACAACTATCAGATAAGAATAATAAATCTGTGGTCTCATGTCTTTTTCCCCCATGCCCTCTTCCCCAAACCTGTTTTAGGAATCTCTGCCTAAAAACAACAACAACAACAACAACAAAAAAAAAACAACAGCATCAAAGATTCCTAACTTTCTAACACAAGAAAAAAAATCAATTTTCAGGTAAGGCAGATCTGTTTCTTCTTTTTTTAAAAAAAAACAAGAAAGCCATCAGCACAGTGACAGACATGTTAACACTTTTGAATAAAAGAATCAGTTGTCCATAAGCTGCATATTGGTTTCAGTATATATAGAAATGACTTCTCATAAAAGTACATGGCTGGGAAAATCTAAGCATGCTAAAAAAGTACTTCTAGAGAAGTTTTCTTGCTCTTTAGGAGGTAAGATACAGACAAAAATTAGTCTCTGGTAGAATATAGATAAATATTTCTCACTTTTTCTTGCAGAAGTTTTGACTTTGCATCTCTTACTGTGTTTGCTGTATTTTATTTACTGACATATTTACTTGAATGCAAGAGCAATTGTAGATGAGATGAAATGGATTCACCAAGATAGTACTACACTATTGTTCCTCTATGGTGTTATGGATACATTGGGCATGGGGCTGGAACAATCGAGTGAAGTAAAATGAATGCCCAATAGCCTTTGCTCTAGATGAGTAATGCAATAGTTAATACTGCTAATAGTGCAAGACTGCTTTTTGCCAGGTCTGAAAGGGAAGCTATAGAGCTGTGTGATCTCAAATACCTGTGCGTCAACATAATATGCATATTGTGTAAGCTAATGGAAGGATGAAGTGTTCTTCCTCACTATATGCACCTGTGCTGTAACATAACTATGTCCATGTTGCTTTTCCTGTTTCTTCTTTTCTAAATATTGATAATTCAAGCACAATGAGGCAAGCCAAATTGCAGGAGTGTCCAGAAATATATTGCATACAGACTCTCCCAGAAGCTATTGAATCATTTGAAAATCATCAGATTAAGCCACTTTATTTCACAATTTTTGTGGGGTAGGCTTGCTTTATTGTTTGGTTGTATTAAAATTGTATGGACATTGTATTAAAATTGTATTAAAATTATGGACAGTTCAAAACAAAAACAAGATTATAAAATATTAAGGAATTTTCCTCAGTTTGGACAAGTTGCAGTTGCGTTTCATCCATTTAAAACTGTAAATGTTTAGTAGCGTAATGGAAAATAACACTAGTTTATTCCCAGAATAACTTAACAAAATGTTCACAACAACAGTAAACAAATTCCTAACTCAGTAATTTTTATGTCTTAACACTACTAGTAGTTCTTTTTCTCCTTCTCTCAGATACTAAAATTGCATATCCTCTGCTGGACTGGTTATTCGTCCAAATTCATCTAACTAATGAACAGGGGTGGATTATTAATCATTGTCTCTTGGACTGATTACTTCTTGGCTGTTTCTCAAAGAATTATGCATTAAATGGGTAATGGAAAGGCTGCTGCCATGGATTAAAAAAAAAAAAATCCAACAAAAAAACATAAGAAATGGGAAGACACAGGAAGGACATGGTCTAAGGGAAACCTGTAGCTTAAGTTCTCTTCTCATCCTGCATACCTTTAAGAGGCAGTTCATGTCTTCTCATGCCTTCAGATTGACCCCCAGGAGGTGTTTATTTCTTTGATTGTAAAAAGAGTCTCAGTCACTCCCATGGTAAACCCTCAGGCATCTAAAGTATGGTCAGTTGAATTCCATCTATGAGAGTCTTCTGTGCTACTTGTGACACACAGACTCCTTTCACAACAGAAACAGATATAATGAGAACATACTTCTGTTCTAAGGCAAATTACACATTTCTTTAGCTTAAACAGAATAGAACAATGCACCTAGAGGTGAATCAAAATACAGTTTTCTCCTCAGCTATGTTCTGAAGATTTGCAGGAAAGTGATTGCTTACAGTCACAGGCATGTTGTGACTATGGTAAAAAATAGAATCATAGAATCATTTGGCTTGGAAAAGAGCTTTGAGATCATCAAGTCCAATTGTTAAACCAGGACTGCCAAGTCTGCCACTAAACCATGTCCCTAAGCACTGCATCTACACATTTTTTAAACACCTCCAGGGATGGTGATTCCATCACCTCCCTGTGGAGCTTGTTCCAATGCTTCACCACCCTTTCTGTGAAAAAACATTTCCTAATATCCAATCTAAACTTCTGCTGGCATAACTTGAGGCCATTTCGTCTTGTCCTATCGCTTGTTATCTGGGAGAAGAGACCTACCCCCACCTGCCTACAGCCTCCTGTCAGGTAGCTGTAGAGAGCGATAAGGTCTCCCCTGAGCCTCCTTTTCTCAAGGCTAAACAACCCCAGTTCCCTCAGCCGCTCCTCATAAGACTTGTTCTCCAGACCCTACACCAGCTTCATTGCCCTTCTCTGGACACGCTCCAGCACCTCAACATCCCTCTTGCAGTGAGAGGCCCAAAAGTGAACATGGTATTTGAGGTGAGGCCTCACCAGTGCCCAGTACAGGGGGACAACCACTACAATGGTCCTGAGCCAGGATGCTGTTGGCCTTCTTGGCCCCCTGGGCACACCGCTGGCTCATGTTCAGCAGCTGTCAACCAGAACCCCCAGGTGAATGATCAACATCAATCTTTCATATTCACATAAAGGATTCATATATAGATATTACAAAACATAACAGGGACTTTAAACCCACATTTTCCAAAACTAATGCAAAAATCTTGTGGGAAAATATGGTAATTCAAAGAGCAATAGGTTATGTTATGATACTAACTGCAATTTTACTAGTAAATGACTGATGGTCATTAAGACTTTTGAATAAAGATGCACTACAGTGTCTAAGTTCTGGCAAGGTTTGATTATAAAAATTTCTTAAATCAAGATGACTAGTCTTTGCTGATGTGATGTCTTTGTTTTTATTCTAGATTCTCAGGATTTTTGGGGCTATGTGTCCTAATAGTCTTTTTTTCCTCCAGAGTAGGCCCTGAGTCTGCTCTTATTCCTGCAACATCACAATTTTCTGAGTGTTATCAGTTTCTGGACCTTCATATGATTTCCCAGAGCTTGTGATGCTCTTCTGGAAGGAAGAAAATGTTTATGAATATTTGCTAGGAAGAGTCCACCCTAACATGGAGACTGGAAATGTTCTGAATAGTGCAGTCCTGTCTTTTACTCACACTAGCCCTGTTGAGCCACTAACCTTTGTTGGACACTGCAGGTTGAGATATGATTTTATTGTACATTCCACATAGAAAAGCATGTCCTTTAAACTCCTTTTTTGTTAACCATTATTAACTGGAAACTGGGCTTCTGGGTTGCTGCTGCAAAGTGGTTTGAGGACAAGAAAGGACAAAGAATGACAACATTGTCAGCTAGCATTCTCAAAAGACGATATCAACCTGAAAGAAGAAATCCCTACTGATACAAAGCCTTTCTTCCTCCTCTATAAGCAACACCCTAGCAATTGGTCAGACTCATATCAAGCCAGAAACACAATTCAAACAATACATTTATATAGACCATGAAAGCTCATTACTTGTTCTAAGAGGTTTACATTTAGAATGGGAGAGTATGAATGTCATATTTTTTGGAAAAGCATTCAGTAAAATTCAAGACAAAGACATTCTACTCATTCTATCCCCAGTCTTGTTGGTCTTACTGTAATAATCATTTATCATTTGGCTGGAGGAGAAATATTAACCAAACATATATTTACTTTTCTGTCCTGAAGATGTAGGGACTATTCTCCTTATCTGTCTTCACAGCCTCCATGACTGACATGCTTGATAGCCATACACTTAGTAAACTGGGTTTCTGAACAGCTATAGGATGTCTTTTAAAGCTCTCACCCAAGGGGTAAAATTGTAGTGAACAATAGTTAACAAATTAGCCAAAAACCCAAACCAGGAAAACAACAACCAAAAAACCCACAAATTTGCTATTAAAATTTATTATGTCTCCCAAGTTATTTTGCAATAAGAAGCTCCCTTTTTTCAGGTTAATGAAAAACCAACTACAAATCCCACAAAACCTTAAGTTATTAAAAGTAGACATCTTTGAAAAATTTTATTTATAAAGGTTACCAAATCATTACATACAGCAATAGCTGCTTACCCCCATAATATTACAGTTTTCTTGTGTATTTTTAACTGACAAAGCTAGGCATCAGAAGGCTTTTATTTTAATTCTGGTATATGGGTGATACACGAAGATAGTTTATCTCTTGATAAATATGACTGTGATAGTCTAGACTCACCTTATTTTTTATGTTGTACAATGAGTTCTTCCTTCAGTATGTAGTTGTTTAGTGAAAGCAGAAGTACAGTTAGTGTGAATTTAATAGCTAAGTTTTCATCTGGAATGAATCATTGATTTGATGACATTATTGACATGAATTTATTCACTTTGGTTTTATGGATAAGTAATTTACATCTCTAACCTGCAAAATGTATTCTAAAAAGCTTATTTACACACTTAGGAAGGGGATGGTGAGACAGAGGAATTAATCTCACTTAATTATAGGCATGTAACTGAAGCATATAAAGTATAAGCCTAATCTTTCTACAGATTCTCTAGAATGGTAGAAGAGTAAACTCTGCATGAGGCTCAGGAAGCACCTCTTTTAATTAGCAGATTATACACAAAGCCCAAAATGAAAACTGTCATAATGTAAGTAACTTGGTTAGATGCTTGAATTTAAATGATACATTTTATTCACATCATAGTAAGTATGGGCTGAGTGAACTTTGATGCTGTCACTCAGTCTTACACCTGTGTGTTTACTGCATATTTACAGGTACAGGTACTCATCTCTGGACCCGTCACTTCATTCTCTGTATGTGCGAACATTGTAGTTCAAGCTCTGAAATAAAGGCTGTTCATTGTAGAAATCATTCACTCAAAGTAATATGAATTGGGCATTAAGGTAATGTTTTGGTAATGTAAGAGCTCTGACACTGGGATAAACCCTGTATGATATGCAAAAAAAAAAAAAAAAAAAAAAAAAAAAGGTATTACTGATGGAAGAGATTTGTTATGTCATTAGATACTTTTTTTCTCAGTTAAATAATGTTCTCGGTGGTTGGAATTGTATGTAGTTTTAAAAATCCTGTGTATACACTGCAGCAAATAATAATCCAAATACTGGAGTGTTATTAGTATTTTGGGAAGATCTTCCTGCTAACATCACCAGAAATCATTATCCTAAACAGAATTTAAAGAGCTGAAGCCAGAAAATACAAGTTGTCTGTCAAGTGTTTTTCTCACTGAGGACTAGACATGCTGTATTTCCTCCAAATGTCATTAAATTACATGCAGATAGTCCTTGGAATGACCTAGGGAATGCATTTCATCTACATTCCATAGCCATGCAAAATTTTAATTACTTTGCTCATCTTAATATATTTTTTATTACATTCATAAGGATCAAAGAGCATCCTCTGTTGGCTAATACAACACCTGATTCTGTTGTAGTACTAGCTTAATGTAGCCTTGTGAATAGGGTAACTGACAGTGTTATGAAAGGGTATGGGTTCAATTCCTGTAGAGGATTTGCTTTCATTAAAATTTCTTTTATAAACATCTATCTTCTTCTTACTGGGATGTGACTAAATTAATTTTTATTTTTAAATTATTTTTCTCATATTTCTAATTGGTGTATCCAGAAGCCTGGGAGCATGAAAACAATAAGGAAGACATTAGAATAACAAAAGAGATCTCTAGACAATCTTTTCTATTTTTATACAAAAAAAGAGTTTTATTATTTTGAAAAAAAGAGACCTGTAAATTCTGACTTAAAGTTGTAAAGGAAGATAATAATTTGATCTGCAGTTGATCTGCAGTTTGACCTGAACAAGATTTGGGTCCTATCTTACGATTAGGAATGGTATTAAGAATGGCAAGTACAGCAGCTGTAAAGGAATAACTTTCTTGTTTTAAGACAGAGCATCCCTTGTACTGGATAAACAGAGATCAGCATTCTTCTGTGAGTTCAAGATAAAAAGTAGGAAAGGATTACCTTAAGCCATTGCGAATTAATTCTGGATGATCAAGGTCAGTCATAATTATCTGATGGGTTTGATTATGATCATTCTTTTCTACATAGACCTAGCTATTATATCATTTCAATGCTCCTTCTTCCAGACCAAGAGTTAAAGACCCAAAAAGGCCTCTCCAGTGTGTAAACAGGAGCATTTACTTACTACCATAAATGTAAATCTGTTGTATCATCATCTCATGTACAAGATGTAATTCAAATTGCTTCACCTCAAAAAATATATTCTAAGATCAAAAAAAATTCATAAGAAAGACAAAAAAGGTGACAATACAATGGAGTGACTTTCATTTACTTGGTTAAAATGCAGTCAAACTGCAAAACTCCTTACCATAAGATGCCTTAGACACTAAAAAAGTTATGTAAACTCACAGAGAAATTAAACACCTTATTAGAAGACAAAGCCACAAATACTTACTAAACTTATAGGAACTTACAGGAACTACACTGGCTCAGAAAATCCCAGACCTGGTGGACTTAGCAGTGCTAGGTTAACAGCTGGACTCAATCTTAAAGGACTTTTCCAAACTAAATTATTTTATGCATATATAATTCTAATATATTATTTCAAAGTACTAGAGCAAGGTGTCATTACATTTCTGCAGATTTCCTACATATCTACTTTTGGAGACAAGCTGTGGTCTGTACTGGTACAGCTCTTCTGTGTGCCTTAAACAGGCCTCACAGACGGGAAGGCTGCCTCATGTTCTAGCAAAAGATAACCAGGTATGAGGAATGAAGCTGTGTTAATTAGCATTGGTAATATACAACTCTGGGTTGGCTTCAGGGGTGGCGAGTTGGCAGATGTAGATAAGGTGCAGGTGTAACTGATTAAGTGGTTGAGAGCCAATGAAGGGGAGCAGCCGAGGAAGAGAGAGGAGGAAGAAGCAGAAAGAAGAGAGAAAGAAGAGAGAGCAAGCATGTGTGCGCCCTGGGCGAGGAGGGACCAGGAGAAGGCAGCAGAGGGACTGGCATGAAGAGTATGCTGGTATGAGATAGTAAAAGATCTGGTTGTAGCCGGCTAGTTTGGAGAGCACTGTGACAGTATTTACCAAATATGAAGTAAATCCAGACTTAATCATACATGAAGCTCCGCATTTGGCCACTATGTACTTGTACAAGTATGTCCGTGACAGTACTGAAGCCAGGGCCATCATAACCTTGAAGACTATCTAATTCAGCAAGAATGAAAATACTGTTCTCCTTTCTTCTTCAGGCTCCTGTCTCTGTCTGTATCATCTCATAACACCTGTAACTCTTCTCCTAGAGATTCAGCTATATATGATTCAAGGTTTTTGATATTTTGATATGGTCTAGCTGCGTAACTTTGACTTAAATTTCCATGAAAATTGCCGAGTTGTGAAAAAGGACTGTGAGAAAGTACATAGACAGAGCTATGCAAGATGAGAGGGCTAAGATTGCTGATACAGGGATAGTTAGCCATTCAGGGATAGGGGGAAAACACTGATGTGAAAACACATAAAATTCTAAGGAGGGGGGGAAAAAAAAAAGTGCATCAGAAGACAGCAGCTCTGTGGCATTTATCAGCCCATTCAAAGGAGCGATGGGGGTTGATTTGTCTGACAAGACTGATAACTCAGAAGCTTGCAAAGACCTTTCAAATACTTTAATGGTGGTAAACATACTGATGGTGAGCTAAGTAACTCCTTTGTCTTAAGTATCTATCCTGTGTTGTCATAGGCATCTACCTTATACTTCCAACTTGTGTCTAAAGAAATTCTGTAGAATCTCTTTGCATGAAGTGAAAGGTGCTGAGAAAAAATGACCCAGAGTGGGAGGGCTGCAGTATCTCCTGAAAGTATTTGACACTGCAGGGAAATTCATCTTGTTTGATTCTTCAGTTGCTAACTTTCCTCGTGTGCTTGTTAATTCATAGCGACTGATTTCTTAGTATAAAAAGGGAAAAGAAATAAACCAAACACTTGCATTAATTTTAAATTTCACTTATCTAAATTATAGGACTTGTTTCTTGTCCATCTCAGTAATAGAAAATTTTGCTTGATTTCTAATTTACATAATTAGTCTTCTTTCAATCCTGATAAATGCTGTGAGCTCAAAATCTGACTTGTTCCAATGTATATGAATGTTAATTTTCACCCCACTGCCTATAATAGGATGCAATTATTTTGCAATTGCAAAAACATTTGGAAAAGCAATGACCATTGAATTTAAGAATGATTTGAACCTTATCTCTTCGGTGAATTCATAGGCTGTGTTTCTTTTGATGACAGAAACTGCTCTTATAAGCAAAATGGCGATCTTTGTTCCTTTTATTTGAAGGTACTGTCTTTTTTTCCTGGTTTGGATCTAGCAGCTGCTTTTGATCATCACATGCAATACTATAGAATCTTTCTAGAAACTTAGCAAATGGTTTATTTCAAAGAAGTCCCATTTCATGTTTAGATCAATTTTCATTAGATTATGTTCTTTTTCCTATTTAAACATTGCAACTGGGAGATATTTTAAAAAAGAAGTAGTTTGTCCTGTCACACGTGTATTGTATTTAAAATACATCTCTGCAGTTTGAATGATAATTAGAGAAATATTTTAGCATGAGATATTGACAAGTATGCATATATAAACTTTTTCACTGCATGCATAGATCTATACCAGCACAGTTACCAGAATGTCTTCACTAATAAATGTTAACTAATTCTGAGGGTTTGAGGTTGATTGTTACTGTATTATCTATTACTTCTTTTTTTAATAGAAGTACATAAAGTAATTATACAAGCAAGTATTGGCTGCTCAACTGTGTCATGTTACATCCTTAGAGATGGTTCAAACAGATTTCTGAAAGATTAGATTAAAGTTTTTATGTATTTTTCAACCTCGATGAACTATGTGCCATGCCACATTTAGACATATTGATACAATTATTGATTCTGATTATCACTGATGGTTTTATGAATGATACTCAGAAAATATCTTTGGCTTTTGACACCTCAATGCAAATCAACCCTTAATTCACTGTTACCAGTCAATGGAACATTACTTCAGGACAGTACGCTGCATCATGTCCTTTTGCCAGCATTATTTAAGTTTAAGCCACAGTTTCAAGTATCTAGTGGTCCCAGGATTCCCTACTAATCACAAGAACACTTGAGGCTCACTAGTGAGTTTGATATGAAGACAGTACTGATTTATATTAGACTTTCAAGCACTGCTTAGATTTCCAGGTTAAGATGTGCAATGAAAGTTTTGCTTTTCTCAGCTTAATTTTCTTTCTACATGCAGCATTTAATTTTCCATTTTCATTTTCCATGTAGCGTATGTACAGTTTCAATTAACCACAATTGTAACTTTAGGTTTTCTCTCTTGAACAGTCTAAATGATTAAAGATTGAGCAACTCTCCCTGGAGAGTTCAAAAGTGTGATTGCATATTTAACAGTCTTCTGCAATCCATACCAGTTAAATAGGAAGCACTTTTTCCTTTTCTTGCTGAGGAATGTTAAACAGTGGATTTGAAGCCAGTAGACCTCAGTCAAGAGTTAGTAAAATCTATCCTAGTACACAAATCTAGAATGCAAGATACTTCTCTTCACCAGCAAGTCCATTTTATCATGCACTGACTTAAGAGAGGAAAACCAGGCTACTTAAATAATCAACAGAAGTGGCTTATTTAATATTTTCCCTATAACTTTTAATGAGATTCTCTAACTTGATAGTTCTTTAACTAAATATGATAGTGTACTTCTCAAATTTAAAATTCTTTGATGTTTGATTCCTAGGTTTTTTATAGATTTCTCATCTCTCTTTTTTTTTTTAATTTCAATTCAGTTTCATCAGAACCTTGGCTGCTTAGCCACCTTAAGTGTGATTAAATGTCTGAAACTCTCTTAGCACAAGGTACTTAAATATCTGAGTTGGTTGCAAGGTTTCCTACGCTTTACTTTTTTGGCAGTTTTATATTCTTTATAATCACCTAGAACATTCTCTAAAGTTTTCTGTATGAACAGGGGTAAACTGGATTTTCAGTCATTCATTTATTCACTCACATCTGGCTGCACCAGGTGGTTCGGGTTTTGTTGGTTTTTGGGGTTTTTGTTGTTGGGGTTTTTTTCCCCCAGTTAGTTTATGGGCAAGTACCATGAGAATAATCACTTTCCATGTGTTTAGCTATTGCAATCTTGCTAACATAGATTTTGCGACCGTAATTCATTCCTCATGATTGTATTTAGATACTTAGTCTTCCTCGGTTTTTAAAACAAAAGAAGCAAGCAACCAACAAAAAACCCTAATTTGATACTTTCTGAACTGTTGCAGCTCTTGTCTCATGCACTCTGCAGGGCTGTAGACCCTGATAAGTGTTTTACACCAATAAGAACCACAGAGATCTCTTTAGCTGAAATTTGTGTTAATACCCTTTTACCTAAAGAAAATCGGTTTTGACGTGTCTACTCTCCAGCCACTCAGTATTTCTAAACAATTTCAATTTTTATGACAATGTGATTATTAATAGTATCAAACCACTATTACCAGTAACAAAAACCACTACATAGCATATTTTAAAGCACTTACACGGTTTAGTCACACATTCATTCATAGTTACACAGTTGGAACAACAAATGGGAGGCTAACTCCAGCTCAGCACTCAGAAGTGGAGGATTGTACAGACACACCAGTGGCTTCTAGGTTCGTGTTCGCAGCGTCCTTCAGAAGACCCTTTGTTTCTTCGGGGTCATATATAAACTTGTCATCTTTTTCCATATACCAGACACCTCTGGATGTGATCAGTGTTACACAGTCCATTGCTGATGTTCATTTATGCTAGTGGTCTTGTGCAGATGTGGTGGACTCTATCTGTACTGAATTCATATGTTCTTGAAAAGTCAATAAGCCTACTTATCCCCAGAACTCATCACTCCTTGGGAAGTTTTCACATACCAATTTCTCAGCAGATAAATTTCCTCTCTTTGGCCTGTTTCTTTCTGGTACATAGTTCTCTATCCACACCTGCAGGCACTCATAGAATCCATTCTATACACACAAAATTACACAGGAGCTTTTATGATGTTTACTGAGTACAGTTCTGAGGAAAAGTAACAGGGAGAGGTGAGCTTTTTTCTTCCTACTCCCTGATTTTGACGAAATTTCTGGCCTCTGCAATGAAGCTGTCATCCAATGAGTACCAATATTTTTTGCAGTTATATCTCAGTGGAAAACAGTTTATCTATTCATGCAAAAGCACTCAAGTCTTAAGAAAATAACTTAGTCCTCCCTGTGAGGAAATGGAAACTTTTCAAGGTATTTTTTTTTTGTTTCTATTGTCACCAGCTGAGACACAAATTGTTCTGTAGCCAGGGCTTTCACCTGGATTATGGATGATCCAGTTGTGATTCTATTCTACCAGATCCACATCAGAGATTTCAGTGTTAATCTCTAGAATTTCAGGTATATATCATCTGTCAGATTATTAACATCTGTCCTGTTGAAACAGTTGCGTTTTCTTGAAATAAGTGTTTGATAAGTTAGAAAAGTAATCAAGTAATTTGAATAACCAGCTTGGAAGGATCATGTTAAAACCCTCACCACTATCATAATGAATGGGATGATGACAATAAGCATCACCATAAAACCATCCTTCTATAAGTATGTCATACCTCCTAACTTTTCATATTGTGCCATATAGTTTATAAGCACAGTGATTATTATTAGTTTTGCTATAATTAATAATATCAACACTATTATTAATAATACAGACATTATTGATAGTACTATGAATTCCCTGAAAGAATCCTGAGATTAAATAGGTTGCAAAGCTAGTTGTGTCCATTTGGGAGATACAGAAATAAAAAGAAGGATGAAGAAGGTCTGGAAGGTAGGAAAATAAGATTGTAGAGCTGATGATGGTGGGCTTGTGATGAATATCTGAGTTTTATGGATGAGTTATGACAGAAAGTAAAAGTATGGTGAGCAGAAAAATCAAGAAAAGGAATTAGTCAACCTCACATATTATTCAGCAAAGATTGTGAGGTCACACAGAATAGCAAAATTATATAACACTGAGATTTACATTATAAGATTATGGTATGTGAGATTAAGGATTACCTGAAAAACAATTCTACCTGTTGATGTAGCTGTAACCACAGAATAATATCTAACTGAGCTAATGACATTTGAGATGTTTTCTCTACATAAATATTTTATGTATTTAAAGATAACTTAATTTCAATTCAAACATTACAACAGTGGAAGCTGAGAAAACTCCACTTTAAGGATATAATACTATGCTTCTCTGTGGTTTTCACTGGAAACATCATATCTGAATAATCAATAGAAGTTGGACTTTTTTTTTTCCTTAATAGCATATGATTATCTCCCCAATGTTGTAATGTCTGGCCACAATGCTGATTGACTTTCCCTAGAAATAGTGTTTAATGGTAAATTCATAAACTGAAAGAACTAAAACAACCACTCAGAGTGAAAGTGTAAAAAGTATGATTTAAAATAAAATATTGTCTCTTATAAAAAATATTTTAAATTAAGATTGCATGCTGAACATTTCAATACAGTGTATCCCTCTTAGATTTTTCATTTTCAGTGATTAGAATGACTATCAGCTGTCACTCACACCAAACAGTGAAATGCTATGAAACTCGAGCATTTAGGAATTGCTGGAGAGCCAGCTCATTGATCTCATGGGAGGAGTAACCTACCAAAAGGAAAAGATGAAAATAAACACTCAAAATGTCATGCTGTTAAATAGCAAAACCCATCTTGTTGCAGCTGCAGAACAGCATTTTGGACACAGCCCACTCATCTCCCCTTCCAAATGACTGAGAGAATGCAGCTGCTGTCCAACATGTTTTCTGCTGGGACCATTTGTATATCAGGCCACACAGTAGAAATATTAAGCAAATAACCAATAAAAGAACTGGGCCAGGTTTACCTCTGACATAACACCACGCACTTCAATTTGGCTATTCTAAACATTTTTTTCATTTTGTTTCATTTTATGTATACTGTTAGTTGGTATTGTTGTCCCTATTATTCATACTATTTAATATGGTAAAAAGGAGCTACACATAATTCTAGCAAGACATCTAACTGATGTTCAGTCACAGAAAAATTTTTAGCCCTATTACAGGAAGCCTTTGATCTGAAACTTTCTAGTTACATTCTACCTCAGAGAAAAAGCAAGCAAGCATTTGTTGTTATTCATCAATTCACTACCTGACAAATATAAAACAAAAATGGACAAAACGTTTGCTGGTGTCAGCCCAATCAGCAGAACTAGATTAATGTAACGTAAAACATTCCCTTCCAGCTATCCATATCAGAACTGTTATATTTTATCAGAGAAAATATTACCAAAATGAACCATAGAATATCTCAGCTTGGAAGGTGCCCATAAGAATCATCAAGTCCAAATCCCTGCTCCTCACAGGACTACCTAACATGAAATCATATGACCATGAACCATGACGATTTCTCTGGGGAGCCTGTTCCAGTGACTGACCACTCTCTCAGTGAAGAACCTTTTCCTAATATCCAATCTAACTTCCCCTGACAGCTTAATTCCATTTCCTTGTGACCTATTGCTGGTCAACAGAGAAGATCAGGACCTCCAACTCCACTTCCCCCCTTGAGGAATTTGTAGACTCCAATGAGGTCACCCCTCAGCCTTCTCTTCTCCAAGACTGAACAAACAAAGTGACCTCAGCTGCTCCTTGTAAGTCTTGCCCTCAAGACCATTCTCCACCGTGATCATTCCCTTCTGGACACACTCTAATGGTTTGCTGTCCTTCTTTATATTAAGGCACCCAAAAGTGCACACAGTACTCAAGGTCACTGCAAAAAAAAAGATTTGTTTTGTTGCTAATTTGTGAGGATGAAAATGGTATCCTTGAAAAAATCTTTTTGAGAATAGTGGAGGGGGTTGCCCAAAATGCTTATTTTTTTTGTTTTAAAGGGATGCATAAATAGATCTCCTTATGAATGTAACCTACCTATAATACATAATTTAGACAGCTCCTCGTGTTGTGTTTAACCCCACCCAACACCTAAGCACCACATAGCTGCTCACTCATTCCCCCCAGTAAGACGGGAGGAGAACCAGAGGAGTAGAACTGAGAAAATTTGTCGGTTGAGAGAAAAGCGGTTTAATAAGTAAAGCAAAAACTGCATGTGCAAGCAAAGCAAAACAAGGAATTCATTCACCACTTCCTAACAGCAGGCAGGTGTTCAGCCATCTCCAGGAAAGCAGGGCTTCATCATGTGTAGCAGTTACCTGGAAAGACAAACACCATCACTCTGAACATTCCCCCCTTCCTTCTTCTTCCCCCAGCTTTATATTACTAAGCATGATGCCACATGGTATGGGATATCCCTTCGGTCACTTGAGGTCAGCTGTCCCAACTGTGTCCCCTCCCAACTCTTTTGCACCTCCAGCCCACTCACTGTTGGGATGGTGTGAAAAGCAGAAAAGGCCTTGGCTCTGTGTAAATGCTGCTCAGCAATAACAGAAGCATCTCTGTATTATCAACACTGTTTTCAAAATCCAAAACATAGCCCCATACCAGCTACTATGAGGAAAATTAACTTTATCGCAGCCAAACCTAGCACATGCTCAAAGTTTGTTTCATCCATAAACTGATTTTTTTAAGAAAGTTTTCTTTAGTGTAAGTATTCTTATTCCTGAAATCAATTGTACCCATTAACTAGATATTCATGAATGTGAAGCAGTCTTTTGCTTACTAAAGAAAAGTTATATTAACAGTCTT
The DNA here is from genome assembly GCF_023634155.1 of Falco peregrinus. Taxonomy (NCBI): domain Eukaryota; kingdom Metazoa; phylum Chordata; class Aves; order Falconiformes; family Falconidae; genus Falco; species Falco peregrinus. The sequence continues at coordinate 5,390,377 of NC_073726.1, read as the reverse complement.
TTCAGTGATGGGCTTATTTATCTACAAAGCTACTGGCCAAATTAGTCATTGAAACTGATTGCAATAAATAATTCTCTCTGGCAGTAGACATGAAATACGTAATGCTAAGTAGATTTGATCATTTACTGACACCCTCAATATTTTTCTTATTTATCCACCTCACGAACTAAGCAAATGTTTCTGCTATGTAATCCAAAAGGTACCTTATAAATTATTATTTTTTTCACTCTGAATCAGGAGCAAATTTTGGTGGTGTAGAGGTCCATGCGCTCACTGGTGGACTCCAAGAACAAACAGCGACTGTACCGATGTAGCTTTGAAATGGCGTTCTCAGGGGTAGTATGCACAATGGACTTTCTTAGTGGCCCTTATTTGTTTCATAGTATTTCTTTTTTTTCAATCCTGTCTCTTACTAAAGCAAACAAAGCAGTGGGGATACTATGTTTATATGCCAACTCACTTCAGTGAAAGTAGTGAATCTTTATCTGAACAGGCAAGTAGAAATTGAAACAGCTCTTAGGTATAAACCCTGTATTCTGCAGTGCTTAAATAATAAAAAGACTGTGGTAAAAAAAAGAACATTGCTAGTAGCAATGAAAATATTATACAAATATAAAAGAATATGTTGAAGATGAAATAAAATATAAGCAGAAAAGCTGACATGAGTTAGAAAAATTGGAGGAGATTGTAAAGAGGTGCCTTGTAAGATAGCTATGTAAGATAATCTCATAAATGATCATACATTTTGTAAGGATAGAGGCACTTTTTTTAAAATGAAAGTATTCAATGAATACCACAAAATAAAATCCATAACGTCTTTTTGAATTAATAATAAAGATTTCCCTACAGCAATACTGTTTTATATACCATTTGAACATAGCAAATGCTTTGTATACTGATTTCTTTAGTTTAATAATTTTTGGGAACCAATCCAAATTTCACAACTGAGCACTTCAGTGCTAAATTACAATCACAGCAAGTCTATGTGAGTCAAGGAAACTTAATGTACTTATTGGATATTTTACTTATTCTGGTCTACAGCACTAAAAATGGTTTATTCATCTTACATGAAACAGTTTAAGACTAAAATGCATAAGTAAGAACTGGAAACGAACACTTCTTCCTACATCACCCTTTTTCTGTACTAGGGAGAATGAGGCTGGCACTTGTACTTGGCAAGTCCAGCACTCTCATCAGTACGCTCAACCAATTTTGGATTGGAAGTTGGAGTTTCCTATTCCCGTCCCACAGCCATTTTACTCCTAACTTTGGGAAAAAGGTGCTTATTTCTTCCAAAATTGTTAAAGTCTGGATCAAGCCAAGCATCTGTTCTAGCAACTAAGTATTATTTATGAATATAAAAATGAGGAAGTTCTGCTGCCTAATTACTTAATTATTTATAATCAGGCATCTTAAATTTTTCATGAAGGTATGATCTGTAATATGGGTAAACATAGAAATAAATATAACTAGAATCTAAAAATGAACAAAAAGTAAAAACTAACCTGTATAAAAAATTTCTCATTGCAATTGCTATGACACTGTAAAATAAGGCAAGGAGCATGCCACGTGGCTCAGTGTCTGAAAGAAAAAAAAAATCTCAAGTAGACACAAGTCAGCTTTTGCAAACTACTTTTATGTCACAGTTAATGGGGAGATCTGCAACATTTCACTAGGGGGGGGGGCGGGGCATGGTAAATATATGTTGGCAAAATCATCAGGAAGAGTATCTTCATCCTTGGCTCCAATGATATATTAAAAATATCCAGACTGAAAAAAGAACAGAGAACACTAATAACTTCCTGTCCAGTGTCTCAACAAAGACATCTGTCAGTCAGATACCAGTCTATTAAACTTATTGCAGAAAGTTAAGTCTCTTGAGCCAAGTGATTCAAAAGGCAACTGAACTCTCACAAGGTAATTGTAGAATTTACTGAAATGCTATTCTGTTATTTGCATGTTATCTGTGCACTTATAAAATAAGCAAAAATAATATTTGTTTCCACTCTTGTTATCAGCCATCTTTCACTTCCTAGGAAGCACAAACACTTTTCACAATACAGTTTTCCACCTTCATTTTTCCCTCTATTGGCAAGAGTCCACTGCTGTTGATTCATTTTCTTTATCAAAAAGCTCATCAGCAAGGCATTGCATAAGCTTGTTGGACTGTTGACTTCTTCCAGCAGATATTCAAGTAGATATAATCCCTCGTTACCAACATGTCCTAATGCGACCACTTTATTTAAAAGCAGGAAGAAAGGATGAGAAGGGGAAAAGCCAAAAAGGAAATTCTTCTCCCTTTCTGTCTCAGTGGAAAACTGGTTCACTTGACCTAAGCAAAAGCAGGATCTCAGCTCTTAAAGGGTTTATTAAACAGCAATCAGTGGGCTACACATTCAGGATCAATGTCCCCAGTGCAACAGATAAACTGTATTTAATGATAATTTCAAAAATTGTAAATATCTTTCCAAAACTAGGCCCAAACACTCCCAACAGATAGTCACACCTGTCGGCTGCGGTGCCGGCCCTGCGGCAGGCCCCAGGCAGAGGGCAGGGGCAGGGGGCAGGTGCCGGGCACACAGTGGGGCAGGTCCCTGCCCGTGTACAGAACCTTCTGTGCCTTTCATACTGCTTTTCAAGTGGACCCTTTCTTTGTTTCAGAAGCCTGTTTGTAACTCCCTAGTAGTTGTTTGGTCCAGTAGATGGTCACCTTCCTCTTTAACAGCATTGCTTTGGGGAAAATGCCCACCCAGACAGTTTAAGTTGTCCTACACTGTTAATACCCTCACTTCTGTCTGAAGTACGTACTCTATCTTCCTCTTCTTACTGCCCAGCTATTTCCAACAAGTCTATGTCCCAATGCACTTTAGGCCTTTGATTTGTATACACTCCTTTCTTCTTTGCCTAGTCTTCTCGAACAGCTGTACATTTCTGCAGGAATACACTAGTTATGTTCCTTAATCTAAAACTCTCAGTTATGCCACTTAACTCATAAATTTGCTTATATGCACAGACTTCTAGTCCTTCCTGTTTATTTTGCGTAGTTTTTATACTGGCACACATACAGATAAACTCAGGAGACTGACACACTCTTTTTGTCTGTTGAAAGACCTTTCCATGAAGAACAAGAACATATCCTTTATCATTTGCTTGTCCTCAGACTCCAAGATTTTATGCTTAATTATGGTGTTATGTTTCCATCCAGCACTGTTTATAGCTTAAGGCCTTTCCCATAACAATACCAAGTCTTTGTCTTTGTGACGTTGAATAATTTCTGCTCAACAGCCCTTGTGCTTTCCTAGCAACACTGGCCACCCAGTCTTGTCATATAACTGTATGCCTTTCCCTACACATGCACTCTTGTGTGGTATAGAAAACTAGGTAAAGGTGGCTATTGCAGTATCTATTTTTTTAATCCCTCATCTGCTTATGGTTATTCCCAAAAGCACTGTTAACATTCAGATGAGTGAAGAGCACAGGGTAGTAGCCAGTGAGTGGAGGTGGAGTAGGATCTTTCAGAGCAGCCTGAGCTGCTGTCTCAGCACCTGTCTGACATAGCACATCATTCCAGAACCATCAGTCAAGTATATCAAAAGGATCAATCATTTCAGTCACTAGAGAGCTACCAGCCACTACCATTCATCTCCTCTTGAGTGTGGTGACCATGAGGGTTTGGAGTTCTGTTTCCTTTCTGACATCAAGGTGGGCCCATAAAACCAGAACCATATAATATTTTTATTTCAGCGATGGCAATGTGGGAAAGACTGACCTCTAATTAAGGCTAAAACTAGTTTCTTGCGTTACAATACCTTCCTCTTTGTTGTTGCTTCTCTAGCCAGCTCATTTATATTTCCTTGAAAACTGGGTTGAGTGCAACAGGGAGTTACCATAACCGCAAATGCTGGCCACCGTCACCTCATGGTTTCCCACCTGTTTCCAGTAAGTCTCCAGATGGAAGCTTACCTGAGAGAAGGTGTCTTCATGTCCTTCAGTGTCAGGAAAATGCTGATCACAGCCTGTGTAACTGATATACCTAGTGGAGTGTAGAATCTGGTTGCTTTTCTAAAAGAAGCTTTTGCAGGTACAGCAAGAGACAGTCTTATCAGCAGGCTTGTATGTGAAGATTTTATCTCCACAATAAATGCAAATAAATGCAAAATGTTTCACAAGCTATATTCCCTTGGATTCCATCACAAAATTTGCCTGCCTACATTTTTTTTGGCTAACCTCATGATTTATTATGCAGTTTTTTTAAAAAAATAAAGATATGATCAGAGAAACTGTATTTCTAACCATAACCAGTGTACAGATGGAATGTTTAGTTTACTATCACAAGTGTTTATCACTCAGATGGAAATAATATGGTTTGATTGCTCAGAACACTGTTATGATCCTGCAGTTCTTGCTCTTATTTTCCCATTTAGGCTATTAATTCTGGATTAGCTTTCTTGGATAACGAAAATTCACCAGATAAACAGTAGTCTTCATAAACTTTCAATGAAAATTTAGTGTTATGTATCTATGAAGTTCAAATTCACATCTTAGATGACTGTTCAATCATTTCCACATGCTAAAAGCATTCTAAACTTCAATCATATTAGTGTAGATTCCTGTGTTATTGAGATTAAAAAATCTTTAAAATCACCACAATTTTAGTATCTTCACAAGATTTTAATTCAATTTTTTGTGCCTAAGGTATAGAATAATGTCAATATGACCACAAAATGGTAATTTACTAAAGTGGCTTCATTTGTGCTTTTTTGCTTTTAGGTTATGTTGTTATGTTATACCTCAAAGGTTAAAAAATTACTATAAGCCAAAAGCATTTAGAATCATTGAAAATGGTTTAACTTATCAAGTTAAAAGCACATGGTTTTTTACTTTAAACAATGTGTATGAAAGGAAAATAATTTGTCCTTTGAACTGTGTGCTACAGTTATGGTAAAGAAAGCAACCTACAGGAAGCCTAAGTGACAAGGAGAGAATTTCTGAATGTCATGCAGAAGTGTGTACATAGACTGTTACTCTAGAAATATTCGTAACACATAAGGCAGGTTCTTTGAATATTCAAGTTATGCAGTTGAAAATTAATTGTAAATTACTGCATGTAGGTTTAATGCGCATATACATTTATTGTACTCCTGTGTTAGCTTTTTATTATTAACATCCACTTTTAGTCATGCCTACCTTAGCCACAGAAGTGCCCCATGATAGAACTGAATATACATGGAAGACATATTTTGCTATTAATTTATTACTGTTAAACTTATGTGTATACAACCAGAAAGATTTTACTTCATATGAACAAAAGATTACAGACTTGAATTCCCCACCCACCCCCCTCCTCTTCCTTTTTATTTTCCTGTACAAGGATCATCTAAAAAAGTTTAGGTTATCATATTTGTTCAAACAAAACATTAACATTTCCAAAGTGCATCCATGATAAGCATTTTATTTTGCAACTATCTTCTATCCTTTTCTTATGTCATAGGAATAATGTCATTTATATGTAAATTAGGATTGGGTTACATATAGTGTTTTTTACTGGCTGAAGTAATGGGCAGTTGGATCCTTCAGAACTGGCTATAGAGGCTATTGTGCCACGTTGAGTGATCACCCCTTGCACCACTGTGTCTCCCTACCACTATCAGATCTTATTCCCAATATCATTAATTTTAGTCAGATAATGCATTTGTATTTTCACACAAGAACAGGAAGAATGTAACGAACAGCACAGCTGCTCACTGTGCCTGTTTTCCTTCATTCCCTAGTTCCCTTTGACTAAAGACAATGGCAACATGCTTCACTATCAGAAATAAACAAGCAGTAGTTAGTATGCGACGGAGCAGGGTGAAGCCCATATTTAACATAGAATAGTATCTAGCAAACACTCTGAGACAAGAATTTATATTTTCTAACGATTTTCAAACACTAGTCTGAAACTCTTCTCTTTCTGCTTATCTTGCTCTCTCATGTCTGTATTGGTAGAGCCCTGGCAGTCATATGGTAGAGGTATGGGTGACCCCAGACACGCATATGGTCCAGGGGCAGCATGTCCTACTCTTCTGATGGAAAGCCCAGTATGTCACTGGTATAACAAATGCTGGCACATGACTTGCTCCACTTTTCCTCAGTGCATCAAGCACCACTTATATCCCATGTCGCTGTTGGGGAAAATTTTTGTGACCCGGTTGTCTACAGGGAGAAGAAAGGGGAGGTGTAAGGCAGAATCTCAAACAGAACTCCTCTCTGCTATAGTTAATCATCACAGAGCAGCTTACTCTTACCCAGCCTTTAAAAGTTTGGTTGAAGAAGACCCATGGCCTGTGATAAAACATTCTTTCAGTGGGATTCACCATATAAAAGACTTGCTATCATAGCAAAGGGCAAACCCAGGTGAGATGAAAGATGCATTGTACTAGACATTGGGCAGTACTGTAGTCAGTAAAGCACATTTCTAGGAATAACTTGTAGTAAAAACGAACCAGACATACAGACTTTAAATGTGGAAACAGCTCTGAAATTTGAAGTCAAGGAAAGATATGATCAAGAGTAATGCTACATCTTTGACCAAATCTTCAGGAAAAAATCCCTGAAAACATGAATGCATACTCAAGGCAAAACTGAAATCACTTAACATCAGTGACCGTTTTAATGGAAACTGTCTGACTGAATAGTGCCAGGTTTTTGATATGATTTTCCAGAATAGACACAAAAGTCAAAGAATTAAAAAGGAACTCTAGCAGTCTCTATCTTGCTTTGCCTAGTACACAAGAGGAGACCAATAAACCCAGTTATATTTCAAAAGAAATTTCAAGGAGAAAATAAGATGGCATCCTCCAAATACACCATTCACAGTGAGGAAATTATTATTAGTGTTCACATACTTCAGCAGGTAAGTACATTCAAGGGTATATTATCAGCTTGATACTTGCTTATGTAGATATTAATAGGAGTGAAGTGCACATATCACAGAAAGAATAGGTATAATTATTTAAGTGGTATAATACTAGCTTTATGGATTTCTGTATAACAAAACTTTCAATCTGTTAAAAAGCCAGTTGGGAGTAACAAAAATAACCAAAGGGAAGCAAGGTGTTACATAGAATTTAATTTATGCCAAGGGTAAAAAGCTTTATTTGGTATAGTATCAGTTCAAATTACATCACAACCGTTAGGATATTTATTTACTGCTCAGTTCAAAGTATAGACTCTAGCAGTAGCAGAATATTTTCATGATATTGACAAATTGCTTAAAAATCAACCTCTATGTACAAATAACATTATTCTCTTCTATACTGCATTTAACCCCAAGATTAAAACAGCAGCAGTGTCATTGATCTAAGTCAAACACCCCATTGCTTCAGATCTCTTAACCATTCAAGATATTTACTTCAATCTTATTTACTGCCAGGAAATACTTTTTGCCTATACAAGAAAACAAGTATCAATAAAATATTAGAGTTTTACTTATCAAAACTCATAACTTCCTTTTAATATGCTTTCAAGGCAGTTTTCCCACTAGAATTAACAAAAGGTATATTGTTCACAGGGTTTCTTCCCTTCCCTTCCCTTCCCTTCCCTTCCCTTCCCTTCCCTTCCCTTCCCTTCCCTTCCCTTCCCTTCCCTTCCCTTCCCTTCCCTTCCCTTCCCTTCCCTTCCCTTCCCTTCCCTTCCCTTCCCTTCCCTTCCCTTCCCTTCCCTTCCCTTCCCTTCCCTTCCCTTCCCTTCCCTTCCCTTCCCTTCCCTTCCCTTCCCTTCCCTTCCCTTCCCTTCCCTTCCCTTCCCTTCCCTTCCCTTCCCTTCCCTTCCCTTCCCTCCCCTCCCCTCCCCCTCCCCTCCCCTCCCCTCCCCTCCCCTCCCCTCCCCTCCCCTCCCCTCCCCTCCCCACCTTGCCTCACCTCGCCTCTTTCCTGATTTGTGTGTACTTTATTCTCAAGAACAAAAAAAACAAATCACCTTCTCTTGCTCAAACAAATTCCAGTTAGTCCCCATAGACTAAAAAAGTTATTTTTGTCAGGAAATTTTCACGATCTGAATGATCCTTCAACAATTCAAAATATCAGGTTAATGTACACAGTAATGTACTACGAGTTAGTATAAATAAACCCCTGAATAAAAAGCTTTAACCAATACTTTCTAGAATGAAGAAGCACTTTGTAGATCTGGGACTGTGACAGAAACATCAGGAGAAACCTAAACTGAAGCAGTCTTGTATGAAAAGAAATGGCACATTGGTGAAAAAGGAGCAATGCATTTTACGGAAATAAGGTTAAAAAAAAGGGAAGATAATGAAAGATTCAGAGAGTTGGGGAAGGAAAGGTGTCTTAGGTCTATAGACAATAGCCAGTGAAGGCAAACAGCAAAGGGGAAGGGTTTATCAAAGCAATAAATGCAGGTGAGGAAGTTAAAACTTTAGAGGAGGTTTAGTTAATGAGGACGTATGACCTGTGGAGTGAGTGAAGCATGAACTAGATTGTGTAGATTAATGCTGCTCAGGAAAAAAAGGAAGTTAAAAGAAATGTAATTTGAGGTGGTCATTAGCCTATATTCAAGATGTCCACAGGGCTGCAACTGGAAAATAAAAGGCCAAAACCGAAGATGATACGTGAGGTAGCCTGAAGGCAAGTTAATCAACCAAGGTGGCTTTCAAATTAAAGCTGGTCAGTGGGTTGAAACACTTAAGACTGTGGGCATTACATGCACTCAGACACTCACTAGAGTTATATAAACTAGAAATAATTTAGAATTTTCAGAAAAACAGCAAATACATTTGGGAATACTAATAAAATTTTTAAGGAGTTTACTTTTGGAGATCCTGCCTTAGATTTTATAAGCTGTTTAAGTTAATTGATTTCATTATTTTGAGGAAAGGGAGATAAAATTATGTATTTTTCCAGCATGACTTGAAATTGTAATAACATTTGTGTCAATAGCACAAAATAGGAATTTGTGAAATGTAAGGATGAAATTTCTGCTGGTTGTGTTGTTAAAGTTGTGTGACCGGGTATCAGGGTTGTGGTTGTGTGCACATCTACTGCACTGAGGACATTAACTCCCCAGATGGTCCATGAAAACATAGTGAACTGCTCTGTGATGGATTGCCCTGAAAGAAGGCTGAAGTGCTAGCTGTCTTTGCAACAAAGCATTGGATTAACTGGTGCAGGAGCTCTCCCTCTGGGAATTTTGGACTGCTTGAAGGCTCCCTCAGGGAGTCCTGGGAAAGAACCTGGACTGCCTGGGGACTCCTAGAGGACACTACTGCAGAGTTAACCAAATCCTGTATAGGTAAGACACTTGTAAAAAGTCAGAAACTGTTCTTTCAGATGCAGACAGTCAAGTAGGACAGTCTTTTGCACACAGTTGGCATGGTTAGCTGTTTTGTATGTGGTTGTAGACAATAGCAATGGGACAGACCGTGCCTGAGCTGGAGTGGTCACGTAGAAGCACAGACCAGCTGGTTATGATAACTTGAGAACTGAGCAGAACAGCAATGTGGAGAATCTTACCTGGTCCAGCTGAAGACATCATTGTCTTCATCATTTAACCTTCTAGACAGTGACTGAGCACCTTGCTCAGAGTATTGGATTTCTTGAGTAAGCTTTACCGTATTGCAAAAACTCAAAAATTCAGGACTTTTAAACAACTGTTCTGTGATTCTCTGTACATCAACTTCTAATTTAAAAGCCTTTACAAAGAACAGATCCATGTACCTGTATTTTCTTGAGTATAACAAACACTATGGCTGAAAAAGACAGATTGCTCCACCCTTCAAGTCCGAAGCAAATTGGAATTATCAACTTTCAGATTCTGTTTCATAGATGATTTGTTTCTCTCTCCTAAAAGGCAGTTTGATATTCAAGCTGTTGCAACTGATTATGCTAAAATTATTATTTGAAGTAATAATCAGCTGAAACCTTTACATGTAAGTATTATTATTACTGCTATTACTGTTAATGTGTCAAACCAAAATATTGCGATGATGAGAACAGTGTGTTATAACATATTTGTGAATGAATTTGCTATTGGCACCACTGGGTGTTTTAGACTTGAAGACTAAAATAATTCACTTTAAGATTTTTCATCTGTGATGCACAAGTGAGATGAAATATTCACAATATGTATAAAAATATTTTGTAGCTTGTGTTTTTAAAATGTAATTCCTTACATTGTCCCAACGCATTTACCCTGACGATGATAGTTTTCTTTGAAAAGAACTAGGACTCTGAGGAGATATTGCTAATAATTCTGACAATTATTCCTTTCTGACCTCTGGAGTTGTAAAAGATCCTCAGGCAAATATTCTTGCTTTCACAATATCATGGTAAGGTTTTAAACCAGAAAAGATAAGATCTACGTAAGACACCTGGATGTAATAAACTAACCTCAGGATAGGGAAAGGGTGAGAACAGTGCTTTACATTTCTCTGCTGTCGTAAAACAATAGGGAGATCAACACATTTGGTAGTTTGAAGAACTTGCCTGTTAGTGGTATACACATGTCCCATGTCAAGAGGATGTGGCTGGAACAGTCTTTCCTACACACTAATGACTTTCTCCTTAGTTTGACCCTGAATTTTCATAGGCATTGAAATTAGAATCATTACTTAAAATCATAGACATCGTTACTTTAAACTGTCGACCTGTAAAACTTGCCGATGGTAGAACACCTTGCTTTACCAGCTGTGTACAAATAGTACATTTTGTCACACCGTAGCACATTACTTTTCCGGGTTTTTTTCCTGTGGGTAAATAAAACGCGGTTAAATTGAATTTTAAGATACGTTTGTATCATATGTAATAATTGAACTGTTCAGTCTTATGGATATCTCATTAAATACTTCTGCCATTAAAAAATATAAAATGTGTTGATGTCTTTATTAGACAAAACCATTTCAACAAAATGAAATGTAAACATTATCTTTTCTGAAGTATTACTGCAATATTAATGCTCAAATGAATAAGCCAAATAGAAAATAATATATATTTCGTTTTATATTAGGAAGATAAATATTAGGTGGTTTTCATGGATTTGAACATACATAGGAATTCCAAACTTTCTACAAATATTTAACAATGTATTTGAAAAGAATGCAATGGCTACTACCGTCCTTTAATTCAAGGGTAAATTGTATTTTTATTACATACTACAATTTGATAATAACGTTAGTAATAATCATATAGCTCATTTCTTAAGCAATTCAGGCTGTGTAGAAAAGCAATAAAGCTTTATGTTTCATAAATGCAGGTGAATTATAAAAATACTTGTGAAACAGGTTCAATTCATCCCTGCTTCTCATCTTGAGGATACCTAGGATGAGAGATTTCTAAACATAGTTATTTCTGGCACCATACAAGAAACTGCCAGCAGCACATTACATCAAGATCAAGGAAAATAATCTTCTTGCCACCTACCAGTACACTTCTCCTAAGATTCCCCTGTTAATCACTCCTCCTCTCCCTCTACTAATTTATGAAAATGGGGTTGGGGGGGTGGGGAGGAAGGCATTTTAATAAACTTTGAAATATCTCATTTTATGATGAAAGCATTCTTGGCTAAAAACAATGATTTCACATTGTAATTTAAAGCATGCAAAAAAAAATTTGTATATTAGTAGACGTATAACAGTAATGGATTTTCATCAGATCTATTAAAGATCTTAATATTTATACAATTTCAGGCAAGAGGAAAAAATATTTTCATTTTACAAATGGTATTAAAAACTGAATTTATTTTTTTCATAAAATTAAATGTTTTTGTCTCAAAACAAGATATTTTTAAAACTGTTCTCCTTTTCTTGTTTTTAATTCTATTCCAGTAAAAAATTAATTTAAGAAGATCTGTAAATGAAATGATGGTTCAAAATGAAAAATGAAAAAATGTTGAGAAAATATTGAAATAAACATTTAAACTTTTATTCTTTAATTTTTCTTTCTTAATGATTAGAAATGGCATCATTTGACAAACTTTATAATCTCATCAATATATTTAGTGATAGAGTACAAGATTCTGCTTGGAAAATACTGAAGTTTTCATTACTTAATAGATAAAAATCCTTCTTTTCCTAACACCAAATTAGAAAACAATTTCTTAGAATCGAGCAAGAGATTTAATAAACACAGCTATGTCTAACCAATGTAAAATGCATCTCGGCAGTGAAATCGTTTTACTGCTGGATCAGCATGGCTTGTCCTTACTCAAGAATATAGACATACTGATTGTTTACTATACATAAAAAAACATCAGTCAGTCAAGCAATGATAGCATCTAAATCATTGGATTAAATATCCATTAATGAAAATATTTCTAATTTTACCCGGGTGCCTAGCTATATGGCCATTTAAAAAAAAAATAGTTATTATAGTTATTACTAGTTTTAGCACTATTATTAATTTAGTGACATATCCATCAGCACAGATAGAATCTATTCCGTTCTATTTCTATTTTTACATCACCTTCATAACTGTTGTAATGAGTAGGTTTCAGTGATGCATAAAGTATCATTAGTAATATTTTCCCTATGAGTTTTGCTCTCTCTCTCACACCCTAATAATGATTAATGGGATATAGATATTTTGTAGAATAAAATATAATACATCCTCAACTGATTATGCACCAAATGACCATTTAGCTGTTTAACTCCTGTAGACCTTTGGAGCTTTGACTCATAGCAAGCATTGGGATGTCAGCTATTTTTAATTTTATGAGTATTTGTCTTATCACTGCAAAATTCATTAAACTTCTTTTAGAAAAGGAGCAGCCACAATGGTACCTTTTATTAATCCTCTTTTTTCCACTGGACTGTGTTGTCTTAGTAAGAACTGCTAACAAAATATTATAAATAACCCAGGGGTTCATAGAAAAAGTTCTATATGAGCCCAGACTAAATAAACTTAAAACCTGGTAAGTGAGTATATCACATATACACCAGCCACAAGGCTTTTGATCCATTCATGTAATAGTTATTCCTTTTGTGTCCACTTCTCAGTTTACTCACGTTTAAAAAAGAAAATAATGAGAAAAATGATTAAAAGTTTGAGATTAAGTTGACTTTGTGTCATAAAAAATGTACATCCAAGACAGAAAAATGCACAGAAGTCTGAATATCTTAGCATTGTACAAGTGTCTTAAAACAGCAATAGTAACATTTAAATGTTGATGTCATTAAGTAGCACCACAGAAGACAAATACAATTTTGAGCATCCCACACTGAATTTTTTTGAACAAGGTAAACTTAGTATTAAGAAGTTAGAGGTAAACTGCACCTTTAAAAAAAGTTATATTTCTTACCTCCTAGAGAAATGGCAGAACAAGCTTCTGTGAAGAATTACGGAACATGTAATTGTTTTAATTCATTTTGCAATTGAGATTACATTCCAGCTTCACCCTGTTCCCCCCATCCCAACATCCAAGTTAGTAATTATTGTAAGATTTATAAAATTATTTCCTTTTGAAATCTCAGCCTTGCCATGAGTTTATAAATCACAACATTGACCTTAACTACATTTTCTGGCATAACCGTATGCAACAGCAGAGGTGAATAAATGAAAGCACCCTCTGTATAAGCTGAAGAAGCACCCTGCTTCAAAGGCACCCCTCTGAACACCTGGAATGCCACTTTCCAGTTATTCTGGAGTAAAAGTCAGGTAGTCCAACTCACTGGTATGTGTTTTGTCACAAATGCAACTGCAGCAAAAACCCATTATCTACTTGGATTGTGCTAGCATGTAGCCTTTTCTATAAATGCCTGGGGTTTTAAAATCACACTAACTGTTTTTAACTAATGTTTCAGTAAGGCATTGCTAATGCTTGGGTGGTGCAGTAGAGTAAGGGCAAGAAACTGGAAAAACATTTTCAATTCAAAGCTCAGAAATTCCAGAATTCAAATGCTATTTTCAGCTATTTTTCACATTTTTTATCTTATTTGCCTAGTCCATATATTCCCGAGGGCAAATAACATTTCACAGTATTCATGTACTGCTTAGTTGATACTCATCTCACCACTTTAACCCTGTACCTCTGTATTATACCATTGCACATAATATATATTCTGCTGTGTATATAGCCCTGTGTTAATCTATCTCAATGTAATAACCCTATTTACGTAGAGTATAAATAAATAGAAATACCAGCATGTGAGCCCAACAGTCCATTTGGTTCAATTGAACTATTAAGGAAGAAGACGGCAGCTGAAAAATGTTAATAAGACCTGTACTGGCGTCCTCCCTGGGCTAGGCTGAAGCATGAAGCAGTGAGACCTGAAGCCCAGAAAACCTTCAGTGACATGGCAGCATTAATGGCAAATATATCAGAAGTACAGGCAGTAGCAGACAGCAGCCCCGGGTGATGCCATTTCCTCTGGAGGTACACCTGATGGCTGCTGCAGAGGGACAGGTTAGAGATAAAGTGGATCAATCAGATGATTTTCTGATATAAACAGGAAGCAGAAACAGGATCAAACCCCAAAAATGTTTGAATAAGGATGCGGATATCATTAAAGTTAGCTTATTCAGTGTGATTGAAGAAAAGTCCTGTGTATCTTTTTAATAGAAACAATTGAATGGTTGAACTCAAATACCTCAAATAGCTTAAATGTTATTAGAAGCACATGCTTGTAAAGGATGTCAACTCACTCACCATTTTTTTAAAGAGATGTAGAAAAGAAATCAGCTGGGATGCAATAAATAACCTTATTGGATTGCTGACATGAAAAGAAATAAAGATGGGTTTTTTTCTGACCTGACAAGTCGCCTTCGGTTTTATAAACACAACTTTGCTCTTTCTAATAAACATGTCTAAAAATCTTGTTATGTCTGAAAATCATACCGCTCAGCCTAAACCTCTCTGGAATGTGGGAAGAAATCCTCTTTAAAGTTACCAACATCATACTTTTAATTGTTTTGTATTTTTTACAGTCACAATGAATCAAAGATACAATTATTTTCATATGCAGAATTATTTACAAGATAGAAGATTAAATGTAAGCTTTTAAATTGAGCTGAACTGTATATATGGAGTCTGCTGTACTACCTGAAGAGGACAAAGTGAGGAAGTAGAAAAAGGTTAGTGCTGATTATGGTAACTGCTGTAATATGAGATTATATTATGACTGCTATTATTTTTGGTTTTAATAGCAGTATCATCATGTTTGCTAACTCTTCACTCCATTTTTATGATCATGATTGTTATTTTTGTTCCTGGTATGTGTAGTTATAGCTCTTGAAGAGCAAATCTTTCATCAAACATTTATTTGTACTCCATAGCACATTCAATGTCTGATTCCTTTAGGTCTTTCAAGATCCCACTGAACTGTTGAAAAAAGACTTCTCATGGCAAAGTCCAATACTAACTACATATTTTGTTTAGGACAAATGAATCTGGAGATACATGTACTTGTCTTTAAATCTGAGGAACCAAATGTATGTAGGTAAGTGTGCAACAATGACACTTCATTTTCTTGTTCGGTTACAAAGTAGCGTACTACTTTTCTTGCCACAAACAGAAATAAAGAAAACACATTTAAAATCAATACTGCACCTGCATATTTAGATGATTGCTTCATTTAGTTGTGGCAAAGGCTGAAATGTTTGAAGGTTTTAGATTCCCTGGATCTATGGATAACTACATCTAAGCATTTTACCTATGGAAGAAAAACAGCCAAACAACAGTAATACAATGACCCTTGAAAATCACACTTTTTACATTAGCATAAAAAAAGAAAGGACTAGGAGATTTCATTTTATTTTTTTCCATGGGGATACATTCTAAATTTTTGAATGGAAGATGAGTATTACAGCTTCAGAAGTTAATTTATATGAGTAATACTGTCATCACAAGAATAAAGTAGGAGAGTTGTCTGACAATTTTTCTTGAATGGTCAGTAAATGACAGTAGATAGGTCTTACTCCTGGTACTTGTTTTAGCTGTAGTCTTGGAGTAGTTGAAAGAAGACAAGTATTTCAGTGAGCACTAGACATGTCTTGTAATGGTGCTCATGTTAGGAGTGGGATTAAAGTGACTGCCTAGTGGTCTAGATCACCTTTATAGCCAACAGCCTGGTACACTTTATACATTAAATACCTGAAATGAGATGAACCTCATTTTACTGTCTCTGTAGCACAGCTAAGTATTCATCACAAAGGTAGTATGGAGTGCACTGAAGTTCATTCCACTAAGATTTTACCACACCTGGAACACATGTAATTGTACTATTTTTGAGAGCTAATCGGATTATTGAATTTAAGAAGGACATATCCTTCTTATGGCAAGTTTATGAGCAATTTATGATACCTTTGCATGTTTTATTTATGCACATAGGGCTATGCATTATGAAATTAATTTCCATCATGTAAAATTAGTGAACTTTTACAGGCAATGTGTGCTTTCATTTCCAGGGTTGTATCTATCTTTTAAGTGTAGGACTAAATCTATATGGACTGAAATATATCTAAACAGATGCTTCATGACTTCGTGATCTATTGTAATATGTAGTAGTAGAGGTATCCATGTAATTGAAATCCCATTTTTGTTAGCTGAAAACTTGAAAATCTTTATTCCCCTACAAATGTTCTCACAACCTCATATATTCTAAGAGTTTATAGCTAAAATGAACTGATAGGATCTTCTCAGTATAACTTAATTCATATTGTACCACAGAGTTAGTAGCTCCTGAAACTGAGCTCTTTTCTGTTCACATCAACAGATAATTTAACTAGAGCTTCTTCCAGAAATTATAACGCATCTTGCCTTAAAGGCTATAAGTGATGAAGCACTTATAATTTGAAGTTCTGAAATTCTTTTTCAGACACTAATTACAGTGTATATTTTTTTTTCTTTTATTTTAATCTATTGAAACATTTTACAGGCCATTAGGTAAAGCAGTGAATTAAAAGAACTCAGACTCAATGGTTATTTAAACCTTGACTCAAAGCTGCTTATCTGTCTGACCTGCATGCTGTTTCATGCACCCAGCTCTAGTTGTTTGGGACTGAAGGTGTCCAGACATCTTGCTAACAGAACTTACACACAGTTTCTGTCTCCGTATGCCTAGGGAAAACAAACCATGAAGTAAGTATTCCATCAGTAGTTCACAGTAAAATTCATAAAAGAAACCTTGCCTTGTATAATTTTAAGAGTTTATTTGGAAACCCGCTGTGAAATGTCCTAAGCTAGCCAAACCACTGAGGAGGACCTGCTTAGGACCTTCCTTAGAGCAAGCTCTCTCTAATGGTAAAACCAGCTAAAACAGCAAATACAGGATCACAAATTTAGAAACTGCTTCTTTCTAAAAACAAACAAACAAACATATAGTTTTTTTGAAACATAGCTGTTGCTATGTTGCATTTAAAGCCAGGACATTCATTAAGAATGTGAAAAAGAGGCAGCTACACCCATGTATATATATGTCGTCCCTTTGGCAGAAGGCAGTGTTTAGAGTAAATAGGAACAAGAAACGTATTTTCATCTTAATTAAATTACAATTAAGAGAGATCCTCCAGGTATCTAGGCAGATGTCTGCAAAGCTGTAACTTGATGGCATGTTGGTGATCATTATAGTGGCTGTTACCTCTTGCTCTTAAAATTCCAAGCTGCAAAGTTGCTGAGGAAATGTCTGACTAACACAGGGTTTGATTATAAAAACGTGTCTTTCTTTCAGTAGGCCTGGAACTCTTAGTGCAAAGACACAGTAAAGTGGACCTGAAGGTATATTCAGGAATGATGCTGGCAATTATATAATCCTGAAAATATTGAAAGCCAAAGGTAAAGTCCTGAATATTGTTTTTGGTTAATTAGAAAAATGCCTCTGGATAAAACAAAATTCATGTGGGACTGACTAGACAGTGGCTTTGCCTCAAGCATTCGCTTTTAGCGTACTTTAGTTGTGTCAGAGTCTGCTGACCATCTTCTGGATGCAAAGGTTGTACAGCAAACCAGACAGAAAAGCAAGTCAAACATTTTCTGTCTGTGAAACCCAGACAAGCAACAGATAAAACTGAAGTCTAGGCAAAACAGTAACTTTTTCCTTACTTACTGGCTACATTTACCTTCGTTATGTGGTAAGGAGTATGGGTACGGAGACTATGGAGAGTTCAGTGCTTCGTGTATGTAAAAAGAATTGAATTATGAATAATGCGTCATGTGTCCCATCACGTTTTACTTAATTTCTTGGACACACGTTTGTGTAAATTTTACAGACATGTACAGATCACTCAACCATGTCTCACCAGAGGAGGCAGCACATCTCTACAAAATTTGTTACATCTCAGCCTCTTTATTGTACAAATCTGATCTTGTAAACATTAAGGAAGTCTGTAAAAGTTTTTGCATTTTCCACTATAGGGATATGAAACATGAACAACAAAATGTTTTCTAGTTTTTTCACGCAAACAGTCCAGGCACTACTGATGAAACAAGTCCGGGGAGGGGGGGAACAAACAAACTCCAACCAAAAAAAAAAACCCAACCAAACAAAACCCACCCAAATAATAATTAAAAAAAAAAAAAAAAAAGCCAGCCAACCAACCAACAAAGAAAAGGAAACAAAGAAACAAACAAACAAACAAAAATAATCACCAGATTTTTTCCTTCCTTTCTACAGTAACAAGCAAGACTAGTCACCTAATTTCATTTAATATATTAGGTTCTACTTTATGGCAAAAGAAGTAGTATAGCAAATTGTTAAACAGGGGTTCATCTTTGTTCTGTTCAAAGGCTTCCTCATTCCCTTTTGAGGCTAAGGACTTTATTTTCTTATTTGAAACTTCAATAATAAAATTTCTTTCTGAGGCCAAAGACTTAACATATTATTTATACTGAAACAGAAGATTCTATTTTCCTGATCCTCTCATAAGTTATCATTTCCTTTCTTTTTTTTTTTATTCACCTATATATTTAACTTTTGTCTTTACTTCATATTCTTTATTGTTATAACCCAAAGTTTCATTCAGTTACTCACTACTGTCTCTGACTACTCTTCCTGTGCTACTAATCCTTGTGTTTAGTCAAGTCTGAGCTGTAAACAAGGGCCCAAGCAAAATGCTCTTTTTCTTCTAGGCTGCTAGTCCACTCATCTTCTCACACACATTACTCATTATTCTTATGAGCAATTCTACTTAACCAGTGGTACTCCTGTCATCCTCTACCTTTAAGCAGTACATAACTCTCCTGCTGCTTGTGTCCACTGTAAGGCTTGTTTGTTTGTTTGTTTCTTTCTTTCTTTCTTTCTTCTTCTCTTTCTTTCTTTCTTTCTTTCTTTCTTTCTTTCTTTTCTTCTCTTCTCTTTCTTTCTTTCTTTCTTTTCTTCTCTTTCTTTCTTCTCTTCTCTTCTCTTTCTTTCTTTCTTTTCTCTCTCTCTCTTCTCTTCTCTTCTCTTCTCTTCTCTTCTCTTCTCTTCTCTTCTCTTCTCTTCTCTTCTCTTCTCTTCTCTTCTCTTCTCTTCTCTTTCTTCTCTTTTCTCTTCTCTTCTCTTCTCTCTCTCTCTTCTCTTCTCTTTCTTCTCTTCTCTTTCTTTCTTTCTTTCTTTCTTTCTTTCTTTCTTTTCTTTTCTTTTCTTTTTCTTTTCTTTTCTTTTTCTTTTCTTTTCTTTTTCTTTTCTTTTCTTTCTTTCTTTTCTTTCTTCCTTTTCAGCCTAAAGAAAAAAAAAAAAAAAACCAAACAAACCAGCCACATATCAAAACCCTGGTCCAATAAAATGACAACAGGAAAATTAGGTGAGGGAAAGAGAATATTTTGGGGTTTTAAAGGCTTCAGTAGATATCCAGAACTAGTTATTTTGAGAATGACTGTGACCCCACACATGGTAATTCAGGAAAAATAGCTTCACAGTATGTACAAATTTGTAAGTCAGTCAAGAAGTAATACTTTCACTGCATCTTTGATCCAATGATAGATGTGTTTTTGTTGTGTTCAAAGAAGTGTATTGTCACTTGTACAAATCATTGTGATATTTATCCCTTACAAAGAGGCTGGAAGAACCTGGTGGGTTTTGTTTGTTTATTTTGGAGGTTGTGTGTGTGTTTTGTTTTGTTTTCCCTGAAATACCTAATGCTTTTGCAAGCATGTTCCTTGAGGAAGACAGAAGAAGAAGACAGCATAAAATGGGGAAAAAAAGGAAAAAAAAAAAAAAAGGAGGGAAAAACCAAGCAGCTAAGCAATAGGAGAGTTCGACAATTACTGTAACTACTGTAGCATGTTATCCTATTACTGCTAAGTACAAAAGTTTCTGAGCTTTTGCTTCCAAAATGTCATGTCAGACAAGATCTGGATTACAGCTAAAATTTTTTAATCTACAGAGTGAAGAAGTCCAACATTTTTATAATAGGATGTCAGCAGTGATACTCTATTGTCAAGGACAATGCTACAGCTTTTCAGTTAACTTTGTCACTAGCTTCTTTTTGTATCTGACATTTGGTATAGTTAGTTATTTAAACTTCATCTTCAGTAAATACTTATTAGCAGTATAAATCTATAAGATGGTATTTTAAACAGTGCTTATAATCAATTTATATAGTTTAAAATTGGCCTATAAAGCAATTTGTAACCCATATTCCTGCATATTCGATGTTTTGCAGGAACTCCTTATCTAAACAAAGTACTATGGCCATATAACCAGTACTAGAGATGAAAACCCAAGCACTGCAGGTCTTACTAGTGGTTCTGTATTTACTCTGTATCATTCACAAAGTGATCTAATGAGACTTCCAATACTGTAAGGCAAGATTTTCACAGCCTGTTGAAGTCAACAGAAAGCCAGAACGTTAACAAAGATCAGTAGGTCTTTGTAGCAAAATCATTAGCCCTAACATATTGGCTAAATCTGAAAGTGTATCTTCATATTCTTTCTACTTACATGACCTGCTTGGTAACAATTAGACACAGTGGAGCAAATTATATAATCGTAATTAAAGACACCTGTCAAAAGTGTACCAAATCATAGTAAAATGTATCTGAGAGAAAGTTGTTTTGGTTTCCACCTCAAGATGAGCAACCTGCTCACATATAGATATATTTCCTGAACTACCAGCTGATACAAAGTAGTTATAGGGGGAAAAAAAAAGGTAATGGAGAAGATTTATGAGTTTTACTGTGCGCTTTAAAGTGTAAAAAGTTCATGTAGACCAGTTAGCACATATCTGAATTTGTTCTTTTTTTTTTTCAGATTGAAATGGCCTATGTATCAAAAATAAAATAAATTGCACCCAATAAAAGAGAGAAAATCCCCTTCCTTCCTTTGTTTCTTCTCCTTTCCTTTCCTCACTTTTATTCTCTTTTCTTCCTTCTCTGAAAAAGTATATTCAAAATCTGCATCACTGATTATGTCATTCTGAGAGATGAGCGTTCAAAATCAAATGGAGCTCTACAAAGGTTGAAATCACTCCAAAACAAGCACAACATGAGTATGGATCACTGACTGTGCTACCACCCAAAGACTCTGTTGAATAAATTGACTTCTTTTATAACATACTAATATAATTTTCCAGGTGGAATAAAGACTTAGTTAGTTACTCCTTGGTTGATAGTTATCATAACTGATGTGCCAACATCAGTGATTTTATTAAAGATTTTTTGTGCTTTATTTCAGTTGTGAAGTGGGTTTTGGCTCTTTTGAAAACACTTTCATATTTCTTTTTTACTTTTGCCAGCTAATTTTTTTTTTTTTTTTTAAGGTGCTATCTGCCTTGGATTCAATATTAGGGTTTTCACATTATATAATTATCTTTTCACAAAGCAAGTAGTATAAAATGATAGCCACTTGGGTAGAACTGGTTGTATGATTTTGGAATAGGAATGTGTATATTCTTGGTACTCTCATTTGTACAGAATGATTGATCTGGCTCCCACCTGATAACTTACAAACTGTTCATCTCCCTTTGTTTTTTAAGGGTGTTTTCTTGTCCATAACATATGCATGTCTAATTTGCCTAAGTGTGACATATGGCTTTCCAGAATGCTCGTTTTGTCTGGAAGTTTATGTGTTGTGGACAGATTTGGAAATCCTGTTTTATTCTTTCTTCTGCTGTGTCATTGAGCGATTGTGTGCTGTATAATTTGACAACCTCCTCTATCAGCTCATCACCTTAACCTGCAACATGCATAATAATTACAGCTTCATTTCAGGAAATACATGAGCAAGGGTCAGTGATGTGTCAATCTGTCTTAACTCCTTCTTCCACCACATCTGTTCTACTTAGTAGTTGGACTGAGCGGGACTGCCTTATAAAATAATAATGCATTTCTAAAAATGCGGTAATCCTTTATGCTGTCACAGTGCTCATTCAGTGTTATTCTATAACCTGTCTTTTTGAGGATTTCCTTATAAAATGGGATATTTTAATAATATTATCTGAAAATCATTATGACCACATTACCATACACACAGTCATCCTCCACCAAGGCTTGAATTATTATCAATACAGGATAAAAAGTTTGGTGTAAGAAGTTCTGTGTAAAATTTAATATTATTTAGTAGGCCACAATTAATGTTAACATTTCTGTCATAAATGATTTGCGGGTTTTTAAAGTTTGTTATAGACATCTGCTATGTTATAAATGTATCTCCAGAGGTATATATGTAGATGGATAAAAACCAATAATTTTATTTGCCTTCTGGAGTATACAGAAATTGATTTCATAAAATGCCTCTAACAAGTTTATTAACTTTTTTTCTGAATGTGACTGGGATATAAATTATTCCCTCTAAAGGTTTTGTGCATACACAAATTGTATTGTTTCTATTTAGTAATTGGTTATTAAATAATGTTTTCAATGTTTTTCAGAAGATAATTTTTTGACATTAGACTTCATTCTTCTCTTTAATTATACAATAACCACACATGCATATGCATTATATGCACTGTATGATTTATATTAGAATGTTTCATGTTATTGCTACCATTGATGCAAATCTTACTTGAGATTCAGTTTTTCTGATAAACTTTAGGAAATGCTGACAAAACATTACATATGATGGTTCTTTCTCCTTAAACTTAATTTTTCTCCTTAAACTATCAAATTCAACTGCATTTTTTTAAGCAAAAGATCAAAGAGGACTTGCAGAAACAGGAACAGCAGTTGTAACCTGTTATCTGTAACTCATGACCGTTAACTAGTAAATGCAAATGTTCCTCAGAAATTGTCAGAGCCTACAGCCTGTAGAGAGAAGGACTCCTAAGCATACTTGAAATCAGAGCCCTTTAAAACAAAGGTGCATTCAGAGGAAATTACAGTTCTCACAATAAAGATGCAGAAAGAAAAGCTGACATTGCAATAGATTTGTCAGAACTATTTTGTAAGAGGCGATCTGTTTTCCATCTGATGAGAAAGCTAACATCAAGGACACTGTCCAACTTGGCATTTTTATAAAAGATTCCAGAGAAAAATTAGTTTTAAACAAAAGCAAGTTTGGGTGGGTTTTTTTTCAGATTTTGATTCACACTGAGCAACAAAAATGTTAAATGTTATATCGAGAAAGGTGAGGAAAACCTTTCTTCAATAGGTTTGGTTTTGTATGAGTCCCTGTGGCAGAGAAACAACCATTGATGTATTTTTGTTTTTCGCTGAGACAAAAAGGAGTCAGACAAGTGATTAAACAAACTGTGATAAGGTTTGAATACAGTCATTAAAATATATTGATATGCTATATTGAAGTGTTAAACAATGATGGGAGTGACCCTTGTACAGATATTTACATACAGCTCAATAGTCTGAATTCCTAAATCTGAATCACATGGGTGAACAAATTCTTATTTCCTTAATTTTCTTTCATATAAGCAAACAAGTTGGAATCAAATTCTGGTCTTTTTTTTTTTTTTTTTTTTTTTATTTATTTTTCATCGCACTGTTTCAGACCAGGAACATGTAACAGGACATGGTGCCATATTTTGTTGTTCCAGATTTGCTAACTGGAAAGCATGCAGGTAAGATCTTCTCTGAATTGTAACATACGCCTGAGAAATTAACTGTGATATTCTTCAGAATGAAAAATAAATAAATGACAGGGTAATTTTGATTTGGAAAAAAAGCTTTCCTACCCTTCTCCTCTTTGAATATACATAGATTTATAGTGTTGTTCTTCTGACTGTAGTGTCTGAGAAACTCAACATTTGTCTATGCATATATATGGTATATATATGTATGTAAATGTATATCTATGTATAGTCACATTTTGGAATCTGGGGACAAGTTTTAAACTCCAGTGGCTACAAAGGTCCTTTGAACTAATTTTTTTTGGTTGCATTTTTTTTTCACCATCAAAATTTTAGTGAATACTAAGTGTTTGGTGCAGTTGAGAAAGGGTTTTCTAGTAGTTTACAACAAAGATGGCATCAAGTTTCTTTTAATTACTGTAGAGTTAAATATTTGTCTTTTTTTTCTTTTCTTTTTTTTTTTTTTTTAAATCTTTGCTACAATAAACCCTATGGGTGCCTGCAATCCTTTTCTGATCTTTAAAGTAAACACCTTAGTTTGATACTGCTATGTCTTTTTCTGTTAGGGTAAAATTTCCAGTCCTCATTCTTAGGCAAATACCCAGGTAAAAAAATCATTATGCCAAGAAAATCAGGCTGGATATTCTTTTTTTCCTTCAGTATTTTTTATTTTTTGACTAATTCTACAATGAACACCAATCTCCTTATAATACATATGTTTGGAAGCAAGCAGATATTTAGCAATATGACTTGAAATCAGTAAAGTATGTTGATTTCACCTCAGCATATCTAATATTTTGTTACAGTTAAACAATATTAAATTCCTCCTTGAGTTTACAGGATGAAAACATATGCATTTTTCATTCTTTTAAGAGAGCAAGGATTTTCTGAGTCAGTAATAGTGGTGCTGTAAATTGGACTAATGACAGTAATTATACTTTAGTTTGATTCACTGAGAAAATTTATATAAGCCTAACAATAAACTTTGGGTCATATACATGGTGTGTTTGCTATTGCCTGTAACAGGATTTTTGATGTAAAAGATGGACCTGTCTTTTTTCCTAGAAATATCGCCTATAGATCTGAAATGTCATTTACAAACTTCAAAGTTGAGGGTAACATATAATGACAAATACCTCTGTGTTCTCTATTTTTAATCCATATTTTTATTAGAGAAAAAGATCAAACACCTAATTAACAACTTCTAGACTTTAAAACATATTTGTGTCAATCAGGCCTAACTCAAACCATCCGTAATTCATTGTAGTAAGTCACTATCACATTAACAGAGGTTCTGGATCAAATTCTTCTTGCTTGTCAAGAAATTCTCATTCATCTTGAGATTAATTGTGGGAATGGATAGTTATATGTTCATCTTTATGATTAAAATGTATAAATGCTTCAGGGCAAAAATTAAGCGAAAATTAGTAGTCAAGAATTGGGCAGCTTTGTTCAAGCCTTGATGTATATCTCAAAAAATCCTGTACTATGTAGTAAACTTCATCAGGAAATTAACATGCTGATAAATCCTCATGCCTCAGAACAGGAAATGCTAAACAGTGTCTTTCTTTGCCTATGTGCTGTTTTTTGAAGGGACTTCATAACACTTTCCTGGTCTGTTCTTGACCGAGAACAAAATTCTTTTCTTCTGCAAAGTGTTAAAAACTATTGCCAACTTAGTCAATATTAAAATCATAAAGAAATCAGGCCTTGCACTCCCACAGTTCCCTCAGATTAAAAGGAATCTTCTTGATTTAAACAGATTTGTAGCTTTTCCCCTATTTCCTCAGCAAGCATGTTGAAAATCCCTCCACATATTTCAGCAAGGGCTCACTCTAATGAGATCAAATTCATTGTGATTGGACTGCCAGATCTTTATGGACTAAGAGACATGCTTTTTTGTTTGCACACAACTACTTATCAAATAATTGAAAGCACTTACAGAAATTCCATGAATTGCCTTTTGTGTGATGAAGTTAAAGCCAAACATCGATCCTCTAATTCAGTAAAGAAATACGAGTGATTTTTTTTCTTCATGATGGCTTTAATGGATTGATACTGGATAAGTATGTCATATATCTCATACTGCTCTCTTTCTTTGTACAGTGCTGTGAATGTGTAGTGTTATTACCCAATAATATACTTAAATACACTTTTATTAAGCTTTTTTAAAAAACATTCCTTAAATATAGATGATTTTGCAAGTATATCATCCTATGACTCATTCAAGTCTCTGTTTCTCCTAAAGTTTTTTTCTGTACTCTAATTATATCTGTAAAAGCAGACAGAATAGTCATCTTCTTGTGCTCAGTACTTTACATGATTTTAACCACCAAAAATCTGCACATCAAAGGGTTATAGTATAAGATTCTACAGAATAATCAGGAATTTATGCTACAGAGGAACCAAGCCCTAAATATGTCATTAGGCATGTAAGAGATTTTCAAAAGCTCCTAAGGAGATTAGGTATCTAACTCCCATTGAGTTTAGGATGGTCAGATGTCTTTGGGAGCTGTGAAATTGAAAATATGGCAAGACAGATGATGTTTGAGTTACCAGAGTGGAGTGACACCTCTGATATTAAATCAAAAAGCTGATCTGTTCAGCTGGTGGAGAGTCAAAGCTGGTTGGGCAGAAGTCAAAGATCTGTGGAAAGGTGGAATAATTTTAAATATAATTAATGAAGTCTGTGAGTGTAAGGTATGAATCAAACTCTTAATGCTATTACAAATACAATATGATGAACAGCATAGCAATTGCATGAAGTCAGGATACAGCTCTCCAAGACCGTCTCTATCCAATGTGATTTACTTCATGAAAGTTTATAAACCATGATAATAGAGAAAAATTGAATCAAAAACAAGAAGCAAAGCTTATATACAGGTAACACAAGATGACAATTTCATCTTACTGTGGAGGACCTAGCTCAAAGGACAAAATGCTACCACAGAAGATAGTGCTTGGTAAATTTCTGTGTGCACTGTTTTGTGATCTACCAATCTGACATGCTCTAGGAATCACACAAGTAGCATCTGAAGAAAATGGGTCTATCAGACAGAAATTTTGGTGGTGTTTTCAGTGAAATTCACAAACTATGCTCTTAGCTCCCAAACACTGTCCAGACACCAGGCTCAAAGAGTTTCCCTTTGCTTAAAGCTTTCTTCAGTGCTAGTTGGAACAAAGATTTTTTTGTCTTTAAGATCTGACTTCCACAAATTTCAATAAGTATTGGGTCCAACACTGGAAATTGTGGAATTTTTGTTTGACTGAAAAACTGCCACCTGCATTTGGTATAGTCAGTAGGCTCTTAAAATTGCAATACCATTAAAAAAAAAAAAAAAAAAAAAAAAAAAAAAAAACACAACAAAACCCAAACAAACAAGCAAGCCAAATCTTCAGGTTTAAAGATTTAAAATAAGAGATTACTGAGGTGACTACCTGACATTCCACAGAGACTACCACCTTCTTCTTCTTTTTAACAGTACCAGCAATTTCAGATATCTCTTCTGAGCAAGTTTTTCTGTGTCAAAGTCCATAGTTACACGATGCTCATACTAATAGCAGATTTCTCTGTTTTTTCTAACTGAAGAAAAAAAAAAAATATAGGTATATAAATCTGGTTGAATACTACTTCAACCTTTTCCCTATTATAATTGTATTTCTTAAAACAGGCAAATAAACCCCATATAATAATAAGCAAAGTCTTCATGGTAAAACACTCAACCCATGAGATATATGAAAAAACTTCATGTCCTGTGCACTAACACCCTGGTCTAAAAATCATTATATACTATTTTTTAATTTTATATATATATATATTATATTAAATCTTCTTTCTGTCAGATACATCTGTTATTCTTCCAAAATTAAAACTTTAGAGCACAGAAACAAATAAGAAATGGGATAAATGCAGGTTTTCTGACAGAACTCACTTGAAACCACAGCCTCTTTAACTATAGTTTCATTTGTAGGAAAGAATCAAGCCTTCAAATATGACATGGAAACCAGAGGTTCCTACTCGTTTCCCCTGTAAATGTGTGCACGTCCACATTGCTAACGGGCTGCTTCACTGATGAATTTGTCCTAGCCCCATGGCTGCTGATGTTCTGTGGATACCAGGGGATACACGGGAAGCTGGATGAACTCATACTTCTCTTACCTGAAGCTCTTTCATGGCATAGTGTCTCCTGAAGCACAAGCAGAATCTAAGTGTGTTTTACTTCAAGAAAGTGTCCTACCTTCAGACTGAAGAACTATTTTTTTTTTTTTTTCTTAAAATAAGTCTGTGTATTTTGCAGATAAATCCATAAGGTTTTGGTTACAGTCTCTCTTTTAGAAAACAGGATCCCTGTTTTCTGCTGTCACTGTTTCCTCTAAATAATATTTTTCTGTGAGGTTTGGCTGTACTTGGTAACCATTTGGACACAGATCCCTAAAGTGAAGAAAAGTTTCATAGAACTACCTTGAAAAACAGCTATCACAGGTCCAGCTTTTTTTTTTCACATGGTTTCCCCACCCACCCACATATGCCTAGAAACAGTAGGAGCTTTTTCATTCATCTGGTATTTCATTAGATCTTATTGATCTACAAAAATCTGTAAATCATATACAAATGGCATGGCACCTGCACAGGTCATCTGGGCAGCACAAGTGCATTAAAAGTGATGTGTCTCAGGCTGTGGGCTTTTGAAGCAGCAGCTGTGAACTTAGTGTATTTGAGCAAAATAATGAAAATATAGTTCTTGCAACACTCTGCAGTGATGCAGTTCTTTCCTTTATGGAAAAAGGATAAAGTGCCCCAACATATAGTGCAGGGAAGCAGGATTCTGTGTAAGTGAATTAAGTGAATTTCATCTTGGCAAGTCTATGATTTATGTAATTTTCTTGCCTATTTTCTATACTGAGAACTCCCCTCAACATTTTCAGTAGTAAGAAAATTAATTTGAGGGAAAGAGAATACCCAAATTTTCTTATTCTTTCACTTTCTCAACCAGCCAAACTTTAGTAACAAATTCTTAAACACTAGGAGATCCCCAGTTTGGGGCATTTTATAGATTTATTGTATCTCCTTCTTTCTCTTTCTCTTATAGCCAGACATGGTATCAGGACTTTTCAATAGTTTCTTTATTTTATTTGATAACCAAATCAAGCCATAAAATTATGTCTTGGTAGATATCTGGTCACATTTCATTATAATTTTTTCTCTTATCTTCTGGCTAATTATCTACCTGGAGCAGGCAGTTAGATGACCAAACAAATGTGCTTTCATACATAATGGTACCCCAGCTGAGAGAAATACAAATAACAGCTATTTAACAGTTTAGTAATCAGACAATGTTTTCCACGAAGAGATTCTTCCAGCAAAGGCAGAAATGAGAAAAATCTATAGGTTTTTCTTTACAGTTAATTAAGTTGTGTGATGAAGAGTTGCTGATTGGTACATTTTTTACTTTTGCTCCTCCTTTCCACTCTTCTGTATGAAATATGACCACATTTTCCATTATCCATTTCAGATCCTTCAGGCTTCAGAATAGCTCTCTGATGCAAAAATTAATAGTCAATTTAAATATAAATATCAGGCTATCTCAAATTCTGGCTAGAATAATTGATTTAATTTCCTAATGACAGAAGAATTAAGTAATAGACCCTAAGTAGGAATGCAAGCAACCATGTGAAACCATGTGTCAAATTGATATTTCAGCACCTCTGATAACTTATTAGGATGATGGCCATGGGATGTCATAGAGCTGAATGATAAATCTTCAGTCTGCTGCTTTCCTACTTCTTCTTTAAAATTATTTTTCTATGGTAAAATTAAGTGGCATTTGTGTTGAAGTCAGTGTCATATTTAGTAGTGTTTAAATTAAAAAGCTCACAATATTACTTAATGTGAAAAAGTAAAGTAAATGATCTTGCACATTAAACAGGCAGATAAAGGAGGCTGGAATCCATTTGACATAGGGCCAGCCCAAGACTGACACATCATTTAAGCTCATTAGTGGCAGGATTAAGTACTGCATAGGCCTATAGACAGGGAGAATTTCAGAAAACAGGAGTAAATTGGAAAAGTAGGTTTAGAATTGCAGGCCCAAAACCACAACATGCCAATAGGAGCAGAACAACTTGTATCTGAAGGCTGACATAAATTTCTGGCTCCCATGAGGATTTTGGGGAGGAAGGGTAGAAACACAAAGTAGTCATGAATTTTCTGTGAAATATTGTCATATGTGTTTTCAAGTGATTAAAAAGTGTCAGTGAGATTTTAATAAGAAAAGCAATGTTAGTTATGCATATAGGTTAGAATTTATGTTTTTAAATGAATAGAGAATTTCTTTCAATAAATGAACAGCTGTGAAGGTAAATTATCTCCCATTACTCTCAGTAGATTTAGACTGATTTTAGAACCACCAAAAAACCATATCTTACTGACTTCCTGAATAATATCACTGATCCAATGCAACCTTGACAGAAGTTGATGTTTTTCTCCCATCCTTGTAGTTTGCTAAATATTGACATAACTGTAGATATTTCAGCTAGCAACATCCAACTTGTATACACTTCTCTGTACTCCTTCACTCTAGATTTTGTTCCAGAAAACGACTACAGAGGGTGGGTTTTTTCTACTCCTTGTGCTTAATCAAAAGATGCAGGCTTTTCACATTGCCTTGAATATCAAAGCTGGGAATGCTCCCCGGTAGCAGTGGTGCAGCTCTATTCTAACCAGGTTATGTATTAGTTGTTTGCAGTGCTTACAACATAGAGGAAAAAGCTTTATCTAGAATACAGTGTAACTGCTGAATGACAGTAAGAATCAGGATCAGCACGCTGAAGAGGATTTGTTAACCAGCGTACCTTGCAGAACTGTGCTGCTATTCTGTATACTACAGGCTCTACTGATTTTCCATTGTGCCTAAGGAATCTGGTTTTGGGTAAGCAAATGCCTTTGAAAGTTAATGCAGATAAGGTATTTTGAAAATTACACTCTCAGATACAGAAACTGGGTGGATACTTAAAAAATGAGATGTGTACCTTCCCTGAAGAGTTTCTGTCCCAGAACTCATTTGCAGGTTTGCAACAAGTTTTGTGTAAGGGAAGCGAGCACACATTGTTTCTGCTGCAAAAAGAAATGAGGGACTGTGGTGTGAGGACAGACATCTCACTAATGTATAATTGCTGAATGTATATTTCAAGCCCCATACCCATCACCCTAGAGCCCACAAAACCAAACAAATGAACTAAAGAAATATGAGTTTCTCTAACACTGTACCTCTAGGCAATTGCGATGTTTTAACAGGGAAGGGTAAAACTAACCTTGCAAAATAGTGATTAGAGTACCCTTAATACTAAAAGTAATAAAATATATCGGTTATGAAGTTCACACTTTCAGGTGTTTTTTCAGAGGTTAGAAAATACTGTTGGAGCTGGTGATCCCCGCGTGAGTTAAAAAGACACTTGTATCAGTAAAAGAGATACCTAATGCATCCTAAATAGCTGAAGCCATTTGAGACATTCTTTCTTCACATACTGTAATGCCTGTATAAGAATTTTCTCTGGGTTGTAGAAAACTTTAACATTTTCAGAGATATAAACCCTATCATATATTCTGAGTGATGTAATTATAAGCAAACAGAATAATTCAAAATGTGAACAAAAGAACCAGAGACTTAACCTTATAAAAGGTCAAATTCTGCCTTCAGATACATGAACTTTGGAGGAGGACTCATGGGCAGAGTTAAGGCCCTGATGTACATAGTACAAATTTAGCAAATGTATTATTGAACCCATGGCTCTGTAAAGAGATTTCAAAGTCGTGTGTGTTAACTATGCTGCATGGGGAATAAGCCTTTGTGAGAGAGCTCCAGAGGACTGAAAGTAATTTGCTGTTGGAGGTAATGATAGTCCTGAGGATTTCTGACAGTTTAGGGTGACACGACTGAAATAATTTATTAACGTGTAACTTACAGTTACATTGATGAAAATAATTTGTGTCGAATTATATGGACAGTCGCTGGTACTGTGATATTAAGGTTATTCAATTTTCCTTTACAACCTACCATTTCCAGTTGCATAGCATATTGCCACACTTCAAAATTGTGGCTTGAATAAACTGATGCTTTGCTTAACATGGTTGGGTTTTTTATTATTATTACTAATTTCAGAGTTCAGCAAAACTGTAAGGGATTTTAATTTTGTTGTGTTGGGGGAACAAGGTTAGCAACAGAAGCTGTAGGTAGTTTCACCTGGATTTTGTTTAGTTTTCCATTACTCTTTAGATAAAAGTCTCTTGTGAAAAGTGTATCATATTTGGCAGGAAAAAGTTCTGCCTTCCAAATGGTGCCTTAAGAAATCAGAAATCCTTCTCCACTCATCTTTATTTAAATAGTTGGAAATTGCTATTTGGAGAAAAATCCAAACCAAAATCCCACAAAACAAGCAAACAAACAAGGCAACCCAAGACCTCCCAAAACCAGAAACCCACCCAAAACATAAGACAGGGGAAACACAGTTACTTTTGTGTATTGAATATGATGAGTATTTAAAGTGCTCCAACGCTGATTTTTTACATGAGTTTTCAGTTTCCTCTTCCATCATGAAAGAATTAAAACCCACATGCTGGGAGAAGGCTTTAGGCAAAAAGCTTTGAACAGTTTTTGTGTAGGCAGCTAGGGGGGAAGAATAAACTAGTATCTCCATTTCAAACTCTTCCATCATGCAGTGAAAATGAACATAACTTTTTACTCTACTGTGTAGGGCCCTCACTAAATGGAAGTTTGTATCCCCCGTTCAAAGCCTGGTTATGTAGTTTAGTGAATGATCTTTTTTGTATACAATACATAGCCAGTCACTGAAGCCTAGACATATCTGTTGGTTCTTGCCAAAGCAGCAGCAGCTGGTAATCAGGCCCCTCTGATAGTGAGAGTAAGAGGATGTGGGTTTCATCAAACATGAAAGTAGATCCTATGACAGTCAGAAAGCCATTGAATATAAAGGAAGCAGGGTACTCTTATTTCCATACAAAGCCTACAAGTGGTAGTTGTCATTATGGTGCTTTAGGGACAACAAGAGAAAAAGAAATAAAAGGATAGCGTTTGGATTCTGAGTGTCCCTGAAGGCAACAAGAGGCTAGCAGGCAGGTAAGCAGGGTTTCAGGATTTCAGCCTTGGGTACTCTAGATGAATTAGTTTGAAGGATTTACTTATTTTCCTGATAAGTCCCACTGCAAATTCCTAAGATAGGGTTCCATATAAACAGTTAGAAATGTCAATCTCATTTATTTCAAAGGAATTAAGTTTCCAGATTCCTGCCTGCGCTGGGGTGACCACGAGCTTCTGGTTTCTCTTCCCTTGTGGAGAAGCCCCACTTTGCTCCTCCCTGACGTACACGTTGTGGACCTTAGTGAAGTTAAGTCATTGGTCTCTGAAATGGAAATCAGAATGGAAGTGTAATTGTAATGGCATGATACTCTTTTTCACACACTTATCTCTCATCTGAAACTGTATTCACTTGTTCATCACCATCCACTCATGGCAAAATAAGTTAGGCAAGTTACATGCTTCACTTTTGGTCACCTGTATCTTAGATTTTATTTATTATAGTGGTGTTCCTCAAAGACTCAGATTCAGCTGAAATAATACCACCTTTAGAGCATAAATTCTTCTTTAAGGTATAAAGAAACCAAATGAAAGTTCTTTGTAGACATCCATGGATTGATTTAAGGAGAGTATTTAAGCTGTGATGGTGTTTTATCTGCTATGTATTCTTATCAAGATGAAGAAATATAAAGATTTTTTTCTTGTATTGCATTTTTTTTTCCAAGTCCCCACCAGAAACCAAGGTAGATATTTCTAGTATCATATAGTATGATTTTGGCATGAGACAATAGTGTGGTAAGAATTCTATAGTATGTGATGGGCATAAGTAGATACTAGACAATTTATGCTGTTAGCAGAATCCTATTTCCTTACAATTCTATAGACTTACAGCCTGGTACTAGTATATTATTTCTTATTATAGATTCTTTCTTTGACAGAAATATCATAGCCAATACTTCAGCTAGCCTTCTGCTATCATAAACATTCATATGATCACACATTTAATCAAGCAAGAAAACAGAATTATTTCTAGAAAGTAATGCTGAAAGTTAGTCTGTTGAGACTTTTATTGGTTTAATTTTAATTTGACTCTGTTACCCCTTTGGTTTACCATGCAGACACATGAATACATCAACACCATCTTTCAGTTAGTAGCATTAGAGGCCTCCAATACACCTGATTTCATTCAGCCCACTGGAAATTATGTAGTAGGTCTCTGGGAGCAACCTTTTCTCATGCATAGTGATGGGATTAAAACTGTAAAAGGGCTGTCTAAGTAGACTGCTCCATAATATTTGAAAAAAACAGAAAAATGAGATGTGGATATCCAATGGCAACTGACTCATTAGTGGTTTTATGGGGCATTATTGTGTAACGGTTTCCTATGAAGGTATGAGATAAACATCCTAAAAGGTACATTTCTGAAAGATTAAGTTATTCTTCAACATGTTGACAAAAGAACATAATAATAATATGTACAGATTATTCATTCTTTGGCAACCAATAATAATGAATTTACTTTACTTTGTTTATGACATCCTTTCATATCTAAGAATTTGAAGCACAAGATAAATGCTAGGAATAACTAGTTACACTTTTATCTTTTATTATTTATCTACAGAAAATACTAGCACTGTTTAAAATTATTTATGTTTAAATTGTTGAGAAGCTTTACTAATATTTTCCTGCTTTATGATATAATAACTTTTCAATATTTTTATCTTATTTGAAGTTATGGAACAAGTGCATTAATTATAACCCAACCACTCAAGCCGTATCTATTTCACAGTCCTTGTAACATACTCTATTGCACATTATTTGGTCTGAAACATGATGTCACATTTAAAGAGTATCAGGTATCGTTGCCCACAACTCCACTAACATGCATGCATCAGGAACAGCTCCCCCTTCTTCTTTTATTATATTGCCATGTGTTTTTGGAGAAAAAATGTCTATTGTGCTTATGCCAGAGACTTGATTCCTAAAAAGCTCCAAATAAAAAATTGTATGAAAAATATTTAAAATATATTTTTATTTGTTTATCCTGAAAGTATTTCATTTTTTAAGCTTTTGAAATGTGTTGTGATAGAAAAATGGTACTATTTCCTGTTACATATATCAGTCATTTCACAGGAAAAATAAAATGTCATGAACTGCTAGTCATTTTAGTACACAGAATCAATATTTTTCAAGCAGCTTCCCAGTTCCATGTAATAATAATGTATTTCATTGTATTCTACCATCTGAAAGTCCCATTTCTATATCATCTGTGAAAAGACGAAAATGCCTCCAGCTAATACTGAAGTCACTATACTGCTGAATTATGAGGTTTGCTTTCAAACACACAAATTGCTAGCTGTTATGTGACTAATATTAACCAAAAACTACATAATGATTCAAGTTTCACTCAGGTTCACTAATAAAAGAACAAATAGTAGGAAGGAGTAAAGGACAGAGGGTAATGGGAAAACCCTGGGTCAGGGATGGGCAGTGCTGAGAGATTTCAAATCACTTACTGGCAATTTATAAAATAGCACATATACATTTAAGAATGTATGGAAAGTCCTTGTCAGATTTTTCAATTGTCAGTGTAATTGGGTTGTAAAAGTGGGAAATAATATTATACATAAAGACTTCTAAATCAGCAACACAATCTAGAGAGAGAGCAATTACAGCTTCAAATCTTAGTTCAAAAATGTGGCTGCCACTGCTGAGTCACATGGAACTATTCTTGAAATGTCTATAAGAAGCTATGAACTAAGTTCCCCAAAATAGTCTGAAAAAACATTTCATCATTTTTTTAAAGATGCAAAAAAGCAAGCAAAATTAAGTCAGCTACAGTATATTTTGCAGGTCACTGTGCAGGGATTCCACTGCATTCCACTGCAATACATTTGTTTCATACACTGATAGGAGTCTTTAAATAAATTAAAATCATAGCTCACAACTGGAATTATGCAGTAGGGCACTTTCTTTAGTGCAAATTGTTTTTTATACAATGCCTATCTAAGGTAAATTATACAAATAATGAATTGAGTTTTGAATCTTATATCTCCTCTGAAAACTTCCTCCCTGTTGGCCAGAAAAATAAGACACTGATTCTCATATTTTTTTACTTTGCCTTGGTTCAAAGAACTTGCTTTCTTTCAGCAGAGTGGCATAGCTTTTAAAAAAGGGTGCTTTTTAATCCCTTCCTGCTTTCCTCATCTCCATCCTTGTCTACAACTTGATGACTACAGAACACTTCTGGGAAGCAGGAGATGTGGGTTCACATCCTGGCAGACTGAAGTGAGAATAAAATCAAGTCTTCCACCTTCTGGAAAAGTGCACTACCCACGATGCTATTATGAGAATAAACTGATGGTAGTAGCAGCATTTGAAAAGAAAGCTGCAGCTACTACAGTGTTGTGTAAAGTACCTGATCTTATTAATATATGTTAGGGATTCTCTGAAAAATACTACAAGGTCAAGTTGCTGAGGGGGCTTGCACACAAAAGTGCTAGTTTCTGGGTTCCATTCAGGCACAGACATTTATATGAGAACAGATATATCTCACCAATTTTTAATTTGAAGGACATATAGCCATATTCAGGACAAGAAGTTTAGGTACTTAAGGACTGCTTAAAATTAAGATTAAAAAAATAGTAGAAAAAACCTGGATTGTTATGAAAATCAGATGTCACTAACCTTAGGTAGATGTTTGAGTTTTCAAGATCACAGATTTTTACATAGAATACTGTATTCTATCGAGCTAATTCAGAGTCCATGTACATAGGAGGTGCGGAAAGGGGGCAGGCAGGGTTTAATCTGTGCCATTGTTTTATTCTGGAAACAGATTCAAATTACTTGCAAAAGTATTTTCTGAAGTTAGATAAACTCACAGATTTTATGACCTAGCTTGCAACTTGATGGAATAAACCATTTCTGTGAATTTTATTAATTTGATTAAAGTGGCTAATCAAGCAAATATTCACCTGAACAAGCATATTAGTACAATTAATTAAACTAATTATAGACAGAGCAATATTAATTGAGGTCACAGTAAAGACTGAGCCAATAAATTACTGTTTTCAAACATCTAAATCTTCAAATAGTACAGGTAATCAATGAATTATGCACTTGACATGAGATTATTTTATACTAAACTTGCTTTAGGAAATAGAAATCAGAGTCTTTAAAACTGGGGAACAAGCAAATTCAGTCACTGCAGTTACCATTAACTATTAAAGAAAAAGGAAAGAAATAAGCAGAAGTATACGTTTTTCATTTAAGTGCCTGTTCTGAGCTAAGTTACTTGACAAAGGTTTTTAGATTCTTGATCAAAGGAATTGTCTACTCTTTCTAGCTGTGCTAGTCTTTAACAATAACATTTCCATCCAAAAAAGATACTTTAAGTAATGGCATGTTTTAACTCCTGTGTCTATTGATATATTTATTGGCAGATGCATTCAATTTAGAAAAATACAGATGGTGGTTTTCTCCTATATATCTCCATTTGCACATAGCTACACAAAAAAAAGAAACCCTGATTAATGTAAAGTTTAAGCTACTTCTGCTTTGTTTCTTTAAAGAACTTGAACTCAGCTCATTGATGTTGAAAAATCTGTGGATGGAATTTGGTTGGAACTCCTAGAAAAGTGTTTTGGTAACAGCTGGTTTGTTGATATCAACAAGACAAGCCTTTGATCTGTTTCCCCACTGGATGTTATGCCAAAAGAGGGAAGAGGCACACAGCTGTTGTCACGGGAAGCCTGGGTGGGGATGTTTCCAGAAGAGAATCACACCACTCACCAACACGTCATCTCCAGTTTATTGACAGCAGGACAGGGAATAACCATTCCTGTTTCCTAGCGCACAAGGACATGTGTGAACCAGAGCTCAAGCTTCTACGGGGTGGTTTAGCCCAGCCCAGTTTGGCTCAGGGGAGAAGGACACTCAGCCCTTCCAAGGTGTCAGCTCTGCAGCCTGTAGTTCAGCCCCTCTAAGTAGCACTTCATAGTAGCTGAAGCTTCCACAGATATTCCTGAATCCTGCCTCCCTCTTTTGAAATATTTATTAACATTTTTTACCCATCTACTGATCTCTGTGGTAGTTTGTCAGCATAAGCTACCAATGGCTTTGTAGTTCTGTACCCCCAGGCCAATATGCAGTTGACACGGTAGTTTTTATCACCGTCTGACTTCTACCAAAAATGTCACAAAAAAAGAAAATGTTACCCTTGTTATTCAGCTCCTTTGAGATTAATCTGGTTGGTTTGAGCTTGGCAGCTGGAGCCCTTCATCTGGGCAGCAGCCCCAGGTAGGCTACACCCAGGGGTGCCACTGGCCGGAGGTCCCTTCTTCTGTTAATCTGATGAGAAATCCAGGTTTAACTTTCCAAGGTTTAGAGAAACCGGGCTGCAGCCTGTCTGTTGAGAGCTAGTTTTATTTAACAGAAATACATGTGGCCTGGTCAAACATTAACATATATAGCAAAATGATGACTCCTTTTACCAGCAGTCCCTTAAGCCAGATGGCCGGCAAGCTCTGAATGAACAGGGGTTGCAAAATTCTTTTCATACAGGCTTCTCCTTGCTATGTGTCAGGACAGTCCAAAATCATAGCTTACCCTGTCTACTCCGCAGGGAAACTAATTATTCAAAGCTTGATAGCACCCACTCGGACAGAAAAAAACCCAATACATATTCCATTTCTCCATTTTACATATATATTATTTTTTCTGCAATCATTTTCAAATTCAGACTCAGTAAATGCAGAAGACATTTATACCAGTAAATTAAATGTTTGGACCTACATTTTTTATGCTATATCAGAGTTGCAAACCTCTTTCAGAAAATTCATGAAATCCCATTAAAACTTTGAAATAAAATCATTCTGAAGTTTTTAAATTTAGACAACACAAAAGGTAGTGGCTATTTCTCACTGTATTAAAAATTTCCTTTAATCATCTTCTATTTATTAAGAAGCTATTAAATACTTACCAAATCAATTAATCAAAATATTTCTATTCATTTAAAGTAATTATTATGAACATTTTGATGGTGTCTTACCTTAGAACTTACTTAACCATCATAAGACCTTAGTATATTTGTATACTAAGCATTTTATCAGTCAAATAATAATGACACAAAAGGTCTGCATTTAAATTTACTACTTCTCAACAAAGGATAGGCTTCTTTAGCCATTTAAAGAACCAAATATTTTTTTCTTAAGAAAGTAGAAACGTTATTGTTTCATGACAAGTACCTCCTGGAAATTATTTTACAGAATAGATGTTTTTGATGTCAAAGAATGAAGAATTTCAAGTGTTTATAAAAGAAATCAGCTTTAGACAGCTGTCTCTAAGTTTCATTATTAAAAATAAGGAAGGTTTCTTTTTTCCTACGTCTGTGACTCCATTGTAGAGACATCTATCTTCACTTTGAGATGACAATTTACAGTTGCTACTTCATCAGCTGATTTCTACACTTAGTATATACTTATGGCTTACATTTAAAAACTCTCAGCAAATATCTAAAATGACAAAAAGAAATCAGCATAAATAATGCAAATGTATAGATATTACAAACTGCATTACAGAATTTTTTTGATAATTTGGGGAATCTGTACAAATAAAGTACATGAATACTCTGAATTTTGAGTCTCAAAATATCTCTAATTCATATCCAAACTCTGCTTAGACAATAGAGTTAATTTGGATTTTCTTCTGAATTTCTTTTTTTAAAACTCCACGTGACACCACAGAGGGATAAAGGTACGATTATTGTGAAATTTAATGAGACAATCTGGAATAATAAGAATGTTGTGGCTTTATGAAAAACATCAGCTCCATGTAGTTTATCCTCCAGAACATTGGTTAAAAGACAACTAAAAGCTATGCAGGCTTTGTAGTAATAGTGGTAGTAGATAGTATTAGTTCTCAGTGTTCATTTGAATGTGAGAAAGGAAGTACAGTTATTTAGAGGTCTTTGATAAGTAAAAAAACACAATTAAGAATATTTTAAAATGTGGGAATTGGGTGCATATAGGTTTTTGTTTATAGAAATAAAAAAGAATATTTCATTGTAGAGCTCCTGAAGAATATGTGTTTCCAGTATCCTTAAAACATGGTAACAGAGGTCTGGGAAGGGTAAGCATTAACTTCCAGTAAGAATATAATTCATTGGTTCTGATCATCCACGTCTCCTAAGATAAGACATTTCTTTTTCATGGAAAAGGAACAGACAGAATCTGAAGGCGCCCATGCGATATTTCTGATGTCAAGAAAAACATTGTTGTGACTTACTGGAGCGATTGAAAGCCGTTGCAAGGAGCAAAATCGTACCAAAGAAGGAAGGGTGAGTATGTCTGCAGAAAGGGAAACCTGACAGACACCAACACACCTCATGCAGTGTCCTTCTCCGTCTAACCTCTCCAATTGGAGAATTATGATTTACCACATGGAATAAATTGTAAACATCAATTAGGTTAGTTTTGGAAAGACAATGCAATTTCCACTGACATAAACACTTAATAGTAACTTCTGTAATTCTTTATCTGTAATATAATGAATGTTGCCATATATAATAAGTTTCAAGAGCAAACCCTGCAACTACAGAACCTCAGACAAAATTCTGACCTCAGCCTGAAGTGTAATGTGTCCCAAAAGAACTCTGACTTCAATCACACACATTTATTTTCCTGTAAACACGTGGTGATTTTTCTATTTTCACTTACCTACACAAGAAGTTTATTGCTCCTTATACTCACAAGTTGATTTCAGAATAAGGAACGCAAAATGTAAGCAATTTTCTCATCATGACCAACATGAAAAATGTTAACTGAGGTTAAAATTTGTTGCCATTTTTTTTCCCTCCCCTGTAACAAATATAAAGTGGAATAAGCCTGATTCTTGCTCCACAAAAAAGCTGGCACTTTTAGCTCTGTGCCCAGTAATAGAATAGGGCGGTGGTCTTTTAGATACAGTTGTTTTGGTGATTTAAGTAATGAGAAAGCTGGGTTGAAAGTGTCAGCAACCAGAGGGGTGTGTTCAGCCCTGGAACACTGAATTCTTGCAGTGTGCCTTAACTAATAAACTCTTGGTGAAGATGGGATGACGTTTTTTTCCCTACCTTTAGCTGAAAATGTTCCATTGTGAAAAGAATACAAGATCTAAAAGAGCAGACAATTAATAAGTAATTTAGTAATCTAGCAAGGCAGCTGAGGGCACTACTTACTTCCTCATTCTTTTTCCATCATCCTAACATGCACTTAAATGCTCCCTTTACTCTCTTCTACCTGCTCCCAATTAAAAGCAAATGATGGCTCTGATGCAACAATGTTGTAAATGTCACAGTACTGTAGGTTTTCAGCAGTTCTGAATTTTTTAGCAGCTTAGAAGCTCTGCAGAACAATTTCTGACTTGCATTTCATCACTACCTTAATGAAGGAACAGCAGTAAGCTTGTGAATTAAAGCTTGCTAGATTAGGGAGTTTGTGCAAAAGATTTCAAATCTCTGGTGAATGGCTTGCTGCAGCTCTACAAATCATTCTGTCAAAGCAAATTGTGCTGTTAAAATACGCATTTAAAACAATGCTCCCCAAATAAGTAATATGGAGGTAATTGAAAAACCCAAAGTGCATACAAATAATTGGAAAAAGTGAGTAGTAAGGGAGTAAGGAACTAAATAAAATTAAAAAAAAAAAAGGCAAAGAAAACCAAGGAAATGTAAATAAACATTACTGTAGAAAGAAGGAATATAATTTACATTATCACCAACTGCAAAAAACCCACATACTTCAAGGCTTAACTTCTCACCTATTCTGCACACAGTGCTATCCACTGAGATGCGATGAGGAAT
Organism: Falco peregrinus; assembly: GCF_023634155.1. Classification (NCBI taxonomy): domain Eukaryota; kingdom Metazoa; phylum Chordata; class Aves; order Falconiformes; family Falconidae; genus Falco; species Falco peregrinus. The sequence continues at coordinate 5,348,522 of NC_073726.1, read as the reverse complement.
CATGGGGGAAAATAAATAAAAGTTTATGCCTCATAAGTCTCCCACTGAAACGCACTAAGAAATGCGCAATCTTCTGCAAATGCCCAGAAAACATCCAGCTAGGAGCTCTTCATTTCGCTAAATGGCATTGTTGATTTCCATGAGAAATTATAACTAAAAGAGAAAATAAAGGCCAATGACAAATGCTAATCCTATAGTAATTTTTTAAATGAAGGTGTTAAATAAAAATTTTTTCAAACTTCAGCAGTGTAGAAAATCACACCAAAAGTGTAACATTTATGAACTCTGCTATAGGCTATACGGTATCGATATAGTTAAAAGATTCATATGTTCAAGTATTTTTTAAAATGAGCTGCATAAATTAGTATGTGTGCATACTTCTGGCACTCATCATAAATGCTAAGAATAAACTTGAATTAGCTTTCTCTCCTCCCCACCTCTCTAGTATAAATGTATGTATTAATAAGCAGGGGACATAATTACTAAAATCAGCTTAAGAGATTTATTCATATTTTTAAGATTACAAAATGTATACTGAATATCCAGTTCAACTCTCTAAATAACTAAGAGCACAAGCTTTTAGGTTAGATAAAGATGGCAATTAAGTGTTCTGTTGAGTAGACCTGCTTCCATTAAACACCTGGGTCAGCCTGAATCCCTTCTTCATATGCAAGGAAAGGAAAAGAGAAACCTTAACAAAACAGTGTCAGCAGTGGGGTTTCATGGATTCAATTGAAATAAATAATAACAATAAAAAAACAAAAACAAAACCAAAAATGACCTTTATTCATTGAAAAGAAAGTCACAGTTATCTGTACATACCAATGAATTTATACTGGAATTCCCTTCTGTCCCACATGTATGTTTGACACCTCATTTAAAATTAAATAAATATATTGAATTAATTTAATCTTTTGTGACCTTTTATCCCCAGAGTTCTTAATCAAATGTCTCAATTGATTAATAGGTCTTTATATGACTCTAAATTATATTGCTCAAATCTTGTCCTTTTCCTGACTCTCTTTAAATATCAATTAATTCTAGAGCAAAAAGGAATATCACCAAGTGATTGCCATCCTCTAAAACAAGCCCTATCCCTTAAAACAAGCTTAGTGGAATACAGAGAACATAATTTCTGAAATTTTCATTAGACACTTCAGCAAAATTGTTGGATTATTTTTGCTAAAAGTAAAGCATCTGCATTGTTCTTCCTATCCTCAGGGTTACGTATTTCATATCTCATGTATTGCATAGTCTGGTCCTCAAGATTTAAAACCAGAGATGGGGTTTTTTTGGTTGTTTGTTTTTGTTGGTTTTGTGCATATTGGCAGAGTTGGCATAACAGCGTTTCTTTTTGAAGAAAATCATGTAATTAGAAGATATTACAAGAATTCCAGCTTTGACAGTTGGAATCACTTCCATTTTGATCACTCTCTGGAAGTCCTGGCCCCTCACTATAATTTAGGGTAGATTCTCTTTTATTCATGTAGGAAATAATGCCCTAAAAGTTTTGGAACTATTTGCATCTGTTTCTTTCACACTGTTAAATAAAATGTAAAACGTCAAAGAAATACCTCCTGTTTGCTTTTTCATATCAACTAGTGCTTCACTTTTGTTAAAATCACAGACAAAACTTGTACAAAATTATTTTTACAAAACTTACATGCAAACTGTAGATCTTCTAATGACCCAAAATTTTAATACCTTTAATTGATCACTTCTAGATGAAGCTATACACAGGAATATATTATTGACAACTACACTATCAACTTTTTTTGTCAGTGCAGTAACTCCATCTGTTTAACCACCTATTGAATACTGCACAAGAAGGCAGAGTATTTGCCTAACTCTTGTAGGCCCTGATACCATTCAGATATGACAGTTAAACATATTTTAGTCATGGCAATATAATTTTAGCTCACAGTCCTCTCTTTGTCCTTGCCTCCTTTTTCCTTCTTGCACAGACCATAACCATGACCATATTTACTTGGGTTTTTATTCATGTAAATTCATATTCCCATTAAATGTAGAGGCAAAAAGTATTTTAAATGTAGCATGGGGAAGGATTCAAATATAGAAAGAATTTGAATGGAAAGTGAGGGGAAAAAGTACTTCTATTAATTATTAATTAATTAATTGATGCATTTCAAGATAGAAAAGGAAACATAATGAATATTTATGACTGTAGGTTATAAATTGAATCTATTTTTCTCTTTCCCAGAGGAGCAAAAGTATTTGAACCAATCTTGGCAATGTTTGCTAAGGGTTTTGGTTTGTATTTAGGGTAGGTTCTACCTGCCTTTCTGTGCAATGTACGTTTGGTTTATCCCTTCAGATCATTTACTCTTGAATTTTTACTGTAAATGAAGGAGAAAACAACCCTAAAAGACCACAAACTGACAAACAGAAAGACCTAACCATAAAGAAATGAAGGGAAGTAAATATTTTCTTTGAGTACCATAAATCGTGTCTCTAGATCATCATACAGAGTCTTCAATCTCAAGATAGCAGCCTTAGAAATGAGGTGTGGGTTTAGATAATGAATTGGGCTATTGGAACACACTAGGAAGCTCAAGGTAGTCCCTGCTGTAGCAGCTAAGTGAGTAATTTAGATGATCAGTGATATTTTGTTTCATATACTAGTGACTGGAGTTAAGTAAACCATGGCATATTAACAGTACTGGGGAAAACTGTCCCCATTCAGAAGGAAATAATATTTTAAGGGGGTTTGGGGGGTGTTTTTGCTTATTTAATTTTGGGGGGGCTGTAATGATCAAATTAATTAATTTCTAATAAAATTGAATATAAATATTGGCATTTTTACAAGATATTTAATAGTTTTGAATAAAATCTATGAGCATTTTCAATGTTTTTTTTAATTGCGATACTTTAAAAATGCCTATATTGTTGTTTTAAAATGTTTTAAATTTATATACCTTCCAGAAGAAAAAAAAGTTACATGAGTATATAGTTGCTGAAAGTATTTCACACTCTTTCCATCATGATTCTCACACTGTAGATCAGCATCCTTCAAAAATGAGTAGGAAGGTAAAACATTTCTTAAGACTAGCAAGTATTTCCTTAATGCCCTGGGGAATCAATAGATAAATACCTACATCAGTTTGTGGGTGTTTCTGACTGATATCTGGGCTATCTCACAGGAATGAGTTTTGCTGTCAACTTTAACATGTTCTGAGCAAAAAAGAACTTTGCCTACTTGTACTGGAACACAATAAAACACAAGTAGTTTTGTATTTCAGTATAGCCATTAACTTAAAAGCTTTCTGAAGAAATTTTTGCTTAATTAATTTGTTACCTTTGGCGTCTCCAACTGCAAAATTGACATCTTCCTACATACTGGGTGAATTTAACTTCTGGACATTCTGTGACTTCTTTTTCAGTTGGAGAACAGTGTGAAAAACCTCCATGCTCAGGACAACAGGTCACCAAGCTGGGCAACCCCTGAGATGAAGCTATTCGCTTCTTTCCCTGTCAGAGAGGTTTTTTGACAGTAATATAGACATTTCTATAGTTATTCTTCATTCTTCCCTCAAAATGTTAATTGAGACAGATAATAGATAGTAATGATTTTCTGTTGTATGGGTGCATCACCAAATATCCAAGTCCATAAAATAAGGACTGTGAGACTCAAAATTTGAAAGGTGCTTTGGAGATAAGAAGTCCTCCAGAAATGTTTGTTGTTAAAAATTCTCTGTCAGATGCAGAGTATATAGAAATGACTGAATGAGCCGTAGGACCAAGCTAGAACGCAGACAGATAATTTTATGTATATCTACTTTATCCCTGTTATACATATACTTGAATTCAAATCTATCTCTCTGAACAATTACTCAGCTTTCAGTAACTTTGCAAGTTTCATAGGCACCAAAAGTGCATGCCTATTCATATCCTGATCCACTTGACAGATGAACTGGCAGGTAGGTTAATTCTTATCTAAGCCCAAATAGAACCTACAAACTAAACTTTCTTTTGACCTCACCCCAGTTACAGTGTAAGTGGGGACATGCTGACAACATTCAAGCTTTCCCCCGTACACAGCTGCCTCCAAGGCTGACAGTAGGGTCATGCCTTCCTCTTAATTCGCCAGTAATTTTGGGAAAAGTACACAGGGAAACAGATGGAGAACTGGACTGAGTGTCACCCCTGACCACAATTTCAGCAAGTTTTGGAATTGCCTGGTCTTAACACTTGTATCTTAAAACTCCTGCTGTCTGTATAAAATCCCCTAAGTCTTGAAAAAAGAATTTTCCTCGGTTCTAAAGAGGTGCATGAACACTGGGACGCTGCCTGCAGTGAATTTAACATTGCTTTGACAATGTTGACACCAATAAAGCATCTAGTTTATTGTTTGGCTGCAACAAGTGCACACTTAGTCACCTGGCTACAAGAAAATCTCTCTTTTCTGTCATAAGGAAGATGAGCCTGACCTGAGCATGTAAGTTCAGGACAAATGTTCACCAAATGTTCACTGAGTTTTTTGAGAAAAAGTAGATATCCAGCTGTCTGCATGACAGGGCCAAAGCCTTGGCCTTCTGTATGGGCTATCTTGAGTAACCTGTGCAGAAAGGTCTTTGATAAAGTTTCCAATTTTGTAACACCTAATAATCAACACTTGATTTATGGAGTGCCTTGTGTACCCTAGGAGAGATGGTGTCCTCTGTAACATTGAAGTCTCATTGTGGATTTAGCTTATTACATTTCTATAATCATTAATTTTAAAAGGACTAAAGGGGATATGAATACTGTCGACCTCACTCTATTAACAGAGATAAAGACTACTCTGAAAATGGGACATCTGTTAATAATGATTTTTCAGTGCACTTTATGTTTTGACAATATCCCACAAATACGTTTAATTCAGTAATGCTACCTTGAATCTAAAAAGCCAGTTGTATTCATCATTCTGTGAACAGAATTTGGGTTTTTTTCTAAAGCAAGAGAAAGACCAGAAATTTGAACTTTATTCTTTAAGTTTCTTCTACTAAGAAAAGTGGCATATTACTTATTTCCTTGAATAACAGTATCAGAAGAAGTGATCCCTAGAAATACCTCAGTGATTGGCATTAGCAAGGCTTTGATATGTACTATTTATAAAACAAACAAACAAACAGCAAACTATTATGCTTCACTTAGTTCCTTTGATGTCCTTGAAAGAGATGGCACATAATTCCCCTTGTAGGAAATATGCACAGTGCCTTACAATGAATAGAAACGTTTTCCTTTACACACTGTGGAGTATTTCATGTGCAGTTACTAAGATTTATGCTGGAATTTGAAACACTGCAACACGGTGGTAATCTTGAAGTTAGGAATGAGAGTAAATTCCTGGTTGGGTTATGGACTTGGACTTCAGATCTCCTGAACCTGCATACACCTATTTACAGCAACTATAGTAATAGATAATTAAAGGTTGGAGAAATACGATGATAAGGTATGGTATTTAATCTGTGTTGGTTAATGCACACTTGTTTGGTTGTCCATTGTAAGATATTTAATCAACATTTGTAATTTCAAAATTATCTTTCAAACTTCCCCTTGACCATTGATCACAGATAGGTGCTAATTTCACAGACAGACTGGTTTTGGCTGGGGCAGAGTTAATTTTCTTCATAGTGGCTGGAGCAGTGCTGTGGTTTGGATTTGGTGTGAGAACAATGTTAATAACACACAGGTGGTTTTGGTTGTCACTAGATAGTGTTTATACTAAGTCAAGGCCTTTTCAGTTTCTCAGGCCCTGCCAGCAAGAGAGCTGGAGGGGCATGGAAAACTGGGAGGGGACACAGCCAGGACAGGTGACCTAAACTAGCCAAAGGGATATTCTGTCACAGCACTCTCCAAACTAGCCAGCTGCAACAAGGTCTTTTACCGTCTCATACCAGCACACTCTTCATGCCAGTCCCTCTGCTGCCTTCTTCTCATGTCTCCTCACCCAGGACATGCATTCTCTGCTTCTTCCTCGGCCATTCTCTCTTCATTGGCTCTCAACCCCTTAACAGAACCAGCCACAGCTGCACCTTATCTACAATGGCCAACCCACAGCCCCTGAAGCCAGCCCACAGCTGTGTATTATCAATACTAATAAACCCACTGCCTTCATTCCTCTACAATATTCCACACCATGGAACACCATGCTGAGTATATATAAGCTGGGGAAGAAGAAGGAGGGGGGGTTTGGATTTATGGTATTTGTTGTTCATGTAATGGTTATGTGTGATAGAGCCCTGCTGTCCTGGGGATGGCTGAACACCCACCTGCTGATGGGAAATGGTGAATGAATCCCTTATTTTTGCTTTACTTCTGTGCACAGCTTTTGCTCTACCTATTAAACTTTTATCTTAACCCATAAATTTTCTCGCTTTTACTTTTCTGATCTTCTTCTTCATTCCACTGTGGGGGGAGCAACCATGTGGCTGTGTGGTGCTTAGTTGCTGGCCAGGGCTAAACCATAACAGTTTTTTATATCTATTACCTGTGCTTGTGCAACCAAACAGCAAGTGGCATGGGAAGGTTTTTCTCTTGGCACTATCAAATGGTAGCAGCTATCCCTATATCCCTTTATTGTGTCATCTGGTTTATAAACATTTGCTAATGATGCACTAAACTGTTTCCCATGCAAAGTAGTAGAGGTGATACATGTGACTTTAAAGATTATATTGTGTTGTTACTATTTGAAAAGCTGGTGATCAGTTAGCTGTGCAGAAAACAGCTGTCTTAGAAAAAGTAAAATTAGTGTTTTAAATTCCAGCAAATTCCCTACTGCCTTTTCTTTCAAAGACCCTTGAGAACAGAGGATATCAATAGTTAAAAGAGAAACAATAGATGAGAGGCTGGGGATTACTTAGGAGGCTTGCCTGGTGGGGATGGGAAAAAAAAAAAAAAAATGTGCTGCATGAATGTATGATGGAAGTACAGAGTGATGATGGAAAGCTGCAAATTATATAAACTGAAAAAATATCACAAAGACTTTTCTCAGCAAGTGCTAGAGAATTTCATCATAACTGGAAGTAAGCCTTTGTTATCTTCCACTGTATTTGAGGAAAGCTGAACAAAGCATTTTGCTTAGACTATGTTTTGGTTTTGCTTTAATAACTCAAATAGTGCTGACTTCACAAGATATTTCCTCAAGAGATCTCCCACTGTATATGCTTGAGATTACTATGATGGATTGTGATTTACTATACACTAAGTGGGGCCTCCCAAGTGCTGCTGTATTCTCAAGGAGGTTAAATGGTATTCAGTATGAAATACTGTAAAAAATGTTTTCTGTTGTGACAAGAAAACAACATAAAAAATAAAGGAGCACCCACCCAACCCACACTTGCTGTGGCCAAGCTACGTTTGCTGTCAGGTTGGTGCAAGTCTCAAAAGATGGATGGAGACAGAACTTTGGGAGCAAGTTCTCTGATGTTGGATGACAATGTCCTGTTGTGACTTCAAATTTTTAATACATTTCTTGATTCTGCTGCACCAAAAATAAGAAAAAATCAACAAACTGTGGAGGTATTAATTTTATCATTTCTTAACCTACAATGTTTGGGCTGTTCCTACTTACTAGTGGAGCATTTGTTCTTTGGTTTTTACCTTAATTTCACAAGAAACCTACAGTGTGAAAAGAGAAACGCTAATTCTTCTGTATCTATTCCATGTTTTAAGAGATGCTTTAGAAATTTACTTCAACTTATTTCACTTATAAATAATATATATTTAAATATAAATATATTTCTTATATTTAAATAATATTTATATAGGTTATTGTATTACCTATTTATATCATATATTTATCTTCAAAATTAATAATTATTGTTGAAAAAGTCAATAATTGCAATATAAAACACAAATGGACTGAAAGTAAAAATATAATTTAAATTATTTTTTACATAAAGCAATGACAGTATCTAGAGAAAAAAAGTTGCTAGTATATTATTTTTAAAAATCCTGCCTGACACTGTTGACATATCATGTCCTTTGAATTCCTTCCTCTTATTCAGAAATCAAGGCAAAAAGGTTGCTTCATAAAATATTAATAGATGTAAGTATTGTCTCTGACCTTACTTGATCAAAGTGGTTAGTGTCAAAGTTTAATTGCATTTCATGGGTTTTGATGACATCTCTAAATCTTTCATGGATTCAGTAAATTATTAGCTTCACAAGAAATTTTCAGACAGTTGTAATATGAAGTAGGAAAATTTTATAAACTAATGTTTGATACTTAAATGAAAATTTAGTTTATTTAATCTTAATCTTTTCCTCCAGCTCCTGGTAAAGAAGGTCAAAGTCTGAATAGTTCTATGACACATGGAATATTTGGGGTGTTTTTATAGTTGAACTTTGAAAAAGTGTCTACCTTAATATGCATAGAAACTGTGATAATCTTGACATCCTGAGGATTGTTTGCTGCTTTGGATTTTTTTGCAAGGCCATTGCAGACCTTGTCATTTACAATCAGAGATCTTTTTCTGGCCCTTGTATGGAGCAGACATGCTGACGTTCAGCACAGTTCTTTGTCTTCAGTGAAAAGAATTCAGTTATTTTGTTCCATCTTTATGTAGTTGGTTTTCTTCTCTAACAATTTTATAAGGAGTTTTACTACCATTGTACTTTCCCTTCTAATACGTTTCTGGAACAGGTCAGCTGTGCCAGTCACCCTCAAACAGCTGTGGTAAATTGTTACCATGAGCCCTCAGGGTCACGAGGTCTCTGTTAAAAAGACTGTGACTCGGGTGGTAGGGTTCCTGTCTCCTCGGTCTTGGATAGGTTTGAGTTTATTTTTATGTTTCCTTTCCCCAGGCATCTGCCTTCTGGCTGCTCCCAGCTGAAGGTGACCGTGGCCCCACGGCCTCCCCAGGCTCAGCCCCCTCCTGTGTGCTGGGCAGCGGCCCCCTGGGTTTGCCAGACCCGTCCCAGGGAGGCGTTGGCAGGGCCCAGGCCCAGGCTCAGGCCCAGGCGCAGGCCCCAGCCCAGGCTCAGGCCAGGGGGCAGCGGGCACACAGCCCCGAGGCAGGCGCTGAAACAGCCCAGCCTGTGCCGGCCAAGGTGAGCCCAGGCCAGCCCCCAGAGCTGGGCTCTCAGCTCAGGGCAGAGCCCGTGGCTCTGGTAGGGTGGAAGAAGGTCATAGTCACTGCACTACAGCACTATATGTGAATTAATTAAATGCTTACATTTTTATATTTCCAAGACAGTGTTTTCACTGGAGCTTTTCAAGGATCAGCTTTACACTCTGGCTGCACAAACGACAATGTCAATACAACTGAGGCAGCAGTGAACCACGGGAGATGGGCAGGGATGAGAAGCCACAGGCAAGATGATCACCATAGCAGGCAGCTTTGAACTTAGACTGTCCTTGTTTCTGGGCAAACTGTTTATACCATTGTACACTGTTGGGTTTTTGGAGTGGCCTTCATGAAGCTGAAGCAGCCATCAGCAATGAATGTAACTCTTTCCCTGCCAGTTACATGAAAACCATATAATTAATGAAATAGGCTGACTTCTCCTGCATGCCGCATGAACTGTGAGATATAGAGACAGAGAATGATCTAGATTCTTTCCAGTCTGACCAAAAACAATGTTTAATGTGTTCAGCAAGGCATCTTAGGTGATGGTTTGTGCCACGCAAAACTATTATCTCCCTTGTATATATGCACAGTGCTCCTCTTCCCCTTTGATGATTCATGCATTATAAGGCGACCTTAACTGCACAAAAGACTCACAACGTTTCTAAGATGTATATATTTGGAAACTGTTGAATAAGGCACTCCTGCAAGGACAGTAGCATCAGTTACCCAGAGAAGTAAATAGTCCAAAAGGTTACATTCAATTTATTTTTGTTCTGAGCATCTGATCAAAGCAAAAGCAAGAAAGGTACACAACTCGGAGGGGAAATTTACACCCACATACCCAAATTTATATGGGTATCTGCTACTCTGCAGGCCAAGCCAAAGGTCCATGAAGAACTGAGACTGCTGCAGCAGATGGCATTATACAGCTCCAATTCAGTGTGTACAAAAGGACAAATATCACCAGCAGCTCCTGGAATCTACCTTTTCTTTTTAGCTTCTGGGCTGCCAGGTCATGTCCCCACTAACTTTCTGGGCTGTCAGGAAGATTTCTTCTTGGGGCTGTCTGCAGTTGCATAGTCCAACCAAGTTCAGCCAATACATTTCAGGGTGGGATCCTTACTGGGACCAAGCCTGGTCTCATTCATTTTTCCTCATTCACACCGAGGAACTACAAATTTACCTCAAACAATATGGCAAGATGTGAACATGTTTGAAAGAATTCTCAGCATAGAAATAATAGGTCATTAATACCAAGTGCTAGAGATGCTGTATCTGCAGTCATCTTCAGAGCAACACCTCTCTAAAAGGAGTGGCTCTCATTTCATTGATGATAGAATACAATTTACCCTGTAGCATTCTGGACCTTCTTGAGACAGGACAAGTGGCCCTGATAATTTTTAAAGCACATTATTTAGGTCCAGCTTCAGGGCTTCTGGAAAATACACTACTTCCTGTTTTTAAAAGTGGTAATATATATATGTGTGTATGGATTTATGTATATGTGAGTATATATACGTATATAGAAAACACCAGACACACTTATACACACAGCAAAATTGAGACAAAGCAGTTTTGTCTTAAGATACCATCATATGAGAAGTTCAGCAGGACTGACTCTAGTCTTGGACAAGGAGGGACAACTTTGCCTGGTGTCACTATCTGTACAGTTGATTATTTGCCTAGAGATTGTACAGCAGAAATTTGAAATAAGTTACTTCTGAAGTCCTTCAACTAATCAAAGATGAAGGCTGTTCTATTACTGGATATGCCAGCATCTGCTGACATATGAATTGTGAATGGATGGCAAAGTGCATATTAGATATTTGTGATGAGAATAAATCATCCTGGGCCATTTTAAACAAAAAATCTAGTGCAATCATAAATTCTTGGGAAGAGTCTCAAGAACAAGAGGCTTGGAAAACAATACATTCATTTACCACTGTCTTCACAAAGGTGTTGATTCATTAGCCATGCTTTCATGGGAACAAAGCTCTGATATGCTTCACAAAGATTGTTAGTGGGTCTAGACTGCTCAGTCAGGAAGAATAATATTAATTCCCCACAAGAAGAATCTTTTGTCACAGTCTGCTCATGCTGAAGAATGAAAAGAAATTACTCCGGCAACCAGTTTCTCTTCTGGACATCTCTTCAGACTGAATTGTACCTTTATTGCATCACTGACAGTCATTTCTGACCTGAAGAGACCAATCAGGGAATGATTCCAGTATCAGCTTTTCAGATCAAGGTGTGAGTACATTGACATTTACTTCAGCAGCCAGCTCATCATGTCAGCTTTTCTGGCTTGCAAACAGCAATCAAAGGGACCATCTCTGTAATCATCAGGATGCGACTGGCAATATCATCTTATCTTTCTCCAGAATGTATTTGTGATCTGTGTGAATCTCCATGTAATAACTACAGACATCATTTTGAAATTCAATAGCAAGCACTTGTCTTGTGCATAGCTTCATTCAGTTGATGTCAAAGTTCTTGAATAGTAAATGATAAATGCTTCGTTCCCATCTGGTTATATGTAGCAGAGATTCACTCCAATGCTATAGACTGGAACATCACAAATGATAATCAACAGTGTCTGTTTGTCATAGCAGATGAGGGGAATTGGATGTCAGTCACCATTTTTGATGCACTTTGTCCTGGGAAGTCCATTTTCATGGAACTGCCTTGTCAAAGAAACAGAGATGATGTTTGGTGATCATTGCTTTGCACTGTAGGGACCTGCAGCAGAAGTTCTGAGGAATATCTAGAGACCCTGCTTATGTTTTGACTGAGAAAAATTAAAAATTGCCTTCATTTTTTCCTGTGAAACGTATATCTATTTACTCTCCTTCTGTAACGGCAGTACCTAAGAAGCTGATAATCCCTTAGTCCCTCACCTGTTTTCACTGTTGGGGGACAGCCTGCATCACCATGGTCTTCTCCACAGGCTGCATGGGAATCTCTGCTCTGGCACCTGAACCATTTCCTTCCACTCCTTCTCTGGATCTGGACTGTTTCACATTTTCCTCACTGCTCTCTCACAGCTCCACTGTAGTGCTTTTTACACTTTCTTAAATATGTTATTGCAGAGGTGCCACCAGCATCACTGATAGGCTTAGCTTTGGCTAGGGACTCCATTTTGGAGCTGGCTGGAACTGATTTTGTCTGACATGGGGGCAGCTCCTGGTGTCTTCTCACAAAAAACACCTCTGCATCCCCACCCACTACCAAAACCTTGCTACATAAACCAAATACGCATATCTAGCTGTGCTTTTGAGAAAGTACTGTACTTGTTCAGCAGCTGTGACAAGGTTTCATACATGGCGACCTACTCCTGGATGCAGCTCCGTGACTGCCACTGTTTATCCTGAAACTTCAACAGGTGATTGCCATTCTTGTAACCAGAAATTACAGTTGTGGTTGTGTAACAGAGTGTATATGCATAGTACTGAAGTTCAAGTGAACATAACTCTTTGTGCTAACTGACCACGTGAACAATCACACATAGGTAGGGCCACCTGCTTTCCTCTGGCTTCTACTAATTAATTACAGTGAGAGAGGGAGAAGATGTGTTGCAAATTCTTTTGCATCAGTAAGAAACAACCTCCTGTGTGCAGTTCATATGGCACAAAATGAGTGCAGTAATGGACTGTCCTTGAGTAAATACAGCATACACTCTCACAGAACGTAAAGCAGAGACTGATGTTCTACCATTAGAGAAGTACGAAAAGATAAAGGTATGCACTGCAAAACCAGTGGTTTTTCTGCCCTCTTTCCTTCCTACATATCTTCTCAGTCTTATCTAACGGCCTTAAGTTACACCAGGGGAGGTTTAGATTGGACATTAGGAAAAATTTATTCACTGAAAGTGTGGTGAAGCATTAGAACAGGCTGCCCAGGGAGGTGATGGAATCACCATCCCTGGAGGTGTTTAAAAAACATGTAGATGCAGCACTTAAGGACACAGTTTAGCGATGGGCTTGGCAGTCCTGGTTTAACGGTTGGACTTGATGATCTCAAAAGGTCTTTTCCAACCTAAATCATTCTATGATTCCATGATTCTATGATATATACAGCTCACTTAGGTGTAGTTACTGTAACCTCTATAAAATACCATTTTCCAGGACCATGCTTACCTGGTAAAAGAAAGTTCAATTGCTTCAACATCCCCTCTAGAATACTAAGAATTTTTAACCATTGCAGTTGTTAGTTGATTTGGGTTTTTTCCTTCCAGTCATATGAGAACTGTTTTCTTTACTGAACAACTGTGGGTTTTTTTTTCAGCTAGCATATTCAAAAAGTAAAAGGAATTGGCAAAAAGCCTTCAGATATTCTTTAAGCCATTAGCATTTAACTGAAAGGTTTTCACTGATTCTCCTAGTCTTATGCCTGATGGATTGTACAAACATTTGGATCAAGTAGGCATTTCTGTAGTCAAACTGCCATAGGTACTGTCTCCATGTGTTAGAAGTACCTAGCATGTGGTGTATTTAAAACACGTTTCAGTATTTCAGATGCCTTTTCATCAAGAATATTTTTTTTCAAGCAACACAATTGTCCATTTTTCACTATGAAAGCAAATATTTCAGTATGTTTTAATTCTTTTCTACAATTTGAGAAAGTAGATATGCAGACACTTGTAAGACTAAAACCTAATTAAACAAAAAAAATAAAATTTGAATTTTGAAATTTAATTTAATGTCACAGATGTCTAGAGTTGTCACAGAACCATTCTAAGTGACTATCTATTTCTTCAGTGGTTCATGTCATGTATAGTTCAGCAATGCTAAAAGCATTTCTGTATATTCTGTGAGCAATTGAAAACAGCAGTCAGTGCACCAATAATTGCTAAAGTGAATTACCTGCATACATTTCTCTACGGGCCAAAGCAAAAGCAAAGAGAAACTACTCAGTGCCTGCAAAACATGATGTGACCTCAAAATCTAAAAAGTGTTATACGGCTACGCTTTAAAAATACAGTTTTTCTAGAACATGACTTCAATGTTTGATCTCTCTTTCTCCGGTAGTACTGAATGAGCAGCTCAGATCAGAATGCTAGTAATCCATCTAGTATCACATGGATAAAACAGCTAGTCCTGAGGATAATTTTTTGCATTTCTTTTTTATTTGCATAAAAGTCATTCTGACAGATAGACAGTTTGTCAGTTTCTCAGTCAAACAACCCGAAGGCTGCTTTTTCCAATCTTCCCCGATACCAAGGCATACACCTACAACGAGTAGAAATGCTTGCAGCTATAATATTTTTATATAAATTGAATCTATAATCTTTAAAAGTAACCTAGATTCTGGGGTTTTTCCTAAGCATGTGTTAGTTTTAAGTACATTTTATGTATATTTGTATAAGTTTGAGCTCATGCAACTTAGAGACAGTTAGGTAAAGATAGGAATGGGAAGTTAACATTAGAATTGTAGTTGCCAACTGGCTTAAAATATAATGAGATGTAAGTTTTGATAAACGTACACACTGCTTGATCTTAGACCTCATTGCTTGAAGGCGTATTTGCATAGACCTCACTGTTCATCCAGAACCTAGATATATACAATTTCAACACTGTATTATGCAGCACATTGATGGAGCAATATCTAATTTCAGTTTTATCTCCAACCGTATACAGTATTTCATCTTGTGGGTGCAGAGATTGAACTTCTACTCTCACTTCCAATAGAGGGAAGGTATGCAGCTATGGAAAGAACCACTTTTCCTGAGTATATAGAGATGCCATAAGAACAGTGAAAGAAATCAGCGTAAGTACCAAAATGATACATTCACTGAAAATGGGGAGGGAGGGGGGAGGGAGGAAGGAAGGAAGAACGTGCAGTGTGTTCAAATATTCCCTATGAGTAAGAAAAACATGCAATAATCGTTGCATGAAAAGATTATTAGAAAAAAATGTCCAAGTATGCATTCTTTTCAAAATTGAATCTATAATTAAAATAAGAGTGTAAAGAAGAAAGCACAACAGTGAAAGGGAAGTATAACTGATTAAAATAACTTGTTACTTCTGTTGGTTAACAACTGGCAATTTGGAAAAAAAAATCATTCCCATTTGAATAGCAGACTAATGAATTTTAAAAGTATTTTTAGATCTGCAAAATATTTTCTTTGATATAATTATTTCAAAATTAGATAGAACTCTTAATGTAAAGCAAATTTAATTGATTTTTTTCTAAATGTAAAATATATATGCTTTTCTATTTCATAATTGCAAAATATATGATTAGTATATGAGCAGTTTCAATGTGGCCGAGTCTATATGTATCATAACAATAATGCAGAAACGTTCACCTGTCATGTCTAGTAAATTTGTGTGGTCCCCCTCCCTCAAATAGTAACCATGTATGGGAGGGCAAAAAAATCGCAGACAAACTACTGGTGACTGACACCCAATGATGTTTACTCAGTCAAAAATTAGGAAAGTGTTCAGCAAAGGCACCTACTTCAAAACAGACTGAAACCAGAGAGCCATGGTCTGGCTGAAGGAAACAGCACAATGCACAGTTTGATGAAGCCAGAAGCTTCCCATTTGCAAGGATGCATATTCCTGAGCTTGAACCCATGTGTCCCCCTATCTTAATTTCTGTATAATGCTATGTTGTGAGGTCTTTCTAGTCCAGAAAAGTGTTATTCAGCTGTGTTCACTTAAAAGCAGGCAGAAACTGAAGTCTGTTTAACAACAGTGAGCTGAGCTGTTCTGTTCCCTAAATGCCTACTCGTGTCTCTTGGCACTCTGGCAGATTCATATTTAATTGGTATTTCGTAAAAACAGACATTAAGTCACAGTTTTATATTTGTCAAAAGGCTTTTTTAAATTTTACAATACCTTGTCTCCCCAACTAGTTATAGCTTTGTCAATCAGTGAAATTAGAGTACAAGTTAATTTACATTTCAGCAAATGTGCTAAGCCTTTTGCAAAAGTATCTTTGTAACTCAACCTTAATTCTGTCCAAACTGTTCTACAGTGGAATATCACCAGTCAGCAGTTGACATATTGAAATGCAAAAAAGGAAATACACTCCCTTTGCCCTATGGGAGATGAAGTATGTATGTGTACAAAGTAAGACTGCAAAAATAATGCCAGGATTGAAGTCAGCACTAGACCAAAGCAGGTGATGTGAATGGGAGAGAGCACAGAACTGAAAGTAAATAGGTGTCCAGAGAGGATATGCATAATAGAAATTATTTCTGTCACTGAATCCTAAATCACTTATAGCTGGATTGGGTGTCTGTGTTTCTGTCTCTCTATGTATATATCAAGCAGCTGCCTAGATGGCAAGAAACTGTAAAATAAAACTGGAGGAAAAGGCAAGTAGCCATACTTAGGCAAACAAAAGAAAAGTATGTAAAAAGAGGCATCAAAATAAAGAGAAAATTGATATTAAGAAAAGTTAATAATTAATGAAGAACTATAAAAGGACAGTTACTTAGATGGTTAAGATGTCAAATATTAATTTTAAATTAATGCTTAACAAGAAAAAAATAAAGAAAGTATTTTCTAAGTCATGAAAAGCTCAGGAAAAAAAGGCTTTTCAAAGAAGAGTCATGGAAATTATTAAAGGGGAGAATAGATTCACTTATTAGAAAAGATTAAAAGGATAAATACAAATAGTTTAGTGAAGTAATTAGGCTAGGGAAGAGAGGAAGATATAATAAAGAGCTACAAAGGTCTGAATGCAGTAAACACCAAGGAAGGAGAGGAATAATATAGCCTGTTACAAGAGTGTATAATTAGAAGAAAGAAATTAAAGTTAAAAAGGAAAATAAAGATCCTTCGCCTAGGAGACAAAAAAAAAAAAAAAAAAGTGGAAGTGATGAGAGTTCATATCTAAGGGTAAGCAGATAAAAGGACTCGAAAATATAACAAAACCAAACCACCACAACAAAAAGGTAAAAACTTTGTTCTGAAGGACTGCATGTAACTGCCTGACAACAAAATTTGCATTTAGTGGGCAGTGCTTACTTCTAAAAACAATACATTCTTAAAAGTAACTGGAAAGATTCTTTCAAAGATCATTTTCTCTACTTCTGTCTAAGTCTTTATCAGTCCCTGTCATCTCATTGAACCTTTGTGGACTGTTTGGTGTGGAAAGTCCTCTAGAAGAATGAAGAAAGCTTCCTGTACAATCTCAGTGAACATCTTCAAGGCATGACAAGCCCAGAGAGCACATGTGCAAGAGTTATGTTTATTCCCAAAATCAGAGAGGAAGCAATGAGCAGAGGAAGGTAAGACAGGCTCAAAGCCTGATCTTCATCTTGCTTAACAGTAAAAGTTAAGGCTTTATGGAGTGGCAGTGTCAGCCTTTCAGATTTGGATTCTTCTGTTCCCTGACCAGATCTACTCCACAGTTCTTTCTGTGATTACTTCCTTTATACCTTATTTCTTCTCATTTCTTATAAAGTTTAGACTGTCACAGTCACTGTTGTTTTCTTTCCAAGCTGTCCTCTTTTCCCTGTCTCCTTGCCTCTTCTCACAAATAATTTCCTGCAAATTTCCCTTTCTTTCCTTGCAAGCGTGCTAACCTCTCTCTGTCTCCTTTCCACCACTACTTTCCACTATAGTCCTTGCTCCTGTCTCTGTTCTCTGCTCCATTTCTGTTAACATTCCTACTGATGCTCCAACAGTTATGTGGAATAAATATCTCAGTCCTGCACTCCCTCCCTGAACCTTCTTCTTCTTCATCTTCCAGATTTCCTCATTCAAAGACAAGCTTTTGTGGTAGCAGGAAAAGAGAGGCCAGTGCATATTTTTTCTATGATATATGTAGGAATACCGTGCCAGCCTATGTAATTTCTAGTACAATATAAAAAGTAAAGATTCTAAAGGCAAGTGACAGGTCCAATTTTAAACCCTAATTTTCAAGCTGCTTCTCTGATTTTCACATGAATAAGGCACGTCCTGAGACACTTTCTAGGATTTTGTTTCTTTTTTGGGCAAAGAGGAAGGCAGGGTTATAAAATGATTAACTTCATATTATAAGGAGTTTTAACTGAAGAACAAATTGCTCAGTTATTAGAGGTCAGTCATGCACTGGCATGGGGCTGAGTTCTAATCTGTCTTTCTGTGTTTAGCATCTGTTCCCAAGGCATTTGATCCAATGGTAAAGGCAACCAAATACATTCCTATTGTGTGTTGATTCCCCAGTGCTCCCCATCAGTCCTGATGTGCCTTTTCTTAACTAATGGAGATTGTTATACTGGCTATCATTATTCAGACTTGCATTTATATTTTAAAAGCATCCTAGGTTGTAGCGCTTTTAAAAATGTAATGCATACATTTAATGCTTATCTTTCTATTGAGAGATTTAAGGTATAAACTAAAAACAGATGTAGAAAAGGAAAATTAATCATCTTTGTCAAGAAGTCTTTTCACCTCTCTAGCTACAGAAGGGTTTTTTTCCTACCTTCTTTCACACATGCTGTAATACTTATGACAAATTTCATGATATGGTAGCTTTTTAGGAAGTTACATACATTATTAAGATTGATTTCTTTGTTAAGGATAAAACCAATCTTAAAACAAACCTTAAAATAAAGAACATCTACTAGACTCCCTGACTAGCCTGACTGTCAAAGAGACCCCACTAGCCTTGATATACTACATAAAAGAACCAGAGTGGCTTGTGAAAGGACCCTCAAAGAATCTGGCTGTTCCCTTAGTTTGAGTAACTGGAAAATATCTGTAAAAATGCCTCACAGAATAATTACATACAAAGTCTCTCAAATTACAAGTACCATAGCTGTGCAGTTCCTTCCTTGAAACTCTGCTTTGTATACTGTAGCTTTATAGGATCCTTACCCTAAGCCTCACTGAAACCCTCAAGGAAAAAAGACACTTTAAAAGTAGTTCCTGAAGTCGCTTCCTTTTGAAAATGGTATTCAAAGCATATCATCCAGATGATCACATTATTTTTTCACTGTCTCAAATTCCAAATCCAAATGAAAACTAATCTTGTGAGTTTCCTGATTCAAACACTGTTACTCAACCATTATTCTCAATGTTTTACAGCTCAGAAATGGTTAGCCGTAGCCTAAGAAAAGCAAATGTGCTCAGGTGCTCTTTGAGGGAGTGACTGTTTTTGTGGAATTATACATATATATATATGTGTGTGTGTGTGTGTGTGTATAAGTGTACCCATAAGTGATTTTCCATATGATGAAAATAGTAAAAACAATAGTTTTACTTTACATTTTCATTTTTAAATTAGCATTCTTGGTTGATAAGAAGCTATGAACAGAAACAGTATTAAGAAATCCCCCTAACCCTAAAATCCTCAGATTCTGTTGAAGATTTTAATAGTTTTTCTCCTTTCAGTTTCCCAGTCTGTCAGTTTCTGGTGGCTCAAGTAACCCTTTTTTCATCTTGCTCTTGATTAGATGACTAATACATGACTCACACCGTGTGTTGGAATAAAAGTGATTTTGCAAGCTGTGGGCTATTTAATCAATTTGAATTTCTCCCGAGTTGCTCAATATAGGTCCATTTGGAAACATTGTTTCTAGTGATAGCTTAAGATCAAACTATAATGCATGATGACAGGTCTCACATCTGTTAAAATTCTATTTACTTACTAAGAGGTGGCCTTATATTCTCTTCTGACTGGATACATCAGCAGATCACAGCTCACGTGCTGAAGGAAATACCACTGTGAAGCGCCACACACCTGCTTGCTTTGATTTGACACTTTAAACGTAGTGAACTGTGAACAGAATTATCAACATCAGCCAGTCCAGCTGGACCTGAATAACACTTATAATCATCTAGGATTGAGCTGGATGCAGTACAATGAAGCATCAGACTGAATATGCAAATAAAGCAAATAGAAAATTCCAGCAAAATGGTATGGAGGAAGCAGAAGTTTTGTATTTAGTTTGTAACATAACAGATATCTTTTTTTCCCCTTTTTTTTTTCTTTTTTTTTTTTTGTTTGTTTCATTTCTATTGTGAATGCACTTAAATATTTGTCAGATCTTTACAACTTCCTTCTCATTAAGAGTTATGCATCCCTGTGCTACCAGGAATATCAGCTAAACGTATGCTTTATAACTGAATCTATGCTCTGCATTATCAGGCAGTTCCATACCATTCTATCTTCATAAGCCATGTCACAAAGAGAGCGCTAACAAAAGTGCTTCTTCACTGAACTACAAGATTAATCTCTGGACTAGTACATTTTAGACATTTATGCTTCCATCAGTATGACTCTGACTTATTCAGGGTCGCACCCACTTGTGTCATATGGATCAGAGCACATTCCGGGGACGCAAATTATATCTTCAAAGCCTCTTCACCATCTCAAAGATTTTTCCATCTTTGGACTAAGACTTCCACAAGCCGCCTCTGGTGGAGACAATACATGTAATTAGGAAAACAAAAACCTTTTCACTGCCCTGATAGTTCTCAGCTGTTGCAGTGACCTCTTTGAAGGGCTTCTTAGAACAACTTCTTTATGCTTGATAGAAGAGTAAGTGCAAAATCCAGAGGACAGAATGTCAGTTTAAAGCTCCTTTTAGTTAAATACCTCTCAGATCTCTTGCCAAGCACTTCTTTGTGGGACCAGCAGATATCAGGAGTTACATGTTGTTACTCTGTCCTTTTTAATATGTTTGAGGTAGTAGCAGGAAGGCTAGAACGTGTCAGTCTATTTATGAGTGGCTGCCACTACCTGACCTTTTTTTATCCATAGTGTTTTCTAATAAGTAAAGAATTAACACCCAAAGAGTAACAGTATGTAATTTCCTGGCTTAACTGTGATATGAGTATTACCCTTTTGAACTCTATCATTACCCTCTTACTCATCTGAAAATGATACATAAAATTAAAATCAGTGGCTGAGAATATAATTTGTTCCATTCAAGCCACAGGAAAAAAAAAAAAAAAAAGAAGAAAAAAAATCCAGTAAGAGAGCTTGTGTTTTCAGACATCAAATTTGAAGAGCATACTGCATTCAGGGAAGTCTACATCCACCTAAACAATAGCTTTGGCTGTCCAAAGTCAGTGACAAACAGTTATGCCAACATGATAAATGTTTGAAAATCCTTCTTTCCATGTCTTTACAAAATTAATCTGACATGACAGAAAAGAAAATATACCAATATAGCAAAGCTTTATGTTTGTGTGTGATATATGTATTCTCTCAGATAGCAGGTCCCATCCCAGTGGTAATTAAGTCTTAATTTTGAAGAAAACTAATGTAAAAATGGCCATTGTTTGTTGTGTGTCTCTCCCCCCCGCCCCCAGTATTTAATGTTTATCCCTCATTCTTTTATTAACCAGTCTGATTTTTCAATTGGTGTTTCTTTTCACAAAAAAGGTGTAATATTTGGCTTTAACATTGTTGAAGTATTCATTTTGTTTAAAGTTTAAGTCATCTTAACCTTAAAAAATTAAACATAATCTTTAAAGGACTTTTCCATTTTTTTCCCGCCATAAAAACATTCACCACATTTTGTTCCTCTCCTGCTGTTCAGAGTTGGACAAATGTACAGCTGAGAGGCAACTGAAGAATTCAGGCTATCCAGACTTGGGCCAGGAGTCAGGAACAGTACAGTTGTATTATGCTGGGGAAGCTGTGCTTTCTGAGCAGACTGTTGTGTGTATTGATGTTACCAGCAGCTCAGTTTTCAGGTGTCTTTCTCCAGTCAGGAGCTTCCTGCAAGACAACAGAATCACAGCAAGCTTCATGGACTGACTGACTTATCTTGAGACTTCTCTTATAAACCTCCAAAAATCTTAAAGCTTTCTTTTTTATTGCTCTAAGGAATTATTCTCAATCTCTGTATTCTAGCATTCAAGAATCATTAAGAATAAATAAATTGTGAATGGAAAAATAAAACTATGAACTTTTTTGTGGTGGGTTGACCTTGGCTACCCTCCAGGTGCCCACCAAGCTTCTCCATCGCTCCCCCTTCACAACAAGACCAGGGGAGAAAGTATGACAAAAGGCTTGTGAGTCAAGATAAGGACAGGGAGATATCACTCAGCAATTACTGTCATGAGCAAAACAGACTCGACTCAGGGAAATTTGAGTTTACTGCAAATTAAACAGAGTAGGATAATGAGAAATAAGAACAAATCTAAAAATGCCTTCACTTCACCCCTCCATTTTCACCAAGCCCAACTTCACTCCCAGTTCTCCTATTTCCTCTCCCCTCAGTGGCACAGGAGGATGGGGAAAGAATGAGGGTTACTGTCAGTTCACAATGCTTTGTCTCTGCTGCTCCTTTGTCTTCAACTCTTCCTCCACTCCGTTGTGGGTTCCCTCCCACAGGATACTACCTTTGATGACCTTCTTAAAGATGAGTCCTTCCCATTGGCTGCATTTCTTCAAGCGCTGTTTGACCATGGGTCCTTTCCAGGGGATACATTCCTTCAGAAGTGGACTGGTCCTCTATGGGTTCCCCACAGTGTAACAGTTCCTCTAGAAAACCCGCTCCTGTGTGGGTTCCTATTCATGGTCCAGAGTTCCTGCTGGGACCCTGCTCCAACACAGGCTCACCACGGAATGCAGTATCTTTCAGCACATGTCCACCTACTGTGGCAGTGGATGCTGCAGGACTGCACCACCACAGACTGCAGTGTGAATTAATCTGCTCCAGAGTCGTCCTCCATGGGCTGTAGAGGGACAACCTGCATCACCGTGGTCCTTTCCATAGACTGCAGTGTAATCACTGCTCTGGTGCCTGGAGCATCTCCTCTTCGTCCTTCACTGACCTTGGTATCTGCAGGGCTGTTTCACATATTCTCACTCCTCTCTCTCAGCTGGTGTTGCACAGTAGTTTTTACCCTTTCTTAAATATGTTATCACTGAGGGACTACTAAGGTGACTGATGGGCTCAGTTTTGGCCAGCAGTGGGACTGTCTTGGAGCTGGCTGGAACTGTCTGTGACATGAGGGCAGCTTCCGGTGTCTTCTCACAAGAAGTCACCCCTGCAGCCCTTCCCCCCCCCCCCCCCCAAACCCCTGACATGTAAGCTAAATGCATCTTTTAAATAAATAATAATTAAAAAATTCCATCAAGCCAGATTCATAGCTGGTGTAAATTAACAGTTTCAACAGCAGAAGGAAGAAGATCTGATATGAGTAGAGTGTAAGTGTATATGTATGTGTATGTAATGAGCTTCATACAGGTTAGCTACCATTGGTTTGATACAGTATCAGGCCCTGTCAAATATCCTCAGGAGTCTATATTGCATTAAGCCCCAGAAATCAATACTCTAACTTACCCCTCTGGCCAAACATCGCAATCCAAGCTACCCATCTAGAGGGCCAGAAATAACACAAGAAAAGTTATAAATTCCTGCTCACCCTCCTGGGAGAAAACTAAATTTCTTCAGGTAGGTAAGGAAGAAGCCAGAGAGGTCAATGCTACAAATAGGTGACAAAGCCACAGCTTTTGTAAGCAGCTGTTGTAAAATGAGAGACTTCTTGGCAGGGTGTTTTAGTTTCAGAATTAAAGCATAGCAGTCAAAAATGAAAGATCAAGACAAGACTTAAAAGCGGCCAGAAGCAATGAAGAGAAAAATACCACTCACATAAACATACTTAACTGGCTAGTCTGAGATTCTTAGAAGAGGCTGGAATTGTTAGTTTATAATTCTGAGATATATTATCCAGAAACATTTTGAAATTCATTTACCTCAGGAGTACATGATATATATACACCATTGGCATCTTTTGCTATACTGTAAATACTTATGATACTTATACTACATATTTCAGATATAGGAATAACATCCATGAAAATGTTTCAGCATTTGTATATCATAATTATGCTTATAGCAGCTCTCTAACCAAAATATTTTTATATTAATATAAGATTTTAACTACATTAAACAATGGAATTAGTAGTAGTAGTAGCTACAGCAGCAACATAAAATTAAAGAAAATTCCACTCAGCTTTGATTATAGTTTTGACAAGCCATGTGATAAGACAGAAAGAACCTAGGCCCTTTGTACTGATGTTAACCAGTGAATGTTATTAGAAGAATACTATTAAGGAAGAAAAAAAAGAAAAAAAAAAGGAAAAAAAAAAGAAAAGAAAAAAGAAAAGAAAAAAAAAGATAAAAAAAGCTTTGCTGTTCTTAGGACTGCTGCTTTAACCATTAACAAATCGACATGTAAGAAAGTACAAACACTGAGGTGAAGCCTGAGAAGGAAAACAAAGACCTGTTGCATGAGTAAATCTGACACAGAGATTCCCAAGATTTCTTTGCCAGTTTCAGCTCTAACAGTAGTAGGTGACACCTCTACCTGTACTAATACAGCAGTAGATGTTTCTGTGCAAACTCGTGTCTGAGTGTAATGCATGCCGTAAGAGAACATAGACAATCCTTCAGGAAATAATGAATTAGAACAAAATGAGATGTGTCCAGCTGTTAGTGTTCCCAGTTTCTTTGGCTTTGCAAAGAGACTGTCTTTAGGAGCCCGACGTAAGTTAGGCCCAAAGACTTGTGTTTTGTCATATTTTTCTTTTGATCTTCGCAGTTTTCTCCTTTCTTGAGATGGGCTTTACTTTACCTATCAATCTTTTTATTTAAATCCAGAAAATTATTTGATCATAGCATCTATCTGAGAACAGAGTAGTTATTGGCTCTTTTTTCTTTAATCCATCACATTGACCTACTCCTATACTCCTTATTTAAGACTGTTTCTGAAACAGATGTAAATGGTTCTTATATGGGCTACCTCATCAACCTGGGCAGCCTTAAACACCCAACATCACTCATGACTTCTTCAGCAACCTGCAGACATGAGCCCTTGCTAATTTAAGCATGTTATATTGTTAGGTTAGCACTAACTTGCTCTCCGCTGACCTTCTGACACTTTTCTTGAGTCATACAGTGTATTAGCAGAACCTGTGATAATATTGATTTGATATAATTTCAGGTTGACCATACTGCAGACTGCCTTCGTAAGGCCAGGTGATTTCTTTAGTCTTATTCTGAGGTTTTAGTTTTATCATTATAGGCAGATTTGTTGTTGTTTCCAGATTTATGAAGCAATGGAATAGACTCTGGTGATAATTATTACAATTGTTCATGATAAGTAATTAAACTACAGGGCAAAAATAATCTCAATTATTTTTACTCTACCTCACATGTAGAGGTTGAGTGTTTCCTATCTCCAGAGGTCTTCTGTGATGTTTTGTACACCATCTCTTCAACTATCTTTAGCCACGTTCTCAAATCCTCAATTAAGCTGTCATCCTAAAAGGATGTTCAATTTTCAGCTGTGTTCCTATTACTGATTTTGTTACAGCTAGAAGAGGAGTAGTAGAAAGGATAAGAAAACTAGGAACGCATGATTAAAATTCTCTGTAAACTTACGAAATACTAAAATAGCTTTGTTGCTAAGAGCTGCTGTATCTAGCTCTCACACAGTGGACGGAATTATATGTGCTCCAAGAGAGATGTATACCACTGGTCAAAAAAACCAAGTCATAAATGAGGAGAATATGTGGTGGACTCAATTTCACTTCTACCCTTGTGAGAACAATTTGTGCATCATAATATATTTGTGTGCTTCACACAGAAGGAAATATAGTAGCTAATGGATGGAAAATAATTTTATATCTAATGGACTTATGGACTGATGCATATCAGAATATAGTTGGCATGAGAGTTGCTAATATTTGGCCTCAGTTTTGCAGCCCAATGCTTTGAGTGAGAAAGATTTGTTATGTTTTGTTTCATTGTTTCTTTTTTTCCCCTGTCATTTCTCTGTGCTAAGCTGTCTGGAATCACATTGCTATCATTGGTTTCAAACCAGTGGTTTTCCCAAAGAGGGTGAATTTGGCCACAACTGCCTAAAAAGCACTGTATTGGTTGCCCACAAAGTGCCATACTAAAAAAAGATCAGGACATTAGTAGTCTGTATGCATTTCAAGTTAAAACAACCAGCAGAAAGACCCCCAAAATCCAACAACTTCGAAATCTTATAGGATTAATGTAATTAATGTCTTCATTTACTTTCCACTTCTATTTTGTTTTGGTATAGAGTATTTACCTGAAAATTATCAAGCATTGTCACATGTACCTAATTTAACAAGGCAAACACCAAGTTTCATCATTTCTTAGCTTAACAGTAATTCTTACACAGAACAAAAATTTACAGATTTTTGGACTGAGATAAATAAAAAAATGGCTTTATAATAAAAAGATAGAGGGGTGTGTGTTCATTTTTTGCTAACTAAATGAAGCTAAAGAGTGATAGACAGCTAAAATTGTAAATGCATGTGTGTTCATATGCCTGCCTATGTGTTATTTCAGCTTTGAAGACTGTGAACACTAATGTCATTTCTTCACGATGAGAAAGAGAAACTCAAGTATCGAAAGCTTCTTCAGACAATAAAAGCAAATCCCTCACACCTATAGGGGACTTTAACTACCTTAACATCTGCCATAATGACATGGGACACAATCCAGGTGGATTTTGGAGAGTTGAAAACAATCTCTAGACACAATGAATTCATGAGCTGATTAAGTGGGGCTTTTATTTGACCTGATGAGGTCTCATGGTTTTGGACCAGATGACGTACAGAAGGCCCTTCCAAACTTACTTGAGAAGCCTCACAACTGACAGTGTGAAGAACTGAGTATTTTCTGTTATCTAATTAAAATATGTGCATGCATGTGTATATGTATACATACATTCTATTTTGCAAATATTAAATATGTAAAAGGAGTTATACTGCTTCCCCACTATGCTTCTTTTTTTCCCAGGTTTTTTATAGTTTTCATCATACTGGGTTTGGCTGACAAACACATATCTCAGTTTTTCAGCTACTTATTTTTTCACCTTTAAAGCATTACAGAATCAAAGAATGGCTGAGGGTGGCAGGGACCTCTGGAGACTGCCTAATCCAACTCATCTGCTCAAAGCAAATTCAATTAAAGCAGATTGTCCAGGGCTGTGTCCAGTTAAGTGTTGAATATCTCTGTAGATGGAGTCTGCACAATGCTTCTCAACAACCTCCTCTGTTTGAACACCTTCACACTAAAAAAGGTATTTTCTTATGTTTGAATAAAATTTGTTCTATTTCTGCTGGTTGTGCCTTGTCCTGTCACTGGACACTACTGGATCTACCTTTCTTTATACAATCTTATCAGATATTTATATAGGTATTTACGAATTACAGAATTTTTGAATTGTAAAGCTTTATGTTCTTTCTATTGTAAAGGTTTATATTGCAATTTTACAAAGAGGGAATGAAGGAATCCAGGATTTTTTGTAGACATTTTTTTTTTTTGTCTTGCTTTTTTGTTTAAATAAATGTTCCTGACAGGAAACTGATTCAGAAATCCAGATCAAATTGATTCATATTATTTTGGTTATTTGACAGACTAGAATGTTTTGGAGGGGAATGGTGGTAAAGTATTCTGCATATATTCTGTGTGCAGTTGTGCAGAACTTCTTGCAGAATTAGATAAATGTTATTGCATTTCAAATAACATTCCAGACAGTTGAATAGATATTAAAATGTTGTGTTCTTTGATAATGTACTGCTAAGCTTTGGTTTGGTGTTTCTATGCAAATGTAGTTGAGTCCCTATTACTATTTTTTAATTAATATTCTTTTAAAAATCCTTTTAAATAAATAACTTTTGTATAGTGTTATAATCAATGACTGTTCTACTACCTCCAACAGCAAAATCGTAGCTCTACATAGAAAGCAATCTTTTCTCAGAACTACTGTAGTAATGTGCAGATAAGAAATCTAGAGCTTGTTAGTAATTTTTGTGCTGCCAAGAGAGTCGTTCGCAGCTGGTATTTGGTTTCTTTGAAACCTTTTTTGCTAGATGCTATGTAGGAATGAAGAGCACCAAACCAATGCCCAGTATAGACCCACCTGTGTTGTTCTTCAGATCTGCCTGAAAAGCTGTCTTATAGTTCCTACCTGGAAAGTGATTGTAAAGCCTCACCATGTCTCTAAGCTGTGAAGTCTCCTGGCACAGCTTATATTCAATTTGGCTCTCCTTAAGCAGTGAGATTGGCCATTTGCATCACTCGGGCATCCCAAGCTTTTGTTGGACTCTAAATCTGGAAGCCTAGGAAAATACTTGCACCTTTATTGATCATCTGTTACCAGCTAAGCCAGCAGCCTGATTTTCCTGTCCCCTTAGGAAACTAAACAAAAAGATCAAGCAGAAACAAATCCAAGAAACCAAAGCAATATCTTTAAAGTGATGTGCTCACAGTGATATCTTGTCACCCAAATAAGTAGCTTGCATTACTGAGAAGCACACAAAATCTGTCTTGATTTGCATGGAATTTGGGTCTTCTACTGTAACTGAAATTCAGTCTTGCTCATCTACATTTTATGTAAACAACTTTATATCCCAACGTATGGAAATAATGGCTTAAGTATTTGTAAAGACTGGTCATTCTTTAAAACTCAAGCATTAACTTTGCTCCCTTTTAAGCTTAACAGATGGAATATGTACTGTCACTGTTGCTCTTAGCTTTAAAAATAATTTTATTTAATTATAGCAAGCGTTCCATATGTCCTTATAACACTGACTAAACTGCCATCACACTAACCACCTTTGCTTTATGGGCAGATACGTTTTGCAATCAGATAATTTAATCAGAGGAAAAAATGTCACCTGATAATTGCTAAAAGGATAGGAATAAGGCATATAGTTTATCTAATTCTCATGTTACAGGCTTGTGACCTAATTTAATCTATTGTCAATGCTCAACAAGTGCAACACAGTCATTTTTAAATCATAAACCTCAAAAAAGTCAGGCAGAGTACTGCTAATGTGTTTGATGATGGATATGCTATTTACTATTGATCTCTGAATTCAGAACCAATCCTTTCTGAACTAGCAAACATTTTTCATATATTTTTAGAAAATATTGAATGGCTCTTAATCAGTGACAATACTGTTTTTTTCTGTTACTATTCAAAGTAGATTAGTAAGAACCTACTGCCTTTCACTAGAAAAATGAACCTTGTATAGGCTGAATCTTGTGTGGTATGTCTTGAATGAACTGACCTCACATTCAGCCACCTTTCAATTAAAGGAAAGCTCAGAGTAAGCAATCCAGTTGTAATGAGAAAAGTGCCGTAGGGATTATTGTGTATGGAGATCTACGCAGACCTCTGTTGTACGGACATATTCTACATCGTGATATGAATCACTTCTAGGGGAGGATTTGATTCAAGCAAACTGGCTACGTGATCATTATAGCTGGTTTCTGTATTATCTGCCTCAAGCAGCTTCTGTTTAAGTCCCACTTGCTACTGATGTTATTTTCTTTTCCTCAAACCACCCTTTTCCAATTACCAGTTTCCTGCATCTCACCTATCTTTATTTTTCTCTGTTCACGTCTGGATGCAGAAATACCCACTACACTAACCAAATCTCACCTTTGTGCTCCTTGGCCATAGGTCCTGATCTGGATGACATTAAAAGAATATCACACATTTGGTCTAACTAAATACAGAATGAAAGTGGGTATGTACTAATCAGTATTTAATGAGTAGACATCATAGTTCTTGGACTCGGATAGCTTTTCTTTCAGAAGCCTTGTTCCCCACTTAGTCTGTTCCTTCCTCCTTTACATCTCCTTAACAGTTCTTTCCTATTAAGACCGTGTCATAACTCCCACAAGACTCAGAAGAAACTAACAATAAAGGGCATGAATATAAGAATGTGATTCAGTTCACTGATTAAGGACTCTAATTTTATGTATCTACCAGCAGATATCTAGTTGTTTGGTAGCTCTTTATGCTCCTATTACAGTCAGTAGAAGTTGAGGGCAGGACTGAGTTGTATAAAAACAGGTATATAGCACCAAGCAGTTTTCCCTAAGATGTTCAAGTCATCCACACAGGACTGACAGGTAAGATACCTGTCATACAGAAAACCTCAGCCCTTCTGAAGTAGCAGCAGAAGGCCACACAATACATTCTAGGGCATTTCACATGTCACTCCACTCTTGCTTTTATTTTTTCCCTTGATCTCAGCACAGCCTCTTTATCCTTGAAAATATTGGAGGACGTTATCCTTTAGATAATGTCTACCTTATAATAAACTAAACCCCCTAACGTATTTGAAAAACAAACAAACAAATAAACAAATAATCCCCCAAAGAATTAAGCAATAATGATGGAACACTAGCCCCATTCTCAGGGTTAGATAAATGACACAAATCTTTCTGTTATCCTCTTATTTGCAAGGGAGGGTTTTGTCTGTGCACGAGAAACAGACTTTTACTGAAGAACAATCAAGCTACAGATGCTCTGTTAGAAAAGAAAATTCAGTGAAATATTTCTGAACTTATCTACCACATCATGGTCAATGTCAGGAGAATTAAGATGTGTCTTAGAAGGTATTTTGCTCACACTTCTTACAATGACATTAACAGTCAATAAAAACAACAACTTTGAACCCTAGTTTGTTGGGGAAATCCCTTCTGCTGCCAGCCTATAGTTGCTTCATTACAAGTTATGGTACTGTCAGATAATACAGTTTTCATAATGGCCTTGCACAAGGCCTATACACACTATCAGTAAGTGTAGGCAGGCAAATAGGCATAGTGAATATTCTGAAAGCATGAAATGTTCAGGAATGTTCTCTATCTTACTGATTTTTTTTTTTTAAATCAAATTTGTTTCTAAAACAAACAAAAAAGAATAATTTTGAAAATCCTGTAACTGACATTGAAAAACTTTTAAATGGCAGACCCTAATTGTTCTTTTTATAAATTACAGATATGCCATATTGAGTTGATTATATATTACTTTTTTCTTCATAAATATCATGCTCTCAAAAAAACACTACATTTTTAACGTTGACAAATCACATGAAAGAAATAGTGCTGTTGCTGGATTGTATATTCCTCTACATCAGTCCACTGAGTAACTGTTCTCTCTACTGCTAGGTAGCTGGAGAAGAACCTTCATTCTCCCAGCGATATAACTATACCAAAAATAATGCCAGCTAATATCAGCACTTTCTTTTTTGAATCTTCCAATCAGTAAACACTGAAAGAAAGGATTCAGCTTTAAAGGATGCATGTACCATAATAATCTGACTTTGTTTCTTAGGATATTCCATTGTCTTTTTCCTATCCTGATAACACATTTTTAAAATTTCCTCTGAAAAAAACATTCCTGAAACACAATTCACTCGAGTAGTTTTGTTGTCACAGAATGAACACATTCTCAGTGTTTAAAGTTTGCCAAACTATAAATAGTAATTTCCTTTCAGAAGTAATATAGAAAGAAAAAAAATGAAATTTTTTTTTGAGAATGAAAAAACAGAATGTTTCAATGCTAAACCACTGGGGATTTTTTGCTGCTTTCCTTTTAACATGTGGATCATCTCCTAGCAGAAGACATTTTACACTGCCAAACCAATTTAATAAAAAAAGTTCCATCTAGACTTATTAAAGATAAATGCGGAAGCCTATGAAGACTGCAATCTAAGCAGACTGAAAAGAAGTCCAGTTAGGTGTGCCCTGGATATCAAAGGACAGTTATCTCTGCTGGTCTGACTGGATCTGACAGAAGCTGTCATCACAATTTGTCAGTTACTTGTGTGCAAGGTAACTAAGACTGGACTCGGCTGTCCCTGCTGGTTCCAGCCAGGTAGTTGGCTTCTTAAGAAGTATATTCCATGGGCTGGAGTAAGACCATACACCCATTACAGACATGACACCAGGCAATGGAGGGCTTCTGGCTCAAACAAAATAATGGCAGTAGCAGCAGGGAGAGGAAAATGTTTTCAGAAACTTGAAAGACATTAATTAAACATTTCCTCGCTTCTCATTATAAAGGTAATAGGTATTTGAAGGGTTATTGACCTCATTGTTAGACCGTGACAAATAAACACATAACCTTTTTCTCCATTATATGTCCTCTGTGGTAGTCTTTTTTTGTTTGTTTGTTTTCTTTTTGTTTGTTTGGTTTTGTTTGTGTTTTTTTGGTTTACACCCTTATTTTAGTTATTAAAATGCTTTCTGTAGAGATAATGTAAAAGGTAATTGGAAAGCCCAACTATATACTATGTATCAACCCATTTTTAACATGAGATATAGAAGAAAACTGTACCTAAGTTTGGTCTCTTTTTCTTGATTTCCTAGTTTACCCAGGATTTTTAGTCTGGATCCAAAAAAAAAGTACAAGCTAGAACAACATGATGTTTTCAAAGAACCTAATGATATAGAAAGATTTTTTATCAGACTTTGAATCATGACTCTTTGTAGGGGACTGCAGGAATCATATCTACATTAATGTCCTCCACTCCAATGGGTAATATCACACTTTGAATAGACATAAAATACTAGATTATTGTGGAGCTGGCATGTGGGGATGTGGAAGAGAGAGTATGTTCTAAATATTTTTTCCCTCTTCAACAGCAGCAGAAGCAGCAGTAAATTTGATCTGGGGTATTTTGCTGGCTGGTGCATCTAAAATGTTCATATAGGCTAAATTATGGTGTCATGTTCTTCAGAGTTACTGTACTTGCGTCCACAACATTATGTTTCTGCCTAGAGATGACATAAACAAGAAAGTATGAAATGAAAATCTAATCAATGTTATGAAGCCTATAAAACCATGAACATAATTTATTAATAATTTTCTTGTAAGCTATTAATTCATATAAAGAGAATTCTCATTATATGTTCTAGGTTTGACCTTTATTATACCTCTACTTTTCCTGTTCTGGGTAATTATTTCTAGGTCAGAAGTACATCATGAGCTATGGCTTTTAATAGCAATGGACCTCATGGAAAGACAAGGATAAACCTCTCCGTTTGTTACCTGATTGTCCCTAGATCATAGATTACTAAGCCCATATGGGTCGATGTGGTCAAAATGTTTACTGTCTTGTAGCCAGTAAGCAGAGTGGTATTTGTTATTAGAACTTCTTTCCTACAAGGAAAAGATAAAAGAGGCATTAAAGATAAAATAGTGTGAGCAGAATGGAAGGACAGAGATGTGAAAGGTGATAAAAGGGAAAACAGAATACAGAGTTTAATTTAACCTCTTTGCCATCATAGAATAAGATATTTGGGTCAGACAACACATTCTGATATTCCCTGATGACAGCATTATAAAGTGACAAAAGTATGTTGTCTTCAATAATGCATAAAGTTCATTTGATCTGTTAAAAAAGAAGTGTTGCTGGGATATGTTAGAAGACAGTTTCAATGAATTAAGATAAAAACAATATAAAAATAGATTTATTTGATTTTTAATTAATTTGCAAATTCAGATTAAAACCTTCTGTAGGTTAGCTGAACATTTTCAAAGTTCCATCTGTTGAAAAGGTACAACCAATAACCATTATGCCTGGAATACACTACAGGTTAATTTCTAACAGTTTACAGGACCTGAACTTTGCCTTTTAAGAGATACAAGTTTTGCAGTGTTCAAAGAATTCACAGATGTCAAACCATGAAATAAATTATGTGTGTGTTATCCAAGTAGAAGCTGTGACTTTTTGCAAACTTGGCAGTAGATAAAATAACGTCATCCATTTCTTCAGATAAAATATATACCACATCCAAGAAAGTTATAAATAAAAACGTTTCTATAGTCTGATTCTACCTTGCCTTTTCTCAGAAAAATTTGCATTACATTAAATGAGTCATTCTGTACTACATCCAAACAGGACCCAGATAATTGTTATTAGATTCCACACACACCCAAAAAAAAAAAAAAAAAAAAAAAAAAAAGCCTGCTCATTGTATACAGTGGTTTCTGTACAGCCCACAATGACAGCTCACACACACTCCCATGCTTAACTTCAAAACTAACAGTTTCTGTGGTAGTCAAAGAAATGGAAAATGAGCAGCACATCACAGAAATATCAATCCTTTTGAAATGGCCATGCGACCTAGATTATTTTTCCCTTGTGTGCAGGTAATCTCTCCTGGTTAACTAACCTAAATAAAGTCTACCTTGAAAAATAAATGGAAAGCCATGAGAGATTGTTTGCTACTGAACATCTTTCACAAATCCTTTAAAAAAGCATAAAATAAATTAAAAAAAGGGATGTAAATATATTTCTTATAATCTAATTTCCCAGGTATTACTATTGTAATACTTGTTATATAACTTGATTTGACCATTTCAACCAATATTGTTTTGATATTCTATGATCTAGGGACAACCAGTTAGCAAACTAAGGGCTTTGTTCTTGCAACAGTGTGGAAGCGCATCAGCCTTTAACCTTAACAAACACTGTGTAAGCATGTCAATTGCTGAAAAGTCCCCCTGAAATCTTAATAAAGGACAAAACAAACAAACCAAGAAACTATATTACAGTTACAGTTGTTATTCTTTGAATAAAAATTACTACTGCAAAACTAAATAATTGGAAAGCATTGACATACAATCAGACCTCACAATCAAGTTTTCTTTCCTTTTGGCATTAGTATTACTGTCTCTGAATTTCATAATATAATTTAATCTTTACGTACAAAATTTCCTGAAGGGCATAAATGCATTTCAGCTCTATGCAGTGGTAATTCAGTTTTAAACCATGCATAAAAACTCAATAAACAGCAAAATGCTAATAGGTTGTATATGGGCTGTGACCTTTCCTAGTTATTTTTCAATATTTTTTAACAGTTAAGAAAAATTAACTGAAATAAGTTGAGAGAATCTTAGTCTACTATTTACTTTGGAGAAATGAATGTTTATCAAATGGATGTGAATTGATAATAATATGATAGTTCATGCTTGAGAAGCCTCACAATTGCCAATGCGAAGAACTGGATATTGTCTCACTGGTGTAATCATGTGGAGAGTGGATTACATTTACACCATGACCTTGAAAACAGTTTCCCAGACCAATGTCAGAAACACTTCTTTTTTTTAGTATTGCTGCAGCTGCCAAGCATATAGACTAGACAAAAATAAAAATTAAATGTACTGATACTAAAATAAACAGTTGTACTCCTTTTTTCAGTATTTCAGGGTAAAAAAAGCCCTGTAATTATGATCTATAATTTTAAATGCAGAATTTGTAAGACATTTACAAAAAAGATTTAGCATTACTGATTTCTCATATATTGTAAACCAGAATTTGAATGGTTAATATTTTTTTTAATGTGCATTTAGATATTCATTAAGATTCCAGGCTCCTTGATTCCGTGATCCTAACTTGCAAACTTGCTTGGTTTGATTCACAAGCTGTGGCTGTATTTTGGATGTTTTCAGTAGCTTTGACTTCTTTGTTGCTCTAAATGTAGCAGAATATATCTTTTCCTTTATTTCATGGCATTCTTCTCTGGAATGTATCCTATTTCTGCATATTTTTACCATTCTCTGTGTATTTTCTCACTATGCTGGGTAGATACTAATACAACTACTGTGAACTATAAAAATTTTCTTTGCTTTTTAGAATTGGTATTTGCCTATGCTACACTTACTGTTCTGTTACTCAGCAAATGTAGTGTCCTTTGAAGAACACCCAAAAAGGTTTTTATTTTCCCCCAGTTCACACCCCAGTCTTACTGTAGTACTACCCAGAATTTTAAAACATTTATTGCAACTATAGCTAGAAGAAAGTTACATGCTCCATGCAAATCTGGGTTTACAATGCAGTTATGAAATTCCTAATCCCTACACAGTTATCTATTTCATCCTTGGATTTCACTAGTCTATTTTCCAACTGAATTTTGGATTTCACCTGTTTACATTGCAGCCATGATAAATCCCCTTACCTATATGTAATCCATATTTTTTCAGGTATATTTTGTGACATTTTTATTTCTATTCAAGCTCTTAACACTTTGTTCAGCTACAGAAATACTCCATTGTATTTAAAAATTGAATGGATTATCATATTACTAAAGAAATGCTCTTGATTCAAAATGGGGATTGTAGTTATCAACCTGTTCAAGATTTGCTGGTTTTGGGCAAGACCCTAAAACAGGTCAATGCTGCTCAATTATGCTACCATTTAAGTGGGAAACAAACTCTTTGAGAAATAACAATCTACTTTTCAATTATGTTGCAGTACAGTCTGCTATAGTTATGGTTTATAATGATTTATTAATGCAGTTTCATTTTGGTTGCTCAAGTATTTTAATTTTGCTTGATCTGAATGCTGTCATTGATGCTGTCGATTATAACATTCTGCTTGATCACTTATGAAATTATGTAGGATAAGCTGGCACTGCTTTGGGTTCATGTCAAACACATGTCTATCTGTGTAATTACATGCTCACTTTTTTCTGTACTACCTTGGCACATTGTCAGGTCCTTCAAGTTTTCACACAAACTCATTTTTACTTAGCACATGGTATGGTGTTTCTTTTAGGTAACTCCATCATTTAGTTATTTCTTCCTTCATGTAAGGTAATCAAGGACATGAGATATTGGCTATGTACAGCTGTATAGAAAACCGCCAAACACTAGAAGGACCATATTTGTTCCTTGAACATGTATACACACATAAAGAATTCTCTGTGCATGTTCTGGGGGAGCAGTAAAAATCGGTTTCTCTTCTTTAGATGAAGTTAAACAGGAGACTATTGTGACTCTGGAACATGTCATATCTGCAGAAGAGCACTTTATCAAGGAAAATTTTGAGAGTTTTCACAATTCTAAACCTATATTTATATAATTTTTCCAGATATTTTTCACTACAAATACAATCATTATTGACATTTAAGATAAATTTAATTGCTGTAGAAATACTCATGGGACAGTATACAGCAATCATCAAGTTACACTTACAATATCATGGTGTTTATTTATTTATAGAAAACTCTGGTTGCATCCCTTTAATTTTGTTTACATCAATTATCTACACTGATTTCAATTAAAGATGTGTGTTTATTTTAATAGTAATATTAGCAATTGATGACTGGCATGTGTCCTAGAGGTAACATGATTGCTGTTCCAACAAAATGTTTGGGACACTCCAGACATTTATTTTTACAAAGCAGGTATTTTCCTCTATGTAACTGATATATATTAATGGGGGAAAAAATGGGTTTGTACTCAAAATATGAGCTATCACCTAGGAAATGCATTTGCCCAGTTCTAGTTTAGGCTGCCTTCCTGGTTCCAAATTGCAATGGAACACTCAAAGAGAACACCACGCTGAACCAAAACATGTACAATAACCAAGATAACGCCAAGTTGCTTTGTTACGTGGTAACTATACCTTGGGTCTACCCTAGAAACTTTGCCCAGCACAACGTTGTCAGCTATAGACCTTTGGGAATTTTTAAATGATACTGCTTAGACCACCAAAGGCCCTAATGTAGATGCAGCAATTCTGAACACACAAGAAATGTACTTTTCTCATATAGCCCATTTTGTGTGGGAAGCTGGTATATGCTACATCCAAAGAAACATATTTTTATCAGCAAAAGCTGCATCTACATTTAGAGCTTTTGCTGAGATAGATGAGTTAGCAATCCCTCTCTGGTTTAGACTAGCCCTTAGCAGTATAAAGCAATTAAAGATAATCCTGAGCTTGCCTTGAAAGGATAATGTTTTCTGCAGCTCTTTTGTCCATGATTTTCAGGTGTGTGCTTTTCTCTAAAACCCCTGCAGATCCTGTAATATAGATTGCATACTGATAATGCCGGTGTAGGTGTCCCTAAATAATGAATAGTCCACTGTAACAGCTTTCCCTACAAATAACTAGCAAAAGCCAGCTTTCAATCTGGTGGTTTTTTGTTTGGTTTTTGGTTTTTTGTTTTTTGTTTTTTTTTTAATGAAACAGCTCACAACATTTCTAAAACAGAAGCCTACCTCGAGACTTTTAAATCCATTCTTGGGCACCTAAGGGTGACTTTCAAGTCCCATTCATTTCAACTTCTAAATTATATTTAGTTCAAAAATGGCCATCTTTCTTTAGGGTAGACCATGCCTGGGCAAGCACAAACACTTGTCCTGAAGCTACAGGGACCCTTACCCAACATTTCAGTCCCTATGGAAACAAGTCTAGGCACAACATTCTCTTAATATCCTTATCTTACATATCCATAAGTAAGAGGCAGCACAAGGCTAGACTACAGCACATGAAGAAGCACATTTACCCTCTTGAGAGTGTGTCTCCGTCACATTGTAATAATATTAATGTCTGATCGCATCTTCCTCTGAGAGGTACTATGAAAAACCTTTGCAATGTGCTGGGCTGGTGAGGGTTCTAGGTTTCTCCTCAGCTTCAGTTTGCTTTAGCTACTCTTTCAGCAGAAACTCCCTTTCTGTTACAGGCACCGCTGTGTATACAGTAAGAGAAATCTCAAAACAGGAGGGGACGCACTCTGTTTAGTAACACAGCTTTTCCCTGACTGCAGTCCACTGCCCTGTTCTTTGTTCCATCAGCATGGCTCACCGGGTTTCTCTCAGCAAAGACTAATTGCTGGAAAACCTGTACTCATTGTTCTGCTCCGTCCTTCATTTTAAACTAGGTTGTAACTTTTTGTAGTCCTTGGTGTTTAATTGACCCACATCTAAGAGATTTTCCTTATGAAAATCATGCTTGCACTGATTCAGGTACTGGGAAGAGTTCTGGAAAAGAAGTGTGGACTCTGATAGTTAGCGCAACTGGCAGCTGAAGACCAGAATTACTGCAAGCTCTAATTTACTGTTAGAGAGAGAGCCCCTAGGTATGCTAATGAGTATGGCATCACTCTTTTCACTTGTTTGTCTGTCTTTCTATAACGGTTTTTCTGGGAACATATCCATAGTAACATAAAGAAGGATATAAAGTCTTTTTTTTTTTTTTTTTTTTTTTCTTGTGTGTGTGTCAGTCTTGCCCCTGTCTGCCAAGGGAATTATTTCAATATATCATTAGTCATCTTGGAATTAATTTTAAAGTTCTTCCGGTGTGATCTCAAGGGATTTCAGCATACTTAATTTATGGTCCTTTTTTCTACTGTTCTCAGCTGACTCATTTAAAAACATAATCCATGTGAGCAGTCCTTCCCACCACCCTTGTTTTTAGAAGAAAGTGTTGCAAATTATGGTGGGGTTTTTTGGGTTTTTTTTCCCTGAAAGAAACAGCTTTAACACAAGCACAGGTGGCTTGGTTAGAGTCAACTTATAGCATATATACTAAAAGCAAAGGAAATTAAAGTAGAAAAAGAAATATACATAAAAAAGCCACAAGCTCATAAAATAAGGAGAAATTGAAATATGAGAGAAAGAAACAAAAATGTCAGCATTTTCATTATATACCCATACTTTTAAAGGGTTTCTTCCATGTTCAAAACTCTGTAAAAACTAAAACCTGGCATATGAAGTATGACATTTAAATCTAGAAACTAATTTTATCTCATATATGTATATTGGGAAAAGATAATTTATGGTGTTTTTTTAATATTATATGATTGAATGAAAGGCAATGTTACAAGGTAAAATCATTTCAGCCTACCATTTTAAGGAGAAGTTATGTAAATGTTATCATAAAAAGTATCTGTAAGAAGAAAATCACATCTTTAAGATTCAGACTTTAAGTTTTCATTTATACATTTGAAGCTGGTATCACTTTTTACACGTGGTATTATTGTTATTGTATGTTAGCTTGGAACTCGAGAATCATTTTTTACACTTGGTATCATTGTTATTGTATGTTAGCTTTAGACCTCTTTTACTGTGTTTTACAATCAACATTGTCCTCAGTTAAATAAGTATGTGTGTGTATGTTTGTATATATCTATGTATATGTGTGTGTGCCCACTTGTTTGTGTGTACATATACTACATATGTTTAATTTTAAAATGATACTTGACACTATAGTCTCACTTCAATTTGTTTTTCTTTGTCTAATCTTCTATTTGACTGCTGTATGGTTGAAGAGAACCCAGAATATTAGAAAATGTTCTGGTATGTTATGAACAGGGCTGACACATCTCACAAGATGAGCACGAGTCAGACTCGTGGCATTTGGTTTGCACCTTCTCACAGCAACACTTCTGTACCATATGTTTTTATAGTGCAAAACCAGATAATTTGTCATATTTTGTGATCCCACATGCCAATCACAACTGCATCCCTTAGCTGTGATCTGTCAAACGGTCATGCCTGCCACATGGGGGTCAGAAGAAGGAGCAATACCTTGTTGCTATGTTTCAGCGAGAGGAAAGAGGGAAGGAGGTTAATGTAGCAAATCTGCCTCAAAGGAACTTTACCACAAGGTAACATTACCCATCTGCAAGCTAACATTATTACACACTGGTTCGCAACTTGAGTGTGTTGAAGACCAAGTAATTTTCATGGCCACTGAAACAGATTGTATTTCCACACAATCTCTTAAAAAAACCCTACCAAGTAAAATGCTCGTGCAGGTACACTACAGGATTTTGGATGAAGGTTCAAATTTTTGTTGCTGAAACGCCACAGAAGTTTCAATCTACTGATCCTTTGGCTGAAGCAGAAATACAAGCATGGAATTTAGCTTTCTGCAGAATACTGAGAGTGCAGTTTGCTGTGCAGCCTAGTACATAATTGCTAGCATAACCAGGCATTCATTGCTCCCATTCCTTGGAGCATGCCAATCAAATATTTCTGCTTAATATCGCAGCCAGAATTCACAAAGAAGCAGAATTCACGTACAGGATTTCCTTCTGGCCACCAAAAGAAGCTATATAAATAATCTTGAGATGTCTGACTATATTTCTGGTCTTACGCTTCACCGGTAAATGTCTCCTGCCTTCACCTTTCCCCCCCAGCTGTATATGTAAGTAACACCATTTCTTTTATTGTGAATGATGCTTCCCTGGCTCCAAAGCTTTCATTTGAAAGATTTGAAATACTCTTAACCTACTTGGTAATCAAAATTATCTACTGTTTGCCATATACAAAACTATCAGTCACTTCACATTTACTCTTCTGTTCCTTAATGTATACATATTGGGGGGTGGGGGTGGGAAGAGAATATAGACATAGCTTTAAAAACCATGTCTTTAAAGGATGTCCAGAACATATTTCTCAATAAATGGAAAACTGCTGTCATACATGCCTTGATATAAGACAGTACAGTGAGTAACAAAATCTTTGCTGAATGAGTAGTGTTGTGCTCCTAACCGTTCAAAAGGTCTAGGTGAATTCTGAAGAATTCAAAATTCTATTAATATGAAGTTTTAAACTGCTGAGTTTGGTAACTCAGGAGTGAATTATTCAGAAGAACTTAGGTGATTAAAAAGAACAAATGCTATTGATAATTCAGAAAAAATGGTCAAAATAATGCAGAAGTGTTACAATGTTTCGCAGTAAATGTTTAAGAGTACAGGCATACGTTTTAAAGGAAGAAGACAGGCATGCAAAGTGAGATTCACAGCTCTACACAGTTCCAGTATCTCTGCATTGTTATATGAATATATGAAATATAAATGGTCCTTCAGATGAAAAATTAGAACTTAAAACTCACCAGAATGCCTAATCAAAATGTGCAGGCTTTGTGGTTTGCTTGTTTGCACTTAGGAACTTAAAAAAACACTCTAGTGCTTTTGTGGGTCCTGCTGGTAGCACTTTTGGTAATTCTATTTACATACTTGTCATTATTGACCTGTCCCTTTGGTATTGATATTTTCTAAACCATAACCACCACATTATTCCTGTAAATAAATAACTGATTAGTTTATAAATTCTCTATTACTACTTATTATATGTTTGTACAGTGTCTGTCAATATAAGCCCTTATTGGGTGTTATTGTAATTTGTGTAATATATTAGTAGTCATTTCATAAACAAATATTTCCTATAAAAGGAAATAAAATCGGTGATGCATGACATCTTCCACAACATAATCCTTTTCAGGTAAAGAAACTTGAAATTTTCTTGCAAGTCTTAACTACAACATGGTGTCCACATAGCTCAACTGACAGACGCCAGACCTTCACAAAGAACTCTCTTCTGTCTCCTTCAGATAATGGAAAACACAGCATAAACTAATCTCTTTTATAGCATCATCCCAAGGTAATTATAAATCTAGTGGCATCAAC
The DNA here is from genome assembly GCF_023634155.1 of Falco peregrinus. Lineage (NCBI taxonomy): Eukaryota > Metazoa > Chordata > Aves > Falconiformes > Falconidae > Falco > Falco peregrinus. The sequence continues at coordinate 5,306,498 of NC_073726.1, read as the reverse complement.
AAAATTTGAGACTGAAACACCTGCATGCATTCAGTTTGTGATGTGCTATCTATTTAGGAGACAAGTATGAGATGGGTCACAATTTGGGTTTTGAAAATTTTTGTTTCTTTTAACACTGCTTCCTCTTTGATTTTAGTATATAAAATGATTAATATGACAAGCTATAAACAATCAGCTCCCAGACTAGTGGATTTTTTTTACAGGCACTGATGTCCTACGTAAGATTAGTTCCAAAGATCTGAGGGACCCATGGTGAAACTTTGATACCATAATTTGTAGAGTCTGCTAAAACAGGGAAGGTAATCTCTCACTTTTGCCTTCCTTCAACAAGATGCAGGTGTCTAGAAATTCAGGGCAAAAAACTGAAATTTACACATAATTTCCAGTACACAACTGCTTATACTATTAGAAATGTATATAACTCACATCACAAGTTTAATAATAGACTTCATTTCAAAGTAAAAGCATAAATAATATTTCTGGAGGACTTCAAGGAAACAGCTGTTATCTAATTTGAGCTGTTAACAGTCTGTGTACCCAAAGTCTGTATTACATAATCAATTTCCACCTCAAATCCAATCTGATATACACTAAAACTATACATATAAACAACCATGTCTTTCATGAAAAAACATGCAATACCTTCTCTCTCTCTTTTTTTTTGTACATTATTTCCTTGTCATTCCTACATCTTGCCTCAGCTTTCCCTGTATTTTCTTACTTGTCACATAGTCTTAACTTATACTTTCCTTTGGTTTTTCAGAACTTCCTTTTCCCAGCTTGCTCCTATATCTACCATTTTTTGTCTTCATTGTTGCATAGCCATATTCCCATCCCTTGCCTCACATCAACTAGTTTCCCCATTATCTTTTTATATTTACCAGCATCAAGCCCCATTGCTTTTCTTCCCTACATTCCATCTCAACGTCTTCAGCACTTCAGTTTTATCTCTTCACATTCCCAAACTCCATAGTACTTTGCAGGATTTTACTCATTTATTTTTGCTTTGACTACTTGACCTTCTATTCAGAAGATGAACAGAGTATAATCATGTGTTGACGGCCTATCGTCAGTCCTTCCAGGACAGGTGGGGAATAGGGACTTTAATTACATTAAACTTTCTTCCACTTGCAGACTGTTACCTACGTTGTCCATGGCTGTAGTGAATGATTCATAGCATCACAGTCAGTGTGGCGAGAATATATCCCAAAACGTTAGATAGTAGGTTTCCTTCCTGATGGCATTCTTGATTGAGAAACTTTAATGATCCAGACTCAATGATGGAGAGCTCTGAAAAATTGCTTAGCAATAATTCTCTTTGATGATAACTGGAGTTTTACTCTTATTACTTTCAAAAGGAATGGGATCAAGCTAAAGTAATCCCAAGACTGTTTTTTACTGTACTCCAGAAAAACGGGGAAGATTCTTAAGCAGAAAAAATATTACTTACCTTTTTATACACTAACATTGATATCTTACATGCAGCAAAGTGAATTGAATCAAAGAGAGACTACGGTTTAAAAAGCATTGCATGTTTAAAAATCCAAATTTAAATTAAATCTAAATTAAATCTAAAACTAAATTTTAAAACGTTTCAATAATGCAAGTGTTCTAAATAAAAATATTGGATTTATAGCTCTGGTTTTCATATTGATTATACATCAAGCATTTTGCAAATTGAGGCATTTTTACAAGAAAAATTTGTCACTTTTTAGTCCCTTTTTTTTTTTTTTTTTTAACTTTCTGTAAATTTCCTTATATTTTATAAGCACTTCTTGCCTCAAGACAGTAAGGAAAAAATGGGCTTTCCAGTTAACCGAGACCATTTCTGGAAATTCCCAGACAGTTACGATTTCTCTTTGGAGATGTTTAAAATCAATCGTTTTCAAACTATGGCAGTGGATTTTAATTAAGCTAGCATTAGTACTCATGTCAAGAGGAAAAAACACTGTAAAGCTCTTTCGTTTGACCTTTGAAATAATAGGTAACCTCAACATAAGCAGACACTTTAAATAAGACTGGAATTAGGGGATACCAGTTTTGCTAAAAACAAGGAGATTTTATCTGACTTAAGCTTATTTGCCATAAAATTTGGTTTGTTGCTTGTCAATCTGTCTAAACGAAAATATGTGGCTAAACTGAGTCTTTATCAGACTGCCTCTTTCCCAGGTTTCAAACCACGGAGTTTGTCAGCTAGAGATTTGCGGTGGGACTGGAAAGGGGCTGTAGTGTCAACCTCCTTTAGTCTCTTAAATGTATAACAAGAAAGTTTGAAAACAGTTGAACATGTCTTGCTTTTTGCCTATTAGCTTTCACACTCGCATGCAGAATTTGCTTGCATTATGTGACTGTTTCTACCGTCTTATGCCTTTCAGTAGTCACCAGTAAAGAACTTTCAAGCTAACTCCAGATATGAAATTTTGCATACCAACAGCCCTGCCAGGTGCTGCTTTCATGAAAGTTAGTGGCTTGACTAAAAATGTTATTAATTTCTAGGAAGGAATGATTTAATGTTTGCAGATTTCTACAGATTTTTTTCCCCACTTCTATGTTTTGTTTTTAAAATAGTTACTGTAGGCACTTAATATCTTTTTTTTATAACAAACTCATACTGTGGTTTGGACTATATTTTTCTAGATCTCACATTCAGATGTTTCGTCCTCATAAGATTTGCAGTCAGTGACAGAAACAGCATTTTCAATTCTTTGTCTGGAATCTCCAAAAATATTTTCACAGAAAAGGTTAGTAGATACATCTTTGGATACACACCTGCTTTCTTACTTATTCTAAAAGATAATTTACAAATTTGCCATTGCTTTGTCATGTAGGTGGCAATCACAGTTGAAGAACAGCAGTGAAGGACATAGATCTAGGTTTAACTCCCACTAAATCATTCACTTTACAGCTTTTTCCCTTTCTCCTTCCTGCAGTATCTTATTTGTTTAGAATGCAATTCTTTTTAAATGGCATGTTTTCTATCATATGCTACTAAAAGCCAGGACCAGTTGATCTTCGATCTTGTTAAATCTCTAGATTCCGCTCTAAAAAGGTAATAACAACTAGTATAACAAAGATACAATAGCAGACATCGTGATCATATGTGATTATGACATCAACTATGCAAATGTAAGAGTAAAGGACTATTTTAAATGTAAGAACATTCTGTGTGTGAGGAAAGCAATATGCAAAAGCAAATCATGGTCAAATATTTTGAAACTTTCACGCTATATATGTAAAAGAAGAAAAATATTTTTTTTTCCCTAATGTTTTCCTCGGTCTGAAGAACATAGTAGTACCGTTTGATCTCCAGGCTGGTCATATCAGTTCCCTTGGAACTGGAAAATTCAGAGATATTGGGTAGCAGAAAACATTTAATACCAGAAGCCTGAGGAGAGCTGTCCTTGTGCAGTAGAAAATGAGCTCAAAGACAAATTCTGGGCTAAAAACTCCTTTAAAAGCATTATATTTATATATATATATATAATTTTTTTTTTCTGAAAAAGCTCTTCCCAATATTCTTGTGCATTTCTAAAACCCAATACAAGCTTGAAAAATGGACTGAATAATAGAAAAAAAGTGAAAGATAAAACCTCATGGGTTCTGAATACTTTCTGTACTAGAACACAAAAAGATAATAACTTCGACAGGCATTTATAACTTCTGTTACATATCTATGTATGCATGAATTGAAGAAGCAGCTGAAATCTTTCGCTGAGGAAGTGAGTCAATGGAGAACTGACAAGCAGTAACAGCTGGATTCAATCATTCCCTATAAGGTATGTTCCTCATAGTCAAAAATCTTTGGAAAAGGAGAGTTCACTCCTCGAAAATTATGTAGTTCAGGACTGCCAAAAGGGTCATCCAAAACAAAAAAAACAAGACTCCAAATATGTATCGCTGCATAAGTATAAAGAAACTTGGAACAAAGAAAAGAAACTTTGTATCAAGAAAAACTATTATCACAAGAATACAATAGTCTGAACGAATCATAAAAATCACTATAATTTTAAAAGAACATGCTAACACAACTCCCAGATTCCAGTGTGTTACATAAAATATTTTATAAGCAAGAGTGAAGGCTAATACTGCTACTGAAAATTATTTCTAATGAGTCTTGAAATGTTAGTTTACGTTAGTTTCTCATGTTATTCATTAACTACAGTAACACAGACTGAAATTTAATTGAAATGTAGGGTTTATTAATGTGTCCTGTTAATATCATTCTTTTAATGAGCTGGTGAATTATAAGGTACATTGGGGCTTTTTAAAAGTGCTACTGTTGTGTCATATTTCCATAACTGCATTAAAACTTACTGTTACTTAGTTCATTTTTCAGGTTACTGAACATGTAAATTGATAGAAAAAATTCTTTCAGATAAACCAAACACAAATTATATACAGTTGTCTGGCAATAAAGGATTCTTGTTGCTTATGATAATTAAACAAAATCAATAGATTAACTATGAATGTAGTCATCTCACTTCACTTTCCTCTGACTGGAATTTAAATTCAGATGGTTGTTCTATTTGCTTTTTAAAGTGCATATCAAATTAAGGTGTCCAAAAAAAAAAAAAAAAAAGGAAAATGGAGCCTATCAAACCAAACTAAACCAAAAACCCCTATATCAAAATATCTGGTATTCTTACCAACAGGTAAGGAATAAACTAGTCCAACCGAATGGTAAATTTCAATGAGGTATTTCAATCCAAAATATGTTTAGCAGAGAAAACAAATCTGATGCTACTGAAGACAGCAATTAAGAGCTTTTAGAAAAATCAATTCAAAATATCAAAGAAAATGCAGTGGATTTCAATGATCCCATACCTACAGGAGAAAAAAAGAAAAAAAAAAAAAAAGAAAAAAAAAAGATAAAAAAAAAAAGAGAGAAACTTTTTTCTTTTTCCCTGCCTCAGTATATCAGATGCTAAAAGTCTGCAAAAATGTTCAGGGTACTGATGGATTAAGAAGCATTAAAATGGCAGTTAAGCCAGTTAGGGAAGATAAACACAATGCAATGGACATGATAGATTTATTTTATTATTATTTTTTTTTAATCTCAGCAGCTGATAATGTGTGAAAACATTGAGGTCTCAATTCAGTTATCTCGACATAGGTATGTGGTGCCTGAGGGTGCTTGGGACAGTGGCAGAGGTCTGGAAGGTGGGAGACAGGATGCCTGGGGGTGCAGCCCTTGCACAGAGGCAACTGGGCAGGGGTGTGGGCAGGGCACAGAAGCTTCTGTTCAGACAACTGACTCAATGTCACCGTATTCCTGTTCCCCTCTGGTGATAAAGCTGCTGTGTGAAGTTTTAGTGCAAAAGTTCAGATGGCCCTATTGCCACTGAGATCGGGAATAAGAAAAATCCCTAACACCAAGGCAGCATTAAGAAACAGGCATTCCTTTATGGCAGCGCTGGATGCACAGGGGATCACTACACCTAATGTGCCTGCCACATGTTTCATTACAACAAAATTATATAGTCCACTCTTATGTTTATGCATTACATTTCTTGGGGAAAAAAAGATCATACATATTCATTCAATAGGCAGTACTATGTTAATTAAGCATCACACATGCTTCTTACAGGTATCTCAGAGTCTTCTAAGGGGTCTCAAACAATAGTTGGCCCTATAGTTACAGCTGACTGATCACTGAACTTTAATTTACTTCCCTTATATGGAGAGTCCAAGGAGAGTCTGAGTTTGTTTCATTAGTTACATATACAGTTGATCTCCTCAGCTACCATACTGTCTCCTCAGTGACTAAGTTTTAGATGACCTCTTCCCTCTTGGCATAAAATTACACACCCAGGGTTGGTAAGCATCTTCCCATAGTGATTACACTGAAATAAACAATATAGTTGCAAAGCTAAAGGAGACTATATTACATGGCAACACTATGGTTTACTGATCAACTGTCATGAACCCCAACTTGATTTTGTCATTGTTTTCCTCTGAGAATTTGGCAGGAATTACATTTTAGGAAATCTTGCTTTGGACACAAGTAGATCAATGATTTCTCATCAAAGCTGGAATATTTTTTTTTTCTATCATAATGAAAGATCAGGTGGACCAGGCAATCCAAAACAAAGTAACTTGGAAATGGGGAATTAGTTATAGATCATCTTTGGACAAAATTAAACATATTTTCTTTTTTCTTTTCTGTTAAGCAATGCAAAAAGTGATTAGAAGCTGGAGCACACAAAAAAGACCTGAGAAAGCATTCCAATATTGAAAACTACCTTGACTGGAAACATCTTTTGTGTTTTGCATATTTTGGAATAAAATTACATTTTTTTAAAGCCATTTGACATTTTGTTCAAATGGACACCAGCACTAAGTAGAAATCTGTTTCCTTCATTCTTACTCATCTTTGCTCACTCGTTTGCTACAATTCTTTCTGAATAGAAAAATCTGCAAATGAACTGTGCAAATATATACTTATTTAAACTAGGAGACTTAAATCTGGTTACGTTGAGCAAAAATTAGTACATGTACGAAAATATATTTTTAAAAATTAAACATCTCTGGGAAGTTTTGTTTGAGAGCACCTAAAATACAACAGCAAGTGGATAAAAAGGTAGACAAATCTGCTTGGAAAACTAAAACTCTGAAAAGACCTAATGCTAAGAAATAAATACAGTGGCTAAATTGCTCAAAAAAAAGCCCCCAACAACAAACCCCAAATAAAAACAAAAAACAAACTAAAAAAAACCAAACCAAAAAGAACTGAAGAGTCTCTAAAACTGAATCATGTTCTGTTAAAAAACAGAAATACAGAGCTGAAGCAAAGAAAATTAGAAAGGACAATCACTGAGAATCCTATGACCTTTTCTAATGTATTATAATGATGCTTAGATTATAGCTTGGCCTCAAAGATGCAGTTGTGTTTTAAATATTTCATTCAGCATTCATTAGGATTCATTCCCTTATTTTTTCTTTTTTTAAAAGGTAAGTTTAGTTACTTTTGTTTTGTGGGATTTTTTTGGGGTTTTTTGGTTGTTTTTTTTTTTTAAATGGAAAATGTCACAGGAAATCGGGGAAAATCTGCATTAGCAATATTGTGTTCACCTTCCCTGGCAATGTTGCTTTCCATCACAGAAGCATGAGGAAATAATACAAGAAGACATATTTAATAAGCTTTTGTCCCACAGTCACTTCCTCAGTTATAATCACTAAGTATTTGTTGTTAATTTTATTTTTGTTTCATATTATATCAGTTTCTAAATATAATTCAGATAAAAAAGATGTTCTAAATACTAATTCTTAGGTTAGTGACCACTTTAAAATAACATGATGTGGTTGCTATTAAAATGTAATTCAGCCTTTCAATAGATTGCTTGTGCCTGACAACTAATTTTTTTGTTACTCCCTTGGGTAGTTGCTAGAAACAGTCCCCAATGTAGATCCATCCCTTTACTGAAGCACAGAGAGGAAAAGCTGAAAAATGAGCAACAGGAACAGCTTGCTGATGAAGTTGAATGAAGAGCTAGTAATGATATTGATGACATTACTAATTACTTAGCAGGCAGAATTCAAAATGAGAATTCATTTGTCATCATGATATCATCAATCAGCTTTCTATTGCCTTGGGTAATAGGTTTGTGCTTGCTTGGTGCAGAATAGACTTCACTATATAACTGGCTTTGTACATTTTTGCGTTGAAAAATGGGCCATATATGATTTATTTAAAGAACGGTGTGCTCATGTTTATCTGAGGAGACCCTTCTTGTTAACTTGAAGATGTACTAAATCCTTGAATGGGGGTGTGCTAGTTGTCCAGGCACTAGATATGTTAATTTGACGATATACTAAATCCTTGAATGGGTGACATAGGGAATGTTGTGCTAATTGTCCAGGTGCAAGATCTGTTAATGAGTTCCCGGAAAGTTAATGAATAGACATGAGTGACTTGTATAAAGAGGGGGCTGAAAGGTTCCTTTGGTGTGCGTGACTTTGGTGGAGCGATCCCCCATGCACCCAGCACTGCCGAATAAAGATAACCTCCGCTCGCTCGTATATTGGTGATAGATTCTTTGAATCAGCGTCTAAATTTTTACCTTTAGAAGTTTTATTCTTCTGGGTATTGTACTGTGGTTTTATGAATGTCCTCATGCAAAGGTTTGGTATTTTATCGTCAAATCCTATAGTGAATTTAAAGACCACATAATCTCTGCCCCTCAAAACAAGCAACTGTTGAACAGATTATTTTTAAGGGATCATAGCCTAAAGCCACACCTATCCTTGATGCTAAAGGAAAGTTATTCAAATTTGATACTGAAAAAGATTCAGATAGATGTCTAGACAGCTATTTTAATGAAAAATTTACAGTAAAGATATGCAAGTTCCTCTAATTTGTAGATGCAGGATCAAAAATCATAGTTCCTGAGTGCTTGAGTAGAAACGGTCTCTTTGGCATTGATTTAAGAAAACTGTTTTTTTTTCAGACAGTCCAATATTCCTAATCCTTCAGCCTGTGAACCAGTATCATAGTCCCAAGAGCCTGGAGGAAGCCTATCTCTTCCAAACAGCTGAGATTCCTGGCTGAGTCATCCTGGCCAGAGGGAGCTGGCCAGACTTTACCAGCTGTGCACTCCAAGACTTTCCTGTTTCTCGTCCAACTTGGCATCTCTGCCTTTTTCATCTCCTTTCTGGATTCTTGAATTCCTGCCTTAGCTTTCACAGGGACACTTCCCATTTTCTTGGACATACACTGTGATCATTAGCACTTTGCTTTGAAGTAAGTAAAAGAGAATATCTGCTCGGTCAGAAGGGGACTGCTAATTGTCCCCTTGGAAGCCACCAGAGCTGTCAATGACTCACCCTACCAGCCCTCTGTCATGGCAGTGGAGGTTAACCTGAGTGTCACCCAGGGACCTGAATGAAAATGTAATCACCGCAGGGGCCTGCTAACCAACTGTAGTCGGCCAAGGCACTACTGACCTGAATCGGCAAGTACATTGTCCTTTAATATGCTTACATCACTATAGCCTAGTAATATATGCAGCTTGGAGGTACCCTAGAACTCATTAAACAACCTAATGGATCATCTGACAGTTGGAAAGGTTTTCTGTGTGAGCAAATGTTAAAGCAAATGTGTTAATTTGGGCCCATATTATTATGCCATCTCATTTGCACTGTTTTCTATCATTTTGATTAATGCCTAGATTGTGACTAATACATGGAAGGAATAAGGAATATGCATAAAACTACAGTCTCTGGATGTTCTTACCCTCCTTCTAGTTTGGTCATCTACCAAAAGAAAACATTAAAATAGAGAAAGGAAAAGTGTTAGTATTGTTTTTCAGTCTTATAAAATGTATAAGATTTAAAATGTACTGATTTTCTCTATATATCACTTCTTCTACAAGATAAGAATGCAATAAGTTTTATTTAGATAAATATCACCATCAAGGAAAAGCAATTTATATACCTTTTATTCAAAAGCAGAAGAGTTTTAGGAATGTTTTTATTATCTAGAAACATTCCCTTATTAAACAGATTCAGGAGAATTCAGGTGTTCCACTCCAGTGAGTTTATAATTGTGTCTTGGATTAAATGAAGGTCATTAATTTCTCCAGGACCCTTTGAAGTACATGTAGCTTGTCAGAAAATCTCCACAGAACTGAATTTAATTTGCCTTGTCTACGTTGTTTCTCGTTAAGTGACATTTCACAGAAGCTGAAGACTTTTATTTCTTCTGTTTACAAATGTTGGACAGATTATTTTTTTAAAAAAAAGTAAATATTACACTAATTAAGTTTTTTAAAATTAATAGTTGTACATGTATTAGGTTGTATTACAGAGAGAATTCTTAAAACACACTACACCTCCATGATCTCAAATTCTTTGCAAAATGGACGAGACTTAGGTGTATTTTCTGTCTGTCTTCAACATCTTGCATTTCTTACAATAATTGCCTTGAGCAGATTTCGGAGTATATTACAGTATCTTCTCTGAAAATCTGAGTTCAGGAAGCTCCTGCAGAGAAAAAAAGAAGATGGCATCCTAAATCTCATCCGAATCATACATGGAAATATCTTTCACAGAACTCTCCCAGAAGAAGGAGGTGTTTCTTAAAATGGCAAATGTACGGTCACAAAACTTAACTGCAATTTCAGACACTTGCATTTGAGGGTGCTTGAATATTGCATTACCCGTGCCTCACCTTGCCCTGTGCCATGGCAGTAGAACAGACAGTTTGAGGTGCTGCGCCTGACTCTCCTGTGTGTCTGTTTCCATGATAAGCCGTGATAAGCTTTCGGAGGAAAGTAAAAGACATCCATAATGCATGCAAGCCAACATCCTTGTGATACAGGACAACTTAAATATAGACTTCTTTTTCTGAATAAAGGGATGGTGTTTTCCTTTCTTGTGTAAGGGGGATGTGTCAATTTCGTTGGAGGCTAGTTTACTTTTGTTTTTCAGCCAATATATAGGGCCAGCTTAATCTGATAATGAGTTTGCAAATATAAATGCAGTTTGGAAAATTACTTATTATCACTATTATTTTCTGAATTTTTTATTTTCTCTTCTGAAAACTCCTTTACACAAAAGCACTCAAAATGGCCTTCCCTTTGTGTAATGGAAGATTTGGAGCAGGAAAGATTTCACTCACTGTGGCTCAGGCTGCCAGCCTTGTCAGAGACATCTATTGACAGAAGTCTACTAGGTAACAAAAACGGAGCAAAACGAGAGCAATTCTATGACACTTTTTTGATTTCTTTTCTTTTTAATCTATCAGCTGTCTTCAGTCATGGTATTGTGTTGGGAAAAGCTTATTATTACTACATTTGTTCTTTATTTTTAAACAGAGGTGACTGACTACTCTTTGAAAGTACTCATTTGTTTTTCTCCCTGTCCTTATTATTTCTTCTTCCCACCCACCCACCCCCACACACACAAGAGCTGATACTCTGAAAGAGCTGTTGATTAATGACATTTAATGAGATAAATAGGTAGAATGGAAAACAGAAAGAGAAGCCTTTGATCTTTTCAAGCTATTAGACCAAATGATAGTGGAAATTTCTTAATATTTGTAGGAAGTTTTCTTTGGCCTCTTAAGTCTCTAATATTGTTGGTTACTCGGACACCTCCCAAGCTTTTAACCTCAACTTAATTAAAATACATATTATATCAATTGACTTCTATTATTTCAGCATCAGAGTCTTATCATGCTGTCATTATCTTAAATAAATGGGTGTTGTAATTATAGTAGTATCCATTAAAAATGTATCTCTTCAAATTATTTTATCCATAGGTAGAGGAAGTGTTTTTTAATATATATTCCAAACAGCCCTTCTATAATTGAGCATTTTTTTCTAGTTGGAAAGCTTATTCATTCTATGCACTTTTTTTTTTTTTTTATTAAGGAAAATATATGATCATTTATTAATAAAATACTGTAATTTATTTCAATAGTATTCTTTCCTGGAAAGCAGAAACATTTCAAAATTAAGGTCAGTATGAAAAAAACTCTAAAAGAAGTGTTTGGTCCTGAGAAATTCTTAATAGATCTTTGTAATAAATTTTTAATTATTATGTGTCATCTTATGGGCTGCTGGTAATGGACGTTTTTTTGTTTTCTTTTCTACACTACAGGTATTTGCTCGGGTGTACCCTTCTTGGATATTTTTTTTTCCCCGCTTTATAATAGTATTGTTTAATCTCTTGAAGTTTTCTTCAAGGCTTTATTTTTTTTATTATTTTCACCCATACTTTGGTTATACCTCATTTTTTCTCCATTTCTTTTCTTCACATTTGAAGCCTTCTAGCCTACCAAACAGTTCTTTCTCACTACTAAAAGAACAACTTACATCTCCAACAGCATCATGAGTCCAGCCATCCTTACTCATTAGTATGTTTTTCAAAGAGGCATCTCTGAGCATACTGCTTCTCAGGTTTTGGATGATCCTTCTGCAAAAATACTTCTTTTAAATCTCCTTCAGTTCCACCTTTGCTATTATTTTTTATGATTTCCATGGAAAATTTGACAGCAGGTTGGCTGTCAATCTGTTCCTGCCATTGTCTATTGATACAACTGTTGATCGTTATAATCTCAGAATTTCTTCAGGGATATACAGATATATTGAGGAATACTCTTGGATCAACCTTTTGCCTAGATTGTAATCTATTTGCCTAAGGGACCAACTTTTTGTTTGGTGTTGTTACATTCCCTGACATAATGGAGTCCTTATTTTCTCTAAGTGTTATTCTGTTACTGCATTGGTAATACAGGGTAACAGAATGACTGTATTAAAAAAACCCCAACCAACCAACCAACCAAAACAACAAACAAAGAAAGAAAAAACCCCAAACAACAAAAACAACCAAAAAAAAACCCCAAACCAAAAACCGGATACAGCTTGGCATTAATATTAAAAATAGTATGAAAATAACATGTTTGGTACTGGAGTTTTGCTTTCTTTTATTCATAACGATTTTGACTGTAGATTCAGAGGCTGTACCATGGTGGTACATATTCACAAGTAAATTACATTCTTTAATATAAAATGTGTTCTACGCATAGCACTCTCCTTTAAATTAGTCTGGTGTAGGTACTGCTTTTTTGATTGCATTGAACTGAACTACTTTATATGAACCAAAAAAAAAAATATATCCAATTCAGTGTCCAAATTAGTAAAATTATTAAAAAATGAAGGTGACACATTGAATATTTTTCAAAATGTTTGACACTAAGCCTATGTGTTGTATCTTTTCATGGTTTTCCAATGTTACACTTAACATATAACCTTTTACATGTGCTTCAATGGTGTTCTTTGCAAAAGGGAGGAAAACTTAGCCAGTTACTCTTCTAAATTTCACAGAACGTTCTCACGGTTCCTTCACCTTAATGGTGAGTAGGAGGCTTCAGGAGCTCTTACAAATTAGACAGAAACACCTGAGGTTCTAGTACTTCACAAATGTACTGTTGCATGCCAAGAATAATCTGATGTTCAACACAAAAATATTTTTAAGAAGCTATGTAGCTTCCAACCTAGAGAAGCAGCACTTGATGATTCTTAAATATCCTTCCTGTTGTATGGGCTGACGCAAAACTGGAGACAGTGCCTTTCTTTTTTCAATATTACTCTCACCTTGAAAATGAAATAGTTGCAGTCTGCCGGTTTCTCTGAAAATGATTTAACACTAGGCAAACATCAAGATAAAGTCACGCATAACAATACAGTGATTAATAAAACAGTTGCTAGGTTTTGAGAAAGCTTTATGGAAATAAAACAAAGCTGAGCTTAAAATGACCTATACTTAATTTCACTCCACAATTTTTTTAACCCTGTTTAAATTGGCAGGTTGCTGACACAAGCACTTACATATCAGGAATCCAATCCATAGATCAGAATATGATCCCCGGTTTTTGGTTGAACCAAGTTAGCCTTTGGTATTAGGATAAAACTATCTGATGTAGCCATTTTCTGAGTATTTTTAGGCTCAAACCACTCGTAAATACTACTTATTAGCACAATATGTTATCAGTACTTTTCCATCCGTCATCTTATTTCTGAAAGAATTCATGTTATTGTGCAGCTCTAAATATATTCACATCCTGTCTAGGGGTGTTCAGTAAAGCCTGATCAGACAGGAAATAAAACTCTAATTACTAAATTAGCCAGTACTTACATAGCATGTCGGTTGGTTTACTAACTCAATCCATTAACCATTCAAATAGTTAATGAAAATGCCCTCTGTAGGCTTGTGAAGCAAACTTTCAGTCCCTGTGCATAATTTCTTAAACTCTGAGAAGTATAATTTGTATAATTAAATATGTAAGTAAGCGGCTATACAAACAGAAAAAAAGAGCATTGCTGAAAAAGAAAACAGAAAAAAAAGAGCTAAAGCTGAGGTTAGCACCCAGTCTTTGGAGTGGATTACCCTTAAAATGGATTATATATCTGATTTGTTTGCTCACTGTGTACCACGTTTAATGCTTCTTTAAAAAACTTGCAGCTCTGCAGCAGGGATATAAAGGCTGCCTGTTTGCCTTGTCCTGACAGGGAGCCTGCGGAGGCAGGGGCAGGTTTCTCTTCCATTGGAAGTGACTAAGAAAGCCAGGGAGAGGTCAAGGAAAGGAGGGACAGAAACTTCTGGAGCACAGTTTGGGAGAGGGAGATGGAGCCATACACACAGTGGAAGAAATGCTGTAACACAGACAGAAGTTTAAGGGACTCTGAAAGTAGGAAATGAACAGTCAGGTCTGATATGTAATGAAAGAGGAATAAAAAGACATTTTTAGTAGGAATCTGCTAGGGTCTGTGCAGAACATTCCATACATGTTTTGCAATCCCAAGCAAAGTACACCAGAACTACTTCTCAAATACTGCTGCTTTCTTGGGAATGAAGTAGCTGCAGTTTGCCAGACATCCTAGAAATCATTTAACATTAGCCAAACATTAAAGCAGACAAACGTCTGAATTGCTGAAGCCCAGAAGGATACTAGAAGTTGCTTGTCCAAGTATAAAACTAGTGGGAAATGTCTATTCTGTGTTAACAAAGTGGCCAGGACATTGCTTACAAACTTCTTCCAGTCTATTATGTTTACCCAGCAGAACTCAGTTGTCTTTATTTGTTTTCTTCTTACGATAATTAAATATTTCTTTAGAGAATAAAATCTTCTTTGTTTCCTTAAAAAGCCTGTTTTTTAAGCAGGAAGATCTACCTCAAAGCTTCAGCCAAGGTTTCCCTTGGACGTGTAAGGCCCCTGCTCAGACACAGAGGGACCATGTATCCCCCCCTTAGAAACCAACCTGCATCAGAAGGTTCCCCTTGTAACAGCCCCTACCTTTGCCAGCTGCTGGCACTCACAAACAACACCCACTAGTCAGTGCTTTATTTATTTATTTGTTTTTGTCAAATACTAGGGAAGAAATCCATTATCTCAGGACTTCATTCTAAATATTGACTTTCCTAATGTTTACAACGCTGATATTTATAGAGTACGAAGAGATCTAAATGAGTACTGGGATATCTTGAAGCAGAGTTGAGGATGTGGCTGTATGATTCCTATCAGCTCTAAGGGGAAATATTTCATGATTAAATCTGCTACTCTGCTTTGAAAAAGCTCAGCAAGTATGTTTTAAAACCTGCCTTCTAATATTCTATACTTATTTTGCTGGAATGGGATTTTTCCCAAAAGAGAGTTTTCTAGTTTCTCCCAGAGCTCTTTCATGGGAGAAATCCACTTCCCATTAACCCTAGTGGTGTGTGCCTGCGCTACGGTCCCACGTTGGTTTATCCCTTTCATTTTCATTCCCTCCTGTCTCTCTGTAGGCATTAAAGTCATCCTAGCTTCCTTACACAGCCCTTATGACTTTTTCCCAGTCTCGCCTCTGACAAGTATGTGATCTTGCTCTTTGATAAGCGAGATAGGGCAAAGAGGGCAATAAAGAGTGCAAAGTGACAGCTTCTCTTGTCCTGTTCTCAGCTTTTACTTCAAAGGGAATGTAAACCACTCCCTTACACAGAGATCACAAGTAACATTGATTATTTCAGTAGCTCAGCCTGTCATCAAGAAGATATAGCTACAATAACCTGGATCTCAGGGTATCATAAGGGTTTTGTCCATTCTTGAATTTTAAAATATGCCACACCACATAGATTGTTCCTGTAACCACTTATTTCTGGAAATCATTGTACTTAAATTGTTGTTAAAAAGGTACTTAACTACACAGTTCATTTAAACTCAAGACACTAAAGATTTGTAATTTAGTTCATTTAGCCAAAAATACAGTTCCACCAAAACAGTCAATGTTTTCAGCCTATGAACAAGTTATAAACAACCTGAGAAGAGCTCATGAGTATGTTTCCCAAAACACGCTTGTGCAATGCTGCCCTCTCTGCAGGTTCAAAAGAACCTGTTCCATTCTTGTCATTTTCAACCCTCTTCAGCTTATGGACCTAAAACTCTTTCCAGTCTAGATGAAGACCCTTGATTAGCAAATGTAAGCCTTATGACAAGCTAGGTTTTCATAAATTTCAACACTTCCTAACAGTAGTCTGCCACCATGCTACTGATACAATGCTGTAGTTGCTTCATGAACTTCTGTTCTAGTGTATAAAACCCCAAGCTTTTAGTTGCAGGTTGGCCGTGTCCTTGGGGCAGTGATGGTTTAGGCTTTGTAGTTCTTGTATGTAGAATCCCTTATCTTAGTCAAGG
This sequence comes from Falco peregrinus, assembly GCF_023634155.1. NCBI lineage: Eukaryota > Metazoa > Chordata > Aves > Falconiformes > Falconidae > Falco > Falco peregrinus. The sequence continues at coordinate 5,290,327 of NC_073726.1, read as the reverse complement.
AATGTGTTGAGTGATAAGAGAGGGTCTGCAGCAGAAAAAGTAGGCCCAGCTGGTTCTGCAGTTTGTGAAGGAGTGCTGAGTAGGAGATACGTGCAAGAACCTAGAGGGAGTCATAGGGCAAAATCTTTTTTGAAAGCATCCTCTAATACATAATCAAGATACCCTATGTCGCCATGGCCCAGCTCTGGCATTTCTGCTAAATAGAAGTGAAATAACATTAAATGTATCTCTCAACCACCTCAAACCGATTGCTGCAGCCTGCATTCTACCTAGCACTTGCAAAGAGAAGTAAGACAGGGAGCTTTGCTCATCCCTTCAATCAGTCTGAAAAATAACCAAAAAAACAACCAAACCAAAAAATGTCTTATTAGTTGAGTTCCTGCTTCCCTGCACTTTGCAGCACAGGGAACTTTCCAATACTGTTTCAGAGACACCTTGATGAGAGAGAACCACACCGCACCCCTTTTTCCATCCCCACGCTGAATGGCAGGGCAAGCCAGCCATCAAGTTACAATGTGCCTGGAGAAACTGACCTGTACAACCCTCTTCAAGACTCCAAAAGGAATTCTTACAGGACTGCCACCAGTCTCCAGATACAAATCCCTTTCTATATCTGACAGCAAAGAAGCTACACGCCTACTAAAATTCTACTTTTTTATTAGTTTTTTTCCTTACCAAATACCAAATTCCAAATTCAAAATACAAATTAATATGAATATGCAGGGAATAATGATTTCCTGAATAGACAGTCAAGCAGACAGATAGAATGAGGCCCAGGGTAAACAAAGAATCAAAATCTGAGACAGCCTAGAGAAGGCCAGGAAGTTTCAAGGAATTTGGGGAAGAGTTGAAGAGATGAAGAAAAAGAGATGTTTACAATGAAAGGGAAAAACATGTTAATTCTACTGACAGAGATTATAACACTAAGGCCGCCAGTAATTCTATTAACCACATTTACTTATTTTTATAGAAAAATATTTTCACATATTCTTCTAGGTTTAGCTTAAGGAACAGAATCTAATGATTTTTATGTATTTGATATTATAGTTTTCCCAGAGTCCTGAAGAACTGGCTGATGTAGTTGCCAAGCCACTGTCCATGATATTTGAAAAGTCATGGCAGTCAGATGAAGTCCTTGGTGACTGGAAAAAGGGAAGCATTGCACACATTTTTAAGAAAGGTAGAAAGGAGGGCCCTGGGAACTACCATCCTGTGAGGCTCACATCTGTGCCTGGGAAAATCATGGAACAGACCCACCTAGAAGCTATGCTAAGGCACATGGAGCACAGGGAGATTATTTGAGGCAGCCAGCAGAGCTTTACCAAGGGCAAGTCCTGTGTGACCAACTTAGCAGCCTTCTATGATGGACTGGCGGTATCAGTGGACAAAGGAAGAGCTACGAATGTCATCCATCTGGGCTTCTGTAAGGCCTTTGGCATGGTCCCCCACAACATTTTTCTCTCTAAACTGGCGAAATATGGATTTGATGGGTGGACTGTTTGGTGTATGAGGAATTGACTGGGTGGTCACATCCAGAGAGTAGTGGTCAACGGGTCAATGTCCAAATGGAGATTGGTGACAAGTGGTATCCCTCAGGGATCCATATTTGGACCAGTACAGTTTAATATCTTCATCAATGACATAGTGTGATGAAGTGCACCCTCAGCAAGTTTGCAGATGACACCAAACTGAGTGGTGCAGTTTCTGTGCCTGAGGGATAAGGTGCAATCCACAGGGATCTGGACAAGCTCAAGAAGTGGGCCCATGTGAACTTCATGAGGTTCAACAAAGCCAAGTGCAAGGTCCTGCACATGTGTTGGGGTAACCCCTGGTATCTATACAAGCTGGGGGATGAAGGGATTGAACGCAGCATTGCTCAGAAGGACCTGGGGGTACTGGTGGATGAAAAGCTGGACAAAAGCCAGCAATGTGAGCTCACGTGCCAGAAGGCCAACTGTATTCTGGGATACATCAAAAGAAGCGTGGGAGCAGGTTTAAAAAACTGTTTCTCCCCCTCTACTCAGGTCTCATGAGACCACACCTGGAGTGCTGTGTTCAACTCTGGAGCCCTCAGTACAGGAAAGACATGGACTTGTTAGTGTGGGTCCAGAGAGGTGTCACAAAAATCATCAGACTGTTGGAGCTCCTCTCTTATGAGGAAAGGCAGATAGTGTTGGGCTTCATCAGCCTGGAGAAGGCTCCACGGAGATCTTGTTGAAGCCTTTCAGTACTTAAAGACAGCTTATAAGAAAGGGCTAATTTTTTTAGCAGGGTTTGATAGGACAAAGGGTAGTGGTTTTAAGCTACCCCTTGTTTAAAAGAGGGTAGATTTAGACTAGATATAAAGAATAATTTTTTTTATGATGGTGGTAAAAAGCATTGAGACAGGTTGCCTAGGGAGGTGGTAGATGCCCCATCCCTGGAAATATTCAAGGTCAGGTTAAACGGGGCTCTGAGCCACCTCACCTAGTTGAAGATGTCCCTGCTTATTGCAAGGGGGGATTGGACTAGAGGACCTTTAAAGGTCCCTTGCAACCCAAACTATTCTATGATTCTACAATTATCTATTCTACTTTATATTATATACATATATATGATTCAACGTACAAATTTATGAAAACAATAGAAAAAAATGGTAAGACTGGTACACTCAAGAAAGCAACACAAACACACAAACACACACGTGATTTAAAACAGTAGTAAATTTTTAGTCTGAGTTTACTTGTTTAATTGTCCTGACTGAGTTGATCTATCTTAATTAAATCAGTTGAGTCTCTACAGTAAATCAAAAGGCCTTATAGAGGAATATGATTGATCTAGCCTTTACACTGTGCTAAAGTTTCCATCTTTTATGTAGATCTCCAAAATAAATATTTATTAGGGAAATAATTTTTAAATATAGTTGCGATTAGTTGGGACAAATAAAACCACAAACAAAATAATAATTGCTATTTGTAGGTTTACTGTCCTCATGCTAGAAGCAGTAGACAAATTCTGCAGTCTACCTCACATTGGGTAGGTTCTTTCATTTTGTGTAACACATTCATCTGACCCTGGTATCATTACTTTCTCATTTATTTATTTATTTACCCCCCCTCCCCGAATGACAGCATTTAGCTTCAAGGGAAAGCAAGCCTTCCCTCTCGCTATACATAAAAGCAATAGCTCCTGTCAGTACTAGGTCATCTCCAAGCTCACTTCTGCTCCTGCTGTTGATGCTAAATAAGTGCAAGGGCTCTGAGATGGATTGGTGATATTGCCGCTAGCAATTGCAACCAAACCCTCCTGGGTGTAAACTTATGGCAGCATCCCCTGGCCTTCCTGAGCAGATGCATTTGCAAATGTTTTCACCTTGACCAAACATGTCAGACTCATAATCTCAGCGTGTTGGTTGCTGGTGGAGCGCAGTGTCTAGCTACCAGAAGTGGGAATTGTCTCCATTTCAGACCTTTCTTGTTTTACCAGCTTTCACATCTGCCACTTCTCTTGTATTCCATGCCAGGTATGATGTAAGAACTAGGGCAAAATTCTAGTGTTGTCCCACAGGCACGTTCTCTACCTGGCGCCCAGCGCCAATTCACGCACCGAGTTGATTCCTTTATTCTGCTTCGCGCCGGGTAGCGAGCTAGGTGGTCACTGACAAATGCCTGGCTCCCCAGTTATCAAAACTTTACATTATTTATACATTTCAACAAAGACATCAGCCCTCATTGATTACAAGTTGCTCAAGTCTTTCATTATTTAGTTCTCAGTTTCCTATTTGTTAAGCAATTCTCTCGTTTCCTATGTTGATCATTCCACATGCTCAACCTCCACTTCGTTTTAAGTCAGGGGGGGTTTCTTGACCCAGTCAATGCATCTGTGGTCGGGATCTCCCCATGCTAAAATTACCTTTGTCTTAGCTTTGCTGAGCTCATTGTTTGTGAAGAGCTTTCTATCAGCTCATCTATCTTGTGGAGGGGCTTCCTTTGTGAAGGTTCTTTTCTAAATAAAAGAATTTGCTAGTGCTTAGCAGGACATATAAATGCTTGTAATCTGAATTAGCCCTTAACGACTCATTCTCTCTTTGTCTTAAAGTCAAACGACTAACAATACATCCAGTTGTTTCATATCACTAGGACAACCGCCTCTAAGAAATCTTCTTGAACCCTAATGAAAAAGAAAGTAGGCAAAATGAAAAGTCAACTTGCAAACTATGTGTATTTTTTTATTATATAGATTTTAATGAGCATGGTAGAAAGGGAAACAAGACTGAAGTTCAAGGAAGGTGTGTGGTAGGTAAAGAATGAAATTGCTACCAGCGATAAACCTTGTAATGAATTACTGTATTTGATTCCAGTACTAGCTGTTACTATGTATGCATATAATTAATTCCTAGAGTGCATCAAGACTTTTATTAAATATTAAATCTGAAAAGGTATCAACTGAAAGTTAAAAGAAAAGGTCCGAGTTCCCAAAAAACTTAAGCAAATAATTCCAGCCACAGGCCCATGATCCCGTTTGGTAACTGTGTAAGCAACCTCAACCTTAATTTTAGAGGATGAGTAAAACAAAAGGGCAGAAAATTGGTGTGAAAGAAAAAAAAAAAAATCTCTAACAATTGATTTAAAGAATCACTTTAACAATATACGAGCGAGCGGAGGTTATCTTTATTCGGCAGTGCTGGGTGCATGGGGGATCGCTCCACCAAAGTCACGCACACCAAAGGAACCTTTCAGCCCCCTCTTTATACAAGTCACTCATGTCTATTCATTAACTTTCCGGGAACTCATTAACAGATCTTGCACCTGGACAATTAGCACAACATTCCCTATGTCACCCATTCAAGGATTTAGTATATCGTCAAATTAACATATCTAGTGCCTGGACAATTAGCACATTCTCATTCAAGGATTTAGTACATCTTCAGCTTAACAATATTAACATATCTTGTGCCTGGACAATTAGCACACTCCCTGTGTCACCCATTCAGGGATTTAATACATCCTCAATTTAACAGTAAGGGTCATCTCAGACAAACATGAGCACATTGTTCTTTAAATAAATCGTATATGGCCCATTATTCACAAGGAAGGGCTAGTGAATAGAACCAAGCAGTTATTTATCTAATCTAAACTGAGAAATCAAAGTACAGTCAGGGATGTTTTTCTTCTCACATTGGACTAGAAAACAAAATTACGGTTATGTCCTATCTCAGTTTTTTCTTTTCTTCATTCAAAATACACTTAAGAATAGTTAAGAAAAGAAAGTTTAAATATCAGCATTTTATTTAGTGTATAAGATTCAAACTGAGAAGGATAAAGGGTGAAAGGAACATGCTTATTACACCCTATAACAGTGTCACTGAAAAAAAAAAGCAAAAAACCAATAAATTTGGCATACGGCAGGGTTTTCCCCGATACTTATGTAACAAGACACCCACCCTCTCTGTCATTCCAAGTGACCTAAACTTGGAGGAAAGCCAAGAGATGACTTAGGGTAGTGCTGAAACACATTTCAAACTCTGCCTATGCTATATGTTTATCCCGAACCCAGTGCACGGATGACTGAAGAACTCAGGGGTTTGATGATGGGAGGTTCTTCTATTCTCTTCCTTTTATATGTGGGAGGGTTTAACACAAAACGCCAAATTAAGTGTTTTGCTGGGGCTGTAGGAGGCTGGAAGTCAAGTCACACTGACTTTCAGTGGAATCTGGGTTTGTGACTCCCATTGGGGCTTGTGAAATGTCATCCTTAATTGGCATAGAAAAAAGCTTACATTATTCTACATTAAAATTGTGGTGATATCATAGGATTGTCATAGAAAATTATTGGAATTACACAGTGATATGTGTTAATTTTTCCATATCACCACCCAATAAATTCTCCAATTAACCCATATCATTGCTTTAATATCGTGTACTTTGGGGAAATATTTTCAATTAGAAACTCAACAGTAGGAGTGGAGAATTGGATAGGATGCCTAAAATTGGATTTACTTTGCTCCTTTTCCCTTAAGATTAAAATAGGGTTTTGAAAAATAACATTTTTTCTTTATGTCTTTTCTTATCAGCTTTTTCCTTCCAATGGAATTAATGAATGATATAAAGTCAGAAAGTACAGGAATAAAAGTCAAAGAAGATTTGTACACTTATTAAAAGGAGACATATCATTTAAAATAGTCATAAATGAGTGGTAACTGTTTTAACCATCATCAAAAAATGAACAGACTTTTTCCTAGCCCATTTAATTCTTGGCAAAGGCCTCAATGTGAATAGGTTTTACTGGAAATTAAAAAACCCCATCCCAACAACGACAACTACAAGCAAACAATTTTTAATCTCTAAAAGCGTATGTTATTTTCCATTTGTAATTCAACACAATTGAATACAAGGTGCTTATCGTAAAGAAGCTGTCTACTGAACTGTCTCTGTTGAGAGAGAAATGGGATGTATTTTCTATTCCTGAGAGGTCAGGAAGGGAAAGGACAAGTACAGGTATATTTATGGAGTTTTGCCAGAGGGCACAACTTAGGTGTTTATGAGTTCAGTTTGTTTGTTTTGGTGTCTCTTTGTTCAGGGTTTTCCTTTGTTGTTGTTTCTTTACCTGTGTTTTGCTTTTACAGCTGTTTTTATAGTCTTGTTGGCACTGACCCAGAAACTATTGCTCAAAGTCCACATTTTGCATGAGTATGTTTCCTGACCTGGGGTTGGTTTTATACAAAATCAGACCTGAGGTTCTCAATATGCTTTTACAGTCTCAGTACATTTTTTTCCTTTCACATTCTGTTTTCATGTTCTCATGCTGAAGGATACAAGGAGATCTCATTGATTGCAAAGACTAAAACATATGCCCTAGGTTTGGAAAACTGAAAATCCAGAAATTCCTAAACTAGCTCTAGAGTGATTGTGACAGCTTCATTCAGACACACTGTTAGAATAGCAATCAATGTGCCAACCACCATGTTTCATACACGTAGGAGGCACATAACTGCTGAATTCCTTCTAGAACCTGCGGAATTCCCTGTTAGAACCTCCATAAAGTCATCAGTTACTTTGGTCAGTAAAGACCTTGTTTAGAGAAGGAAATAATGAAATATACTAAGAAATTACTTTCAAGGATCAGGCATTGCTTAAGCAAAGAGATTTTTCTTATAGCACTTTCTTTTTTTATTCACTTTTAAATTGCATATAATATCAATCTCACATAAAACTAGTACTGAAAGATTTGGATCCACGCAAGGACGATATCTGAAGGGTACCTAAAATACCTAAGTATTAAATTTAGATTCCTCAGAAGATCAGTCAACTGACTTCATGCCCCTTGGTGCTTTTTCCCCCTTGTTAAAGGTCTTGGAGTCTCTTCCCTTAAGGCTGGCTGGATTTGCTGTGTGTGTATGGGTTTATGTTTTCACTCAGCTCAACCGGTAAGACCCATTCCTCAGCCTTGTGGAAACCATTCCAAGATATGCTTTCACGGTTCCTTCCCAGATATCCACTGATACAATACAAACCCAAAAGAATAAATTTCATTCATTCTTGCTCAAAAGCTTATCTGTTAATTTGTTTTCACAGCATGTGTGATATACAGGATTTAGAATCTATGGCCTTCCCCCAACAGCTCCTTCTTAATAAGCTTAATTCATAAAGAACTAGTTTTCAAAAACTCAAGATCTAGCCTAAGAGTTCAAACCCCATTGCCCTCTCATGCACTTTCTGTAGTCTCAGACAACTTTTTTGTTGACGGCTAGAGATTCTGTGAGGGAATTTAAAACCTCTACGCTCATTGTTTGCAGAACAAGGTGTCTAATTCAGCACTGAACACGTTTTGACTACAGGAGATGTAAGAGTTTCAAGTTATAAGCCTTGCAATAGGCTTGCAGGGTCAGGTACCTATAATGCACAGCTATTTAGATGGAGTTCAATTTATAGGAAAAGTATTATATTTTCTGTAAAGATCATCCTAGCACTTGCATGCTAACGTAAATCATGTGCATTTTTATTTCTCTGGCTCAAGAGATACTTCATAGAGAAATAAATCTGAAGGAAGGGTAGATGATGTTCAGTCTAGATTGGGAAACATTCTAACAACAGGGAATCAAAGTCTTTCATTTGAGATACTGTTAATAGATTTCAGTAGATCATGAAGACACAAACTGCCACACAATGTCATCTCCATGTTACTTGGAATGGTGGGATAGTAATTTTTAACAAAATTGTCACAGATTAAGAAACTATGAATGCCAGCTTATATAAATGGCTAACATCAGCTTGGAATAATTTCCCGTTCTTTAACAAACATAAGAATGGCAAATAAAAAACCTAAACTCTAGAAAATATTTAAAAAAAAAAAAAGCCATTTAAAAGTGTTGCAAATGCAAATAATTATCTCTTCACTAATCAAATCCATAATGCCATTATAATTTTTACTTCCTGGTAAATGAAAAATACATGTCAGTACTTGATTCTTGTTCAGTGCAGACTTTAATTGCTTTGACTTCTTGTTATTTGCATTGCTATGAAAAATCCAATGACCTTTATGTTACATCAGAACATCAGAGGAAATAGAGATACATTTCTATCTTCAGATGAAAAATACTATTTGTTTTTCATGTTCCAGTCTGTTGTTGGGACTTAAATCCCCTATGGGTGTATTTTAAACTAAGACCTCAAAAGGAAACATGCTTATTTCTTCTCTCTCAAAAGAGATGCAAATAAGAGTCAGACAAATTGCAATTCATGATCATGCATAAAAACAATCCTTCAGCTTTCTAGCCCTCCTTTTTGCCCCTTGACATTTTATACAGAAATTTTATTAACACTTTCTTAAGAACAAACATATATTTCAAGTTTAAATGACATATTGTATCTTTTTCTCCTTTTTATTTTGTATTTTGCATTAAAATGATGTTCTACTCATCAGTATGCTAACAGTAAGGAATAGGATTTTCCCCCTCAATTTTTTCTATTATTATAAATTGATAATGGAGACTAGCTTCTCTGTAGCCCAAACCTTCCTTAGTAATAAGGACCGGGCCATTTTCTAGCCCAGTGTTAAGTTTTGCAGTATGGGAGGCGATATACAAACTGCAGTAAGAAATCACTGAGGAGTTTGATTTTAAAATGTGTTCCACCGTATAAATCCTGATTTCTGCTAAACATCAGGTGCTTAAAAAACCCTTTTGTACTGAAAGTGTTATCAGTGAGTTTAGCTTACATATCTGTTTTTTGTAGACTTTCCCAGTGCACAGCTAGATTCTCCCCTGCAGTATGTAGGAGGCTATCTGAATTAATGCTTCTGCAGTTTACAAAACCTCTTGTGCTACATAATTTAGCTGGATGGAAAAAGATGGAATTAGATCTCTCTTGGCAGACTCAGTGCAACCACTCACATATAAGCTGTCCTGCTGTTCCCTCTCTGAAAAGCTATTGTCTTTCTATCATTGTAGACTTCCATCTTGGCAAAATTGCGTTGCTACAGTGTGATTTCACGGGCTTCATTTTAAACAGAATTATTTATGCTATTCTTACAAAATCTATATCATCATGAGAGCCTCTAGAGTGAAGGTTAATTCTGTTGCCAGCAGCTGTAGCTTCACCCGCTGATGCTGAAGCTTGTGGTGGCAGCAATTACTGGCCATCCCTGGTCTGATAAATTTGTGTTTTCCCTTTGATCAAATATGTCAAGCTATTAATTCCGTATAATCATTGATCACATGAAGTGCCAGACCGTCTTGTTTTAGCATCATTCACATCTGCTGCTATTTTCCAGTCACACAGGTAAAATGCATTGACCTAGAGCATGCCACTTTAACCTCAGCACCCTTACGTGGAAGAATGCCAGCTGCTTCTGAAATACTGTTCCCAGCCACCTGAAATCCCAAGAGGTGGCATGCTAGCTGAAATTATTAACTACCCCGACCACTTAAAAAAACCACAACAACAAAAAAACCCAAACAAACCCAAATCCAAAAACTAAGCCAAAGAAAAAAAATCAACCACTAGCCTTCCTGGCATCACATACTTGTTAAATGTGCGATGCTAAGTACTGCAGCACCTTTTTGTTTTATCACAAAACAGTCCCCAGCAGAGAACTGCCATTTACCCTAAGTTCAATGAGTGACTGTGGCCCGGAGGAAATATTAGTGAAAGATAAATTACAAACCGAAGCCTTCATGTAACACATTTTTCTACTAGATACTGAGGAAACTTGGTATAAATGCATTCACCTTTGGGTACACAGAAGTATGAGAAGTGGGTGCGTATAGAGTACGGAGACAGTGGGTTTGGCATTGATAATGTACAACTGTGACCTTGCTTTAACATGGTGCAGCTGTGATCCTGCAGCAAAGAAGTAAATAACTTTGAGGGAGTATGAGAAGAAACCTGGATGAAACAGAAACAAAGGAGGAATGTGATCTCACCCTAGAAGATAAGGAAACAGCATGAACAGCAGAGAGAAGCCTATGGTGAACAGCGGCTGGGCACGTGGACAGTAGAGTTTGCCCAATTATAAAGTTTTTAGCAGCACGTGCGCAGAGTATAAACTTAGAAAAGCTGTAACTAACTAACAATAAAGGTCTTTGCTTCGCCATCCTTGTAAAGTCTGCCTCAATTGCCACAAATGGTGACCCCGATGTGGTGGTCAATAAGCCACGGGCCATAGAGTGGTTGGTGATGACACCCAGCTGAACTCAAGAAAGCAGCAGTACAGAGACCTGTTCGGTTCAGACCTCGGCACTTCTACAGGTGAGCAGCTGGGGAGGTTATGGGTTCACATATGTTAAATGAAGAAAAATTTGTATGGGACGTAATGATGAAAATACTGGAATGGAGAAGGGTGAAGAATGATGAAGCAGCTGTGAAAGTTTTGCTTGCTTGGCTGTGCAAGCACGGACATGCTGCGGATGCCACAACAGCATTTCACACTCAGCTTTGGGAAGAAGCAGGAAAGATACTACTTAATGCAGCATCAAAGGGAGATTCTATGACAACCTCTTCTTTGACAATGTGGCACTTAAGGAGGCTCATGGAGCCCCAAACCAGTGGTGTAGCCTGACTGAACCAAGATCCACAGAAACTTTGTGCACCCATCACCTACAAAACAGGTGAGCAGTTGGGAACAATGGGAGGGAAGTTATCCAAAGATCAACAGTGCAGCCTGGATGTATTGCAACGGCTGCTTGCAGCTCAGCAACAAGCTGTGATGGGTCCGCAGCTAGTGACTCTGTTAGAATGTATCCATGACAAAGTGCCAGACTTTCCACCTGATGCCACTTCGCAAATTCCTGCCTGGCAAGTGGTCAGCAGACCATTGTATGATGCTGCCACAGAGGGGGACTTCTGACTACTCTGCCAAGTGTGGACTTATTCTATTAATAGTGCTAAACCAAGGGAAGCTGTAAATTCCACTGACAGCGTGACTCTTCTTAACACATCAAGGATGGTGACTCTGTCCACACCTCCTCTGCCCCCAGAGCTCCTGTCACTGATTGCAGCAACCCTCACAGCACAGGACCAAGTGAGGAAACAGGACAACTCAGACAGTGTCAATGGAATCTCTGATAAGCCTATTGATCCAGGTCCTATAAATCCAGAAAATGAACCAGACCTTTTTCTTCCATGCTCAATGCATTGACTGTGTTTTTGGGGAGGGTGAAAGGGGGTCCGGGGGATCAGTGGCAGGAATGCAAGCAGGAAGCGCTTGAACAAGGGGATTTGGGAGTTGCTATGGCATGTCCAGTATTTTGTCAGCCAAATCAACCTCCAGAGTGGCAGCCTGTGCAATATGAGGCTGTTAAAGTGTTAAGAAAAGCAGTGCAGGAAGGGGGGATTCATAGTACATTTGCTGTGCCCCTTCTTGAAGCAAGGGCAGAGCCTTATACACTTGCACCACATGATTGGAAGTCATTGCTTTGTATGGTACTAACTCAGACGTAGTATATGATGTGGTTATCTGATTTTTGTGAGCTATGTGTAGTGGCCTTGATTGAAAACCTTAATCAGGGAACTGCTGTTAACTATGAGCAGTTGGCTGGGGAAAATAAATATGCCAATTCTGTGACTCTGACAAGGTGTCCCAGGGACGACTATTTGCAAATGAAGGAGATGGCTATTAAGGCAGTCCAGATACCGGAGTCTGGGTGAGCCTCTAGTGAGTCATTTGCTACAGTCTTGCAGGGTACTAGAGAGTCATAAACTAACCTTACTGATTGGCTTCAGAATATTTTGCAAAATGTCAAGCGTGAGGAAGCTCGAGGGTTGCATTTAAAATGACTAGCTATGATATAGCCAATGCAGGTTGCAAGCAGACTTTGCAGCCCTTTAGCAATTGCAACCCCTACATGTGTCAAATGCTTACAATGCAGAACGCACAGCATCCTGTAACTCTCAGGCTGAGTTCTGAAATGCAGTGCAACACATTTTTGCTTCTCTAATCTCTTCTGCAGGAATAGTACACGCTCTTAACTTGCTTCATAAATGAGGCTGTTAGCTTGCTAAAGAAAGTAATACTACAAATGCTACTTTTTCTGGCTTGTAAGAAGATGTCAATTCTGTCTGTCATATGTTGCTACAGAACCAACCGCTATTGATTTTTATTGTTTGCACAGGGACATGGGTGTGAAGACTTTGATGGGATGTGTTGCGTGAATCTGAGTGACCACTCTGAATCAATTCACGAATGCATACAAAACTTAAGACTTAAAGATCTGCAGCAGAGCCAGGGGCGGGATGCCTTTGGTCTCTTCTTACAGCTGGGAAGCTTTGGGCCATGGATCAAAATACTGCAGAATTCATTATAATTGCCTTAACTACCTTATTGATGTTTGCCTTATGTTTCCCATGCCTTTTTTTCTGTATTCAGCATTTAGTTGATCATAGCATAAATCAGGTCATGGTCACCCAGCCACACAACCTTTGCCTCGTTGCATTTAACAAGCAACAGAAAGGAGGCTGATGATGCCCCATCGAGAAGTGGAGCCTGGCCCGTGGCTCTGCAGACACAAAGCTGGCAGAAACTCCACTGTGCCTGGACCCCTGCCCCCTGTGCCCTGTAATGTGCCAGGAACTCCTTTGTGGGCAGTGTTCTGAAAGCTGTGCTGGCAAAAGATGCCAATGAAGCCACTGGAGGTGGAAATGCCTTTACCAAGGACAAACCTGCCTTGACAGGAAAGCAAATAGAGCCCAAGACCAGTGTGCTGGAGAGCATGAAGGAGCCAAGAGCCATGGTCTCCGACATTGCCATGATGAGCTTCCGCATTCAGGAGCTGGAGCAGAGCAAGTTCAAGGCACTGCAGAGAAAGAACTCCAATTTGCAGCTCTGTCTGGAAACGGTGACATCTGAGAGGCAGGAGAAGATGGACACCCAGGCTGCCACCATTGTCAAGCTGAACAAGGCACTGAGGGGCAAGCTAGAGAGTGAGAAGGAGCTGCAGGATGCAGTGAAACAGCAGGAAGACAAGATGCTGCAGCTCATCAGCTGGAGTGGGGAAGTCAAGAGGTTGAAGGAAGAGGTCTCTCAGCTGAGTTGTGCACTCCAGCACATGGAGACAGAGTCCAAGGTGCTGTGGAAGGAGGTGCAAGGGCAGGAGCCCAAGGTGAACACTGCCCATGTTCAGGAGACAGTCCTGCTGCGGCAGGAGTCAGACAAACTATGGCTGCTGCTCCTGAAGAAAGAGAATGAGAACCTGCTGCTCTCTGACAAGCGCTTGGAGCAGATCAGAGGGCTGGTGCTGAGGCTCCAGCATGTCCAGAAAGTGCTGAGAACCCACAAAGAGATGCAGGAGAAGATGAAAGAGGTCCCCTGTCAGCTGTTTAGTCATGGCAGCGAGCTGCCAGGAGCTCCACAGCCTGCTGCAGTACTTGGGCCTGAAGCCAGGCACTAGCAGCAAGGAAGCTGCCGAGCCGCTGTAGCCTGTAGCATGAAACCTTCCTGGTTTTAATGCTGTAATTATTGACTAAATAAAATTTTGTTGGCTTTCAAAAAAAAAAAAAAAGATAAGTTACTTTACAATTGTTTTTCTGAGTCTTATTAAACATTTTATTTTTTTTTTTTCAATTACTCTTCTGTTTCTAGAAATATGTTTTTTCATTATGTGTGTTTTCCAGTTAAGGGGTAAAACGTGGAAACTAGTTGTTCGGATGACAACTGCAACCTAAGCTAATTCTAAGCAGTTTGAGATAAAATGAAATTCTGAATTTTGTTCATAAATTATAATTGAGTGCTCAACTTTTTTATTTCCCTGTTTGTGTATAGTTCTCTATGTATATAAGAACAAAACAACAACCCACAAAGCAACCAGATCATTTTGAGAAACTTTCGTAGTTAACTTCTGCATTTATTTCCAGTAATGATCTAAATGTGTCTGTTCAGCTGTTTGTTTAGTTCTGAGTTTTCATTGTATGCTTTCAGGTTCTTTGAAAAGCAGAAATAACAGTTGAACAAATATTTAAAGTAAAACTTTTTTCTACACAATTTCCACTTCCATGCTTTAGAATGGAGGCACAGTGGAACACTCGCCCAATTGTAAGATTTCAAGAGCTTTTAAGTATGTTTTATCTTTTTCTTTAGGATCAAAAATGTTTCATAGCAGCTCATATACAGAGTTTACAAGTCAAACAATTTCTCATGTTCATTTGGTTAAAAGTTTCTGTTAAAATATTTTCATAAAGTTTCCATAGCTTATTGCGTGCTCTTATAAGTAATCATAAACCTACATGCTGACCTCTATATGAAATGCAGTGATAACAAAAGTTTTACATTCTGTGAACCTGATTGAAATGTACAAATGTACATATAAAACAAAGCTAAAATTGGTAATTAAGTGATAAAAAAAAAAAAAGAAAGGAATGAACAGTCCATAACATGTTAAAGCAGGCTTTTGAAAAACAAAAAGGGGTAATTATAGAGCATGGAGACAGTGGGTTTGGCATTGATAATGTACAACTGTGACCTTGCTTTAACATGGTGCAGCTGTGATCCTGCAGCAAAGAAGTAAATAACTTTGAGGGAGTATGAGAAGAAACCTGGATGAAACAGAAACAAAGGAGGAATGCGATCTCACCTCTAGAAGATAAGGAAACAGCATGAACAGCAGAGAGAAGCCTATGGTGAACAGCGGCTGGGCACGTGGACAGTAGAGTTTGCCCAATTATAAAGTTTTTAGCAGCACGTGCGCAGAGTATAAACTTAGAAAAGCTGTAACTAACTAACAATAAAGGTCTTTGCTTCACCATCCTTGTAAAGTCTGTGCCTCAATTGCATGATCCAAGGTACCTAAAATTCCAATAATGGTCCTAAAGGTAGGGTGCCATAAACTAAAATGAGATGGAGGAATGGTATCACAAGGAGGAACATAAGGCCCTTGATCTTTAAGGATCTTGTGAGTCATGCAAAACACCTGTTAAATTTATGTTACACACACTAGAGCCCTTCTGGAATAACTAGAGCATGCTACTCCTATGACGGGTAAAAAGTAGTATGTCCAGACTGACACCCCCCTCCCCCCCCCCCTTTTTTTTTTTGGTAATTTTGTACCAAGTCAGGGCAGAAAGTCAAAATTCTGGGAATATTGTGTGATAATAACAACCACTGTCTATTAAAGAAAAACACCAGCACCTCGCCAGTTTCAGATTTTTATGCTTATTTGGTTTCTAAATTATCTATTTTGGGCTCAAGTTTCTAAACAGAAAACCACTTGGTGAGCAAATTGAAATTTTCATTTGGGAAAATGCATAAATGGGACTGACTATTTCAGAATTGTCTATTCCTGCTCTTCTCCCCATAGTAAATAAATCCATGTAACAAGAACATTTCCTCCAAACTTTGTTTCAACAGCACTTAATTTTCTGATACTTTCAAGAAATTTTACATTGCAGTAAATGCAATAACCATGTAGTATCATGTAATGCTCTGATGAACCCAGTCAAACCATTTACTATGTTTTCTCCCTATGTACATGAGTTTTAAACATATGATAATTCAGAAAGTAACAAACTCCTAGAACAGGAGCATCCTTCCACCACTTAGATAAAACCTGTACTATTACAGCTGTGAACATTTTGTGTTCTTAGTATGCCAGGATAACCTTTTAACTCTTCAATTTAAAAGTGCTAAGATAAGGTAGGGTTATATCAGGTTTTAATGTTTGTTTTGAATTGTATCAATTCAGTTTTCACATTTTACATTTATTGGTGGTGAGTCACTGGAACAGTTTGCCCAGAGCAGCTGTGGCTGCCCCATCTCTGGAAGTGTTCAGGCCAGGCTGGATGGGGCTTGGAGCAACCTGGTCTAGTGGCAGGTGTCCCTGCCTGTGGCAGGGGGACTGGAACTAGATGGTCTTTAAGGTCCCTTCAAACCCAAACCATTCTGTGGGTCTATGATTATTCACCCTCAGAATTTTACACTTTGTAACTTAGAAGCACAATTTTTAGACTTAAAAGCAGCAAACACGTTCAGATGGGAGGGTCTACATGTCCTATTTTCATATAAGAAAGGAAAATTGTTGGGGTCTACACGAATCAGGATGGTATAAATCTTTTGACCACATCCAGTAATACACACACCATTTTACAGAGACTTCGAAGACTCTTGTATGAATTCAGCTGAAGATCTGCTCTTTAACAAGGATTATTAACTGTACATGACAATTTAGAAGTTCAGCCATTTTTCAAAAGTCTGAATAATAAAATGCAGTGATATTTTTGAGATGAAAGTTCATCACTGCAAAAGTTCTACCACAAAAATATCATTTTTTTTTAAATGTCAAAAAGAGAAAAAACAAGAAGATACAAACAAGAAGATACAGCCACAATTGCATAGAAATTAACAAAGAAAGTTTCCAAACAAGTGTTAAGCATCAGAAAGTTTTAACACATTTGAAAGTGCTTGAAACGGTTTGGTCATTTGGTTCATTTTTCTGTTTTGTTTTGGTTTTGTTTGCTGCTTTGGCCGACCCTTATTCACACTTTCACACTAGTTTTTATGTACTTCAGCAGAACAAGGGGACTTGCATTCCTTCCCTGTCATCACACTGTATAAGAGTAATTCTGATTAAAGCAGCAGTGCAAAGCAGAAAAGATTTAACAATGAGAATACACATGTGGATTAAGCTCACTTAGATAAACATTCTTCATCTTTTTTAATAATGATCCTTCTTTTGGTCTGAATTACTTTTGGGTAACTCCTGCTTTTCAGAGTTTTTCAGTAACTGAAGGAATGACACACATGATATTTAGCCATTCCAAATGCCATCCTAGTTGGGACCATGTAATTATTTTGATTGCTGGTGCTATCTATCTAGCTTTTCACTGGCTACTGTAAATACTTTCCAACACATTTTGAACCCTCCCTTATCTCCTAAAAAGGGACATAACTACACTTTGAAAATACACACATGCCATACTGTGACTATGAACCATTCACAATATACCATATGTGAGTCAGGGCATGGAGGTTTACAAACAAAACATTACAAAAATGTACACTTTCATGAAGGATTAGTAACAAAGCTTTGGTTTCCTCTGTGTGGATATGGACATCCCTAATGGAAGCAGCTATATCACAGGTGTTAGAAGTTATTTTTGCATACAATGGAGATGAACAGACATGTGTAGGTGTCATTCAGTTCATCTTTATGTAGACAAAAAGATGCCAGAGGAAGCATATCTGAAGAGTACTTCTCTATCTGCTTAAAAATGGAGTTTGAGAGACTAGCTCAGATATAGATGTCTAAATTTTAGACAACAACATTACCCAACACAATTTCCACCCTAATTGTCTTTCTCATTTTGATACACAGATGGAGGCATCCTAAGGCAAGCTAATCTTTTAAAGGTATTTTACTGTCTGAAAACAGGGGTAGTTCCTGGTCATTGCAGGTCAACCTGAATTGCCAAACAGATCAGAAATTCAGTCCATGTAAAGCTTTCATTTTCAAATATTAAAAATAGAGTGCGTTTGTTTGAAAAGCCATGGAAGGATATAAATAGAGTGTTCAGGGCTTTGGGGTTTTTTGTTTACTTGCTTGTTTTTACTGTTCCAAATCTACAAGATTTACTTAAATTGTATTTCAAATAAAATGAATTTTCATCTGCATTGCTCAGGTTTATCAAGTAACTTGCATCAGACCTCTAATGGAAGTTTTAAAAATATTTAATATCTAGTTAATGCTTTCTATGACAAATTTTATTAAAAAAAGAGGTATGTTATGTGTGATTTTAAATCTAAGAAACACCAACATTTCTACTGCTTATCAGTTCTAGAACTAAAGCTCTATTTTTACTCTAAGAATGAGGATGCTACTTACTATGAAAAATAGTAAATAGTAGTTTTTATAAACACTCATTTTCCTTTATAAACACCTGTCTCCTTTTATATAAACAAACTTTCAGTGAAATAAATGTTCAGCATATTTTAGCTACAATGTTGTTATTTGGGGAATTTAAACTATCAGTAAATTATAAATGATAACATTTACCTCAATGTACTAGTTACAAAACTGCGTATAAAACTGCAGTGAAGTTCATTTAGAAGATGCCTACAGTTATTTGTACAAGCTTTGATTAGCTTTAACAGTATATGACAGTACATGCATATAAACATCTTGTGTACTTAGTTATATGTTCAGCAATAAGCTAAATCAGGGAGAAATACTACAATTATAATATCTTCTAAATTCATATATTAAAAAATATAAACAGACAAGCCTTTCCTTTTCATTCTTAATTTCAAAGGCCTCTTTAAACATAGGATGAAACTTCAGCGAAAGAAAAGTAAGAGAGTACAGCAAATGCAAGAGCCAGAGATGATCTAGGGTATGTTACCCTATTGCCATTTCATTGCTGTTGAAGAGAGATTCCACTACCAAATGAAGAGTGTGTTTTACCTACGAAGTCTACAGGGTTCTCCCACTGAATTCTTTCAAGAAATGGATCTTTATATCAGGAGATCATATACACTCTCATGTGCAGCCTGAGGGTTCGGTTGTGCTGCACAGCTTGTCTACGCAAGGCACATAGTGCAACTCAAAGTAGGCGATGAGTTTTACAGCTAATTACTCATGTGTACACAAATAAGGCTTTCTTGAAGGGTAACTTTCTCACCTTCAAAGGAAATGATTGCACTTCAAATGGCTGCACACAGACGTACCACCGTCAAGTTCATAAACAACCACAACGAGCCCAAGTACCACAAATTCAGATCGAATCCAACTGTGCCCTGTGCACAGAGCACTGAACCTCAAGGAGGAGTGAAAATTTTGTCTATTTTGTTTTGTTTATGACTCAAAAGATTAAAGATCCTTAAGAGGAGAAGAAACTATTTTTACAGCTGCTTCCTAGAACAAGCAGATTGTGAACAGAGCCCAAGACAAGAGGCAACGTGCAGATTACATTGATTTGTCACCAGCAGAGGCCAGCAGCAGCAAACTACTGCCCAGTCCAAGAGCAAGGGATAAACGGGAAAAGAGCTGTGACTCCTGGAGGTATCTTGAAGCGATTACCGAAAGAATTGCAGGGCAGGGAGGTAACCATGAAGGGAGATTAGCAGTTTCAAAGGCACCACACAAGCCAAGGGAAGGTCCATATGTACAAGATGAAGAAAACCCTTTAAAAATATAAAAAGCTCATAAGCACTCTGCTGCTTTGGAAGAAGTACTAATGATTTAAAGGGTATGTGAACAGCAAAGAGCAGAAAAGACTTTAACTACTTCAACTGAAACCATTGCATCTCCTCTGTCGGAACCTTTAGCAGTAACCCATACTGTACAGCAGTAAGAAATGCGGTGTAACGCTTGCTGAAGGTGTTACTATTCACAAGAACTGATAGCGTAGCAGTAAGGGACACATAAATAAACTGCCTGCTACCACTCTAGTGAAAAATACCACTTCTTTCCTAATCATGAAGTCCTACAAACCAAAGTTACCTTGTGTTATACTGTAATCTTTTTCTGGGCAAAGGGAAGACGAGGTATAAGAGAAGCTTATAATCTCCTGTTAGTCCAAATAAAAATTAATGATCTATTAGTACTAGTTATCAGATGAATCTAGAAAAGCTTTTCACTTGTAGGAGAAAGTCATATTCACTAGTCCTATATGCTTCCTAGTTAAAAATGTAATGAATGATAAAGTTAAGATTACCAGTGGGATTTTCTGCCATATTAATAATATCAAGGATATTAAACATCAGTGGACTCAAAGTTTTGAAAAATGGAGCAGAAAGTGGGAAGGCTACTGCAACATAATGCTTCTTTCTTTTTGTCAAAACTCCATACACTCATAAAAGACATAGATTTGTTCTACTTTTAAAAGTTATTGACTACAGGCTACCATATCTGTCCGATTCCAATAATTTATTTCATTACAAGAGTATCATATTTTCTTAATATTATTATTGAACTGTATTGTTGAACTGAGAAATAGGTAAAGTGGGACCTAAAAATAGTGGGCTCAGCTAAAAAAGTGAATGTGTTATTTTATCTTTCAGATGGTCACAACAATTAAACTTCTGATATAGACCTTTTTGATGTGTATGTCTGGATGACATCACTATTTTAATGCAGTGAGAATTTTAATATAATGAGGAAATACTCCACTGTAAGATAAGCACAGTAAGAGAGAAGCATTTATTCTAATTCCATTGACTGGATTCCATGAGCTCCATTACTGGAAATGAACTTTCTACCTCTACTCGATCTAAATAATTATCAGCCAGAAAGTGTTCAAGCTCTTGGGTTGGGGTGGGGGCACGGGAAGTTATTATTGATGTTACCATTTTTTCCCTCCAGTTGCAAATAGAATCTTTAAACCTGTGTGTATTTTAGCCTAGCTCTGATTTTACACTGCTGGATAACTCTAGACATCCCAATTACAAGTGAATATTTGGTCTTTTAGGCAATTAAATGGAATATTGGCGACATTCTTTCCCATTTGTGAAATCTAGTCACATCCTTCTTTCTGTATAGGCTTAGCTATATACAGCTCCCTACATCTTCATCCATGTCCAGTCAAGATGAAAAGAAAAAAAAGCAGCCCAGGACAATTAAACAGTTTAAAAAACCACTGAAAAGAGCCTGTTGGATGAAGAAAGAAGTCTGAGGACCCATTTAGATTTCCTCAGGGGTGCCAAAATATATCAAGCATGTTAGCTTTGGAAGGACAATTTGCAGAGAAATACCAAAGACTGTGCATGAAAGTGCACCTTAAAGGCAGGATAACACCTTGTTTGCAGTTCCGTTTCTTTCAATGTACGTATTGGGATCTATCTTGTAATTGTAAAGTTTTCCACATCACACCGTTTAGTTTTATGGTTAGCTGATGAAAAGTTGCATGGATAAGTCTACTATTTGCATGTGTTACACCTTTTAAAATGTAATCAGAAAGCCTTTGTTCTATCAAAAAAGATAAAATGATAAAACTAACATCCCAGCAGAGAAAATTGACTAGTAAAACTACTAAGAGCTTATCTGATTGAAGAAAATTTCTCATGTTCAGTAGAGAGCCGATTCTGAACTGATGGACTTCAGATTTCCTTATGCCTCTTGTATGCTGAACAACAGAAAGTAATCCCATCTTTGGAGAGGAAAATGTTCAAATGCTACCCTTTTCAATGACCATAGAGGTGGAGTTCGCTAATCCCAATAGTCAGTCATAAAAACAGCCCAGGACTTTGTTTCACCCATTTCCCAGGCTACAAAAGAGAAGCATGAAATCCCTAGCTTCTGCTGCAGCTTGTTCAGCAGTTGTCACTGTGCTTCATATGCAGAAGTGGAGTTAAAAATGAAGACCCCATATGCACAGTCAGTTCCCAATTTTTTGGATGCAAGCTAAAGAATCATTTCCCCATGATTAGATAAAAATATTACAAGGACTGGCTCTATATATTGTGTGAACAATATTAAGTTACACTAAAAGCCATAGGGAAAAGAGGCACCTCTTGACCTCGGATCCTTTAATATATAGTCACAATGTCAATCCACTCTCCCACTTCTAGCAGTGGCCAATCCATTAGTTGTTGGAAATAGGTATTAGAGGACTGAAAATTTCATGAAAGAAATATATATACACAAAAATACATAAAATGAATTTGCTAGAGTATTAACAGTTTTCTACACTAGAACTACTTTAGGACTTCAAGGGGCAAAAAAGTAATTTGCTTTAGTTAAATTTCAATTATATACAATGCAATTACAGCATTATTTAAATATGGATATTACTCTTAATTACAAGATACTTTCACTGGCATGTAAAATACTTTTTCCAAATAATTAAAACTGCTTCTTAAAATGTTCTGTAACGAATAGTGACACACTAACGTTACACAGTTAAAACAGATTATTTGAAAATTGAATCTAAATGTACTGTAATTCACATTCATTAAAAGGCTAGACATTTTTCAAGTAAATGAAACTGTTCTAGAAAAATCAATTCACTGTACAAGAGTAACATATTACAAACCTGCAGTTAAAATTCAGTCATTTAAATGGGAGGAACACTAATCCAGTGATAATAATTCCATTAACCCAACAACACCTATTCATATTTAAAAAAAATAAAATACCCACCCTGCATCTGTGAGACAGCGTAGGGTATCTTTAGACTCAGTAATTGTTGGTTAGCCATAAAAAGACAGATTAATATACATAAATTTAAAACATACGTGTAGATCTGGAAAAGGGAAATTACTTGCAGAAACACTTGTCTTTCATCTATAGCTCTTTGTCTCAGTATTGAATATTTGACTTAAGATTAACTGTTTTGTTTCAATTTATTATCTTAATGCAAACTATCAGATAATTTATAAGACATAATGGCATGTAAGTCTATGGTGTTATACTTTTGTTGAAAACATAAGTTAACACATACTATTTACAGATTTTCAGTTTAGGAGATTTCTTCAAGTTTTTTTTATTTACTGAGTGGAATTGCAGAAATGGCTTTTGTTTGCATTTTTAATATTAAACATTAAGCATCAGAAGGCAGAATTATAGAAAATTGGTGACTGATTATCTTAAGTAGCTGAATTCTAGCTTTTATTAAGAATAATCCAGGCTCCCATTGTGGAGCCTGCATTTGGCTTCATATATCATTATGAAAATTCAGACGTTTCCCATTCCAGATGCTATGATTATGTCATGATTTTTTCATTTAAATGGCTTATCTCTTCCTTTTCAAGAAGTCAAAATAGATTGCTTGGACCACATGAAACATTTCTAAGCCTTTTGCTGCAACAGACTAACATTCCCTTTTTCAGTTTTCACGTATATGATATAGAAATTTAGCAAGGGAGTGACAGTTGTACAAGAGATATGTCTACTTCCACCTATAAATAAACCTACTCGACTTCAGCACAGTTACAAGGCTTTTAAAAGTTGTGGTTTTCACAAGTAGGAGCACTTGCCCTTTAAATCCATGCTGAAATTTGACAGGCTTCAATCATTATATCTGAACCAGGTTAAGCTAGAGACGTGTTTGAAAGACACACAGAGCAGCAGTTGTAGAAGCCCACAATGTCAAGATGTGTTGTACTTTTTGTTTGCAATACTGTGCATCAATGAGTTATGCTGCATAAGGCAGCAAAAATGTCCCAGCATTTGTTATATGTGACGGGTTTTTCTATTTTAAGTGCATGCTATATAAACTTGCTTCAACATCAAGTGGTTTTTTGGACAAATGATGTCCATAATTCTTAATAACCGTTGTCAAGTCCAGTTTCACCTGGGTGTTACTGAGCTTCAAAAGATTCCTGATGCATAGTTCATTCTGCAATGCCACAAGACTGAAAGGCTGAAATTGAACTTTGCCAAATTTTGCTTCAGCCAGACAGCTGACTTTCTTAGGGCCATCATTTCTCAGGAGAAACTGAAATTTGTTACCGTGGCCACATTCCACCACAGATAATAAACACTGGATTCTCTTCCATTTTGGTATTCTAGTGAAGTTATTTCCTACCTGCATTTTAATATGTTTAGCTGTTTGGTTATTTATTTCAAGAAACCCCCAACTTGCCTTTGGGTAGACAAAAAGCTTCAGTGTGATTAAAGGCTTCACCATGAGCAGACAAGCACTTAGAGTTTGATTCCATGTTACCTGCAATTATGACAGTGGTTGACAAGACAACAGAGCTGGCTTCACACCTACTCAAACCCATGAAGACAAACCAACAAGAACATTTAAGGAGAAGCAGCTCACAAAATGTATCCCACTTGAGAAAAAGAATCAGTATATTGTTTACGGGCTGTGGAAAATTGGAAAAAAAATTGGGGGTATATAGATTCAAACTGCATACAGTTCGCAGCTCTTTGATGACACTGTTAGCAATAAAAGGATTCAGATGAGCAGGAATGCAAATTGCCTGATGATCAGTGAGAATACTTCTGTTTACGTATGACAGAGTATGGACCAGAAACTGAAAATGTGATGGCTGACTGCTTATCTCATCTGCCCTTATCTCTACCAGATGCCCAGATAAATGATGATATAGAGTACTTGCACAGATTACAAGCATACTTACTGCAGTGCAGGAGAGCAGTTTAGCACTACAAATTAACACTTCTCATTCATCGGAAAATTTTGAGATTTCCTAAAAACAAGGTAGTCTAACAACCCACATATATAGATTCATTTCTACAATAGCATGCTATACTGCTATACAATAAAATTAACTTTTCTTACAAGTTATCAATGAAAGGCTTTTTCACCGTTTGTTTTTTAGTGGTATGGTTTGTTTTGTTTGTTCCCCCCCCACCACCCCTATGGATGCAGTTGTTTCATGACAAGTATCAACAACTGTTGGAACAAAACAGTAACTATGAGAACTCTGCTGGAGGCCAGAATTGCATGTCCAAGTTAAAGCTGGTATAAAGTTGAAGCCAGTCTTATGCCAAAAATGCATTAATTTATACGGTATCATCACAAACTATTCCTGCACTTTATTGATACTTAAGGTCCATTTCGTCACACGCTGACATACTTACTATTCTACTGCCTTGGCAGATTAACTGAAAAAATGTTCATAAACTGAATTTGAGTCACATTTGCTGTTAAAATCAACTCCCCACCTATTATTTTCAACCTGCAACAAACAATCTAATTTTCTCAGAATATCTTCAAAATCCTTTTTTCTAGGAAGGAAAGATTTTATATACAGGCAATGAAGAATATTCTGCCTTCAAGACAACAGAGAGACTGAAGACTTCAATAAAACTTGAAAAAAGATTGCTAACCTGGAAGAAAAATCTTGAAAATTCTTCACTACACACTTCCTACAAAGTTACAAGTTTACATGTCATCCAGCAATTCAAGGAACACCTGCTGATTTACTGCATGGATGGAGAATACATACAAAGCAAAACGTTAAATGTTAACAGATTACTGTTGTCTTATCCTGAAAGATTGTGACCAGATACAAGGCAGAGCCCAAAAGAAAGAGCAGATTTGAAATATACGGAGATAGGCAGCAAATACTTTGAAATATACATTTGTGAAAGTATGACAACCCAGAAGGACTCTGGAAATAATATCTCACAGACGGTTTCTCTACTGTCAGTTTGATTGCCTCTTGTTTTGTTCCACTGCAACAAGGAATAAAGATGGAGCAACACTAAATCTTGCTCCTCCCCCCCAGTTCAGATCTCCAAAAATATTCTTACTGGCTTTCCACTCTCAAACACACCCATGTCACAGCTTTCATCATGCAGTGCCTGCTCTTTACACTATTCTATGCAGCCTGTGAGGCAGTCTTCTCTTTATTTTATCTGTGTTGTAAAGAAATATTAATTCTTAAAAGAATTAATTAACACATGGGGTTTTTTTTGTGGCTTGAGCCATACTGGAGCTGGGAAAAGGAGTGATATTGGGAGACCATTTGTGGCTGCAAGTACGTGGGCACATAAAGGAGCATGGAATTATGACTATATTTTGGGACTTAAGATCAATCCCAGACAGGGTCATTCAAGTACAATCATAAGAATAAAAACACATATTTTTTTAAATTTACATCCATCAGAAGAACCTTTTTATGTGTCTGCAGCACCCTAAGTACTGTGCAGCCATTCTGGATCAGCTTTTAGGGGGGAACAAGAACTTCATGTTCTGAAGCAGATCACAAAAGATAGACCTTGGCTCTGCCTCTCAGGGTGCTTAACATAAAGATCCAGGCTTTGTCTTGAATTGGTATGGAAAGTTGCTTCTACTTAACAGAGACAGTGCAGTGGTTTTTCTCACCAGCTGTCTTTGGTAGACTGCTCACTGCAGCGCACTGGGCGTGACAGGAACCTGACTAATCAGCGTCCTCCTAGATACAGTTATGGAGATTAGGTACATGTATACCGAGAGAGTTAGTCATTATTCTTAATGTTTAGTCTTAAATCATAGGTCATTGCATTACTTGGTGTTATTAGTTGGCTAGCTATGTAATGACTATATAATTACTGACTGTTGCAATAAGGCAAATTCTTAATTTCTATACATTAAGGCTGTCAAAAAAAAAACCAACCCAAAAACCCGAAGAATCGTTGCATCGCTGATTCTGAGTAGAGGATGCCATTTAGTTGTTATTAGGTGAAAACAGAAGCAGAAACCTTAAGCTCTAATATGGACTACTATTTGTGACTTTTTCACATGATTCATAATTGACACTCATCTATACTGGCAGAATAGACTTCTTATAACCTATACACACCCTTGCAATTCAGATAGGCAATAAGCATTTACATAAAAATATTATGTGAAGCCAAAAAGACTAGGCATGGTTCTTAGATTATGTGTTCGGAAACCTCTCAGCATGTCTGTACTAGACAAAAGATGCACCTTAGCTGAGGGCTCCTATTGCAGTGTTCCTTAACCACCACTTAAAATCACTGCGGTACACTGTCAGCAGGTTTTAGCAGCCAAAATCCTCTCAGATGACAAATATACTGAGCAGGTCCCTACCTCCCAAGAGCCAGAGTAAGCTGCTCCTGACATTCTGGCTGTCTCTTTCTACATACCACACATTGATTACAATCAGGCTAGTGGGGAAAGCACAGGACCAGCCCCTTGTCTAATTGAATTGCTGCAGTCACACTCCTCCTTCGCAGAGGTGAAAGGGAACAAAGGTTCCTAGTTTGAATTCAGAATTATTGAGAGGGAGAAGGGGCGAGGGACCAGAATTTGAGAAGGAATTGATTAGGAAGATGGTCTGGAGCTGAAGTGCAGGGTGGGTTCATAGACTGTTAAAACTTTTATGATAAGGAAATGTGGCTACACAAATATTGGATTTCACGATTAAAGAGATTTTTAATGTAAAACTGCTGAAAAGCATTAGTGTTACAAATTTGTGCCAAATCAACTCATTTTCTAGTACAAGGAAAGTTACAAGTTATGTGATGACCCAAAGGAGTTTTGCATTGAAAAGGAGAACACATCCTACCCTTCCATTCTTTACAACCAACATATAAAACAGGGAAAAGAGTAATGGCTAAATGGAAAAGAACTAGGAATGCTTAGCCTTTCTTTTACTCAGCAGGGTCAGAATCAAATATCAACAAGATCTACGGTGCTTCTGATATAAATAAAAAGTGTTTTTTAAAGAATAATCAGAGTAATTGCAACCTAAAATTTATTAGTCTACAGTGGTTTTCCTCTTCAAACTGTTCCAAACACGACAAATTCTTCAGTATTTCCCAAAGCATGAAGCGTGCCACACGAGAGGCCTGATGAAGCAGTCAGAGGCAGCAGGCACAGAATGACCTCCAAATCGCTCTCTAGAGTCTCAGCTGTCATTGGTAGCAACAGAGCGTAGGTAACATTTTCAAAAATACCTATGTGATTTAGGAGCTGCCAAGCTGGTAGATGAAATCTGGCAAAATTTCTTCGGCACCTGAAGATGGCAATAACCCACAGTGATCTGTTTTCTGCCTCAGTTCAGAGCTAATTCCTCTAAAACAACCTCAGCTGTTTGCTCTATACACATGCATCAAAACCCTATGTTTTCTAAAACTTTTTAGGCACAGGAATATATAGGCATGTGTCCTCAAAGCACCTGTGTATACTGGGTGACTAACTCTTGTTGTCTCCCATCATTCACTCCTAGGTCCTCAAAGGTAGTTTGGTGCCTAACTTCAGGGGAAAGAAAAAAAATTAAGGCGTGGGGGGTGCAGGGGTGGGAGGGAGGTGGGCAGTAGGACTTAAACACTTGGGGCAAATGGCTGAACTTCAGAATTTCCTATACAGAGTTTCTCACTCAGCATTTTCAAACAAGCTATGAAACAGGATCTCAGAAAACTGTTTCAAATGTTTCCCAAAAATAGATATTCTTTCTAGGATACTAGCAGCTGCTAAATAAATCTTTTTAGAATGAACAGGGATCTCAGAGTCTGTGCCACGGTATGGTCCAAAATAATGAATTGTCCTAAAGCCTGCAAAGAACACCAGGATTTGCAACATCTCTGGCTCTCCGATTCTTACAGTCTGAGAAGCAAGTATGAGGTCTTATGGCTCTGCCTGTCCCAAGGAATTGGGGTGCTTCAATGGTCACTTGATTAAAAAGAGCAATTTTAGGAATGGTGATTAAAGTAATGCTTCCTTTCTGTTCCTTTTGATCCTTGCATAATTTGTTAAACTTGCTTCTAAAGGGAGAATGAAAGTCAAGGGCAAGCCTGGGAGGAGGGAGCTATCAGTTTAAACCTCCCTAGCCTGAAGGGGAGATACCTCACCTTTCCTGACACAGCACCATCTCTGTTGAGAGTTCAATAAGAGTACATCATTCCTGATGTATGTCAAGCATGTTTAGGTCCTTCTCAGGGCTTGGGTGACGTTTAACATACAGATTAAAAACAGTATACTCCTATATCGGTGTTGTCTTATTTTGCACAGTGTGCAATTTTAGATGCCTCTGAAACTCTCACAATTCAAGCAAAGATATGTGGGAGTATTATGCAGTGCTAGACATCTGTACCTGTGCTTAATTTTCCATATTTATTTATATATATTCCAATATATATCCAAATAAATATTCCAATTTATCTGTTTAATCTCTGCCGAAGTTTTTAACAATATGGTCATTAAGTAAAAAAAAAAATGTTGCCAGGTTGTTTTTTCTGTCTATGTTTGCAAAAATTAAACAACAGCAGTATACTTTCCCTCTCCATTTAGAAGACAGACAGGTTGTGGGCCCAGAGGTTTGCTGAATCAAATCAAGGGGGCATGATTTCCCTGATAGAAATTTAGCTTTCAAAAGTTTTCTTATTAAAGCTTGAGCTCCTGGCAGTTTCTGACACTGTAGATAGTGTTTCTTTCTTGCAAAAAACGTGGAACATGAGTGAGAAACCGCTAAGGATACACCATAAATACATGACAAATGATGAAGTCATTACATGAAGCTTTTGTTTCAGCTCCCTGTGCTACAAACACCTCATGGCAAAACAGGGGATTTGTGAAAGTGTACGCAAATTGTAATCTCAGCTGCTCAGAAATTGAAACAAGATCTTAAAAAAAACCACTTGACTAGATTAAAATACCTGCATATTTATCTATTTTTAAGCCATACTTACTAAATACTTCTTATTTGTTTTCTGGGTTTTGAACATTTAGTTCACACACGTTTTCTCTAAAACACAAGGCCAATAACCTTTTTTTATTTTTAAATTAAAGCTGAAAGTCTCTTGAAATGTAATAACGTTGAACTCAATAGCTTCAGGAAAACCACCAAATATCACGAGCGTAACAGTAAAATCATCAGCATAGGCACCATTGCTCTTGAACAGTGATTTTTGCTGCTCTTATAAAGTTCATTTTATAAAAATAAATCATGTAACGTACCTTAAAACACAAAGGCAGTTAAACATTTTATAAACACTTGTTTTGCTCAAATGCTTCACATCAGTTTTATCCTTCAGCATGTTTCTCAAGTTTCTTTCTTTTTATCTGAGAAGGCATTTTGGGTTTGTTGGGTTTTCAGTATTTATATTGAAACACTTTTTCTTTCCTCTTCAAAACTTAACCAGCTTCTGCTATTCAAACTGCTTATTAGTTGGAATGGACAGAAAATACCTATGTATGTAGGGATTTTTAACCCCTCTCTAGGGACAAATATACAAATATATTCCTGAAGCAAGTAATGAATTAAGACATTTTACCTCTCTGTTATATTTTCTGAATCAAGAGACTTTCTGTACTTGACACTAGACCTTAATTCACTTGAAGAATAACTAAACATCCTCAAAACATCTGTCCTATCAACCCACAAATGCAGGCAAGGTACATATGAAGAACTAGGACTTACCTATATGTAAATCCATACAATGCTCTGCAGGAAAGGAGGAACAAGTCAGCCTTCGCCCTTGGGTCCTCTGCCTATGTTTTATGTGCAGCTTCTCAGCATAGCTTATTAGCTCAAGACCATGCTAACAGTAGCAGCATGGCTTCTGATTTAGAAATTACCCCAGTCTTCAAGCTCAGAATATATCCAGAGCACACTCAGTTCCACCTGAAATGAACTGTGCAGGTGTACCTGATATCTGAGATTTGGGATACTGGGGCAGAAGGGAGAAATTGTATTCCCTGGTTTGTCAGCAGCAGCTGTTTGGCTCACAGCGATTGCAAGAAATCTGAAAGTTACTGTCAGTTGTCTCTCTGATTCTGTGTATCCTAGGGGGTTTTGACTGCTCAGGAAAATAGCACTCCCTTTAGTCTTGCTGCTCTTTGGTTCTACTACAATCATAGCTCAATTTGAAAGGACCCTTTATTCCTGGGGCTGTCTGTATGCATGTCTTCAATGCTGATGTTAACCCCTGAAGCCTTTTAGCCAGTGTCTTACCAGCCTGATGTATCAGGCTTGGCTGAGCCAGGGTTTTTCAATTTACAGTGAAAAGAAATGGAAAAAACAAATGGATTATGAAGTGAATTATATATTCTAAACAGCAACCATAACCAACTCACAATAAAAGAACATAAAATAAACAAAAAAACCAAAAAGCCCACCAAAGCTGTTACAGGATAAGGATAGGACAATCATAAATAAATAATGTCAAAAATCCCCAGAACCTAAACTCTAGTCCATAAAAACAAACAAACAAAAAAAACCAACAAAAAAAGAACAAAAAATTCAAGCTTTAAAATCTTAGCCAAAACTCTAATAATGTCTTCTTGAAGTGGTCAGAGGCTCTACTTGGGAATACATACAGAAAATATTTTAGAAGGATAGATAGCAAATGTGTCAGGGTGCTCAGTGCAAGAATAAGCCTTAATGGCCCTAACCAGCCCCATCTGGGGACTCAACCCATACCCATGTGCCCAGGAGCTGTATTTAAGCTCAGCCCCAGGCATTTCTTTTTTTCCCTGAGCTGTGCTAGGGGAGCGTTGGTTTCTTGCTCAGCTATGCCTGGCTATGGGGACTCTGAGTGTGGAGTTTGACCTGTGGGCTGGCCTGACCTTGGTTCTGTCTGGCAGGTTCAATGCACGTGGCCCTAACTGTGAGCTGTGGACTGACTTCACGGCTTGACCTCAGACTTGTCTTATCACTGTGATATTGCCTTACGATCTGGGCTCTTGGTTGATCCTGGCCACCATTTCAGGGTTTGTCCTGCTCGTCTTGCTTGGGTACTGTGGGATGAGGCTCTGGTTTGCGATGCCCTGCTGGCCGTGTTATTGCCTCTGACTTTGTCTGACTTTCTCTCTTATATTGATTGATATATTTGTGTTTATGCGGAATCAACTGCTGTAGGTTAAGTCAATAAGAGGTATTTTCTAACAAATGGGAAAGCTGAGTGTCTGAGATTTTGGTGTCTAGTAGTAGGAGTGAAAGCTATGCTTGTAATGCACCATAGAACCATGTCAGGGATGAACTTGGTCATACTTCTACTATTACTCTGCAGGAAGCTTTTCTGGTATGTAATATAAATATTTCATCTTACATTGCAAAATTCACTAGGCTTTTTACCTCAGGTAAGTTGAGATGATAAAATGGAAACCACTCAGGGTTTGAACCATTTCTTTGTTATTTGTCAACAAACATTCTTGAAAATGAAATGAAAACTAAAATGCCTAAATCTGAGTCATATGAGTGATCACAAAGGAATGTGCTTGAAATATCTATAGATATCATGAAACACGGGAACCAGCTATTTTGTTGCAGGGGGCTCCCCAGATCACTTCTGTATCCACTGGAAAAGCCAGAAGATGCTTGGATTCCCAGTTCAAAGCACATAATTCCACAAGAAAGCCTTGATAACTCTCAAAGGGTTTTAAAAGCTTGTGTTTACCCTTCTGTTTTTTCTTTCTCGCAAGATCCCAGAGCAATCATGTTGTAAAGTAGGAGAATGCTGCTACTAGTGTTTTATATGCAAGCTGGTATCAAAGGGGGTAGGAAACAGGAACTTGTAACTGTTCTCCTTACCTCAAAGAACTGGATTTCAGATTTCCACCTACATTCAGGGATGTTCTCTAACTTTGAACATGAAGGAATCCCTTTTTCTTGTTTTTAACTTCATTCTTTGTTTGTTAATATACCAACAGGTAGAATTGTTCCAGTCTGGGGAGGCAAAGATTTTTTTTTTTTTTTTTTTGCCATTTTTGAGACTGATGGCTATGAAACTAAACAGTGAGATACACTTTTTTGTGAAATTGATGCTTAACTTCTACAGAGTGTAAGAGCTTATACTTTTATAAGTATTTCCTAAGAACTAGCTTAGATGTTTTCAAGTTTAATGTAAAAGACTGGGAATTTATTCTTTTGTTGCATCTTTCCATCCTTTGCATAGGAAGCATGGCTGTCTGAACCAAGAACAGTAGAAAACAAAAGCTGGGGTTTAGGCTCTGGAATGACTGAGAACCTAAAGATCTGCAATGAAAGCTGAAAAGCAAACCAGAACTGAATTATATTTTCCAGATTTTTCTATTGCATCTAGGATTTCTAAGGCCTAACCCTTTGTCCTTGTGACCTGGATAATGATTTTTGAAATCTAGAGGCTTGAAAAATTGTTATGAGTAATTCTTTGTACTTTGGATTTGGATTTTAATATATTGAAAAAAAATCAATGGCAAGTGTGCAAAGAAACTATTCTTCCATGGCCATATAGAAGGGTCTTGTGATTTTATGATGTGGATACAGAGGGATTAAAATCACTTTAGAAAGTCAGGCTGTAGATAAATATGAAAAGTGTAATCAAATTTTTGCTAAATATTTATACTTAGAACTTTGCAGTATCTATAACTAATATAAAGCGATGGAAAAAAGCTACTGAAATTATAGTTATTTATATTAAATTTTTAAGGTATGTTGTAAAGGAAAGAGCAAGGTCAGAGGAAATGGTCCATGTTTTGCTAGTTATTACTTTTTTGTATGAAGCCTACCAATTGTTTCTCAAATTTAAGGTTCACAAGCATAAACATATTTCTCCCAATCAGTGTAACTGGAAAAAAGGAGAGTAGTATTTTAATTCCTGTGTCTAACTGAAAAGTAAACTGTCCAAAATGGTAGCTGCCTCTCTAAGGGAGCAGAAACATTAGATGACTGACTGTCAAAGATGTGAGTTCAATTTATTGCACAGCGATAGTTATATAGCACATCTTGATAATCATTCTATTTTGGAGGTTTTATTAAGTTTGTGTGGCAAGATTTTGGTAGCAGGGGGGCTACAGGGGTGGCTTTTGTGAGAAGCTGCTAGGAGCTTCCCCCGTGTCCAATAAAGCCAAAGCCAGCCAGCTCCAAGGTGGACCCACCGCTGGCCAAGGCCGAGCCCATCAGCAGTGGTGGTAGCGCCTCTGGGATCACATATTTAATAAGGGGGTGAGGGAGAAATTTGTACAACAAATTGCAGCTGGAGAGAGGAGTAAGAATATGTGAGAGGAACAGCTCTGCAGACATCAAGTGAGAGAAGGAGGAGGAGAGGAGATGAGATGCTCTCAGTGCTGGAGCAGAGATTCCCCTGCAGCCGATGGTGAAGACCGTGGTGAGGCAGGCTGTCCCCCTGCAGCCCATGGAGGCTAATTTTAGAGGAAATATCCACCTGCAGCCTGTGGAAGGACCCCATGCTGGAGCAGGTGGATGCCTGAAGGAGGTTGTGACCCTGTGAAAAAGGCCACGTTGGAGCAGGCTCCTGGCGGGACCTGTAAAACCATGGAGAGAGGAGCCCCTGTTGGAACGGGTTCACTGGCAGGGCTTGGGACCTGTGGGGGACTCACACTGGAGCAGTGTGTGAAGAACTGCAGCCTGTGGAAAGGACTTATGTTGGAGCAGTTCATGGAAGACTGTCTCTTGTGGGAGGGACCCCACACTGGAGCAAGGGAAGAGTGTGAGGAAGAAGGAGCGGCAGAGATGAGGTATGTTGAACTGACCGCAGCCCCCATCTTTTGTCCCCCTGTGCCGCATTGGGGGGAGGATGTAGAGAAACTGGGAGTAAAGTTGAGCCTAGGAAGAAAGGAGGGGTGGGGGGAAGGTGGTTTTAAGTTTTTATTTTATTTCTCATTCTCCTACTCTGATTTGAATGGTAATAAATTACACTAATGTTCCCAAGTTGCATCTGTTTTGCCTGTGATGGCAATTACTGAGTGATCTCCCTCTCCTTATCTCGACCCATGAGCTTTTTGTTGTATTTTCTCTCTCCTGTGCAGCTGAGGAGCAGAGGGATAGAGTGGCTTTGGCGTGTGCCCGGTGTCCAGCCAGGGTCAACCCACTGCAGAGGTTATGCAGAAAGCTGTGTGAATCAGCTCTTTGACTTGTAGAAGTCACCAGGGAATGGTGCAGTTTGTC
Organism: Falco peregrinus; assembly: GCF_023634155.1. Classification (NCBI taxonomy): domain Eukaryota; kingdom Metazoa; phylum Chordata; class Aves; order Falconiformes; family Falconidae; genus Falco; species Falco peregrinus. The sequence continues at coordinate 5,255,620 of NC_073726.1, read as the reverse complement.
ACTCTTCCGGCTATGTCTTGCTAAATAGCCAATTCACCCATGATGTTACTGAGTTTGGACTGTAGCTGCTGTACATGGAATATACTAGGGGGACAAATCAATTTAGCTTGTCTTTTTCTGACCTTGACATGCTTTAGAATGTGCTGGTTTTACTGTACTGGACTCCAAAGTTGAGTTTTCATTAATTTGTATTTTTCATGTGCTGGCTGCATATATAAATTATTTTTCCCCTATGGAAAATAGCTCATAAAAGCTCTAGCACGACACAGATCTCTACCTCTCAGCTATAAACCTACAAAGCTAGGGGTGCTGCATTTCAAGAAAATGCTACCAGCCACTTAACTGAAGGGAAGAAGCAAAACCTCCTTTAATACTCTGTTTGTTATTGTATTTATTATATATAGTATGTTCTAGAAATGAACATTTTTATTGGCAAGAAAGAAAAAAGGAACTCAGAGGCCAGTCAGTTGTATTAAATTGTTTGGTTTTTCTTATGGCTTTCCACGTTTCCAGCTACCCTGGCCTCATGAGCCAGTACTGAATTAATAAGTGTAATATTGATAGGCATTTCTATCACTGCGTGATAAGGCATGGCCTTTACTCAGCACTCACTGTAATAGCCGTTGCCTCAATGGATATCAATGTTCTAATGCAGTCCAATGGAAGATACAGTAAGACATAGTGATGTAACTTTTTAAATACTAAATCAAGGTAAACCAGGAGTACTTTAGTCATCACCTCAGATATACGCTTAAGTCTCAACAATTTCAGTGACTGACCAACCAGTGGATGACCAGGAAATACCTTCTAAAAGGAGAATACCGTTACTATGCGTCAGACTGCTGTTTATTTTTAATGTACTCTTGCAGAAATTCATTAACATTTTTTTTAAGAAAAGCATTTTTTTCCTCTCATCAGGAGTTTTTTGTAATATTAAGTACCTACCAATGTAACATTACCTGGAAATACATTCTTCTTTCCTACTGTCAGAAAAATAAAGTCTCAAAATATGGCTTTAGTTCCAAATAAGGTATGAAGCAAAATATTAATTACAAATAGTAGCCTGAAAAATATTTGTGGACAGCTGTATCATGATTTGATTCCTGGAAATATTACATTGAAATATTGCCATTGCAGGAATGTTACAACTGATGACTAGTTTTGCCACATCTGAAGCAGAAACATATTTCTGCTGCCATTCCTGGAAGCTGAATCTCATGGAATAATGATAGCAGTGTTATTAGCTCTTTTTACGAGCAAAAGAGTTCATGTTATATATGTGAAGTTAATTTGACATTCCTATTAATATTTTCAGCTTAATAGTCTTAAAACAGAAATAACCTTGCCAGTAATAAAGTTAAAATAGTTTTATTTACTCTTCCTGCTGTCTACCCCTTCCTCTGCTGCGCTGACACTCTCTCTCCAAATGTCAATGTGGCCAGCCTTCCTCCAGAAGAAGTGAGGGGTCTCACAGCAAGCCCTCACTGTCCCGGAGCCTGCACTGGAAGGAGCTCACCAGTGGTGGGTGGATTCCCTTTGTTCTCAGTCTTGGCATTTGCTTGAGATTATTTTGTTTTCTTGCTCCAGGCTGCTGCTTTCTGTCTGCTCCCAGCTGAGTTGTGAGTGTGGCTCCACAGTCATCTCCAGGGTTCTTGTCTGCTGGGCAGTGACCCTTTAAGTTTGCTAGACCCTTCCTATGGATTCATTAGTGGAGCTCAGGCAGGGGGGCAAGGGGCACTTGGTCCCAAGGCAGGTGTTGAAACCAGCCCATCCCAACTCCAGCCAAGGTGAGCCCAGGCCAGCCCTGAGAGCTCAGCTCTCAGCTCAGGGCAGAGCCTGAGGACTTTAAATTGTGTGGTGGGTTGACCCTGGAGAGCAGCTAGGCACCCACACAGCTGCTTGCTCACTCTTCTTCACTCTTCCCCACTTCCAGAAGGAAGGGTGAATAGGAAGAAGAAAAGAAAAACATGGACGGAAAAAAACAACCCAGAAACCCCCAAACAATAAAAAAAGCCCTTGTAGGCTGAAATCAAGACAGTTTAATAGGTGAAAGGCTGGGGGACAAGGGATGCAAAGGCAATCACAACCTTTTACAACTGGACTGATGAATGAGCAGTAGCTATCTTGGAAACTAAAAGTCCCCCACTTCTTCCTCTACCACAGTTTTTGTTGCTGATCGTGTTACATGATATGGAATATTCCTTCGGCCAGTTTGGGTCAGCTCTCCTGGCTGTGCCCCTCTCAGTCTCTTCCCACCTGTACCCTAATTCTGGGAGGCTGTGGTGGAGGGAAAAAGAAAGCCTCGATACTGTGCAAGCACTATTCAGCGACCACCAAAGTACTGTTGTTATCAGCACTGGTTTAGCTACAAATCCAAAACACAGCACTGGGTGGGCTGCTATGCAGAGAGCTCACTCCATCCCAGCCAGACACAGTACAACTTGTAATGGTGAAAATCCCATTAGATGGGCTATAATTGTGATTGGCAGTTAGGTAGCAGAAAAGAAAAAAAAAAATTATATTTCTCGTTACATTTTCACACAGTGCTACCCAGTGTTGCTAGAACTCTTGGAATACATTCATTTTCATGTGCTTCTGTTTTGTACGTTACTTCTGTTTTCTCAGGAAGGTTTTACTTTATGAAGATCATTTCATGAATGTTGGGAAGCATTTGGTTTTATTATGTTATGTCTTTCCTGTCATTCAAAAATAGCTCACTTTGACTAAGTTGACAAAGAGTTCAGGATGGAAAAAAAAAAGTGAATTCCATAAAATGTTGTTTTCTTATACTTTATCTACTCAAAGAAAACAAAGCAGTTGGAGAATAGATTGTATTGTAATACCTTGGCAGAGTTCTTTGCACTAAAATGCTTATTATTTGCAACTCTGTTTTCCGTAAGTGAAATTACTCTCAAGAAACTGATCGCTAGGTCAGAATCAAAGAAATTTAAAATTTTAATCTCAAGCTGCAGTGCCAGGTAGTCCTTGAAAAACTGATAAAAAATTATTGCCAAGAGTTAAATACAAGAATGAGTTAATGCTGTACTTGACACAAAAGTAGAGAAAGGAGAAGTAGTGTTATAATGACCAGTTGTTCTAAGGGGTCAGAAACCTGAAAATCGCCTCACTTGAAATAAGATGGTTTCACTACCATAGCTTTTATGCATTCTCTAGGTCAGTACTTCCAATAAATTGCATCAGTGTTTTTGACCTTTCATAAAATAAAAACATTAAATCTTCTAAACTTTTTTTATAAAAACACAGGTGAGGTTTGAAGCGATAGGTTCAAGAGCTAGATGTTCAAATGGGAATTTATCAGCATCAATGCATACAGAAAATTGCTTTGTCAGAAGGTAAAAGACAAAAAGATTTTAGAGAGTGTATTGTGGCAGTGATATGACTGAAGTAAAAAAGCGTGGCAGAGCTCAGCTGGTGTCATGTTGGGTAACTAAAGTGATATCAGGTGAGATTATTAGGTGTTTATTTTGCAAAACAGGGTTCAACTGTAGTTTAAACTTAATACATTGAGTTGCAGTAAAGTGGAGAAAGGTCCTCAAGCGAGTCAATTAGTCCATAGACAAGTAGGCACATATCCATTTCTCATTCAGATTGCTAATCTCTAATTAGGCCACATGTAATAAATTCTTGTTACTCTTAGAGTATTGCTTTAAATTCATACTTCTGATCTGCAAAACACTGGTAAGACGAAGCATCTGAGTTCAGCTTCTCAGCTGAAAGAGGTAAGCTCTAAATTCTATTTGTTTGGTTTTCTGTCTGGCTTTTGTTTCAAAAACCACAAGCTGAAAAGCCAGGCCTCCTCTGGCCTAAGTAGAGTTGTATTATGTAATGCAAACCACTTAAAATTAATATTAAATAAATGTATGTATATGTGTGTATATATATGTGATTTTTGCCTGCGTGTATATTTCTCATGTTTTTCAAGATCTCCATGAAACTGAGGCCAGCTAGCATTTCCAGTGGACGGATCTATTTATTGACAAGTGATGACACTTTTATCACCACTGTAGAGCTGTTCATCCCCTCAGACATTTTCTAGAAGTATTTTGCTTTTTACTGATTCTCATTTCACCCTTTTTTTCCCATTGCCCCTGTGTTCTGAACAGTAAAATGACAAAGGTAAGTCAAGCAAGAAGACAAATAGAGAAATCTAAATATAATTATAAAAGTTTGCATTTCATTTAAATGATGGTTCCTATACCTTTGAAATTAGTTTGTTTAAAGAGGTCAAAATAATTCTTTCAACATAAAAATAACATGGTTCTAACTAAACCACTGGATTCTAAAAAGTCTTTCTTTGGTCAAAATTGAAATTTTAGTGAGAAATTAATTTGTGTTTTGAAGTAAATATAAATTACCATGCCACAGCTGAAGGTTCTTGCTTTTGTTGCCATGATACCTGAGAGCCGTATGATTTTTTTCCCCTCACCAGATGCACACCGGCATGTTCACCTTTTGAACAAAGTGACATTGGCACTAATGAGCAGCACCAAAAAGCCCTTAAACAGAACAACATCCCAGTCCAATGATATGAAGAAAAGGTCACTCGCGTAGCTCAGTCTTTCCAATACTGTCATCTATAATTTAGACACTTTCATATGTTTGCATGTTAATACTACATGTACTCCTAGTGTTTGAGAAGTACGTAGGTAGTGGACTCATTCTGAATGATACTGCAGAAGTTTTTGGAGAAAAGTATTGTAAAATGCACAGCTGTCAGCAGAGAGCTGTCTAAGAAAACCCTTGACAAATTTTTTTCCTTCGGAGGCACTACTCTGCAAAGCCTTTAAGACACTGTTCGATTTCATCTATAATATTGTGGTTATTTTCTGGTGGCTTACATACATTGACAACCATTGTGATTTGCATGCCCCTGCACTGTGCACTGTAGTGTCTATACAACACTGGGAAACATCAGATTGCAGTGGATACAAGACTATATTAATGTTAATCATAATAATAGATTCACTAATCTGTCACCATCTTTCAACCGAAGAAGTGACAGAGTATCTTGCTATGTTATTACTCAAAGTTACAATTCCCTCTGTTTTTCTGGGGTATTTTTGGTTTTGGTTGTTTGGAGTTTTTTTGCATGTCAGTGTTCTTTGACATTTTCTGAGATTTGAATATTTTTTCTAATTTTACCCTGAAGATATGGGTCTTTATCAAATGCGTTTCTTTGTTTAATCCTTAACATTGAAATATTTTTTAACGTCCATGGTAAGTTTGGCTGGCAAATACAGGAGCTATTGTATTATTCCCTATTCCTACTGATTAATATTAATTTAGACTAGTGAAAGTGTACATGGTAATTGTGCTTTGTTAGTAAGAGAGCAGTAATTAATTCCATTTTAATAGAGGACTAAATTCTGCTTTGGCATGGATTTCATTCCAATGTGCCTAAGTCACGTTTACTGTTGCTCTATGTACCTAAAAAAAAAAAAAGTTTCTTATGTATATTACATTTAAAGGATCATATTAAATATAATGCAATCCTAACCAAAAACGTGCATAAGAATTTATTCTACAACTAAGTAATCCAAACCTCCTTTTTCTATCAAAAAAAATTAATTCTGCTTTGAGAAGTAGAAAGAATTAGACTGCAACCTCATTTGCCAGTAAATCATTTACTTATGTTCTTGATATGAAAATACACGAGGCATAAAACTATAGATTTTTAACAGAATTCAAAGTGTGCTCTGGAAAGTAAATACTTCTGTCAGAAATTTGGGATTTTTTTTTTAACTTTATGTAGCCTAAAAGCCATGAAGAAAACCTCAAATTTGTTTCTTTTTATTGGGTGTTGTAAGCCATTTCTTTTTTTGTATCAAAAAAGCGTCTAATTTCTCACAGAAGAGTAAATAAAAAAAGAAAAAAAGCATTGGGGTGCTTAACTGGGAAAAGGTGAAACAGATGTGGTATCTCCTTTTCCCTTTACACCCACCCATGGTCCACATACCACAGGCAGGAAAACTGCTGAAAATAGGTATGCTTACACTGAATTAAGATATATTGTTGAAAAAAGGCGTGAAGATATGGCAGTGTTTTTAACATAAAATAAATCACAGGTACTGTAAATATATATTTACACACAAACACAAAATATATATTTACGCACACAACACCAAAAAACACATTAGGAAGGCATATCTGTAGGAAGAATTAGTTCTAGATCTAATTGAATATTAACGGGGTATTCTCCTCCATTAGTTTAGTGGCTGTAAAAAAAGAATGTAGGTCCTGGGTTTAGTTTTAACGATCGATCTCCCTATGCCAGCTTGTTAAACACTTAGCAAAACCTGCATGTTGCAATGCACAGACAACTACCTGCTCAGCTACGCTTGTCTCTGGATAGCATAAAAAGGAGGGCAGGGCCACAGGCCATTTCATTATTGCACAGCTTCTGGGGTTACAGCTGGCTCCATACTGCTGCCCTTGCCACAGTCACTTTGGCTGGTTTAGCCGTACATCATGCTTCCTTATTATCATCTTTTCTAGCACTGTGGTTTTGGAGAAGGTTTGTGCCTGTTATGAATATTTTCTTTCCTTTCTCTTTACGTGGCCAGAAAATGGAAACGCTTTTTTTTTAAAGGAGAAACTAGGCATTGTACCATTGGGAAAAGACTTACTGGTCAGTGGCAAAAAACTATGACCCTCTGACAGTGGCTGCATCTACTTGAAACCTTTTGCTCGATTGTAACTTTTTTCACTGCGTAATGAGTTTTCAGCTCCATGTAGCTGTGCAGATAGGCTGTGGTGAGGTATGCCTCAGCCAGCTTTGAGAACAGTAGGCTAAATCTCACTACAGATGGAGTCCAGTGGAGAGCTATTAATCAAATAGCCAATTAGCCATCTCTCATGATAGCAGCCTTCAACACCATGTGATACAGCACGTACTAGCTGTAATTATACAGGACTGATCATCTTTTGGGAAAAGTTGCACATAGCCACAGAAGTCTTAACACCCATCCTTCCTCTTCACGTGATGTCATGCCATCCATCCTTCTGCTGCAATGAATTTAATAGAATCATTGTGTCTTAGAAAGAAGCGTCCATTTGAAATAAAACCATAGTTAAGATAATACAGCAGGTCTTGTTAAACAGAAAATAAAGAAGAAAAATTGGGTGTTTTTTTTTAAACATAATCTGGAAAGAAGGCTACCATCAATTTTAATAAATTCTACTCAATAAGTTCTTCCTTAAAAACATTTGTTATTTTTGTTATGAATCAGTTGCCTAACCAAAGGCACCCAGTCAAAAAGGAACGAGCATCATATGGGCAGCAGTACAACGATATGAGAAAGAAAAAAGAAAGAGAAGTCTTAGAGATATGCAGATTGACATAGGAAGGCGGCATGGGGGAAGTAAAATAATGATTTATCCCTATGAGTAAAGTAAGAGAAAGCCTACGCTTACCTGCAACCAAGGAAAGAACTGTACTTGCCTGTTTCACCTTTGCAGAGTCAGTGGTAACAAGACCAAAGAGGTCAGCTGTAAGGATTCTGCTCAAGGGAGGGAGCTCTAAGTTCTGTCTTGGACTTCATGAGATCTGGATGCCATAAGCACCAGGAGAGATCCTGTGAATCAGCAACCCTTCTCTGTGCTCTGTCTTTGCACAAATGTTGTGTTTAGGTTTCTCCTCACGTTTTCAACACCTGCATACCATGGTTTGTTAGAAGACAAAAACTTGTGTCAGAAGGAAAGATGGGGAATGAAAATGTTTCAGTGAGGATATAAATGAAGAAACTTGCTAACAAATTGTAACATACCATAATATGCTAGTAAATAAACTCCCCCCTGCCACTCTTCTTCTTATGCGCTTCCCTTGCTCCAACATGGGGTGCCTCCCACAAGTTATAGTCCTTCACAAACTTCTCCATTATGGGTCCTTCCCACAAGCTGCAGTTCTTCAAGAACTGCTCCAGCATGCGTCCTTTCCACAGGATGCAGTCCTTGAGGAAGAGACTGCTCCACTGTGGGTCCCCTGCAGTGTCACAGCTCTTGTTGGAAAACCTGCTCCTGCATGGGCTCCTCTCCATGGGCCGCTGTTCCTGCCGGAGCCTGCCTGCTCTTACATGGGATCCCCACCGCCTGCAGCTTCCCGCAGGGCATATCCTCCATGGGCTGCAGCATGGATGTCTGCTCCAGTGTCATCCTCCATGGGCTGTAGGGGGACAACCTGCATCACCACGATCATCTCCATAGGCTACAGGGGAATCTCTGCTCCAACAACTGGAGCACCTCCTCTCCCTCCTTCTTCACTGACCTGGGTGTCTGCATGGTTGTTTCTCTCAATATTTTTCATTCTTTTCTCTCACAGCTGCTGGTGCAGTGTATTTTACTCTTTCTTAAATATGCCATCACAGAGGCACCACCACCATCACTGATGGGATCAGCTTTGGCTAGTTGGCTTTGGAGCTGACTGAAACTGTGTCTGTCTGACACGGGGCAGCTTTTGGTGTCTTCTCACAGGAGCCACCCCTGCAACTCCCCTGCTACCAACACATTGACATGTAAACCCAATACTTTACCAAATTAAGAAATAGAAGGCATAGTGTCAATTTAAGTGTAAAATTTCACAAACTCTTCCAAAGAAAAGAGTCATATAGAAGTAATGGATTCTACCACAATACATACTTAGTTTCTGTTTGACCATGAGGTAAATGTAGGTAAGAAACACAGGCCTGATCCAAAACCAAATGAACCCATTAACTGTGCTTCTGATGAATGCTGAAAGCTGAAATAGAAATCAGTCCATTAATTTTTCACTGCCTCAGGTAATATAAATTGTTTTTAACTTCAAAGGCATTCACAAATTTGCTAAAAAAAATCCTGATACTAGGTACTACTGAAAGCGTAAGTATCCAAAATGACGTAAAACAGTACAAAGGATAATATAAAAGTAAATTATTAACTGTCACTGTCCCACAGGGAACAATTGCTAACCTTGAAAAAACGGCCACCCAGTTATCAAAAGAATGATATCGGTCTCTAAGCCATCCTAAAAGTAAAGTACTAACAGCAGTTTTATCTTTTTAAAATTAATATTAATTGTTAATTTGGCCCTAAAGTCTTGATTTTTAAGCCTGTAATCCACTTACTTTCTATTCCCTCTGTTAAAAAGAAAGAAGTAAAGTAATTATTGTCAAAAAGAGTAAACTTATATTAATCACAATTACAAGCAGTGATGTCTGATTACAATTTTTAATCAATCATGCTATTCCATGTTTAACTCACTAATGCTGGGACCACTAGAGTGGACAGCCATCTGTGCCTCTGTAAAATTAGAAATATGATGAATTATAGCTACTAGTAGTTTAAGGCTATACCATGAATACAAATCATTAAAGCTGTGACAATTGTAACGTACTGCCAACATTTTTTTATCAGCTGCTTTTGCTGTTTTTCATGTCATGGGAAAAAAGTACCTAGAGAAAGATCTACACTTCACTCATCAGCTTTTCATAATAATTTACAATGAACGAGAAGACAAAGTTCTCCTGACTTTCTGTTTACACAGCACAAATCTTTTTTGTCATAGTCAGTGCTACACCTGAAGATCACATTCTGCTCTTATCTCAGGTCACTATCTAGATTAAGTCTATTAACTTCCCAGATTCTCAAATAACGTGTCTCTCAGGTATTATATTCGGTCGGGTTACTGCATATACAACACCAGTATAACTGAAAGCAGAATCAGATCCCTTGGGAATTCACTGATTTGTTAAAATTATAAACTTTGGTCAGTGAAAGAATAAAATGGCAATTCCTTTGAAACCATAAATAAAATACAAATATTTTCCTTACAGAAGTTGGTGACAACATAAAGTTATAACATGCATTTTCTGAATATACTTAATTTATGGGGAGAACCAGTAATGCAGACTGTTAATTTTTATGCCAAATATCTTTTGTTACAGGGAAAGATTTATGAAAAAAATAATTAAAGAACACCCAAAAACCTGACTGGTTTATGTAAGGAAATTTACAATGGCTGCTCATCATTATTTTTAGGACTACTTTAAATGTCTGCCGTGTCTATGCTATTGTAGAGGATAAAAGAATAATTCAGGTTGCAAGGGACCTTAAGAGATCCCAAGTCCAAACTTCCACTCCAAGCATGATCAGGTATGTGGTTAGACATGGTTGATCAGGACCTTATCCACTCCCCAGCATGGAAAGAAACTGCACAATTGCTCTGGGCAGCCTGTGACAGGGCCTAAGTGTACTCATGGGGAAAATATTTATCCTTTTATCCAGTGAGAAGCTTTCGGTTCGTTTTATGCCCTTTGTTTCTATTGTCCCATCCTGTGCCACTGTGCAGCTCCTGGCTCCATCTTCTCCTTTGCCTTTGCCTACCTGTAGGTGTAGGGAGCTGCTGTTTGATGCCCCTAAAACTGTCATTGCTTCAGGATGAACAAGACCGGCTCCCTCAACATCTCCTCAGAGGAAAACTGCTCCAGGTCCCCAGTGTAGTGGCCCTAGACTATATATATACATACACACAATATGCCCCAGTTTTTCCATGTCCCTCTTGTATTGGAAAATCAAAACTGGATGCAGTACTCTACACGTATAGCACTAATAAATGCTGAATGAAAGAAGATAACCAATTTCCTCATTTTACCAGCCCTGCCTCTACTAATACACCCCAGGATGTAATTAGCATTCTTTACTACTAAATCAAATACCTGTTGACAATGTGTATGAATACCTGTCCAGTGGTCACTGTTTTCAAATCCATGCAGTCATGCAGAAACATTGTAAAAAGCCAGCTGTTTTTATTTGTCAGCCTGGTCTCAAAACAAAGATATTACCTTATTCCCTTGTGAACCACTGGGATTTTTTTCTCCCTTTAGGTTTTCTTCATCATGTGAATTGCTTGAGTAATTACGCTATTTTAAACGCTCTCTTTAAATAAGTATTTAAAGACATGGAAGGCAAAGATGCAATGAAGAGACCTTCTCCAGCTGTATTTTTTCAAATCATTGGTTAAATATTGTCCCCTTGAAAAAGACAATAATCACCTTGAACCATTTAGGATTTAATATTCTTTCTCCTTGGTGTATATTGATCACAACTCAGGATGATGTTTTGCCTGAAATGTTAAATGCTTCTGTTATTATTAAAGGGTACCACAGCCAGTATTTCTTTTTAGAGTAAGACCCCTAAGTGTCTCAGATCCTGACAGAGCTGACAGTTGTCTTTGAGGCTTTTAGGATGATAGAGCTGGGAACAGGGATAAATGTGTGGTGATTTTGTGCCTTATGAGAAGAGATTGGGTTCGAAAAAAGTTAGTAAATAAGAAACTGGACTCCAATCTTAATTCTGTGAATAAAGTTACTCTGCTAATAGTAATCTGTCATCTAAACATACCTGATGATTGAGGTGTTACGACATAAATCCTGATTTAACTCCAAATTTCATGGCGTCAGCTCTTTTTTTCATTAAAAAAGAGCTTCAGATAGATAGTTCAGCATAAAGGTAAAGAAAAAAAACTTACTTTGATGCAATTCTTCAGTGATTGTTATTAAATTTAAATTTTAAGAAACAAAGAAATGGACAATGGACAATATCTTAGTTCTTGGAGTGACTTACATATTATATTGGCTTTTTTTTTCCTCTGAAGCATCTCATAGCAATTTCATGGCAAGCATAGTCACAACCTGTGAGTTTTGCAAGAATATATGAAAGGAGCAATGAAACAATAAAAGAGAAAATCTAAACCTTTGTCATCAGAGTTTTCAGTGCTTGCCTTCTGTTATAAGGAAAGACATGTTTTATTTTCAGGCTGTATCATGTTTCACCATAATGAGCACACAAAAAAATGCAAATATGTATCGATTTTATACAGAGGTCAGTACAAGTGACAAGCAATCTGTGAAAAAGATAGCAGTCCTAAGTAAGAAAAGTAATTAGAAAGATGACTATAACCTTTCTTTAATGAATAGCAATAATAAATGACTTCCTTGGTGGTTTTGTGACCCTGTCAAGTTAGCAAGGTGGTCTTTCCCGAGTCATTTCTGTGTTTCGATCCCTTTTGTAATCACAGTCTCACAGCTGTGGAAAACAGCACCATTCCTTAATTGATCACTGATTATTTCCATGTGTAGTGGGCAAGAAGCATTCAGGTTCATCTTCCTCTGTTCTGAATGGTTCTTGGGAGCAAAATCAAGGGGCATTTGTCATCCTTAGGTCTTGGACGTTGTTTTTGTTTCCTCTTGGTATTGTTGCTTGAGTCATTCACTTCTCAGTAGGCTAGTGAGCAAGAAGGCATTATAGCTTTAGCCACCAGCTCTGATGAATGAAGCATGTGAAAAACGTCCTCCCAAAACTAGCACTGGTGTTTTGAGTTTCGTTACAGTTATTATCCAGTAAAAGATATACTTAAGAAAGTCTACTTGTGTACATGAATTTGAGGTTTTGCCTTAGAAAAAAATAAATAATATTGCACCAGTGTCTTTTATGAAAGACAACCACTGGTCAGTAAAACCTGTAATTGATATCCAATATTTTGAGGCGTTTTGCTCTTGAAGAATCCCAGAAAGTACAGTGACTGCAACCTCTTTGCTGGGTATGAGATGGGGAGGTCCTTACTCCTGTGAGGTAAGATGCAACAGCTGTTTCAACATTTAATTGAGGAGTATGGGGAAAGGAGGAAAAAAAGCCACATTCAGTTCATTTTCAAGTGATACATCCACTGAGACAATACCTGAAAGCAGCCTGTGCATTAAAATATCTGATGAATTTGGCTGTCACCATTTTCAAAGAAGTTCTGCCCATCAGCTAATATTTAGGAACTTTCATAAATAGACTTCTTGACTGTGTCTCCAAGGCATGATAAAAGTTAACCTTCCTCACAAGGTTTTAAGGCAGCCCTTTTTCCTGGTATTAGTATCTCTCTGTATGCCTATAACAATATTACAGGAGCTAGCAAGTTAGAGGTAAGATAACCATCCCACAGGTATTCAGGACAAAAGTAATAATTTAAAAATTAAAGCAAAAACAAAAACAAAATATCAGAGAAACTATAGACTGACATTGGGGATTTTTGGTGCTACTTTTTTTCAGAAATTTGAAGTTGCATTTTCTAGGCAGAAGAAACACTGAATGGGCATACTCATTCTGAGCTATGATATAAAATAGAAGAATATATAGTTGCAAAAATGTGTCAGAGTAGAAAAGTGACACTACAGATTCTAAATGGGATTATATATCTGCTCATATCTGAAGTTAATACACTCTGTATCTTCACACAGCTGCTGAAACAACAAAAATGATTGGATTATTGCCTCTTACAAATCAATTAGCTAATAATGCATATTGGAAAAAAACCCTTCAATTCTTCTATTCCTGCAATTACTATCACTGTATAGATTTTTAAAAAAACAATGATAAAAAAATCTTTTTTTTTTATTTAAATAAAACTTTATCTTTTGAATCCAAATATGGGGTTTGGTGCTATTCTGATATATTCTGTAGTTGAAGACAGAACTTACGGTATCAGGTTTGATCCACAGACAGGTAAAATCACACACAAAAGATTTCTGCTATTTGGAGACAAAAGTTCACATGAGCAGCTTCTAAGGTTTAATTAAATTTGGATCTAAACCAAAGTACCGTTCCTTTAGACAAATTAATCTAGATTAAATTATCCTTCCAGTGCACCTCAAGTCTAAATAAAACTCTAGGCTTCTGTAAGAAAGAAACTGTGTAGACTTCAATTGTAAGACCTTCCCACTCAAAATTTTATTTAAAAATGTATACTAGAAGATGAACTGGAAGATTATTGGGGAGCTTTTTCCCCAAACCACAACTTCAGTCATATATCTGACTTCAAAAATGCTAAGAGACAAGTTAAGTGTCTTCATATTTTATTGTAGGCTGTGAGAATGACCTACAATAATGGCTTTTCAAAATACAACTATTAAATCCTGTAAATATCATGGGACTGAGAATCTTCCTAAGCTGCCAGTTATGTCATATGGGCAGAGTCCAAAAGCCCACTGAGGATGTAGTGTTTATGTACAATGAGCTGCCAAAATGTAATTAAAATTTTTTTGAATACTTACATGTTAGCACATTTGAAAGAAAAAAGTATCATAAAGAAAAAAAGAAATGTAATTTATCACACTAAAATAAGTATGCTGAAGAAATGTGGGCTGCATTTTAGAGACATTGCCAACATCATGTCATGCATGTCTATTCTTCTGCCAGTGTTAATCTTGTGCATTGTACTTTCCTTTCTTTCCCTTTTTAATTATTTTTTTAATTCTATTTCAAAATTATGAGAGAGGAACACCAGAGGTGTGCAGGGAAACAGAAGCAGATGAAGAAGCATAATGGTATCACCTAATTTTTTACCACATATTCTGCAACTGGGAATTTGGGAATACAACCAGTGATATTCCATCATCCAGGCCATTTTGAAAATCTTAAACATATTACATTTTTCCTTATCCACTGAGGGATATAACCATATAACTGCAGTATGCCCCTATGCAAATAAAAATCATTTTCATTATCATAACTGTTTGCATTTTAAAGGTGGAAATTAGCAACTTTTATATTACATAGCTTTGTGTTTTGTTTCAGTGAAAGAAGATTTAGGGCAATACTGACAGGGTATTTTATACAGAGGTTTGTACAGAAGGGTAGGACTACTGACAGATAGCTCACCCTAACCTTGAGGGAGGAATTAACACTTATTGCCATTTCATTATGTTGTGCCATTTATCTTGAAGCCAACAAACAGATGCCTAAATTAAGTCTAATACCTAGTGTCCTTCTATAATGAGGGATAAGCATTTCTACGTGCCACTTCATCTAAGCCACAGATAGGATAGATACACTGTACAACATCTCTGTACCGTGACTATAGAGTCTTTGCAGAGGATGTTTGGAATCTGAAATAGATAAAAAAGAGCAGAAAAGGCCCAGCTTAAGTATTTAGGCCCCAAAAAAAAATCAGAATTGCATCAGAATTGCGGGCTTTTAAAATGCAACACTTATCTGGTTTCATTAAACTGACAAATCTACTTCCTTGCAGAAGAAAAATCTTTTTTTCCCCAACTTTTTGTATAATTGAACATGTCTACACCCACATCCCTGTAAGTATACCAGGTGTGGAACTCACTAGATCTGATTTCATTACTTTCTTCCTGTAAGTTGTGCAGAACTTTCGTTTAGCAACGGATGAAAGGTAAATATTATTTATTCAGAAAAGAGGCTGAAACATGACTAAAATACTCACAAAAATTACCAGGGGAATTTACAGTCCCTTAAGTACATAAAACCTCCTTTTTCTCAAATGTTTAAATGTTAAACAGTTAAAAGGAAGATTCAGATCTTGATTAGATTACCATAAATAATAAACAGCTATGACCACAAGCTAAAAATCTGACAGTGGCTGATGTAAATTCAGCACATGTAGGTGCAACAATCACGCCGTACAGGTGTCTTTATAAAAGAAAAGCAACAGAATTCTGTCTTTTTTTTCTTCTTTTTTTTTTAAATTTCCTTCTCCGTAAGAGACAATTTTATATGTTTAATGATATTATCAGGATCATTGTATGTGTATCAGTCCAAAGTCTGTGTTTTTTCCCTGCCTAGAACCAGGGTCAAGACCATTGCTGGCTTTTAACAAGAGTAATGACCAACCTTTTTACAATAAAAATCAGCCACAAAGATCAAGCTATTAATTACATCTGTGGAACTTTCTCAGCTGAGCTCAATTAGCTAGCATTCCTATGTAAAAGCAAAAGTTTGGAGTGCTGGCTTTCTTTTTTCAGGTTTCCTCCTTCCCCACACCCCCCTCTCCAGATTATTTAGATGGCTTCCTACCCTGATCTAGACATAGATAATTCATATCTTCTTCAGCCACCTAAACAGTCAAATACCAAATATTTCCTACAGTGTATACTCAGTTTTCCCCCAAAAGAAAAGGAAATGTAGATGTCTTTTGGTTACATATAGGTTACTATTTAAGAGTCCAAGCTAACCTTTGCAAAAGGTCAGACATGAATCAATTGCTGTATATTTACTTTGCTGAAGTGATAAAAATGTCTAGGCATGCTTTTGTTCTGACAGTGGTTCCTCTTGCAGTAGCAATCCCTCTCTGATTGGCACCAGTGATTAAAAAAATGGATGGTGTGATAGAGCCATTGGATTTTATTCAGAGCACCTATCATTATACTTTGACAATGTTAGTCCTGTTACCAGTGAAAATGAAGACAATTTTTGAAGTTCCTGCCTTTAGCCAGAATATTTGCAGGCTATCCAATGTATTTAAGGAAAATTTTCTTTTGTTAAGGAAGGCCAATGTAGCAAGGCTGGTGCATAGTTCTTGGTAGCACTGAAGGATGGCAGAGTAAGAGAGAAGAAAGAGAGTGGAAGCTGATTATAGCAACAGCAACAGCAATGAGGTTGTGAGCAATTATTCCACTGAGCTGTCAAAAGACAGGATGCATGACACAGAATGTCTGCTAATCTCGGTACACTGAACGACAGCCATAACGTTCTGTCTTGGAACATGGGAACTTAACAGTTCTCTGAGAAATGGAAAAAAGAGTTGTGATGATTTAAGACGTGCAGCTTTCCAAGAAACATAAACATTTATGTATCATAAACATTTATGTATCAGTCAATTGCCTAATGGTTTTGTCCTTTGTTAATGAAAACATGATCAACATAAAAACCAGCTTCTCAATTATAATCTGTTCGATCTGTTGTGGAGTGCTTTGATGCAAAAGAACCTACATCCGATCATTAAAAAAATGAGATCAAATAGAGAATTAAAGAAGTTGTCTCTTTTTGGATGCTATGGGAATCTTACTCTCTTTCTGTCAGTGAAAATCTCATAAAAGGGATTTGCATAAAATCATACAGAAAAGTTTTAAGATCCACGAAGCAATTATATCGTATTTTAACCTAATGACCAGTCTAATTGTTATTTTTTTTAGTTCTACATTAGGTCATATGTGGAACCCAGATCTCTAGTCCTCCATGAGAATGTGCAGAATTATTGAACAGTTCTTGGCCAACTGCAGCTGGACCCCAGACTGCAGGATCAAGTAGCTACAAGTCCTCCTAGAAACTATCACAAACAAAATGAAGCAGGTGATTGGGAAAAGCCAACACAGATTTAGCAAAGGTAAATCATGCCTGACTAACTTAATCACTTTCTATGACAAAATGACATCTGTCAACATGGGGAGAGCAGTGGCAGCTGTTTAACTGGAATTCAGCAAAGCGCTTGATATTTCTTCCCACAGCCGTCTCCTGAATGAACTGGCATGGTACAGACTGGATGAGTGGTCTGTGAGATGGATAGGGAATTGGCTGACAGGATGCACTTAAGGTGGTGATGAATGCTTTTCACTCAGGTTGGCAGCCTCTGTTAAGTGGGATTCCCATAGGCATCAGTACCAGGCCCTACACTCTTCAATATTTTCATAAATGATCGGGATGATGGTGTTGAAAGTGCCTTTGGCAACTTTGCTGATGACATGAAACTGGATGATGAGGTGAACATGTCAGAAGGGAGAGTCTTGGACAGGCTGGAAGAGTGGGCTAGCAAGGGCAGTATGAAGCTCTGCAAAGACAAGCACAAGGTTTTGCACCTGGGATTGCATAACCAAGGAGCCCAGTACAAGCTCCATTCTGCGTGGCTGAGGAACAGCCTTGCTTACAGGGACCTGGGGGTCCTGGTGAACAATAGGCTGAACATGAGCCAGCAGCGTGCCACTACAGCAACAAAGTCAGATACTGAGCTGGATCCAGAGGGGCTTTACTATCTGAGATAGATGATCATCCCACTCTACACAGTGTGTGTCAGGCCTCACCTGGAATACTGTGTCCAGTTCTAGTCTCCACAGTTCAGAAAAGATGCTGGCAGAAGTTCAAAGGAGGGCCAAGAAGATGATCAAAGGTTGGAGAACCTGCCCTATGAGGAAAGACCGAAGGAGTTCGGCCTTTTCTCCCTGGAGAAGAAAAGGCTTGGGGAAAATTCCTCACAGTATTCTAGAACTTAAAGGGCAACTACAAAGAAGACAGGGGCTCTCACTTCACAAAAAGCCACACAGAGAAGAGAAGGGGCAACAGGTACAAGTTGCCCAGGGGGAAGGTTTCATCTCAATAGAACAAAGACTTTTTATAGTGAGAATAATCAATTACTGGGACAACCTCCCCAGGGATGTGATAGAGTCCCATCAATGGTGGTTTTCAAGATGTGATCTGATAGGGTGCTACATAACCCCATCTAGGCTCTCTTTCCCTTGAAAGGTTGGACCAGATGATCTTCTGAGCTCCCTTCCAACCTAGGCTGCATGATGCTATGGTTCTAACTTACTGTGCACATAGCTCTGCATTTAGGCAGGAAGTCCCAGTCAGATCTGTTGCACATTAGAAGAAACGCTCCTGTCACTTTTGCGGTTAAATCACTTCATGTTTATCCATCACTCATTGGAGGATAATTCTTCCATATCCTTGATTCTCCAAGCTACTAATAATTTTCTTTCATTTTGTAAATCCTACATATCTTATGTATAACTGATAGTTTTTAAATCTTGCTCTGAATCCATGCTGAGTACACCTCAGTATTTCCTGGGGGAGGAACTTTTCCAAAAGTGGTAAATATGTTGCTTTTAATTTCCTTGAATATCCTTGGGTTTTTACTGTCAGAGGTAAAAAGAGAATGTAACTCACTTTCCCTGTGGTCTTCATTATTTTTCCAGCATATCCAGTCTTGTTTCATCTAAAAGAAACAGCCTCAATCTGTGCTTTTATAATGCCTTCAGCTTCCCAGACTGTATGCATTATGTATATATATATATATGTATGTGCGTGTGTGTGTGTGTATGTATTATATATATATACATAACACATTTTGTATGAATATATAAGGTAATTTTTATATATAAAATTATTTTTATATACATTTATATATATTATATACCATTCTAGTTCATCAGAAAATAATAGGCATTTATAGGGCATAGCACATTTCACTCTAAGGTAGGCAGCTGAAACACATGTGAAGTTCTTATTTCTCTCTGTTCACTAAGAAGGAGAATAAATTGACTATCTAAAACAGAGAAACAGAAATTGGGTGCATTCATTCTGCTGTTTCAGCAAAATACAAGACAGTTCTACTTGTCTTTGGAAGGATTTTTTGTATTCCCAGCCAGTACTTCAAGACTGTGGCATGTAATACCTTGTCTATTCATGTCTTGAAGGACAATAGTGGATTGGATAGTGTTGCTTGTGTAGTGCCCGCTGGGTTTGCCTCTTTAATAGCTCATCCAAGAATGACAGTAAGCCACCATAATAATACAGAATAAGGAGTAATTTGTTGCCTATATGTAATAATTTACATGTGACAACAGGCGACCTGATGCTGTATCTATAACTGAGGTGGTTGGTTGATCTACAAGAAGTAAATATGGAGATCTGTGATAATGACTGGTCAGGAATCCATTTCACAGAGACAGAGTTTGGGTTTGTTTTTTTCCTAAACAGCTTCATGCATCATGATATGACAGGAGAAATGATGCTTCACTGAGATAAAGTACACAGAAAAATTACATTCATTTACTGCAAGAATAGTTTCTCATGAGTGTGTAAGTTTTTTCTCTTTCTGGTAAGATTATCCCAGAATGGCTGCACCAATCCAACCGTGCTGTTCTTAGCCTACTAAAGTCAGTAGATTAGACTACTTGAAAGATATCAGTTCATAGAAAATGTCAGCAGATATGTTGCAATTCCCACAGTCTGCACATTTGAGTAGGCACTTCTATCAAGGAAGTTCTTGATTTCAGATTTTTGTGTTGTGGGGTTTTGTTTGCTTTTTTATTTTTTTTTCCACAACGGGAAAAATCTGGCTATGTATGCCTTTAACCAAAACACATATCCATCGAATTAAAGACTAGTGAAAAGTATTTCAGTAAGAGATGTTCAAGACCATAGCGTCTCTTCCCACAAAATACACAAGAGCAAGGAATAAAACAAATGAAACAGAGGAATCATAGAATCATTTGGGTTGGAAAAGACCTTTAAGATATTTTATTATAATTTCTATAATAATACATGAAATATGAAGAACCCAACACTGAGGTAACAAAAAGGCAGAAGAAAACCTTCAATATAAACATTATAAGCAGACTAGCTTTCAAAAGATTATTTAGCTATCAGACACGAGCTCTCTATAAATTCTGTAGAAATTTACGTTGAGACAGACCACTAAATTTCCTACTCTCAGCCATGTCAGCTAAGCACTACAAAAGGTAGGAAGCTATATGTTTCACTCATCTCTTTTATTTATTAGAAGTAGTAAGGTTGTACTCCCAAATGGAAGGGTTTCCTAGCTCTTCTGCAGACATGCAATGTCAATATGCATTTCTATATATTTTCCCCTCATTCCCACATCTTTATGCACTGCAGGTACAAATACATTCCTAGTATCTGCTCCAAGGCTGAATTTAACCAGACCCGGAAAAGTATGGAAAATGTGTGTAAAACAACAAAGAGAGATATCTCTAAGGATCACCAACTGACAAGAAATGAGGTGATTCATCTACTTTCCTGCTGAGGAGGCAGCTACGGTGTTTTGATTAGCCTGAAAACTCATAATACATTTTTGTCATCTTGTAAAGTTTGAGGATGCTGATAAAGCAGCAATAAAGTGGTAGGAGAATACAGCATTAGAACTGTAGTACTAGAGGTAGAGTAGAAAATACAGCTGGGATTATTAAGTATTCAACCTCTTCAGATCTCCCTGCAGCAAACTTGAGATCTCTCAAAGAGCAGAAAGTACTGGAAATGGAGTCCCATTCCATATTGATAAGATCTTAATTTCATTTTTGCTTCAAAGAAAAAGCATGAGTCATCAAGAGGAGAACTTTGAGCTACATAAAAATGTTATCTGTATTAATGGGGCAAGTCCAGCAAAACGATGACTGGAAATGCTGATAAATAGAAGGTAGTTTAAATTATGCTGATACGTCTATCCCATTTTCTCAGCAGACTATGAGCAGCATAATTAGATTGTTTTTTTTGCTCTGCATCCAAAAGGCATTCATTCCTTGTGTCCCTCTCCTTTTTACAACTATCTGGGAGTGATGTCCTCTGATATTAACAATGTCACTGGGAAATGAACCCTTAACAACATGCTTTCAGCCAGAATGCAACTTCTCTTATTCAAACCCAGCAAAGATACCTACACACTCATAATGAGCTGAACTGTGCAACCTGTGAAATAAAGGTACATATGTCGGTATACCTTAAACAGATATAGGGACATATCTTAAATGTTAATTTCATTTTCACTGCCTTACCAGAGTGTTATAAGGTTTAATGTATAGATTAATTTTCACCTGCCAGTAAACAGGAGAACACGAAGAGCCCATTGAAACCAAATCTATGTGCTCTACGACTGTTAAGAAACTACTTAATCTTGGAAAATGACAGGACTGATTAAGGTGTTTGAACATCTACATTGAGGATAATTTGAGAAGTGTGTGTCCCATGTAGTCCCCAGCTGACGCTCCAGAAGGGTACAAGTTTCCCCTGGGTCCCAAGTTGAACTCCAAGGGTGGATTCCACTTAGGGTTAAGACATCTAAACTTCAGTGTCTACTTGTAGGTTTCTGCACAAATGCCAGCTAGACTCAAGCTAACCACAGAGGTCTGAAAAGCTCTTACCTGATTACATCTACTGCTGCTTGAAAGGCTTTAGAGTACCTGAGATATTGAAATGGCATGTATCATACAGGATGAAAGGAAGATTCAATCCCTTCTTGAGTGACATGGTGTGGCCAAGGAAGGTATGTTCTGACATTGTGACTATATTAGGTGACTATGTTTACACAATGAATGGTCTTCCAGAAGTCTACTTTGGTGGCAGCGGAGTCATTTGATATGCTCCACTCCCTGTATTAACTAGATGCTTAGAAACATGCTTGTAGCCACCTGCACAAAGACATGATAATACAGGTTTCTTACGCTTGAACTGAATTAATTCTACTGGAATGTGCAACCACTTTGTAATAGTGGCATGAAATCTGGAAGGTACATGGCACTCCTGTGCTATGAGCTTGATCACTACAAAATTGGCTTAAGATACATAGAGAAATCTATTTAGCTTGTGAAAGTTTAATTAAAAAAACCCCTGAGTTCAGCTGTATTTCCCACTGAATAGGCAGGTTAGAAGATGAGCAGTAAAAATCTGGAATTAATTTTTCCACAAACAAGTAATTGGAGTTCAAGTTGGATGTAAAATTGAAGAGATAATGGGCTAAGATATTAACATTCCTTTCACATTTTACCATATCCAGTATGATCAGGTATGATCCATAACGATTAGATCATCTGCCATCTCTCTTCAACAAATCAGTTTCAGGAAAAGAAATAATTATCATACTGGGGAGTGATAATGCACAACTGCTGAGGACTTGAATTTTGAAGAGCAATCCCACTTTATTATGATGAGGGTAAAAATACTTGACGAGTACTCCTTCACAAATGCCATGCACTGAGAATGGTGCTGCTTTTTGTACTTAAAGACAGAAGCCATCATATGAGAAGACTCAATTTTCAGAGACCTTACACCCAACCAAAAGTCAAAAGCTGTGTATGATATGCTACATGTGGTCTGTTATGTCCGGCAACCAACCAATCAAGGTATTGCTTGCAAAAAACCTGAAAAGATACACAACATAGTACTATTTTGATTACATTGCTAAGAAGCTCAGTCTGGGTATCAACATAAAGAAAAAGAAATCCTGTTCCAGCCATGATCTGAAAGAAAACCTGTCAAGATCAGTAGCAAATATTGTCAGTACAGCACTGGTCTCTGCAGATAAATTCTGTTACTATGGCCACCTCTGCCTCAAGACTCTGTGATGGGTGAGAAAGTCATACAGAGTAAACACCAGCGAAGCTTTTGAGGAGATTAAAACATCTTATCCAAAAGAGATCCAACTCAAAACAAAACAAAAGGTATATTATACAGTATTGACTTCCACTTTTATGTACAACTAAGAAACTTGAACTATTTATTACTGTGTTAAGCAACTCAATTAATTCCAAATGCATTTTCTTTTCATGCACCTCCTGGCATAAAATGACAGGGTCAGACCCTAGATATTGAGCCCTTAAAGCACTATTCCACACCATGTAATGCTCCTGTAGGTCAGCTAACACAGCTTTGGGCATCTGCTATGTATTTTGATAAAAGATGGCCCAGAGCTATCATTATGGCAAGTTGAAATATGGTGAATGGCTGAAAGGCAAGACAATGAAATGTTACAGACACCCACAAGGCATATCTTTAGCTGTCGTATTAGTTCTGCAACAGGGGAACTTACAGCTAGAGATGATCTGCTATAGCAGAGATACATCAAAGCCTGGGATTACAAAATGGGGAACACAAAAGGCACCAGAGGAACACAAGTGTGCCACCAAGACCCAAGACACCTGTGTCCACAGCAAAAAGCTGATATCCCAGAAAAGCCATGAAAGTTGAGTACTTTTGAACAAAGCTGATGAGAAGCTATCATGATCTAAGAACTATTCACATCATCAACACAAAATGTAGAACTTTGGCCTCTGACTCAATTTGCAAACTAAACTCTTAATACTCGCATGGAAGATTTAAAGCACTGTGATATCATATTAAGGAAGAAATACACAAGTGATGTTGGGTTTTGTTGAAGTTCATCTTAAAACAACATAGCTTAATGTACCTCCATTGAAGTAAATTTTTAATGGGAATGAAGCTATGAATGGCAAAATCTGCTACAGAACCTATAAATGGTATTGCAGCTGTTATGAAGAATGTTCCTAATTTAATATTTTTAAATGTTGTATATTAACTTGCACCTTTAAAATGTGCCCAGCTTGGTAAAATGAGATTATGTAATATGAAGTAACTTTACAACGTTGTCTATTGGTTTCTTTGCATGTAATATAGCACTGGGGTTCTGCTTCATGCTGACCACATTATAAGACCTTCTGAAAAATATCAGCACGTGCATGTGAATTTAGGAATTTTCAGGGTAATGTGAGTTAAGCTGTTTTCACTTTCGTATGAATCAAGTACACTTCATCCCTTTAGAACTACAGCATCTCAACACCTCATATACAGACACAGAGGTAGGAGATTTCATACCAACAAGTATTTTGAGAAAGATAAAAATATACTTTGAGAAACAGATGATTTTCTGAGTGCTGGAGATATTAATTGCAAGTACTGAGTGAAGCAAGAGCTCTTTCAAAACAGTAGTATATGATCATCTAATTGAGGTATATTAGGTAAACTATAAAGCATAGATTCATATAGCTAAGTTACAGTTGCCTAGGAAGACTTTTTTTTTTTTCTCTCCTAGCTTCTAAGTATTTGATTTCATAGTGTTAGCATTTTTCCTAAAGTATCTTCTGTGTGCAAATTTATGTAAGTCAATTATATCTGATACTAATGTTTTCTGTTTCTGTGCAGATGTTAACCATATAATATGCTGAAGTTCAGAAGAAGGTAAGATTCTTGTCTGCTTCTATACAAGACTTTTGAAAAACTTCTTCAAGAATCCAGTCCCATAAAAGAACTTTTAGTATTTAGCAACTCCTTGCACCTGTTATCTTATCACAATTAAAATTTATTACCATCCTCCTAGGCAGAGGAAATCCTTGATTCCACCTCTTATTTCCCAAGAGTCTGCAGTGCCTCCAGCAGCAAAGAGTGTGTATACAGCTGATTATACAGCATCAGAAGTGACAACACTGAGAGACTAAGCACAAGGAAATATGCTGAAGTAGCTTTTGTGCCTTATACACAGAAATAAAAAAGCTTATATTTATGCTGTAGTCTAAGAGCTGAAAATGTCACCAGCTCCAGTTAAAATATCTTGGAGCTTTCTACTACCGATGTGTTACTTGTTCATAGATCTAATTTTTTATTTTATTTTTTTTTTTCTAGACAGGTACCTCAGTGCTTTTCATAGAAATATAGCTCTGTTTTTTGTCCTAGTGTTACAGTGGAGAAGCAGGGGGCAGGTAGGCTGTGCTGGTTTGTTAAGAGCTAGTTTGTTGAAGTGTTTACATCAGTTATGCTTAGTCATACAGAGCTGGAGCTGCAAGAAGACTTGGCTAACGCATCACTGAACACTGCAGCACCTGAGCATTGTTGCTTAGTGGATTCCTGGAACCTGGAGTTGCGTATCCAGGTTCTCTAGTTAATGCCTAAGGAGAGACAGGCAGCTTGAAGATAAATCTGTGCTGCAATTATTTGTATGACTGCGATTTATGTACACAGACAGAAGTTAGCTTTAGAGTAGCTTTGGTGCAGACAAGAGTGTGGCCATTGCAGCACAGAAGCTAGGGTTTCTTCTGCATTTTGTATTAAAAAACTGTTGGATAAAATGAATAAATAATGTTATAGCCACATATCAGAACTGAAACTGCACTTGCAAAGAAGTGACCTTACTTCTGGGCCATGGAATCATGCTCCCTTTTGCTAAAGAAGTGACCTTACTTCTGAGCCATGGAATCATGCTCCCTTTTGCTTATTCACTCACTCTCTGCCCCTTGAAACTCACTTTCTGCTATACTAGCATATAAGGCAAACAGAAGGGTAGCCACCTTTCCCCTGTAGCTTGCCACCAGGCGCTCTGTTGAGGGACAAGGGAGATGTAGGTCAGTTCCCTTCATGCAGAGATTTTCACCTCCTTGACAAACACTGTAACACCTTAGCACTTGAATCAATTACATATAACAGGTGAATGCCTGCTGGACTCCTCTAGTTACATTTTAGAAGAAAAAGATGAACCTGATTTTGGATAACTTGCACAGCCAAATGACTAAAGTTGACAGTAAAGCACCTAAATCTGGAAGAGAGCTAGTCCTTCTTTCTGTTATTTTTAAAAGTATAGTTTTCTCCCATTGTTGATTATATTGTGATTTAAGCCATTAAAGGAAAGTTCATATAAAACTGCAAAAAAATGAGTTCTTTCTTAATGTGAATGTCTTTGGAAAGTGAAAGTTTTCATTATAACAGGCTCTTCATACTCTGCTATGAGTTATCTTAATCTAACCCTGTTGAGTGTTCTTGGTGTTATAAGTACCTCTCTCACATTGTCAAATTTGATTTATGAATGCTACTTATGAGAAAATGTTATGGATATCAAATGACTAAAAAGTCGGAATAGCAGATATCAATCTACTTATGTGCTTCTGTGGATCTAGTCTTACCTTGCTTCTCTGAATCTAGGCCTCTGGACAGGAAAATTTGTGAAACAGTTTAAACAGCCAGACAAGGGAGTAAAGAGCATGTGCATTGTACCTCATTTTAGTCATGTTTCAGTTCTCCAGACAAGAATAACAGAAGCCTTAGGGCACCCTGCCTATGCTCTTTGTGCAAGGGTTCATGCCAGTGTTTGCAGGCTGCTGCAGAAGCATAATCTTGCAAAGGCTGAAGTAGTTGGCTTGTCACAGGGTAACTTCCCGGCAGAACAAATGGGAGCAGACGGTGACAATTTGCATCTTGCAGTACACAGCAGTCTGCTGCCCCATGTCCAGGGCAAAGCTACAGTCAAGCCCAAGGCAAAGAGCAGTTCCAAGTAAGGGATGTTCTTTATAGTTCTGACAGGCAAGATAGAAGACAGTTTAGGTCATTGACAGATACCCCATTTAAGAAAGAAAGAAAGAAACTTAAAATGTTTGTAACAAACAGAAGTTCTTTCTTAATATCCCTTTGTAAAATCTGGACAAGATATTCATTGTTTATTCACTCAAGGATACAAAAGTGATCGTGAGGCAGTGCTGGGGATGTATTACCTGAACTGCCAACAACTAGTAGATGTATATTTGGACAGATATTGAAATAAAATATCAAATAATATGACCTATAAAAAAATCCACTTTGTTCCATTCTCTAACCTAAAAGATTATCCTTCAGAATCACATTTGAAGTCATCATTTAATTATATGCCATATTTCATTTACTGTCAGATGGACACATACAAGCTAAACGAGTATTTTGTCCATCTACTACAGCTATAAGTAGTTTCAGCAACAATATCCATTGATTTTCTCCTTCACAAAATTCCTTGGCAGTTTGTTTGACCTTCTTTCCAGGGATGATTGAGTAATCCTGTTTTTACTTTTATTCTAGAGTGTTCTAGTGAGAGTAAAAAGCATGTAATATAAAGTTAACACCATTTAAAAAAGATAAGAGGTAAGCAGTTTTCTCTGATAGTTGTAGGAAAGAGAAAGCGGCATTTTTGTTTCCATCTGACCAATTAGGTGTCTAGAAGAACAGAAGCTGAAAAAACAATCTTTTAGCAAAATTGTCAGTAAAAATTTGCAAATACCATGTTATTGGTTCAAGGAAAACATAGGTCTCTGACAGTATTAAGGAAAAGTTAAATTGTATCCTTTGTTTACTACAAAAGATTTATTTTGTGAATTTATTCAAGCAAATTAATATATTGACTAATGCAATGAATTAGTGTGCACTGAAGAGGCAATTATCAGCTGAAGAAGAAATAAAGGAAGGACATGCCCAATTAGTCAGTAATTCAGTGCAGGTGGCTACCCTTGTTTAGGTTAAGTAAGCATTCTTCGGGAGTGATAGCATCTCATGAACTGTGAAAAGAACCTTAACAAAGAGACAAAGCATAAATCTCTGATATGATTTGAAGTCTGATTTTCAATCTGTGACTTCAAAGAAAAGGCAGTGCAAGCTACAACTTTAACATGGCAAAACAGACAGACAGGGGAGCTGCTTTTAAAAATAATGTTAAACAGATAAACTCATTTTGCTGTAATTTTAGGAGTTGTTGCCAAAATGCATTTTTCATACTGTCTGCAATTTCTGTTGCTTCCTATTCTCTTTTCTGAGAGTAGAAGTCATATGGGAATGACTGTAGGAATCTACATGGGGGAATCTTTTGTGTTTGCGTTCTAATTAATTTGAATACATTTGGTTAGCAGTTTTATGCAGAGCAGGTAGAAGAAAGAATCAATCATTTAGAACTTTCTCTTTAAGTTCAAGTTGTTAAATAGTTTGCTACACCATGCTGACAATATTGAGTTCTCATTGGGTTTTACCGGAGACAACCCAGACAGAATTAAATCACGTAAAGATAGGTTGACCTCCTGCTGCACACACTGGCCTTCACTTTTGTTTCTGAACAGTAGGAGAAAATCCATCGTGAACATTTGCTTTTGCAATGGGCTGTTATATTATTTCAGCTGTGCAACTGCTGTAAGAACAGAACTCCCTTGCCAAAACCAGGATGAACGCACTTAAAATTGTCTGTGGGAAGTCTGATCAAAATTTACAACCACCACAAGCTGGTCACATAGATTTGCATGTTTACGCAACGTGAAAGGTGTGCTGAGCTCGAGCTTCTAAGTTTGTCAGCCCAGGATGTATTCCCAGAAAAGACTTCTACATCTCCTGTGCAGTTAGGCAAACAAAAGTTTGTGTGCAAAAGTCTAAAGAAAATAATTAGGATAGCAGTCACACTAGTTCTTTATCACTTATAATACATTTCATCCAAGGGTCTTTGTTCTAGAAATCTATTAGCCTTTAAAAGATACCTTTTGGAAGGAAACTGAAGCTTCTTTTTGTTTAATTCCTTTATTAAAAAAGGCAAAAGTCTGGACTGATCTCCATAATTTAGACATTCAGATGTGATTTATTTTATTAAATTTTATATCTCAGCTCACCTCACCTTTCCTGTCATGTCCACTTTGGAAACTCACTATGCATTTAAATTTAATAACCATGCAGAATTAGACCTATAAAGGTCCTAGGCAATTTACCTTGCCAACTCTCACAAAGGCTTAGAGATTGCTCCCCTGCCAACTGTTTTCCTATAGCCTTCCTAATCTTTCCAACCCTTAACTAGCCGTTACCAAAATAAAGCCATAGTATCCCAAGTTAGAGCTCTATTGCCCCACAAAAAACCCTTTGATGCACCAAATATGTATATAACGAAAGTTAGAATTAATTAGTTAGTTTACGGGTAGCTCATTATATTATATCAGACTACGTATTATGAAGTATTAAATAAAGAAATGTTGGCACATAAATATTTGGTCTAGATCAGTAAGCAGAGACAATCTAGTCTTTTTTCCCAACTGTCCATACTGCAAACAGTATGGGAATATGGTACTCAAATACTTTGTGGTCAGAGTCCATGTTTGCTTCTTATTTGTGAGATGCAGGGCATTTGTGCATTATCTGGAGAGTACAGTTAGGGTCCTTGGTCCCTAAGTTTTTTCCCTGAGCTTTGCCTACAAAAAGTGGAGAACTCACTATAGTTGCATTTATTTATTTCTGCTTTGCCCCTTCTATTTCTCCTTCACCATTCCGTCTTCCCTCATGACAGACAATTCTTTCCACAAATGCTGGTGTATCACCTTTATTCCTCTAACAGCATCAAAAGGTATACTTCATCACTAAACTGAGATGTCAGTGCTGTACAGGCAAGCACGGAAACAACTGTCTCCTTCAGTATTGGAAAGGATGGGCAAGAAGACGCAAGAGATGCAGTGTATCAGATACCATTGCCTTGGTCTAGCATTTCAGGAGAGACTGAGTTCTTTTTTTACACACTTACAGGACCTACTTCTTTCTGTACATTCCTTGTAATCCTGTTGTTTCATGGTCCTTGTCCTCTTGGTTTAGAGTCAGCAAAGTCAGCAAAAGCAGAATGAATACTGGTGCCTCCAAAGCCTTATTTTTGGGTTTCTGACAAAAAGCGATCCAAGTTTCCTAAAGCTTTTCCGGTTGGAAATGCAAAGGTTCTAGCTATAAGACATTAATGGTGTGGCATCACACTCCAAATGGTGTCAAGTAACATAAGAAAGCACCCAGGTTCATCTGGATATCTATATGACAAAGTCATGAATCCAATGCAGACCTACTAAAATTCTCTTGAGATTTGCAATAGAAAATGGCAAAAACTAGAGAGATTAACAGTATGTGATGGAAAAGGATTTTGATGAGATGTGTTCCAATAAATATTCTCTTGGGATTGGCTGGAGCTACAAGACTCATAACAGCATGTCTCTTTCCTGGAAATTGTTCATGGTCAAGATGCTCAGTGTCAATATCTAAAGCTAGCATCACAGAATGCTTGTGCCCATCAAGTAAACTTAACCAAAATGCTACAGCTGAAATCACCATTTACACATCCCTTCTAGGATTTTTCTATTTTTTTTTATAAAACTTCTGTTTTAAACAACAAATTGTTGTAAAACTCTTCATAGCCCAGTTGCTTGATTTTTACCTCTTAATGTAAATTTCAGGAAAGTTTATCTCCCTTGCTTTCCACAATCTATCTTGGAAGTTATGAAGACCAAAGATGTCATAAGAATAGACATGTTAGATTATGCCAGATGTCCATTTAGCCTAGCACTGTCTTTCCAGCAGTGTCCATTAACTGCTTTCTATGGAAGATTAAGAACAGAGGAATTATGCATGATACTACTACCTAAGTCTCTTCTAACCTACTGTTTGCAGCAGAGGTACTTTCTGCATTAGCTGCTCAGTTTCCTCTTGAACCCACATATACAGCATCCTACAGATAGTTCTACAGGATTGATACTGAATTTGTCTTTTTCTCTGTTTGTAGCCTAACTCCTACTAGTTTTTCACATTACAAGTCTATTATATGTTAGCAGAAGACTATTAATAGCAAAATTCATGCCATAAAGAGGTAAAGCAGCGGTTCATAATGAACATTTCAATTTTTCTTTCTCTAAAATGTCAATAATTCTGGAATTTGTAATTCATGTAATTATAATACTATTAGATTTAGTTCAGTAACTAGAACAATTTCCCTTTTTTGTTTTTTTTGTATAAACAATATCTTATGTGGATTTTATTCTTGAAAATCTTTATAGCAAGACTAAAAGAAGATCTCTAAGAATCTCACAGAACTAAATCATTGCAGTAAGAAATCCAATGGATTAAAAGTTTGTTGTGATGGGTAACATGTCTGTTTTAACCCAATGTATGAAGCTGAATATAAAAATTGTTCACGTGCACAGGCACAGAGCAACTGATACTAATTGCTCAAGCACCAATCCTAATTTGTTCTTGGAATGATAATGAAGGAAATGTGGTATGTTAAATACTATGAGTGATAACTCTGAAATTTCATTTCTGTCAAAAGGTTTACAAAGAAGCAGACATACGCTCCAGTTCATCGTGAACACAGAATAAAGCTGAATGCTTTTCAGATTTGATTACAAAGTCAGAGTACAGTAGATGCAGTAGATATTGTGTCAGTATAGAACTCCCACACAGAGATTACAAAAACAAATTCTTGTTTTCAGCCTGAACTCCTGTTATCAGCCTAATGCTGTCTTAAACAATTAACTCATAATTTTGGGCAAAGAGACCATTTGCATAAATTTTCTTGTAAGGAAGGCATAGTTTGTTACCACTTAACATCTGTACACCCCCCCTCCCAAAACCCAAAAAGGCCAAGGTAAAATATTAAATTGAAGAATAAGAAAGTTTTGAATTGGGAGCAATAGTTCAGTTATAGTCAAAAGGCACTGACTGTTGCTATGTATGCTTTTACTAAGTTCATTTCCTCATGGTTTTGGAAGAGAAGCAATCTGCACCTTAATATATTAGTAAGTATAACCATTGAAATACGCAGAAGTAATAAAAGAGCAGAAATAAGAATAAAATCTCTCTACAGCACATAAAATGTTTTAGTCTAATATGTCCTGGAGGAAAGTATTCACAGAACATGCTTACAAAGCAACAATCAGAAAGATTAGGATAATTCCTAGCAAACTAGGCATAAGTTTGAAAACAACAAGGTGGCAAAACAGTTCCTGCAGAGAGCAGCGTAATAGACACACTGTGCTGAGGTTATCTACTGCTTTACAGACCACTGGCTTTTTCTAGAAGTAGCTGACAAGAAGTGCAACAAATATATATATAATATAAAAACCAAGGGTCACATAAAAAGGAATTTGGATGTGTAAAGCTGATACAAACATTTCATACCTAGTATCCTTAACATAGCACATGTCATCCTCAGAGGTATTCTAAAGATCCTTACTCTTAGTTGTACAACATACCCCATGCCATCTATCTCAGACTTCTACAGTGTTTCCAAGCCCTTCCCAGACCTCACCTACATCACAAGAACTATAAATGCATCAAACCCCAGTACAGCTGTGGAAGGGGTTCTGCCCTGCTCTCACCAATATCTATCACTCCTTAATCTACCTAAGGGACCAGTCCTTCCTTTCCCCTCAGCAATGGTTACACTGCTTCTGTGTGATGTAATGTGCTGTCATGGGCTGCAAGCTCCTGAGAGCATTTAAGCAGTAGGAAAGCTGTCTCCAGCGACATTGAGGTGCTGGATAATTTATCACAAAGGCACACTGGTCACAGCATGGTGCAAGCTTTTTCAAGAGCACATCTGAGTAACAGCAGCCACCAGCCTCAGATAAGACAAAAGGAGTATGCCACAGGTGCTTTTATCAGCACCACATCTCACTCTAGATATCAGCTGGCGTGGATCACTCATTCCTACATATGACATACCTTCATAGCCCTCTGCAAGGAACAGATTATTGGTTCTGTGCATGTCATTTCTGAGTTCCTGTCTTGATCATTTCAGGTCACAGGAAGCTTTCTGTTTTGCTTTATAAAGATCTGACACACAACTATCTGTGCATCACTTGTTAGTTTGCTCTCACAGCTGTCTTCTTGCAAGGCCATGTTATCACATCTTGTCTACCTGTCGAAAACGGCCACCTATGACATACCTGTATTCATTGCAGAATTCTGGTAAAGTAGCATGTCCAGCTCCAGTGTGACCATCAATGACAGATATGTCCTCAAACAGTATGTCCCAAGTGGGTCCCAGCAGACCATTAATGGCAGGCGTATTCCTGCCCCAGAGGAGGCCAGGAGTTACCAGTATTTAAGGTATTCTAGGATCTTACCTGTCAGTTCAGAAAGTTCAGACATGTCTGAATCACCTACATTGCAATTATTCTTCATGCCTGAACATGTGTCAGCTGCTGGTACAAATGGACATCTTACTTCAGCCTACAAAATCAACTTCTATTGATAGAATAATTATTTACTTTAAAGAAAACAAGGAAGAATTTGAAAAACAGAGCATGTTAATCAACCCTTACAAATAGTTAACAAGACATGGCCTTGGGAGAAGGAGCACATGACACCATAAATACCCCAAGCTAAGAAATAACAAGTTGAGCTCAAGGAGAACCAAGTGGTTAATGACACCAAACAGTTAATTACTTGAGCTATGTGTGAACTGTCCTAATAAGCATACTAAAAGATCACCCTCGAGCAAAGAAAGCCCCCTACTAACAAAGTCCCTTCCCCACAGAACGTGTACTGAAAAGAAAGAGTACTGTACTTTTACACGGAGACAAGGCTTGTAAGAACCAGTGAGAAATAAGTATGAGTAAACATAATTGTAAAGAATCGTCCTAAGTACGTAAAAGTTTTTACCATGTGTGAGGTGTGCTAGCTCTGTGGATCGCCCACCCAGCACCCATCTCTGTGCAGACATGCAATGAACAAGTATCTCGGCTCCGTGTGCGGATCGGCTCTTGCACACTGGGTGAAGATTTGGGATAACACTATGGCCAGAAAGCATCAATCTGCATTCTTGGCAACCACGGTTACCTCCACTGTCATGTTACACACAGTGCTCTCTTGCCGATCAGGCTAGTAAAGGAACTGTCCTCAGCAATGTCTCAATGACCTTGTAAAGTGCCATTGACTGATTCATTATCTAAAGGAGATGTCTGTGATATCAAGTACATGCCAAAAAAGAGAATACTAAGAATCACGATGCATATACTAAAATATGAGCAAGAACATACAGAAAGTGCTTCTAACTCATCTGCAGGAAAGCCCTGAATGTAGCTTTAATCTCCAGGCTGAGCAAAATATAACAGTATTTGATTTTATATCAGTAAAAATTCCACCAAATACAATGGTTATGAATACTGTAATTCATATTTTTTTCAGTATTCAGTTATGAATACTGAATTCCACTTGACCCAGAGATATCCAGCTCCTTTTTTTTCCTCTTCCTCTCCCTCCTTTCCTTCTTCAAACCATTTTCTCTAGTTTTCTTTATTGTCTTCAGCCTTTCTGTGAAAAACAGACTTTCACTTCTGTTGTTATGACAACAGCAGAAGCCTGGCTATACTTACTATCCCATGCCACACTTCTCTATACCTCTCGCTGAAAACATTTTCAGATATAAAAAAAAAATAATTCCCTCTTGTCTGCCTATCATCTGGCAACGAGTGGAAAATATTCCTTACATGGAGTACCAATAGCCCCCATCTTCCTTATCAGAAAACGGATTGCCTGATATTTACAAACAAGATTTCTGCTAACCTTTATATGCCACAAGACAGATAATTGGACACTACCTATACCGGGTCTGGCTGGGATGAAGTTAACTTCTATCATAGCAGCTGTATGGTGCTCTGCTTTGCGTTTGTGGCTAAACCAATGTTGGTGGCACACCAGTATTTTGACCATTACTGAGTAGTACTTGCACAGTGTCAAGGCTTTCTCTTTCTCATGCTGCCCCTGTTCCCATCCCCCCAAAAAATGGGCTGAGGGTGAGCAAGAAAATGAGAAGGTATGGTTGGGGCAGCTGACCTGAATCAAAGAGAGGAATATCCCATAACATATGATAGCATGCCTAGCAATAAAAGCATAAAGAAAGAGGCTGGAAGAGGGAACATTAGTGGTTATGGTGTTTATCTTTGCAAGTAACCCTTACCTGTGCTGAGGACCAGCTTACCAGGAAGTGGCTAAACATCGGCCTGCAGGTGGGAAATGGTCAATAAATTCCTTATTTTGCTTTGCTTGCACACATTGCTTTGCTTCACTTACTAAACTGTCCTTATCTCAACCATCTCACTTTTTCTCTTTTGGTTCTCTACCCCATCTCACTGTGATGAGAAAGTCAGTGGGCAACTGTGTGGGTACTTAGTTGCTCACCAGGGTCAGCCCAGGATATTACCACATTCATATATCCACAGACACATAAAAATATTTCTTGTCCTCCCTTTCTCCATGTCCATTCCTAATTAGCTTTCTTACAGTTTTCATGTTTAAGCCATGACTTGTTAAGAAAGCCATGTAGGTCACACCCAATATCTATAGTAAAGCAAAAGGAGTAGTACTCTCAACATTCCTATTGAAGAGAAAAAGTAACACAGCTACAATCCATGCTTTCGTCAGCCTCTTCTATAATGAAGTCTCGCTGCTTGACCCTGTAGTCTGCTTTCATCTGGCTGTAGCCGTATGACTTTGGATCAGGTAAAAATACCTAGAAGTTGCACTTTGTTGTGAGATGACAAAAAGAGGACCTCCTAGAGGGGAAACACTTAATAGAAAAAAAAACTGACAAAAGGAAAATATTTTATTGTTACCAAGTTGTGGTTTTCCTCTTGAAAATTGAAGCAAACTTTGCTGGTCTTATAAAAGGCTAGTAAAAAGAAATAAAATCTGAAAACTTCAGCCACAATAATTCTGTATAGGGCCAGTACACAGTACCCAAACTTAGGTACCAAAGTCATCTCGGGTAACCCTGAAAAGTGTACAAAGGGCTAGCTGAGGAAGCTGGCTGTGGAAACTACAGAGCTTGTTTTCTTTTCAGAGAAAGACCATGTGACGAGCAGGTTAGAGGAGGTACGGTACCAACCCTATTATTAAATTGCTTTGTCAGGCAATAGAAAAGGAATCTGCTACAAGCCTATACTATTCAGTATCCATGATAACATTTCATTTGTATCTAGATACACGGGTCACCTGAACTTGGGAAGAAATATAGCAGCTCGCTTCTAAATCCCCACACTGGTCAGACTCAGGCATACGTTTACTATCAGTCTAATCACTTCTCCTCATGGTACCCTTTTACACCTTATTCTAAAGCTTCTGGTACTGAATATCATTAAAGAATGGATATGAAGTGAACTGAACCACAGGCCTGCTTTAGAATAAAAGTTTTATGTGTCAGTGCCATACACCTATTTTTTGCTATTCGTAAGCAAGAAAAGAAGAGATACTATTTAGCACTCAAAATTGTTAGGATTAATAATAACTAACTAATAAAAGAAAATGAAGGGTGAATATAATGGGATTAGAGTTGGTATAACCATTTACACCAGACTGTGTATATGAAGAGCTTGTGAAGTCCAATAATTTCCATCTGTTTAAAACCAACTAAGATAAATACACATGAATATACTGTAGAGAGCAATCCTGTATCAGCAGAAGGAAATAGAAAAGTAAGTAATTTTGAACTGTAATTTATATTATTCAACAATCTAACAAAATAAATATCTATTTCATGGAAATATGAAAGTTATTTTCATCTTGGGGCTCAGAGTTAGAACCAGAAATTTCCAAGTTAAACAGTAAAAAATCTGACATATTCCATACTAGGAAAAAAAACCCCAACAAAACGAAAAAAACACAACCCAAAAACCAAAAAGGAGGGGGAGAACATTTCTTAAAACAGTAAAAAAGTACTCCAGGTGGAGATCATTAGTAAGAGTTTCAGTTTCATGCCTGAATATGTTTCCAGCAACGAATAAATGAACAGGCTAGTCACATACTGGGTGACATACTAAAAGCCATGCAAGTTATTTTATGTAACCTTCTTCAAAGTTCTGTTGATTGAGTTAAAATTGGATTTCTGTTCATACAGATTATCTAATATGATAGAAAAATACACAGTCCAAGAACAAATTTAGATTTCTGTGGAAAGTTAAACTGTAATGTAGGGCTATCCACTGAGGCATTAAATATAGCTATATAATTGTATCTGCAGATGAGAACTGTGATATGACTGAACTTCAACTGGTTTCCAGTGAGGACTTACAACAAACATGTACACAAAGGACAGACACTTCCTCTGAAATTTTTGGAGGGGGTAATTGATTTCCATAGTACACTTTTCATAAACAATCACAATGCTTGAAACTTCTGAAGAAGCAGCTCAATTGTGAAAGTCTCTGCTACCAAATCACAAAGGTAGAGTTATGTATACAGTCATTTTCATAAAAGAAAGAAACTGAAAAGCTATAAGCAATTTGAAATTTGAATAGTCATCATTCAACATCAGTCAATGTTCTGACAGTTCTTTCTTTTTTTTTTTTCTTAAATGAAAAGTTGCCAAAATAGATTATTTTAAAACAATAAGTTTTGCTTTTAATCAAGGTCAAAATACCTGTAAAAATGCTAGAGCTTTTTGAAATTATAACATTATAAGAAACAAGCACACAAAATGTAGGATGATTTTTGGTCAGCTCAACAATGTAGTTAAGAAATTAAACAAAAAGAAGTGACTAACAACGTCCACATACTTACTTAATTAGTACTTACGAACAATTAAAAAAATCAATATTCTATTTATGGTTTAACAGATCTTTCCAAGAAAGACTCTGACTATGCTTATAATTGACCTAGGGCATAACTCCATGGGGACACTTCACTAGTTGTCTTTATTTGAATTATTATTTTCTGTAGAACTGCTTTAATTTGCAGCAATAAGAAAAGTGTCTCCGATGAGATACCCAGTAGCAAGAAAAGTCCAAATGCTTCTCAATTATGCAGAAGAATTTTTTGTTGCAGCTAAAGAACTAGAATTTAATATCTAGCATTAACATTTTGTATAGCTCTGAATGATTATATGAGGCCGAAACGTGACCCTTTCTCATAATCCAAAAGTCTTTATGCATTTTAAAAATAATTACTATGTTTGACAATATATTGATGGTCATATTCACTTGAAATATTTGTATGGACCTAAAATAACTGTTATGCCATCTTTATGCAGAAAGATTTCTTTACACTATGCACAAGAAAAGATACATAAATATGAACCTCACTTAAAGGTAGTAGTCAATATAGCAGTAAACTTTCGTTATTTAAACCAGAAAAAATATAACATGCTTTCACCATCAATATCATAAACATACCTGATAAATCACATAAGTAAAAGTTCTGGATGATGAAAATTACAGGAACAATAAAGGTGCAGTTATGATCCTTTTCAGGGTATAGCATAGGAATGCAAGGTGTACAACAGGGCTACTATGAAAGAGTAGTCAAAGAAGAATAACTGAATCTGTTAAGTTAGATGCCTGGAGGAAGAGAGACATCTCTGACTTGTAAGGCACTTCAGCTGTATCTTGCTGTACCTGGAACATTCCTCTTAGAATTGCTACCAGGGTATATATAAAAACCTTGACAGCTGTGAATGGAGTTAAAGATAAATGATAAAATAGAAAACATAAAGCTAGTCATTTCAGGCTAAAATGTAATAGACAATGTAAATCATACCTTATTGCCGTGCTATAAATAAGGCAAAGTAGGTATGAAAAGGAACATAATGAGCTACAATGGAGGCTGATGTAATTTGAGGTAGCTCCTTTGGAATCAAACTGGATTTACACCTGATGAGGGTTCTTTTCTACAAGGTGCTTTACAGACTTAAATAAAACAATGGATAAGGCAAGCAGGTGGTATAAAACATATCAGGGGATTTTGTAACAATAGGTTGATACAAATAAATAAGTTAAATATTAAGACTTAAAAGGATGTGATTTGCTATAATTTAGTTTTGATGACTCTGCTTTGTGGTATGACTATGACAGGATCCTAACTCCCACAGTTAAGAAACTGTAAATGGTCTAGTAAGCTTAGAGAGGGGGATCAAAAGAGGAACATACTGAGTGAAGGAAGCACCTATGATGAAAGAAATCCACTTTTCAGTCATAACTAATTTTATTATGAAAGAAAAATTAATTAAGATTGGTGAGAAGAAAAGACATAAAAAGAGATGTATGTATTCGTATCAGTTGCAATTGTTTCTGCTAATTTCCACAGGTCTCATCCCTCATCAATCCCTCATCCTTCCAAAAGGGGAACAATTACCTAATATTTAATAAATAAAATATTATCAGAGGAAACTCACATGGGTGAAATCCTGGACCCAGTGGAGTCACGTGAAATTATTCCACTACTTTCAGCATTGTTACGTTTCAGCAAGAAAATCCTGTCAATTTACAAGTATCTCCTGCCTTCTACACCTTGAGTGCTTTTCTCCAATTTTAATTATGGTGAGTAAGTCTTATCAGCTTTGTCAAACTACTTCTTAGCTCTAATGTATTTATTAACTCATAAATTGGTGTGGACTTCCCAGACTGTTTCTAAACTGGTAAGGTCATTTTATTACAAGAAAGCCCAACTCTGCCCATTAGCATGAACCCACATTTGCTACCAATTTAATGAGAGTTACTGTATTTCAGATATTCTGATCTTAAAGAAGAGAGATGGAAAGAATAAAGGTGTATTCACCCAACCCCACCCCACCCTATTAATAGATAATAGCATTAAAACATCAGAAGAACTGCACTATGGGCCTAAAAACCACCACAATAAATGTTTTGCATAATTTGGTGTGGTTATTTATCTGCCTTGTAGCAAGAATATATTTTAGCTTTTTTAACTGATATCAAAATTAACAATTTAAAACAAAATATGTTAAATTAAGAAGTATCAAATGGATCTAGAAAAAAACAACATTGAGCTCTTCCATTGGAAATTATAATTTGAAAATTAAATTTGCAGTTATTAATGTAGCAAAGCTGTTCTCATTTGAAAGCAAACTATAACCTTCTGAACTGCGTGCTGTTGATTGTTTATTTAAGAGACAAGCCTTTTATGTAACACAGAAGAACAAAGTATTCTAAGTATTCTACTTATTCTTAAATATCTGTACTCCAACTTCAATTATTACTCATTTTGTTATGGTCTTTGGCCAAATTACATGTTTTATTCAATGAATTACCTTACTTTCCCCTACATTTTCCTCACAAATAATGCTTTGCAAGGGTTTTCTCATGCCTTGTGCGATTATCTTAACCCCATTGTAAAACTGAAAAATGTAGTACCTTTGAACTGAACACATACCAAACATTATTCATGTTCTAACATTGGAGTGGCTACCTCAACAGATTAATTAGTTAAATGTTGTATATGGTATAAAGTAAGTTCTCACCGGGGAAGAATGTGAGAATCTACCATGAACATCTTAAATACAATATGACTTACGTATTCCTTTTTGAGGGCTGAGGTAGAGGATGAAAGAGGATTAGTGCAGAAACTATTATTTCTGATCAAATGAACGGACCTGGAGAATCAAGGGAACTCTTAAAAAAAAATAAAATTAAGTAGTTAAATGAGGCTTGATATTTCTGCTTTAAAGAGTTCAGTTTGTGTGGCTACCATTCCAAACTTGGAAGGAAAGTCATGCTGTATTTTACAAACATGTGACTAAGACACAAAAGCAAGTCAAAACAGGAAACAGTCTACCTCATAAAGGTATAACAATGTTAGTATAATGAAAGTAGGAAAAAATATTTTTCTTTGAAAAAGAAATAAAACATCTTCTCAAAACAAATTTGAATTATTTTTTCAGATAAGAGATATTTTGTAAAATAATTTACTAGGCAAAGGAATTATTTTGGGGAGAAAACAGTCTATTCAGTTCAGAATGGAAGATAATTCTCACTGACAAAGCAGCAACAGAAAGTCACAGGAAAAAAAGGATAACAAAGAGGAGTAGAATAAAGATTTTTATTAATGTTGTCAGGATCCAAGGTGTCTGTCGGATCAAAATGAAGACGTAACTACATATACAGTCACGTTTCATATGTTTGCCAGCCTTTCTCAGGTTAACCAGAGGTACAGAAATTGAGCAGCAGAGGTAATAACCCCTTGCTGATTTTCCTGTTAATGTTGAACCCCCTTATGTGGAAGAGAGGTAGCTCATATCAGATGATGGCTGAGGATGATGCTCCCAGGCCAGCAACTGTTGATACATCAAGACATTCGTCTACCTTCTGCCT
This sequence comes from Falco peregrinus, assembly GCF_023634155.1. Lineage (NCBI taxonomy): Eukaryota > Metazoa > Chordata > Aves > Falconiformes > Falconidae > Falco > Falco peregrinus. The sequence continues at coordinate 5,214,644 of NC_073726.1, read as the reverse complement.
GTCACTTGTAACACACACTTAGTCCTTCCTGAGGTACTAAAGTACACCTTCTAGGTGCTGTCTACCTGAAGATTTGCACAAGTGCCTCTTCTGCCTCATGTTAGACCTCAAATGTTGCACACCAGTTTTGCTCTAAAATGTCTATCCTCACAATTTTCCTGAATATCAGACATGATCCTGACTCCAGGTCAAGACCTCTGGGGTATTTTTAATTCCCTGTAACCATAGTCTTCACTACTCTTCCTCCTCACCTCCCCCGTTCCACACTTAGTTCAGCTGTACATGGACCAGAGGCTGAGCTCTGACGTGGCCCAGCTACATAACCTAACTTACAAAATTCTAATAAAGAGAATTTTAAGTCATGAAAGAAAAGAAAGATAAGGTTACAGAAAAACTGTGACTGCAGAAGCACTGATCAGTAGTAGCTCAAGGTTTAAAAAGGAAAAACACCAATATGGAAGACCATAAAATCATTATTTAAAAAAAAAAAAAAAAAGAAAGAAAAAGTGAAAGACAACAACTAAGCAACACTCAGGATCTTTCCTGAGGGCAGCTGAGACTCACCTTTCTACTCCTGACTGATGCCTGGCCAGCAACCAAGGACTCTTCAGGCACTTTACAAAGGATAGTAAGCATACTAGTGCTTAACCTGCTAGCTCTTTAAATGTTACTTATCTTTAGTGTGTATTTGTAAGTAACTACTTTATTTATGTGTGTGTGTATACATGTATGTATGTATGCATGCATGCAGGTATATATGCAGGTATGTATGTATCTTTTTCTCTCTTTGGAGAGTGTTTTTGCTTACAGCTGAGAGTGCCTGAACAAAGTCACCCAGATTGATACAGGCAGACAGTATTATGTTTAGAGAGAGCTGCAGCTGATGTTAATTTTTTTGTGCCTTTTGTGCATATATATAAATATTCACTGCATGAGGTGAGAAGAAATTCCAAATAACCTTATTTTATTTTCATAACATCAGATTCCAGGTAGATGGCTATATGCTAGGACTCTGCTATTACAACTGAACAAGACATGGAAAAAGAAGGTATGGTGTTTAGGCAACCTTATGCATGTGAGAGTAAAAAACCACAAACAACTACCAATGACAATTTAAATACCAAGTTTTTTTGCAAACACTGTGAACAGCATTAAGTTCTGGAAGGAAGCAAAGACAAACTCTGTCCTTAATTTCGCTTCAAAATAGGATCTCAGACCAGATATACATGAAGACAAAAATCTTCTCCATGACTGTCAGCACATAGAAAATTACAGTAATAATATATTCAACTTCTATCAAAAAATCATTCCAAGCATTATCTGCAGTAGTGTTACAAATCCTCACATAATTTCTCTGAGACATGCAGTATTTATTATCTCCTGCTTCCTTTTTGGTTCCTAAACCAGTATTTTAACTACAAAATGATCTAGGCTTTTAATGCCTGTATTTTGCTTCTGTTATTAACATTATAAATTAAATCTGGGGGGCTTTTTATGTGCAATTTGGAACTAGGGGTGATGGTATGGAAATGCATTCCTAATACATGGATTGTCAAGAAAAGATTTGAATTTAAAGACTTGTATTTACGTAAATAAAGGTACTTCACATTTTACAACATACTTTAATGTGTTATTTAATCTGAGTCATTTATCCATGTGATTCCATTTAACACTAAAATGCTTCACATTTTGCTTCACACAGCTTGCAGAGACAGATTTCAAGATACACATACTGGAAATTCATGTTAAATCAAGGAACATAATGTAAGCACAAACAAACAGGATGGCAACACAAAATTTCTTGTCATGCATTCAGACGTGCCCAGCGAGAACTACATCATTATCTGCAGAAACAGGGTAGATTCTAACTGAATGAAATAGCGCAGTTATTACAAAATGTTGTGATTCTTACCATTACCAAATATGATTTTATGCTAAAAGCTAAGTTCAGAGAAAGTGAAGTTGATAAAGTTTAGCTTTTGCAGGTAATGCTTAGATGACTTTCCTTTCTTGCAATCTCACCATGGAAAGTCTAAAGTTTTGTATATACTTCAGTTTTCAATACTATAATTTCGTAGGTGTATGACAATTCATTTTTTTTTATTTTCATACTGGTTACTCTTGGGGGAATAAGTGGCTGTTTGTGCCTAATTTTCAGCTGATTCTGGTAATGTGGGGTTCCTTAATAAGCAGAGTTAAATTTGTTTTCAGCCTTACAGATCAGGCCCCAGACAAACTACATTAGCCACTACTTCTGCCAGTTACAGGAGGACATGGTGAGAGCACGCTGAGTTAATGCATTCAGCATAGGTGTTCACTTCTCTAAGAAAAGACTCTTCCAAACCTTCTAGAAAGACTGTGTCCTAACTATTATGGATTTATCTTGAAAGAGATAGGGCTTTAAACACTTCCTGTGGAAGCTAGATGAAATTTAAAATTTGTGAGTCAGAAAGAAGAACCTAGATGAAACTCTAAGACTATGGTATATGTGGCCAGGTGGGCAACAAAATTTTTTGTCTTTGCTTTAAAGACTACAGGTGTGTGTGGGGGTTCTGTTGGGTGGGGACTGGGTGTGTTATTAAAAAAATAATATATAATACCAAGACATTGGATCAGAACTTGCTTCTAACTACCTGTTATCAGGTAAATGGATACTGCAGGTTTACAAATCTAAAGAGTTACAAGCTTTGCTGTTAATCCTTAGCACATCATCTTTAATAGAAAACACCAAAAATAATCTAATTTAGAAAGTATATTCTGGTTATTAAGACATTCTGTTGGAAAGTGAAAAGGAAGTGTGAATGAACATTATCTACCAAAACATTACGTAAAAGGCACAGGTGGTGAAATCTCCTCTTTTAACAGCTATTTTCTGAAAGAAAGCACTGACTCTGCTTTTCCAGGGTGAAGAAAAAGGTATGGACACATAACTTTTATCAGAAGGCTTCAGGTTGAGAATCTTCATTCAATAAGGAAACAGGATTTATGATGCATCTCTGTCATAAGTGGTGCTTGTTTGTTTCTTCCCCCACTAGCCAGTTTAGAAGCTTTTTGTGACACATGGTTTTAGATGACTCCTTACTCATTGTAAAAGGCAAGGAGTACGTATTCTGCAATTCTTAAGCTTGTGTACTGTAAAGAAAGCCTGTCCTGAGAATGAGAGGTTCATAGTTCTTCCTGGATTTTTGTATAGATGTTTATAGTCCAGACCTTGAAATATATAACATAGAAAAACTTTGAATTGATTCCCATAACTTGCTTTAAACTGCCTAATACCAAGAAGAATTTTAAAAAGAACCTGGAATTGAAATATATACTTTTCAGGATCTGGATCATAATGATTAATAAACTCTTAGGATATTAGAATTTTCCTTCTTTTTTTCTTATTTTTTTCCCCTTTCCTTAATGTTTTTATTTAAATTAAGAGAAAAACAACCATTTAATGTTAAATTTTAACAACATTCACAAATATATGATGGTGTTTTACTTGTTTCTTTTTCTGAAAGATACCAGTTATTATTCCTGAGGCGGTACCCCTTTATACTGACAACAGTTAATAATCCATTTTTTCCATGAGTTTTTGATGAATTTTTAAGTAGACTATAGCACAAAGGTTTAAGGAATTTAGAGAAAAATGTGGTTTTATTAACCAAAACTCTGTTGCTCTACTACAGTACTGTATAAATGTCAGTCCAGCATCATATTCTCTGAAGTAAGGTGTCATTTTGAAAATTATACTTTTCACTACAACTGCATTATATATATATGTTTAAGCCTTCTGTCATTTTTGTAAATGTCAAATAAGGGTGGGGTTTTTTGCCTCTCAAGTTTTGTTGCAGGGGGGTTGGGGTTCAAACCTTCAAGCCAGATTTCAAGCCTTCAAGATTCTAAACACCCAGCTAATACCAGATGACATGATTTCTTTTTCTCTCATAAATACTGTGCAGTCCATGGAAGAAAAGTCAATTTAATGGTTTGTCTCTTTTCCTATTCTCTTTTACTCTGTAGCTTATTCCATCTTCAAATTTTCAACTTCATCCTTCACTGATCTCTTATTTTGCAGTGTTCAAAATCTTTTTAGAAATGTGGTTAGCATCTCTTAATACATATATCTATTTCAATTATCTCTTTCCTTTCTAATATCCCCTTTATCTGTTTTACTGGTTTTCATCATTCTCCTCAGATTCCTGTTTCATCTCTCTCTGCATTTTTAATATCCTTTTTGTCTTTTTTAGCATTTTTCTCAAGGTCTGCAATTCACAATTTTCCTTTTTATTCGATAGCTCTTAAAGGAAGATTTATCTAGTAATTTTAGAGAATGTTTATTTCTGTTAACTTGAAAATTATCTGACATTAAGTTAACCAACATAACCATCTTCTGTAAACTTTTAAAAACATGAAACATTTCTTGTTAATTGTTTCCTTCCTAAATATCGTTGCATTTATTTGTAAAGCATCCCTTCAGATATAGCCTGCTTGAAATTAAACATCCATTCTGGTACTTATTCATGCCAAATTTCATTCCAAATGAAAAAGGTTTGCACAAATATAAATCCAATGACCACCGTACAATTTAGCATTTCAACTATTTTTGTTTTAAATACTGCACTCATTACAAAAATGGCAACTTTTACTTGGGTCACTTTTTCTGTTTTCCAGGGCACATTCCTTCAGCCTCTCCTCTCCCTTCCAAAACTCCATATGTTAATATATCCATCTTTCATGTTTTCCTTTTACACTATGTCTATTCCAATAAATGCCCATGCTTCTAAAATCAGTTATAACCTAAACTGTATTATCTCTATAAACCATCAGTACTTATCTGAAGATATCATAGTCTTCTTTATATTTTATAGATTTCAATTCATAACTCATGTCCATCTGTCATTCATAAGTATATCTTTTCTTTCTATGACACATTTCGTATAATTCTCCCCCATCAGTCCATGCAACCATTCTGCCTCTAGTTCCTTAATGGACTAGAGTATAACTCTTGAAATTTTCATTTCCTTGTAAGTATCTTTTTTGGGGTTTCCACAGCTAACATGAGGCTCCTTTCCCACTATAGCTGGCAATGTAACTTCAAATCTTCCTGTAAATCCTTGTGCCAGTTCATACCCTGAACAGTTACATGGTTATGCTCATTTCTTGGGTCAGTACTTTTATTTAGAAAACTAGTGGAGTTTCCAGTTGTCCCCACTAAAGTACCTTGAGGGCTCAGATCCAACCTGTATATTTCTAATCCTGAAAAGATTTACACATGCATAATCACATGGATATGCATACTCTCACTGAAACACATGTATAAATTATGCATAAGGCTTTGCAAGATCAACAGCACAATTCTTACAACTGCCAAAGGACTTTGATGTTGTGGTGGGTTGACCTTGGGTGGATGCCATCATGCCCACCAAAGCTGTTCTATCACTCCCCCTCCTCAGCTGGACAGGGGAAGAGAGAAAATAACATGGAATGCTTACATCTGGAAGGTTGAGGTGAGGATGGGGAGAGATCATTTGACAGTTACTGTCATGGGCAAAACAGACTCCACTTGGGGAAAAAAAAAATAATTTATTACCAATCAAATCAGACTAGGATGATAAGAAATAAAAAGTAATTAAACACCTGCCCCTCACCCCTCTCCCCAAGCTGAACTTCACTCCCACTTCCTCTACTTCCTCCCTGCCAGTGGCATAGGGGGATAGGAATGGGGGCTGCAGTCACTTCATCACACACTGTCTCTGCTGCTCCTTTCTCCTCAGTTTGCTCCTTTCTCCTCAGTTAGAGGGCTCCTTACACTCTTCTCCTGCTCCAGAATGGGACACAGTGCTCCATGAACTTCTACAACAGGAGTCCTTGTTGCAAAGGAGTGGTTTAGCTCACTTAAAGAATCGCCATCAAAGATATTAGCAAAAATAGTTTTAATATGAATTTGTGGGAGTGCAAATTCACAGTTTGATGGCAAGATTTGCTCTTAATTATCACATAGATGAAACACACAAAAGGAAGATTGAATTAGAATTATTTACAGAGAGACCGGAGAGGCAAAAAGGTGAGGGAGACCCTCCTGTTGAGTCACTAGGTTCAGAAAAGACTCCCTTGCTTCCTGAACTCCTGATAGAGTCTAGGTGCAGCTAGGTCTAATATTAGTCTCAGGCTTGGACAATAGTTTATAGCTGAAGGATGTCTAAGTTTTATTCACAGTTTCAAGGTGGATCAATAGGTTTTAGCAGCGCTTAATCATTGGCTAATTTAACATTTATAAAGTGAGGTAAATAGGATTTACTACAGTCAGAAAAGTGACTTAATGACAGATCCAAGATAGTAACATTTATATTGTATTTGCTATGAGGTATATCTAAACCACTTCACACATACATGTACACAGGCACAAAGATAGGTATACCTGTGAACAGTTCCCCTCAAGTTCAGCGAAATGCCTTGGCACTTTTCAACAGATGAAGGGTTCAGCCTCAGGGAGTGGGGGCTTCAGACCAGGCCACACCATCAGCTTTTGGCAGTGGTCCCCCCAGTACTGCAAACTTGGGAGTTCACAAGTTTTGAGAGGTGTCCCACTCAGAGGGAGGTGACCATTGCAATCCGGTGTAGTCCAGGAACATTCAAAGTGCCTTGCTTATAACCACTGTTTATAGGGTTGTGAGATGATTGGCTTTAGTCATCCATAAATTTCCATCCTGACCACAGTCTTGGTTGGTAATTTTTCAAAATTCCATTAACAATAGTACCATTCCACTATGGGCATAATTCAGGTCAGGAGTGTTCCAAGGCTGCCAGGGAATGACTGATTATCCCTGCTTTCATTTCCCACCTTTGCCCAGACAACAGGGGTTTCTGGTACAGTCTGTGCTATTCCCCACCTTAGCCATGCAAGAGATACAGTCAAGGAAGGCTTAACTGCTCAACTTATTGCACAAAGGCCAAGGTTTAACAGGGATTCCTGAGATCATAAACCTGCCCAGACAAGGGAGGCAAAATACTCCACCACAGTCCTCCAGCACGGATCCCCCACAGGGTCACAAGACCTGCCAGAGAACCTGCTCTAATGTGGACTCCTCCCTCCATGGGGTCACAAGTCCTGCCAGGACCCTGCTTGAGAGCCCAGGGCGGACTTCCCACGGGGTCATAACCTCCTTCGGGCATCCACTTGCTCCTGTATGGGTCCTCCATGGGCTGCAGGTGGATATCTGCTCCACCATCAACCTCCATGAGCTGCAGGGTGACAGCCTGCCTCACCATGGTCTTCACCACAGGCTGCAGGGAAATCTCTGTTCCAGCACCTACAGCACCTCCTCTCCCTCCTTCTGCACTGACCTGGGGGTCTGCAGAGTTATTGCTCTCACATATTCTCCCTCTCTCTGACAGCAATTGCACAGGTTGTTTTCCCCCTTCTTAAATGTGTTATCACAGAGGTGCTACCACCATTGCTGATTAGCTCAGCCTTACTCAGTGGTGCATCTTACCTTGGACATGGCTGGTATTGGCTCCATTGGACATAAAGCTTCCAGCAGCTCCTCACAGAAGCTGTCCCTGTAGCCCCCCTGCTACCAAAACTTGGTGACGCAAACCCAACACACATGTATACTCGTATGCTATCTAAAATGTTGTTTATCATTTTAGTGAGCTGATCTAAACACAAGCTTTGTAGCAGGATTATTTTAACACATTCATAATTGTAAGCCCCAGAGAGGCAACCTAGAGACACGGCAGGGTGAAGGCCAGTTTGATTTGCATGATGATCACTCATAGTTCCTTCTATTGAGTTGCATTTCTTGTTTGGAATATGTTCATTATCTGATTATATAAATTAAACCAGACTATTAGTCCTTTATTCATGAATTGGCATAAGCATTGTAGAGAATATGTCTTACAGTGTGTGAGTCAGTCTGCATTCTTGAAGGATAAATTCTGAGGTTTTGCATAACAATCTCTATTACACCTTGTTTCCTCATATTGTTTATAAGGGGGCAGAGAAGTAGGAAAAAAAGGTTGGAAGTAATACAGCTAAAAGACAGCAGATGTTGTAGAATCAGGACTGGCCAAATAATAAGTTGTATGCAAGATTTGATATTTTGCACTTATTTTCCTTCCTCAGCTTCACATACCTTCAAAGAATGTAGATCCAAAATGCACTTAAAAGCAATAGAACTTCATGCAAAAATTTTGAGTACTGGATTCCATACAGAAGAGTACTGTTAATATCCTGACAGAGTATTCCACTTCTATTGCTCAGCTATTATTATAGTAGCAATGTTTATATACATTTAATGAATGTCTACTTAATATTTGAAATCTGTAATTTTACAGAGCCTTTAACTTTTGCCTTATAGATCCAGATGCAAACTAATGACTCTAACCACATGCCTAATCTAACATTATCTCGAGAAACTTTGTTCAACTACAGCCTGTGCTGTGTGTTTCCATTCTTTACACTCAAGATCCCAAGGCTTCTCAAATTATGCTTCTTATTCTAAGTTTGTTGATGTATTTTACTAAATAACTTTAACATAAAATGCATCAAAGACCTGAAAGCAGACCCTAGAATTCTTAGTAACCTTTTCTAAGGGCCTTAATCACTAAGAACACATCTCTGAAGTTATTTTAGACAGTAGGATGATGTAGCTTGTGCTGAAAATAATGTCTTACTCTATTACTGTAAACATTACCCAGATGGCCAGCTCAGTCATACATATCTAGACTTGATCATAGGATCTTATGATAATTCAGAAGGTCTTCAAGACATCTCCATTTCAACTCCTGCTCAAAACTGGATCAGCTCTGGGTTAGATTGATTGGCTTGGAGCTTTTACAAGTTGGGTCTTGAAAGCAACCAAGGATAAACACTGTACAACCTCCCTTGTTAGTCTGTTCCAGTGCTAGCTTCATTATATTAAGAAAAGAAGAACAGTGCCCTCTCATTAATTAAAATGAATTTCTGGATGCAAATGTTCTAGGAAGCATCCTGAGTGAACAGCAGCATTCATCTGGCCCCCAGCTATAGTACATGGGTGGGATTTGTAAGTCATGTTTGTCAATATGCCTTGGCTACTCTAGGGAAAACCCTGTTCCCTTTGGAAGTTGTGTCCAGCTTCAAGGTAATTAACTATCTTCATAAATGTGCACAGAGAGTGAGTAACTAACAACATGGCTCTGAACTTCACTTAGAGGACAATTACATAATTAACTATCAAAAAATGCTTTCTTTGCCACTGAGGTTGTATATACACTTTGTTATTAAACAGTGACTATGAAACCTAGAACGAATAAGATTTCAAACCTGTAGGGTGATTTTATTGGGAGGGGTTGTTGATGTGGAGCTTTGGGTGGGTTTTTTCTCCTCCCCTCTGTGGTTGACAGATGAGTGGACATTTGCCTTAAATATTTATTGTACAAACAGGTGGAAGCTTTGCTGACTCAGGCACGTAGCAAGGAACAAGACACCGGTTTCCAACCCTGCAGAGCCAGGACTGAGACTGTATTTTTCCCACCCTCGCATCCTGTGGTTTTGGTACCTGTAAACAGCTAACTGTGCATGTGCAGGGTACTAGATCGTTGACCCTGGGAAGGGTCTCGTCTCATGCAACCCCAAAATAGTCCCTCTGTGACCCTGAAATAGCCCCCTTGTGACCACCCAGGACACACTGAGCCTGCACAGAACCAGACCACACCTACCCTTGCCTAGCATCACACCCACCATGCATAAGCTTCTTGGAATTGGGCAGAGATTTTGTGACTTGGACTGTATAATGGTATCAACAAAAGCTCAGGTGGGACCCTCACCACCAAGACATCCGGAATGAGGAGGACCAATAGGATATTGCTGGATCCTCAGGTGGTGGTGTCTCTTTCCTTCCTTTCTCTCTCTCTCTCTCTCTCTCTCTCTCTCTCTCTGTTCCCTCTCTCCCTGCACACACACACACACACACATCCCTTTCTTTGTAGAAATGCGTGGCCCAGGTCTTGCTTATCCAGTTAAGTTCTCCAGTTAAGTAATTGCCATTGAGTTATTGTATCTACCCACATGCCTTTTGTTCTGTATCAATAAATCATAAAATTGGTTGGCTGGTGTCATTTCACCTTATTTCAAGTCCAAGGACGAAGAGGGTCCCCCGTGGAGAGTCGGCCAAGTCACTACAATCACACCAATATGGCTACATGCAGTGCTCACTTTATTAAACAAACAGGTCATATTTGTAACTTAAACCGACCGCTCACCTGACTTTACATACAGGTGATTGGATAAGAGTCTCTGGCCACGTGGGCGTCCGTGTCGCTGATCGGTGAGCATGCTGCAGGTGCCTGATCAGAGTGTGCCGCTGAGAGTGCGTTGATTCCGCTGTTCCCAGGACTTACTCTGCACCTGCCTTCTCGTTTGTGCATAGCTTGTTTTCTTTCTCACCCTGCTTGTTCCCAGGACAATTTAAAGTTGCTCTACAGCTTCAACTAACAGGCCTGGGTTGTCCAACCCGGACAATGGTAACATATGTCCTCTGTCTTTTAAAAATCCCTCTACACAAGGGTATCATGAACTTGGTCGCTAGTCGCAAGGTGAGGGAGGTCACCCTGAATGGCTCCTTTTGTGTCATGACACCCTGGGACAGGCATATTTGTTGGGGTACAGTGTTATTCTGACTATGTTTGTATAATTTCTTTTCAGAGACCGTTTATGCTCAGTAAGCTCACCTCCATGACAAAACAACCTTCTTTATGTATCAGCTCTTAGTCTTTTGAAAACTATCCAAACATACAGTGAAACTACCAAAAAGGCAAAGTGTGGCAGGAATAATTTCAGCTGGTGGTAAATGTATAATTTTTTTTCCACTGAAAGACTACATAAAAAGTAAACATTTGCAAAGACTGATAGTTTTTTTCCCTCTTTCTGCATACTGTATCTCTATGACTGCAGTATTCAGACTGACTGGTCTGTTTACATATTTATTTTTAATTCTGCAGTTATGGATTTGCCAGTTATCACATAGAACACAAATAACAATACTGATACTTTCTCCATGTTTGAAGTTTATTATGGATGTGGTTTCAGTTTTTCATATTTACAAGCAACCCTTAATTTATGTTCATGCTGTACATTTTAATTTATGAAACAGTCAGAGAAAAAATAGATATTCCAGAATCCATAATTATAGCCTGCACCATTTAAATCATCTGAGTCCATGCCTAGTGACAGTTTGCTTCATCCAGAAGATATGTAGCACATAAAAGTAGAGAAAAGTAAGAGGTTCTAAGGAATGCACTAGTTATTGTAGCAGTGGGTGTTTACAATAGGTTAAAATCTGCTCTTAGCCAAATACTAGGGAGTCAGGGAGTCCGGGAGTCAATGGTTCAATAAATTGACAACTTAATTCTGATTTCTGTAATAAAAAAGATACCTAAATTTTCCATTTATACCTAATTTGCTTTCAAAGAGAAAGAAACAGAACCTCTATGTTCATTAATCAAAAGTATTTTATTTCTAAGAACACAGCAAATTTTGAGAGGGTTCGCCATATGCAAACTAAAAAAAACCCAAAAACCTAAAACCCAAAAGCAACACAGAATGACATATTCAGTTATTGTTAGCTGGAAATAGCCTTTTAAATGTTAACCAATGCCTTAACTAATTAGCCTCATTAACATGCCTTTTGGCCTCTGAAGGCCAAGAACAAAGTTTGCACTTGGAACCAAATGTATTTTTATTATAAAAAATATTACATCAAGCGCCCTCTAGAAATTAAGCCTATCTGATTAGAGTTAGCAAGCCCCAAGAGCACTTTATGAAAAATCTGCTTGCAAATCCTAACCCTTTTTTGTTGTGTGCAAATAGTTATTGAGGAATTCAGCATGGTATAAAATTCTAACATGTTTTTGTTCCTTTAAAAACCTTTAAAAGCAAATACACTTGATGACTCCGGATGTCAGCGTTTCCAAAGTTAAGCATTAAAGATTTCAGGAAGACAGACTAATCATATGTTTATTGACCTCTGCTCTGAAACCATCAAGGCCAGATACCTTTGTTGACTTAAAAGTAAGACTAGGTTTATTAACCTATTTTATAGACAAAGATTAATTGCTGGTTTGTGCTGAATCCTCTTGGAGGACAGCATAAATTGACTTTAATTGGAAATACATCAATATTTTTTTAATTATGTCTCCTATCTATAGAAAGGCTATGCCAGGACAAAGAAAAACATGTTCAGTCATTCCTGCCTACATACACATATATTATATTACATTTTTTAAATGGCACAAAACACAAAACAAAACCTTAATAGAGTGTGGACTATTTGGTAGATATGGTTTTCCAAAATTAATTACATTAATTGATGTATTCTAAACTTTAAAAGATAACATTAATTAATTGAAACCATGGTTTATATGCAACCTTAGTGATCAGTAAAGGTATTTGAATAGGCAATGTGATGGCAACCAAAACTGAGTGTAAATAAAAAGGAAGCTGATTACAGATAGGAAAAAAACTTGGATACTGTTTTACCTGATTTAACAGTTAAAAACAGCTGTAACAAGAAAAGACAAATATCTTCCCTATCAAAACCACATTTTCTGAGTATAATGCAGTTGTAAAAACAAAGCCAAAACAAACCAACAGCTTCCCCTCAGGGGAAAAACCAAAACCAACATACAACAAAGACTTCAAATTAACAGTTTGGTGCAACAGATACAAAATATAAAATAGGATGGACATTAATATTGCAGTACTGAAATCTGTTTATATACTGAACAGGAATGTTATATTCATTTATAAACATACTATCACAAAAGACATGGCAGGCACAAGAAAAAGTTAAGACAAGCAATTTCATCTAAGAAAAGAGTTTAACATGATAATGACATTTAAGGGCTGTGAAGATTTGTCCCTTTTTTGGTTTACCATTTTTCTGAACTGTAGCAAGTGAGCATGCAATAAATATGAAAAGCAAAATATTTAATACTGATCAAAGGACTATTTTATAGAAAGCATTTTCATTTATTTCCATTTCATTCATAGAAAACCTGCTATTACTGTAGCTTTTCACTCAGGTAAAAAAAAAAATAATCATGATTCAGGGGGAGTAAACAACAAAATGCATACCTTTTGAAGGGCAAGGGCATGATAAAACTACTTTCAGCTTTAGCAGTTCTATTTTACCTAGTGTTTGTAACTAACAATCTTCCAAAGAAATTTTAAACCTTCTGTAATACTCATTTGTATTCAAGTTTAAGTTAACTTCTAACCAATGGTGTTACACTGTGGATGGAAGGGAACACACCATACAAGTGGACTCAACAGTTTATTTTTTAGGTAATTAATATCTTAAAAATCTAATTAAAATACAACAAATACTCACCATTTTTCCACTTACAGAAAACTAGCACAGAGTATAAATTAATATAGAAAAACCTCATTAATAACCTTTAAATTGTTTTACAGAAAACTCATTAATGTCTACCCCTTCCTTTGATGCTGTTGTTACCCTTGCAAGGTCTCTCTAAGTCAATGGAGACACTCTCCAGCAAAGAAGTAAGGGGTAACACAGCAAGCCTTCAGTATGCCACGGCCTTTTCTGGGAGGGATATGATGTTCATGGTGAGGGTACCCTCTCATTGGTACTGGGGTCTACTTGGGTTTATTTCTATGTTTCCTTTCCCCAGGCATCTGCCTTCTGGCTGCTCCCAGCTGAAGGTGACCGTGGCCCCGCGGCCTCCCCAGGCTCAGCCCCCCCAGGGCTCCTGTGTGCTGGGCAGCGGCCCCCTGGGTTTGCCAGACCCGTCCCAGGGAGGCGTTGGCAGGGCCCAGGCTCAGGCTCAGGCTCAGGCCCAGGCCCAGGCTCAGGCTCAGGCCCAGGCTCAGGCCCAGGCCCAGGCCCAGGCTCAGGCTCAGGCTCAGGCCCAGGCTCATGCATGGGGGGCACAGCCTCAGGCCCAGGCCCAGGCTCAGTCTCAGGCCCAGGCTCAGGCTCAGGCCCAGGCTCATGCATGGGGGGCACAGCCTCAGGCCCAGGCTCAGGCAGGGGGGGCTCAGGCCTAGGTCCAGGCCCGGGCCCAGGCTCAGGCTCAGGCAAGGGGGCAACAGGCACCGGGCCCCGAGGCAGGTGCTGAAACTAGCCTAGCCCTGTGCTGGCCAAGGTGAGTCCTGAGCCTGAAGTCTGTGATTGTCTTTTGATTAATACCAGCAAAAAATATATTGTATTTACTCAGCTACAGTGTGGTTTAGGAAGAAACTCCATTATTCATCGTATTTCTCCAGCGAAGTACCTGTTTGAAGCCTATGTACCCGAACCAAGCCACTGGTCCGACCCAGTGGCATATAACCTTAGTCCACCTTCAAGTTCCCAATGACATTTCATATTAGTTCCAGGCACAGAGCACTTGATTCACCTCACCTTAGGCACTTGCCTGAGGACTGTAAGGCAGGAGCTGTTGCTGATGTGATTTTTTCATCACTTTTTATGAAACATTTAAACAATTCCTACCTTATGTAATTTCTCCTGATGTTAGCTTAGATAAATATCAGACTGTAAGGCTTATGAGCTGTTGCACTGATAGCAAAACACTCAACAATCTTTGACACACAAATGAATGCTGTTACATATTCTGTAAAATGAAGTAATCATAAATTATATATACCAATATCTAGATGAGATTTAGACAGCTCATACATGCAGCACAGCAAGAAAAAAAAAAAACACACCCAAAAGACAGAAATTCAAAGCACCAGAATGCACCTAAGTGTTCTGGAGTAGAAAAATGGTCTCACTTTTCCCATTGCTACTTATGCTATCAGTCTATCTGGTATACCATGAGCAACATATGAGTCAACATATCAAGAAAAATAAAATACATTAAAAAATCAACAACCAAAACCCACAAAAGACCAAAAAAATGTCAAAGAAACCAACCCATAAGCTTACTTTTTCTGGACTTGGCTTACCTAACTTCTCAGCTCCTACATTTATAATTTCATTAGGGTCTGAATTGTGTAATTAAAAATGAAGACATTCCTCAGAAAGCTTACCTATTCACCCAAACCTTCCTCTACTGCCAACGGAGACAGTTTACATCTGTACTGTTAAATAAAAGAGCTCCAGGAGGCAAAGTCAGCATTGGACTGCTGATCATCCATACTGCTTAACTGTTTGCATGCTCCCTGGCATATTTTGAGCCATCCCAATTAGCACTTTCCAAGATATTGCCTGGGCATGATTTAGGTGTTAACATATGCTAGGGATCATTTGCCATAGACAGTAGGAACAATGATGTACCATCTGTCTTCCTCTGCCCTACAAGATCTTCCAACATTAGCCCAGTTGGCTTTGTGTCTTCAAATACCCATTACATGATTTCATCCCACACACCAGGGCTGGCCACACAATCTATCAGTTTATTACTGTGAAAACATCTCCATAATGAACTGTAATATATCTCTTCAATTTCTTTACTTTGAAATGAATCCCCTCCTTCACGCACAGACACATACACGCACAGAGAATTAGAATTATTTCTTTGGCTGTGGAGACACCATATGGGCCCTGGAGAAGCCTTGGGCCAAATACCATACAGTGTGAATATAGTCAGCCAGTTCCAGCTGGCCTTAGGATGAGACAGTAGTCTCTGCTTGATTTTGTTTAGCAATATGACATAATGCCCTGTTGTGGTTTAACCCTAGCCAGTAACTAAACACCACACAGCTACTCACACACAGAGAACTGGAAGGGTAAAAGTGAGAAAACTTGTGGGTTGAGATAAGAACAGTTTAATAATGGAAATAAAATAAAACAAAATAATAATAATAATAAATTATAATGAAAAGGGGACAGCTGTCCCAGCTGTGTCTCCTCCCAACTTTTTGTACATGCCCAGCCAAAACCAGCATGCTCCCACAAGGGTGATTTAGTCCATCTAAATTCTGACTTACCATCAGATGATGTCTATCATTCTGTTTTCACAGTGGATATGTTGTGACTGTACACAGACATGCATATCTTCAAGTACATCAGTAGCATGATGACTAGAGAAAACATGGGCCTGCTGCTGAATGAGGTAGGTGCCCTGGTGACAGGACACAGAGAAGGTGCAGTTATTGAATGCCTCATTTGGTTCAGTATTTACTGCCAAGGCTGGCCCTCATGTTTCCCAGATCCTGGAGGCAAGAGAGGAAGTTTGGAGAAGGGAAGGCTTTCCCTTGGTTGAGTAGGATCACATTAGAGATCATCTAGGAAAAACTGACATTCACAAATCCATGGGCCCCAATGGGATGCACCCCGAAAGTGCTGAGGGAGCTGGCAGATGTTATTGGCAAGCCACTCTCCATCATCTTTGAAAGGTCATGGAGGACAGGAGAGGTGCCTAAGGACTGGAGGAAAGCCAATGTCACTCAAGTCTTCAAAAAAGGCAAAAAGGAAGACCCAGGAAACTGCAGGCTGGTCAGCCTTACCTCCATCCCTGGAAAGGCCATGGGGCAGCTCATCCTGGAGGTCATCTCAAAGCGCATGTGGAGGAAAAGAAGGTCATCAGGAGCAGTCAACATGGATTCACCAAGGGGAAATCATGCCTGACCAACCTAATAGCCTTCTGTGATGGTATGACTGGCTGGGTAGATAAGGGAGAGCAGTGGATGTTGTCTACCTTGATCTCAGCAAGGCTTTTGACACTGTCTCCTGTAACCTCCTCATAGGTAAGCTCAGGCAGTGTGGGTTAGTTGAGCAGACAGTGCGGTGGGCTGAGAACTGGCTGAATGGCAGAGCTCAGAGGCTGTGACCAGCAGCGCAGAGTCCAGCTGGAGCCCTGTAGTGTTCCTTAGAGGTGAATACTGAGTTTGATCCGGTTCAACTTACTCACCAATGACCTGGATGAAGGGACAGAGTGCACCCTCAGCAAGCCTGATGATGATACAAAACTGGCAGGAGTGGTTGATACACCAGGAGGCTGTGCTGCCATTCAGCCAGACCTGGACAGTTTAGAGAGCTGGGAGGAGAGGAACTTAATGAAGTTCAACAAAGGTACGTGTAAGGTTGTGGAGGAACAACCCCATGCACCAGTACAGGCTGGGCATTGACCTGCTGGAAGGCAGCTCTGCAGAGAAATGCTGCTGGACAGCAGGTTGCCCATGGACCAGTGGTGTGCCCTTGTGGCCAAGAAGGTCAATGGGATCTTGGGGGCATTAGGAGAAGCATGGCCAGCAGATTGAAGGAGGTGATCCTCCCCCTCTACTCTGCCCTGGTGAGGCTGCATCTGGAGTGCTGTGTCCAGTTCTGGGGTCCCCAGTTCAAGAGAGACAGGGAACTACTGCAGAGCATCCAGCAGAGGACAATGAAGATGTTGAAGGGAGTGGAGCATCTCCCTTCTGAGAGAGCTGGACCTGTTTAGCCTGGAGAAGAGATGGTTGAGAAGGGATCTTATCAATGCATACAAATATCTTAAGGGCAAGTGTCAAGAAGATGGGGCCAGGCTCTTCTCAGTGGTGCCCAGTGACAGGACAAGGGGGAATGAGCACAAACTGTAGTGCAGGCAGTTCCACCTGAATATGAGGAAGAACTCCTTCACTTTGAGGGTGACAGAGCACTGGAACAGGCTGCCCAGAGAGGCTGTGGAGTGTCCTTCTCTGGAGAACTTCAAAACCCACCTGGACACCATTCTGTGCAACCTGCTCTAGGAGAACTTGTTTTAGCAGGGGGTTGAACTACATGACTTCCAGAGGTGCCTTCCAACTCTGACCATTCTGTGAATCTGTGCTATCTAAACATGCACACACTCAGAAAGAGAAACATTTGTTTGTATACAGTATTTATAGTCAGGGAATTAGTGTTCATTGTAACAGGAGTGTTTAGAAGACTGATAAATCAAGCCAGTTTAAAACTTAAAAGAAACCAGCTTGCTAGGCCGACATACATTCACAATACACTTTGTGCTTATAAATATTTTTTTTACACTATTAAGCATCAACACCAAGCACTTACACAACATTATCAGTGCCTATTCAAAGCAGTCAGTCTTTAACTGAATTGGTATCATGAATTGGCTGTAAGTATGCAATACCATGGACCTGTTGCTATACAGTTGGCCCAATGGATGTAGTCCTTGATGATCTCTATCACCAGAACTGAAGATTTGTCAGTATGGAGTAGTAGTACAGAAATAGGCATCTTTATTCTACCCTCTCTAATTTTCATGTTTACTCCTTCTATAAAATACTGAATTTCTAGGCAATGCTCGGTACTGGCACACATCCCCAGACCGTGTGCTTCAGAGTTGCTACTTCCCCAGGCAACTGCCTTATCCTGTTGCTCAGCTGTTTGTTTTGTTGAGTTTTTCTTGGGAGGGAGGGGAGTCCTTTCACTTCTTAAAGCAAAAGCAGACTTTTCTCTGCTCTTGCAACTGTGTTTTTTCAATGAAAATTGTCCATTAGTGAATTTTCATGGTTTTGAGGCTCTTCTTTCAACTTGTGCCCATGTTTTCAAGACATTTGCAGTTACGTCTACTTTAAACTGAGCATCATGAGACACCTCTGGTACCAAGCTCTGGTTCACAAAACAGATTCTCATAACAAATAGATAACAAGCTTAACAAGCCAGACCTGAGTCCTTGCACAAATAACACAGGACGTAAATCAGTATATAGTCCATTTCTAGCAACAACAGCACTACTTTTTCCTGGGCTGCTGGGTGCGAAACTGAAGCTTACACAGTTATGCTACTTCAGTGTGCTTGTGTTTGGGTTCAAAGCAAACTAATATTGAAGTCTGCTGAGTGCAATTCTACTTTTGTGGGTGTGACAGGCCTTCTGTTTTGTTACAGAAATAAATAATCGCTGTGGTATGTTTCTTTCAGGCACATTAGGTACATGGGATATTAAGGTGACTCCTTCAGCTCCAAGAACAATGAAAATTAATCAGTTAAAAATATGGAAATCAACCTGAAAACTATTCAACCATTTGAAAAACATTTTTTTTTCTTCAGCTTTCATGATCCATCACTTAGATCAAGCCTTCAAATATCTAGCACTGTGTGTCTTCCCTGTCCTTTCACTTAGTGTTTTGTATTACAAAACTGATTGCCTTTTTATTTGCAATACTTTCATCAACATGGGAAAATATATAAGAACTTGCATTAATACAATATTGAGAAGCCTTTCAAAATTGCTTCCTTACAGCATTGTTTTCTCATTATTCATGTTCACATATGGCACTAGAGAAAAAGAACAAAAATACCTGACTAACAAACTTTCCTACATTTTCAGATACCTATTTTTGTTCCAACTTTAAGAGTGGCCAAGTGTGATGGAATACTTGTTTCTTTTCATATCTTTTTAGAACAGTCTACTTGAAAGAATATAAATGACCCAGAGAACTGAATTAATTACCTAGCTCTCAGCTCCACCATTAATCATGTACTTTATTATTGTTCTGATTTTGGTTAATCAATGACATATGCATCATTTTAATCAAATACTTGATTAAATTCTTTAATAAATACTTTTTGAAACTTCAACATTAATTGCACCGCAACTGTTGGAGCAGAGAATGAGCCTATGGTCATTCAAGTGATGTACACATGGGGAAAATGTTATCTTTTACTTTTTTGAGTATTCCCATACATATTCAACAAATATTTTGGAAAAGTCAGATAGAATTCATTTTTATCTCACACCCAGCTTACTGGAAATCCATTTATTGTAGCCTAAAACTATTTACTTTGTGATTTAAAATTATCACAGTAGCCTGAGTTCATTTCGATGAGATGTCTTGGACTGTCGTATTTGCCAATATCATCCATATCTGATTATGTCAGACAACATAAGATACTTTCCAATAACCACTGGTTCATTGTGCTGCCTCCATTTTTCAGCAAATTGATGAATGCTTGTGATTTGATCATCAATAACTAGAGTAGATTCTCTGTCTGAATGATCCCAGATTTTTCACATTAAAACATATTAGATCTTGTGTAATTTAAATATTTGTATATTAAGCTTCAATTGAGCAGGTGGTTTAAGAACAGCTTTTCACCAGAGCTGGAAGTTTATAAAAGTAATCCACTTCTGGCTGAACACTGAGATTCAGTCTGAGGATAAATCTAAGATCTATATTCGTAACTGTGTACAAACTCTTAATCCATACTAGGGCTTGGACGTCTGAAGACTCAGAACAATTGGAAAAGATGTCTGTTCTAAAAACTATAAATAATATGAAGTTATGATCTGTTATTAATTCCAATGCCACTGTTTCTGTATTAAATATCTTTCTGGACTAATTTGTATTACTTAATTAACTGATCTTTTAATTGCTGATCATATAAAGGAAGTCACTGTAGTTCCTTCACATTTAACCAGAATTCAGGAGAGGAGTAGATGACCGAATTTTAATTTAATGAGAAACAGACAGCAAGAAATGGACAGAGGAAAAACTATGAAAAATCCTTCTTAACAGAATTGTTTTGATCTCTGGAAAATACTTTCTCTTAGAGAAGCATTTAGCTTTTTTCCAGTTGTAGAGCTCTTCTATCTCTAGGAACAATTACTAAGCATTTTCATCTTATTACTAGATGACTTCCTGTGATGGTTTTGGCTGGGATGGAGTTAATTTTCTTCATAGTAGCTAGGATGGGGCTATGTTTTAGATTTGTGCTGGAAACAGTGTTGATAATTCAGGGATATTTTTGTTTCCACTGAGCAGCACTTGCACAGAGCCAAAGCCCTTTCTGCCCCTCACCCCACCCCACCAGCAAGTGGGCTGGGGGGGGCACAAGGAGCTGAGGGGGGACAGAGCTGGCCCAGCTGGCTCCAGCTGACCAAAGGGATATTCCAGACCATATGACATGGTGAGCATATAAAACTGGGGGAGGAAGAAGGAAGCAGGGTGGGGGGTGGTACGTTCAGTGTGATGGCATTTGTTTTCCCAAATCACCGTTGTGCATGGAGACGGCTGAACACCTGCCAGCTGATGGGAAGCGGTGAATGGATTCCTTGCTTTGCTATGCTTGCATGCACAGCTTTTGCTTCACTTATTAAAACCGTTTTTATCTAACCCTCTAAATTTTCTCACTTTTATGTTTCCGATTCTCCCGCCCATCCCACTGGCAGGGCAGTGAGTCAGCGGCTGTGTGGGACCTAGTTGCTGGCTGGGGATAAACCACGACACTTCCTCATTTTTCTGTGGCAGCCTACAATACAATTCAGGAATTGATTTTCTCTGTCAAGTAAGGTTTTCCAGAAGGAGATATTGTAGCAATATATTTTTTCACAAGAGCTTGCAATGAAGATTAGGACTTGTTTTTTTCGATATTACTACTAATAGTAATAATAAAAATGTGAGACTTGCTTTATTAAAGAGTGTTTTTATAAGTAATCCAAACTGATTCTTTGTCATCAACATTTGCATGTCAGGGAACTAGAGATCAGTGTTTTGGCATTAATTCTGTGGGTTTTTTTCAATGCACCACCTCAAGTGTTTGTCATTAAGTGCAGATGTGGTTGCAAATTCATATAGTATAAGTGCATTGTTTGGGTAATCTTTGTTGTAAAAAGATCAAGCGTATTTAAACAAGATTTTTGGTTTTTATAACTCACCGAAGTACCATAATTTCACTGTAAGTAGCAATTCATGATTATCATGTAGTGCTGATTTAGGGATTGACTAACAATTTATTAGAAAACAATATCTCCACTGTAAATAAACAAATGATACACTTCTGCTATCATTATTATTACTTAAACTCAATCTGTGAAACAGACAAATGTTTTAAACACACTTTAAAAATAAATTCATTTTTTGAATCCTATTTCAATAAATTACCATGCTTATTCCTCTCACCTTTCACAATTTGGTTTATTACTTAGCTCTTTAAACAGTTTCCTGAGTGGCATTTAAAAGCCCTATGTATGTAGTTTGGGAGTCATAAGTAACTGACTGTTTTACTCTTCACATTGGTAGTTGGTGAGGTGAATATTGCTGAAAATCTGCAGAAGGTTTCAGCAGAATGCTGGAAACCACTAGAATGAATAAATTTGGATGAAAGTCCTAGAAGGAAAGAAGTAACAAGGACCCTCAAGATACAGTGGAACCTTCTGTAGGTGTGGTGGTTTGACCTTGCCTGGCTGCCAAAAGTCCACCCAGCTGCCCTCTTTCTCCCCATCCTCAACAAGCTGGAGGGAAACAATGAGATGGAAAAGGTCATGGGTTGACATAAAGACAAGGAGATCACTTACCACTTACTGTCTCCAGCAAAACATACTGAATTTGAGGAAAATTTATTCAATTTATTGCTAGTTAAAATAGATTTGGATAGTGAGAAATGAAGACAAAATTTAAACACCTCCCTATCCCCCTTATTCCCAGCATCAACTTCTCTCCTTAGTTCCTGACCCTTCTAGCTCCCCCATCGAGAGTCACAGAGGGTAGGGGAATGGGGGTTGTGGCCAGTCCATAACCATTCCTCTCTGTTGATCCTTCTCACATTTTTCTTGAGGTCCAACATACACACTCCATGGGTTGCAGCTACTTTGGGACACATCCACCTGCTTCATCATGGGGTCCTCCACCAACTGCAGGGGAATCCTTGCTCTGGTACCTGGAGCACCTCCTCACTCTCCTTCTTCTCTGACCTTCGTGTTTATAAGCATGTGTATCTCACACGTTTTTTCCTCATTCCTCACTGACTATGCAGAGTTTTGACCTTTCTTAAATATGTTATTACAGAGGCACCATAAATTTGGCTGATGGGCTCAGCTGTGTCCTGCAGTGGGTCCTTTGGAACCAGCTGTGTCCACCACAGGATAGCCCCTGGCCACCTCCAGCACCCCCAGGCTACCAACACCTGGACATGGACACGAGGTATGGTATGAATAACAGAATTCAGGAAATGCTTGCTTTCGTACTATCTAGAGAATAATTATAGCAAAGAAATCATCTGTGTGACAGAATTCTGTAGAAAATGAGAGACACATTGGTAATATGTATGTATATGTGTATATATATAAAATAGGTAAAATGTAATATGATGCATATGGCACCATACTTCTAGGTTTGTTAGTTAGCAATGTCCCAAGGTAACATAGACATTTCCTATCACAGTTTCTACAAGTTTAAGATCCAGTCCTCTGCCTTCTAAGGTATGCAACTGCAATAAAGAAAAGCAAAATAAAACTTGTTTTGCACAGGAAGAAAAATTCAGTGTAACTCCACCAAGATATATGGGAGCACAATTTGCAAGCAATATGGCAATCATCTCCTCACATGATGTTTTAAGAAACATGTTACTTTTTTGTTACTAAGCTGTGAAATACATACATATTTGGAGATTATTGTTGTTTCATCTATAACTGATTCTTATCACAACCTCCTATAAATTAGGATTATACTTGTGAAAATAATTTCCTTCCCTTGCTTTATTTCTGTCTCACCAGGATTAAAGACTGGGTAGATCAAACTGTTATGAGACATAGTTAGTACTGTTGGACCTGATCTGATGTACTAATTGGGTCAATTGCTATTTTGTATCACTTTACTCCTTCTTTCCCCCTTAGTAAGCTTCCTAAATTTTCGGTGTATTCCCATATACTAAATATTATTGTTTCACACATCTTGAAAATAAATAGAATAGCTCACAAAAGATAAGAATTGAATTTTTGTTGTATAATTAAACTTCAGTAAATATTCTGAAATGGTAATTTGTTTTCCCACCAAATTACTTTTAAAATATTTTGGGCTGAAATCAACCCAGCATAGCCTCAGAAAGCAAATGTAAATGTAATAGATGTTTACTGCCTTCAGGAAGGCAAAACCTTCCTGCAGTGATTTAAATCAAGAAGGGATACAAAACATTTTCCTGATCTTTTTTTTCCCCCCTACTAGCTCAGAGGATTCAATAGAGATGTATTTGAGGATGCTTTGTTATCCTTGTATTGATGGGCTTTGTCTACCCATGATGACTGAAGGGTATTGTAGGGCTCAGCTGTAATGGTGGTGTTTTCACTTCTGCATTCTATGACCACATCTATATAGATTCCTGCAGACAAATTGGCTCTCCCTGCTCGTGCTTTCAAGTGTGTGGATAAAATCCATTCTTATAAATCCAGCCTTACATTCATAAAGCAGTATAAGCATGTCTTAGCCCACTAAGAATCAAGATCTGTTTTGTAGACATCAATCTCATTGTCATTATCCAGGCTGCTCTCAGAGAAGGAAATTCCTTTGGACAAATTACATCTAATGAAGATAAAGGCCATTGTATCCAGCATTGCCTCAGCAAGACAGCTTCAGCAAAGAGAGAAGGGGTTGGTGGTGATGCAAACTAGCATGGCTAGACAGCTTTTGTAGGAGCCAAAGATGCAGAAAGGAAGAGGAAAGGGTGGGAAGCTGGCAACATTACAGGAACCTTGGTCTTAGACAAAGTTAAGTCTCTCTGAACCTAATAGACAGCTGCTTTTTGGAGTTCAGTGAAACTTTCTGAGTTTTGCCAAATTGTATTTTCTTCAATTTATATTCTAAAAATATTTCCAAGGTCCTGAACCACAATATCAGAGGTAAATGAACTTATGTGAGATTCCTCCAAACCTTGGAAGGGTATAAACCTGACAATACTAATACTTAAGTTAATGAAAAGTGTTATTTTAGTGTTGGAAAAGAGGTACAAGAATGGAACATGCTCAGAGAACATCACATATCACATTTTGAAAAGGAAAGTTAATTGCTATCTATTGACTGTAAATCCAATTACATCACCTTATTTCGTTAAGGATCATATGACATATTACTCATGATTATGCTAAACTAGAATCAGACTGGTAATTTATAGCTTCATTCCTTGGTTGAGAACTAGGTACACAAAATAATGTGTTTTCTCCCTCCTGTACATATTGCAACAATTAGAAAAGGTCACAAGGGGTCCATGGTTTATTATTTTATTTATATATATATAGCTATTGAGTTGCCTGCTGTGACTTGTTTATTGTTGTAGTCAGGATGGTTTAATCACCTATAAGAATGACTTTGGTTATACTCACATTAAAATATATTTTTAAATTTTCTAATGTAAAGCATTTAGATCAGCATTTGGTAATGCTGAGACTTGTCACAGAAAGAGGTTTATAAGACGTGTCCATGCTTTTAATTAGTTTTACAGCCTTTATTTAGTCGGATTACGTACAGGTTGTCAGGAAGAAGACAATGCATTTTCAATAGTCAAGTAGAAAGTTATATTGAAGTTTCTATTTCTGTATCTTCATCTTCCAAGGTCAATTCTGTTTTTGTTTTAGTCAGTTACTGAAAGCTGGCAATTTTTATCACTTGTCAGCACCCAACTGATATTCATAACCCAAACAATCCTTTTCCTGTCAAGAGAATAAAAGAAACAAGTCACCTTTGATTTCATGATAAAAATAAGACTTGTCACTCAACACTGGAAAAGAAATTAAGTACTGCAAACTTTAACATTTAGTGATTTCTATTGATTTATTTATTAAGAAGAGTAAAAGTAGATTTCTTGCCTAATGAAATAAGATTTTTTTTTGATTCAAGATCATGTTACCATAATAAATAATATATGTAACTGGAAAGAACTTCTTTTAAACTTTGGTTTAACAAAGATTTATCCATGCACTGTATATTTCTTTAGGGGGTGAGCGTGGGGGCAGTAGAGTTTTGTTCTTGTCTCTACTGAGGCCTTTCAGAATTAATGAGGGAGTGATCATCACCTCATAGTAGAATGCGCTACAGTCTTTCTATGTATTTTATATAGATATAAACAAAAATTATATATTTATTTTCTATGATCACTACTGTAAATATTTTCCTCACACTGTGAGATCTAAAAGTCTACCCAAATGTGCAGAACATAGAGATATCAAAATCTCCTATTAAATGATGAGCCTAATTCTTTTCTGTAACTCCAGAAACCTGAACTCCAGAAATCCTAATAAAAACAATGTGAATGGATTTACTCTTTTTGTTCAAAGAGCAGAGAAAGCAGAATTTAACTTGATTAATCCAAATAACTTTTCAACTTGTGAAAGATATTTTAAAGGAAAGCTCCATTTAACACTTAAAGAAAGGATGCTGTAACCATAAACATCACAATTATATCTCCTATTTACCAGAATATAAATCAAAGTTTTAATTTATTTCTAGAATTTTTTAAGTGGAAATAAAGAGTTTGCCACTAGTGATTTGAACAGAAGACTGGGAGGTGCTAAGAATTATATTTATAGGTCTGTGAGTGATTTGCAAGTTGAATTCAGTCAAAAGCTTTATGTGGCTGAGTCTCAGTTTCCAAATTTGTGAAATAAGGTTAATGATACCACAAGAATATTGGAAGGTGTAATAATTGGTTGTAATTTTTTTTATTTTTTTTTTTTTTTTTTAGAATTTCAGAACATGTTAACTTTATTGTAATAATTTGATAATTCCAAGGGGATGTTAAACATGACCCACATTCTCAAAAACAGCTACTTTGACCTTGGGAATAGAGTATAGGACTGCAAGATGGGAAATGCAGTTCTCTTCCCTGTCCTTTACTGATTTGTTGAATAATATGAGTTTTTATTTTTATTATATTGTTTCCACTCTTCCTGTAATACAGAAGTCTCCTAGTAAGATGTTCTGTCTACTGACACAGATGGGCAGTATACTTCAGTATTTAGCCATTTCTTGTGGAACCACTTCTTGCATCAGATTTTTAAAAAGTTAATTTCTTCTGCTAACTCTTCCACAGTTTGTTCTAGTCACTTCAGTACTAACACTGTGATATAGCTGATCATCTGCTTTGTCTGTCTGTGTTTGGGTATATATGGTGGTATGTTGATTGATCCTCATAATGTGTAATCTCTGAAGTTTTGTTTAGTAGCAATTTATGGGTTCTTTAGTAGCAATTTAAGTTAGACAAAAGGACACTGAAATAGACTGATTGAAAACTGGCTGAATGGGTATTCCCCAGTGGGTTGGGATCAGTGCCTCCAAGTCTAGTTGGAGGCAAGCCACTAGTGTGTGCTCCAAGGGTCAATACTGGACCAATACTCTTTAACATCTTCAGTAATGACCTGGATTACAGGGTTGTAAATATGTAAATAGTTTTGATATATTTGAAATTCAACAGAGAAAAATGAAACAGGATAGATGTCAGTTATATTACATGGAATTTTCAGCTTTTCTTTATAGAAAACTGAAGTCTGTGTCCTACTGGTGGGTTTTGAAGTTTTTCCCACAGTTTTACACATTGTTCATGAGTTTCATTTTTATATATTTACACCAGGAATTTACCAATGCATCCTTCCATACTTTCTCAGATAGAAGGTAGATGCATTAAATGATAAATTCACAAATTGGACTAATATCAGTTAAGGGAATCTTTTTTTAAAAAATAATATATGTACAATAAAATCCTACTGGAAAAGATATCCCTAATCTTTACTTCAGACCTGCAGGCACAAGTTTGTATCATAAAGTCAGCTTTGTCTGCTAAACAATCTGAGTGCATTTTGAACAAAAGCTTTACATATCTCCATTGCCCAGTCCCATAGGGATTCATCTGGAACCCATATCATTTATAGTTTTTGCTAACTGGATGATAGCAAATATAATCTAGCAATTATGTTCATTACAAATACTTCTGAGGTAATCTAGTCGGTACCATCAAAAATTTGGAAACAAGCTTAGAATTTTGATACAAAGATACTCTCTTTGGAGCAGAAGAAAAATATGTTTAACAGTAACACATAGAAACTGGAAAAAGTATTCAGCAAAAATTGACTAAACAGTTCTTGGTTTACAAATAAAAAGTGATTGGGAATCCTTGGCTGCAAAATAGTTCTGCAGAAAACAGTCAGGTATGCAGTCAATCACAAGGTGAGTCAACAATCTTGTGAAAAAAGAAAGCACCATTGTGGGTTATATAAATAAGCATATAGAAGCTACAGAACATGAGGTGTCTATACCAAGGGATACCAAGACAGTTTGTACTGCTCACTTCAAACAGGAAATGTGTTTAAAAAGTGGATATGATAATGAAGTATATGAAGAAATAGTCCCAAAACATTTTCTTTTATGGTTTTGGAAAACAAAGACACAGATGTTATTGGGCTATCTACCTACAGGCTGGCTGGACAATGGAATCCTAATTGCAACATAGGCTTACTGCTTTCAAGATTGTACTTAGACTGAAAAGGAGTCTCACAAACAGCAGCCTTTTTAAAAGACTTTGACATTTGTTCTTTGATACATGTTATTTGTTCGTGTTCCTTAAAATGGCACTGAAGAACGTATGGATGTGAGAATTAAAGTAAAAGAAATAGTAATTTTTAATATATTTAATGATAAGCAGCCCTTGTAGCTCCTTTTCCTACTTCAACGTTCATACAAAGATCATGGAGAACAGCCTCACTAGAGAGCTGAGTTATAAGGTCTGTAGTGCAAGGATGATCATGCTGGATGTAAGGCAATGCCAATGAAGATTGCTGTGATGCAAGCTGACTGTATTTTTTATTCAAGACTCAGGTAATACTAAAACACTGTGCTTGTTCTCTTGAAAACCTATTAGAAGCAAAAGAGTAGTTGGCAACCTTTGCCAGTCTCTTCATTTTGAAATATGGCCACATTTTCTTCCTTCACTTCCACCTCCTCAACTGTACCTCTCCGCTCCCTGAAATTCTTAGTGAGAAAAAATCATAGACAGAAAGGTCTGTGAATTCAGTCTATAGTAGCAGCATATCTCTTGTGGTGTCTTGGCTTGCCCTCTGCCCTCTGCCACAGCTGTGAATCCGCGTGGCCAGATCTATTCTTATGGACGTTGTGCAGGAGAATTTGTGAGACTTCCCATGGGCCTCTCACAGACATGAATTTTACCTCTCATGTGAGCATCTCTGTATCTTGGCCCCCTTTTCACACTGGGGAAGAAATTAACCTCACTGGTCTGCCTGTATGGAGATCTAACACACGCTGTGTATCTTTGAGCTGCCCGTGGCTGACGTAGCATATGTTCCTCTTCCCCTTCTGTTCTGCCAGCGCGCTTGCAGAAAACAGCGCTACATTGCTAACAGCAAGGGTGCCAACCTCTGCCTGGATGCCGCTGATGATCAGTGCTGTGCACATAACCCCATGCTAACAACTTCTTGCCAGTCTAGTGTTTTGGGGTTCAAGTATATTGCACTACTAGGTGCTTAGTAAAATGTATACCTTTCTAGCCTTGTAAGCAGCATGCTATACTGAAAGGTTCTCTAACTAGGGGAGGGCAGAAGCTTACTTTCAATGCATACAATAAAATTACTTTGTCCCTGTAGACATATGCATATATAATATTCCCCTCCCCTCACTGTGATAAACTTCCACTTTTTTGCTTACCACTCTGCATTAATAGAATGAATGCATATTCATGCTAAAACAGTATTGTTATCTTCATACATACCATCATGTCTAGGGCTTTCTGCCTCAAGACTTGCTTAAACAAGAAGTAAGTTCTTTATATAATTATGAAGAAACTTTCTTCAAAGCAAATAATGTAAGTATATTTTTCAGCTACTGGCTTCCCTCAGCAAGCAATAGAAAACATCTAACAATGTCATCTGGGAAATTAGTACATCTGGAAAGACTGTAGAGTGAACTGGTATACGCTTCTTACGTTAACATGCATAGAGGATTTCTATCCCTGTATGGAACCAAAATGGCATGCATTGTTGCCCCTGCACTATTTGTTCCTACCATAAAGAACACCAGAAGCCTCTCTTGGTTTGAAGTTGGGGGGGGGGGGGGGGGGGGGGGGGGGCGGGGAAGGCTAAAAAAAAAGCTTTCCTGACTTAAGGAAAAATATTTGCAACCATGCTGAGTTTACTTTGATATCAACTAGATCAGATTTGATTTGCTATATCTAGCGCAATGTTATGTAAAAGGCCAACAGTTCATTAACCTGTTTCTATAATTTTACATCCAGACTCTCTTATACTCTAAAGAAAAGAAATTCTACCACTATGGGCCTGATTCTCCAAATACTGAGATAAATCTCAGACTGGCATAACGCGTGCTTAGATGTACTTTCACTATCAGCATACATCACAGCAAATAAAGAACATAGAGTTGAAAAATAAAACAACCCTAGAATAAATGTATAAAACATATAACTCACAAGTTCTTATTTTTACAAATCAAAGTCTTTAAGCATATAGAAAAAAACCTGTAAAAACATTCTTTCCCTCCCCCTTCCCCTTGAGTTCTTAAGATCAAACAATGCCTCTAAAACCCTAGTTCTTATGGGAAAAGGTGTGCTTTCTTCTGAGTTTTTAGACATTAACCTAGAATTTTGCAAGTATGGTCAGCATTCTGTCTAATAAAATTATATGCTACTCATCCTATCCAGATCAATGTTTTTAAGCTATTTATACTGACTCCTTCTTAACCACTGCTGTATAGAGTGAGAAAAATTCACCATTGATGTAAGTTGGTGCAATTCCAATGATGTAACTTGATTTATGTCCACTTATACCTGAGATTAGTTTGGTCAACTCACTTATGCATGGGCCAAATGAATGACATCATCACAATTGGAAATAAAAGCATTTTACTAATGTAAGCCTTATTCTGTGAACACTAGTAATTCCATATATGGCTCACTAAATCTGGTTTTCTGGACAGACTTGCACAGGCATAGGTCATTCAAATAAAAACAAAAAGAACTCAAAAGCCAAGAAGCCAAACCCCTGCTTTATCTCACATCTTTAAAAGATGTCTCTGTAGTTTTGAGGGTGGAAAACTTACTATGTTTTCTAATGAATGCTTACTATGGTCTGGTAGACATGATCCACATCAGCAATGTAAAACTTCTCATCCCATGAAATTTGTTTTGTTTTGGTGGAATCCTCAGAGAATTCCCTATTAGCTTCTAACCCTCTACAGAAATTCATGGGTTCCTTCATGTTAATTAGAACCTG
Source organism: Falco peregrinus (assembly GCF_023634155.1). NCBI lineage: Eukaryota > Metazoa > Chordata > Aves > Falconiformes > Falconidae > Falco > Falco peregrinus. The sequence goes on along the minus strand of NC_073726.1, from coordinate 5,183,726 downwards.
AGCGAGAAGCTATGACAATGAAAATAATTTTAGAACCTCAACATGAGCAAAGTATTTTTTCTTTCCTTTCTGTAAGCTGCTCAGCTTAATGAAATGTACACAAGAGTTTTAAATAGAACAGAAAGCAGAATGGTGCTGTCCTACTGTATTTTCATTTTAATATTTCATAATACCTTGTATAACATTGTTCAAACAGAACAATGAAGTGAATGAAAACAACCCACTGCCACAGATCTAACACAGACGTGGAGAAGCTGCAGGGTTTAGTTAGTTGTTTCTACGCCATGATGTGAAAGCACTGTTAATCGTAACAAAGAGACAGGGAATATTTTATCTGTAAGTCTTATAGAAGAATCATTTAGGAATTGGTCAGACCTGATGTGAAATACAGATCATCACGAGTCATTTTATTTTCCTCAGGGCCCTTTGAAACCTATATAGAGTGGGCAATTCCAAATACACATTTGATGGGAAAATGTCTGTTTATTTCATTTTCCCCTATTAAGAAAAAATATGAGGGCTGGGTAGAACTTTCTGTTTCACCTTTCAATGACTAGTTACATTGTTTCATTGCCTAATCACCATGAAAAATTACCCATATTTCTGTCAGTAACAGTACACAAGCTGTACATTAATCCTGAAACAAAACCTTTGCCTGCTATTGCATGTCTCCCAGTAACTGCTCAATTAACTCACAATACTGATGTACAGTGTAGGCCTCATCATAACCTCTCCAAAGCCAACTCTCCAAGGACCTAAGTTCAGCTGTTTGCAAGGAATGAATGGACTTCATTGTCATTGAAGTCACAATAGCATGAAGAGTATTAATTAGTTTATTTGAAAAGGCACTTTTTTACAGTTTCAGATTTTTTGGGTCCTTTTTTATTTGCTTGTTAATTATTTGCACACAAATTTCTATTGGAAATTGAGATAGATCAGGCCTATTCAGTGAATTATTGGCTAATATTGTCAGCCTAATACATTTTTGCTTAACTCTGCTGGTATTCAGAGTCCATCTTTTATCCTTGACTAGACCTTACAGTAAGATCATCATTTGTCTCTAATATTTTCAATGTGCCTGATTTCATCATTTTACCTCTGACCAGCTTTTCTTGTTAATTGATAATCCTGCTTCCAGCTTTTTGGAGGCACATTCAGAGATCCACAAATGACTTTGAAAAAAAAATGAGTATGTAATACTCTCTCATTTGGAAGCAGTGATAAAAAGTCTGCAAGACTAGTGTTCATGCAGTATTTAACTCAAAACCTCCAGGAGTAGAGAAGCCTGGGGAGCTCAGTGATGTAGGAAGTGTCCCCAAGCCCAAGTGTGTTACCAGCAGAAAGGACAGACACTGTTGAAGAATGTAGGACTTGGCAAACTGCTTGTTTGGAATAGAGATACATGTGAAATAAAACCCCATTAAACACATCAGGGAAACTCAAAATCCAAGTTGTGTGAGCTGATTTCAAAGTACAGTTTATTCAGACCTAGAAAGTTATATTACGTTAAGAACTTGACACATGTTTTTGAGAAGGCAGCCTAGAAACTGATGCCATCCATGGCTTTCAGGATTGCAAGTAGATTCCTGCAGTTAGTAATTGAAGTCTTTAACATATTTAGCTCCTGATTTTTCACCTGGAATTCCCATGAAATAGTCCCAGATATGTACCCTATCCATGCAGACAGCAATACTTTAGTGTATGCCCAGTGAATCAGGCATCTTTATCAATGATCTGCAAATGCAAAATATTTAATGAGTATTTAATAAATCCATATGTCAATGTTATGCAACCCAACAACATTAGGTTTGCTATTTGTCTGCTGTATAGCACCTATACACAGACTTTTGCTTGAAAACAAGTCAGGTTCACAGGCCATTCTACTGCAAAAGTCCTAAACAGACTTTTAAAAGCACGTCTCCGAACATCTTCAAATGATCAAATCTTACACTGTTCACAGCTCTGATACTGGACTTGACTGTCTTGAAAATATGGAACCTGGAAGAATGGAAACTTTGTAGTGCTTGATATTGGGGCTGAAAGAAATTCACATTTTCAGATGGCTTCTGCACAGAAAAGCTTAACCTTGTGGTAGAAAAACTAAAGTATGTGAGAAAGGAGATAAGTGTGTGAAGGAAACCAGAACAGACAGTTAATATGGGGGAAGTAGAAAGAGGATCAGACAAGAAAACAAATAATTTTACTTCAAATTGAAAAATAAGCCCAAATACTTATATAAAGCCCAAAACATATCACTTTTCAGACAGTGGATTTAAGTATTCTCTTCAAGAGTTCCAAAAAAGACACTTTTTTCAAGTACTAAAGGACAGCAGTAGGAGTTATTTCAGCTCCTGAGGCACTGTCTCAGTAAAGAGTAAAGAAAATGTTTCTAGTCATAAAGGTAAAGATGTTGATCTGATTAAAACCAGTAATTGCTGTATAATGTAAAATTATAAATCCCTATAATTTGAGCTTCTAAATACAAGAGAAGGGATAAAAAAAGTAAGCTTCCTTCAGATACTTTGGCTGTATTTGTCTATATACATAAAAAAGCTTTTTATAAAAATGTCACATGTGCAACATATTCTCCTTATGCTTACCTGTCAAACGGAAACATACTTTAAATGCAGTAAGCACTGGGGTTTAAAAAGAAATAAATAATTTTTTCTTGTCTTCTTAGAAAGGATTGCCTGAGCGACAACACAAAAAAATTAATTGCTGAGAACTTAGAAATATGAAGAATGTTTGGCTTGGCAGGGGGTGGACGCAATCATTGTGCCTAATTACTATCAGGTTTTTTTTCATTAATTCATTTAATTTCTTCAGGAATAGTTCAAATGAAGGTGCAACACACAGAATTCCTAGAATTCCATAAGAAAACAAATCTTGTCATCTTCCCCTTTTCTAAGATTAAGAAGGCTTAAGCATATTTCCAGATCTGTAACTGCCAGATAGCCTTGGGAAAACTATTTGTCTTTTTCTCCTTCTGTTTTTTTTCCCTTAATAAAATGGAGCAAATCACAATGACCTTTTAGTACCTTATGTAGAATATTCACAGTTACAACAGCTGATTCTTCTTTTTAATCAAGTGCCAGGTATACTCTCTTTCATCAAGTGGTGTCTCTCAGTACCTTTGGAATGAGAAGGGCAATATGACTTTAGTGCCAGGCAGATAACCTTTGCTGCTGACTAAAGCAAATCAGGCATTACGCTGTAATTGACACCTAAATAAAAGATCTGAGTTTTGGATCTCTCATAGTACTGTTTGGTTGTGTGCTGGGACAGTGCTTGATATCATCCCACCTACACCTTTCAACAACCTGACCAATTAAATTAGACATCTGAATGTTTGGAAATATTGGCCCTTTTCATGAATGGCCATTTTGTAGGGTTTTTCTTTTTTTTCCATCAAGGACTTGAGTACTTGAATGCTCAAACATCTAGCCAAGCTTCACTAAAGGAGTCTATTCCAGTGCATCGGTTCTCCTCTCTCATGTGTAGAATGTGCTTTTGTTTACAATAGCTTTACAAATCTTGAAGGTGACAGATAAAGAGAAGCGTTTATGGAGAGATGTGTCAGGGACCAGCAAGTTAGCCAACATTCATGTGATTGCCATCCATGTCCATAGCGACAATGAAGGTCTGAGATCAGGCCAAGAAGACAAGTCAGTGATGCCAGGTCAGGGACAGCAAAATACACAAGGACATAAGGCAAGGGCCTGAGCTCAAATGTAGCAGTCAAGAAAGAGAACAGAGATCCCAAATGAACATCCCACTACACTTTATCACAGCTTATGGGTTTTCACAGCAGACTGATCCCAGGTAGCAAAAATATTTAAGAATACTTAAGCAAACTGAACGTACTGAAGTCTGTGGGCTATCATGCAATGCAGAGTGCTAAGGAAGCTTGCAGACGTCATTACAAGGCCATCCTCAATAATCTTTGATCAACCATGGCAGCTGGGAGAAGTGGCCAAAGACTGGAAGAAGCAAAAGTCACTCAAATATTCAAGCACAGCAAGAAGGACAACCCTGGGAACTACAGTTTGAGCAGCCTTACCTTGATCACTCCATCATTCAAAGATAATGAAGCAGATAACCCTGGGAACAGTTTCCAGGCTCATGAAGGACAAAAAGGTCATGAGAAGCAGTCAGCATGGCTTTGCCAATCAGAAATCATGCTTTACTGATTCAAAAACTTCTATGATGAAATGGCTCACTTGGTAGACAAGGGGAGAGCAGTAGATAATGTCTACCTTGACTTTAGTAATGCTTTTGACATGCTAAGATCATCATAGATAAGTTGTTGAAGTATGGGCTAGAGGAGCAATGAGGTGGATTGAAAATTGATTGAACAGCTGGTTGTAGAAGGACCAGTCAGTCATTTGCATTATGCCTAGTCAGGACTGGTAACTTAGCAGCGTATGTCAAGGGTCAATATTGACCCAGTGGTCAATACACAACACAGCAGCTTCCATCTGAACATCAGGAGGAAACACTTTATTTTACTGTGGAGGTGACTGGTACAGGTTGCATAGAGAGGATGTGGAGTGTCCATCCTTGGAGATGTTCAAAAGCTGGCTGGACATATTGCTGGTCAACTTGCTCTGGATGAACATATATGAGCAGGGGTGTTGGACCAGATGAGCTCCTGAGGTCCCTTCCAACCTCAGCCCTTCTGTGACTTCATGAGATGCAGTATATCAGAGCCAACCTGTGCAGAAGACAAAGACCTTGCAAAAGCTTATTGGTGTATTCAGAGCCCTGACGAAAGAGGTAAAGGTCAGGAACCGTATTTTCAGGTGAAGTTTTAATATTTTCAGTATGGGAAAATTATGTTTAAAGTGTAGAAAAATAATAAATGTAGGGTTATATAGGATAAAATAACATTTTTCAAATTGGCATTTTTAAAATACTGTCTTTCAGTTGCTTTTCTCCCTTTCAGTGTTGCCTGGTGCCTTGAGGCAGCCAAGTCTATTGCCTTTTCTTTGGCTGCAAACAGACTGTGAACTCTCATGCTTGGTCTAAGGCAAAAATCACTCTACTCAAACCAATCAAAACTAATGAAGATTATTTTATTCTCTTTTCATGAATGTAATTTCATTCTTCTCTTTTTATATTAATTTTGCATAAATAAAGACTAAGGTAGAATTTAATTTAACTACTCCTTCTGGGTGAAACATAGGAAATCTGGAAAATACAAGCACAGACTGTTCTTAAAGTAGATGGTCTAGACAGAAGACAGCAGCTCTCATTGATATTTTCGCTTTCCAGACCTTGTAGCATTATCTTGCAGTAATTCCACACTTCCCTTGCGAGAAGTTTTATAGTGAGACATGGGAGTTCAGCCAGTGAGCTCATAGTCAGTGAGTTCAGAGGAGTCATTGCCTTGGGTGTTCGAAAGCTTAGACAGCAGCACTGATGTGTTGTTGTTTATCAGAATATGTCATCTATGCTGAGAGTCCCCTGAGCATTTTGAAGCACTCACAAGAGACAATGACCATGTATAAAAACTGATCCATAAGGGCTGAAAAGAAATCCAGAACAGAATGATGCCATTTGAATTCCATGCACTGAAATTCCTTATGTTTCATGGCTGTTAGAGGGTCTTTTGGTAACTTAATATGATATACTCATAGTAGTAATGGCCAGTGGTAAGTGATGAAATAAATGCAGCTGCATCAGTTCAGTTTCTTTCTCTCATCTGATTTATGGCTCGGGGTCTAATGTGAGAGACACAAATTCAGGAATGTTTTCTTTTGTGTAATTTTAGTTCCTTGTAATATATGTAAATATTTCATGATTTAAATATTTTAAGTCAAGATTTGTTTTAAGTTGGAAACATCTGTTGGAAGATGTTTTAAATAAGATTTCCCACTTAATTTGGTGCAGCAAATCTCCCTCCAGGTTGCAGATAGAGATGAACTGCAAGTGAATATGGTATACAAATATTCCATTACATAAGCACTTGCAGTGAAGATGAACTGCGCAAAATATTCTGCATAGGTAAACTGGAATTAATGCTGTGCATGTTGCTGGACCTTGTTTCTACAGGGGCAGAATTTAGGAAACAGAAGGTCACTCACTCAGGCACCAGCTTGAGTCCCTTTAATAGATATTCTCTGTAAGTACTGAAGCAAGCAAATATTTATGAACTTTGCATTTATTCTTGCATCAAATGTATTTTTTAACCTCGTATGATACTTCCACAGCTTAATAAAGACTGCATTACGTCTTCCCTATACTGTGTGTTGATATCTTTGCTGATGGTTATTCCAGTCTCAAACACACCGTCTTTGTTTTCACGGTTCAGAGTTCAGAGAGTGTATAATGGCGGTATATTTCTTAAAGTAGATGGTAGTAAGTCAGTTATTTCAGCATAACAGTTTACATCTAATTCAACTGATGCATGTAACCAAGCAAAAACTGTTAAATTTGTGATGTAAAAATTTAAATGAGTGTTTTACATCATGAAGCGGTTTGCTCACCTGGCATAATATAACTTGCTGTTACTTGGTAAATTGTGGTCATCTGTCCACAGAAAAGCATAATTTTCATAGAAATATAAATGTACTGATTGTATTTCAGTCACATGGTATTCCAATGAACAATTCCAATTTTCAAATGAGAAAAACTTTCAGAGCTATGGAAAGAGGGAAAACACAAATATGGCCCTGTCACAATTATCACATACATTTTGCTTTGCTACCTATCTGTAATTTCATAGTACCTCTGCTGTAGTTATAAGATTTCTGATGGGTTTGCTTTTAGACTTAGTAAAAACACAATTTAGATCTCTAAATGCAATGAAGTCATGTGTGACCATTTTTGCTAGAGGTGTTCTTCCAAGCGTGGTGAACTTGAGAATATTTCATTAACATTAGGATGTTTCTAATACTTAGAAAACTCTCTGTTTGTAAAGCATTGCCAAGAAAATGCTATAACAAAGGTAAGAGAAGAAGCCATGTAGAAACATGAAAGGTTAAATAAAACCCCATGATTTTTGCTCTCAGAGATATTAAAATTGCATATATTTGCCGCAGATATAATGTAAAACTAATAATAGCTTCATAAACTTGCACTTTAGGTCTCTGAAGCCAAAATAAGTTCAGAAGAATAATTAAAACATTAAGACTTACCCTACAAATTCCTCCATATTTAAAAACTGTTCATTATATAGTCTATGACATCAAAATAATCATGACTTCTGTTTCAGTCAAAAAATTATAAACTCATTGAATTGGAATGTTCATGTTAATAGTTCATGTAACTATTTTAAAAAGACTTCGACAGCTCACATACTTCTTAAAAAAAACTATGTGAAGATTTTGTATTTTATTTTTACAGACTACATGTGAGCACATAACCTCCTGGCTGACAGAACCTGTAATAATAATCAAAAACAGAGAGTTTGCACAAAGCTGCTGTTCAAACTGAATATAGGCATTAGAAATTGTAATTAAGCAGTAACAGGCACACAATATTCAAGCTGAAGTATGATTGTATCAGAGTTAAGAAAAATACTTGATCACGTCATATGTTTGCTCAATTATCTCCAGTAACTTTAGGTCAAATCTGAAGGTAAAACACTGAGTTCAGGATGAACATGTTCATTCAGTTTCTAAAGCAAGTTGGGGCAAAGCCAAACATTCTCCTCAGCCAAATCACCAGATGAATACTCGGTGGTGTATAGTGCTAACAAAAAGTAAGTATTCACTGCATATGGCTGGTATTTCTGTAGAAGTTAATTTCTTCTCTCAGAACCAGATGGAAAAGGGACTCTTTCATAACTCTTAATGTTTTTTACAATCCTTTCAGCTATAATCCTCCTTTTTAAGATAGTATTTGGAGGCTTAAGGTTAATGACACAATAGGCACTGTAAAAACAAAGGTCTTGAGACACGTACCTCCTGTTCTTACCTGCCTGTGGTGGTTTGACCCTGGCTGAATGCCAGGTGCCCATGAAAACCACTCTGTCTCTCCCTTCCTCAAATGGACAGGGGAGAGAAAACACAGCCAAAGGCCCATGGGTCGAGATAAGGGCAGGGTGATCACTCATCAGTTACTGTCATAGGCAAAACAGACTTGACTTGGGGAAAATTAGTTTAATTTCTTATAATTCAAATCAGAAAAAACACCTTCCCTCCACCCTTCCCTTCTTCCCAGGCTTAACTTAATTCCTGATTTCTCTACCTCCTCCCCCTGAGAGGTGCAGGGGAATGGGAAATGGGGATTATGGTCAGTTTGTCACACGTCTCTGCTGCCTCTTCCTCCTCACACTTTTCTGCTGCTCCAGACTGGGTCCCTCCCAAGGGAGACTGTTCTCCATGAGCTTCTCCAGCATAAGTCTTTCCCAGGGCTGCAGTTCTTCACACACTGCTCCAGCATGGGTCCCTTCCATGGGGTGCCGTCCTTCAGGAACAAGCTATTCCAACGTGAGTCCCCCATGGGGTAACAAGACCTGCCAGCAAATCTGCCCCAGCCTGGGCTCTTCTCTCCATGGGTCCACAAGTCCTGCCAGAAAACCTGTTTTGGCACAAGCTTCCCACAGGTCACAGCCTCTTTTGGCCATCCACCTGCTCCAGTGTGGGGTCCTCCATGGGCTGCAGGTGGATATCTGCTCCACTGTGGACCTCTGCTCCATCGTGGACCTCTATGTGCTGCAGGGGCACAGCCTGCCTCACCATGATCTTCATCATGGGCTGCAGGGGATTCTCTGCTCCGGCACCTGCAGCACCTCTTCTCCCTCCTTCTGCCACTGACCTGGGTGTCAATAGAGTTGTTACTCTCACACAGTCTCACTCTTCACTTCTTCTGGCACAGATATTATTTTTTTTTTAACACCCCCACCCCCTTAATATGCTATTACAGAAGCACTACCACCATCACTGATGGGCTCAGCCTTGGCCAGCGGTGGGTCCATCTTGGAGCCAGCTGGGAATGGGGGAAGCTTCTGGCATCTTCTCACAGAAGCCACCCCTGTAGCCCTGCTGCTACCAAAAGCTTGCCATGCAAACCCACTACACTATGGGAGGACATATTTCTTACAATCCAGCTTCCAAGGAGAATAGGCATACGATTACCTAATTTATGCAACCAAACAGATTCATTGTCAGCCATTTGTCAGTCATATAGATCAGTTTAGGGTAAGAGAACAAAATATCTCTAAAGACTGTAGAAGTCATTAGTGATAATGTAAATTAAGAAGACTTCCTGAATGCTGCGCCAAGTACAAGGCAAAGCTAGGTCCTGAATACATTAATCTATGCCTTTAGATCAGGGGTCCTCAAACTACATCCCACAGGCTGGATACAGCCCCCCAGGATCCTCAATCTGCCCCATGCTATTTACAGACCCCCCACACACACCCCTCCGGGGGCTGGGGGGGGGGAACCAAGCAGCCACAGATGGCTTCCTGCCACTTCATCCGCACGCTGGCCCCCTGGTTAAAAAGTTTGAGGACCCCTGGTGTAGATCATAACACAGATAAGAAACTCCACAGGTATCCTGGGCTGCATGAGGAGAAATGTTGCCAGCAGGTCAAGGGAGGTGACTCTTCCTCTTTACTTACTGGTGAGATGTATCTGGAGTGCGCAATCCAATTCTGCAGTCGCCAGTACAACAGAGACATGATCACACTGTAGTGAGTCCATTCATGGTCCACAAAGACAATGAAGGAATCGGGGCATCCCTCCTGTGGGGAAAGGCTGAGAGAGCTGAGACTATCCAGCCTCAAGAAGGCTCAGGGGGATTTTAGCAATGAGTATAAATACCTCATGCTAGGTGTAAAGAACATGGAACTAGACTCTTCTCAGTGGTGCCCAGTGACAAGACAAGAGGCATTTGGCACAAACTGAAACACTGAAGGTTTGATCTGAACATCAGGAAACACTTTCCCATGAGAGTGACCAAATAGTGGGACAGATTTCCCAGAGAGGTTGTGAAGTCTCCATCCTTAGAGATTTTCAAAATCTAATTGGACACAGTCCTAAGCAACCTGCTGTATGTGATCCTTGCTCTGAGAAAAAGTGTTGGACTATATGTTCTCCAGATCATGAATTATTATGTGATTTTTCCAGATGTTTTTGATTAAATATCTCAATATTGACTCACACTAATGATTCTAGAAAGCCGTGTTCAAAATATTCAGATACAAGGTAATACAGATTTAGTCTCACAAATATTAATTTATTCTAAAGCTAGTTAGTTTGAACCACTTTTAATTTTGTGTTTATGTTCTCCATTTCTGTACTAACATATTGATTAATGAAACAAAGGAAGAATAAGACAAGAAACTTGGATGTCCCTGCTTTGGCCACAGGGTTCCTATTTAGAATTAATTAGGCTAGACATATCAGTTACATCTCTTTAAAATAGATATTATTTTAAAACTGAAATTAAATATTATTTGAAAAGTGTGGAATATAATTATCAACTTGCCGATTTATTTAGCCTTTGTGGAGTTTCTTATAACCATTCTAGTTTTTCTGTATTGTTACCGGTTATGTCTGTGCTAAATGGTTACTAAAAATAAGTTCTTTGGAACTTCTTGCTTAAAAATTAATTTCTACATACAGTAAATTACTACAAGACAGAAGTTATCATCCTTAGGACCACAATTTGCTCTATAAAACTAAGCAAATGTCTCATATCACAGATATCCACCAGTCTTTTTTATTATAATTATTTTGATTCCACGATGTATGATTTATATCAGTACAATTCCTTCATTAATGAGTAAGAGAAAGGTGTTAATAAATACACTAGTAAGTTAAATATATTTGTTTCTTCTCTTTCTTTCTTTCTTCTTTCCTTTCTTTCTTTCTTTCTTTCTTTCTTTCTTTCTTTCTTTCTTTCTTTCTTTCTTTCATTAATTCATTTGAAAATCAAAGGAAAAGTAAATTCCCAAAACACATTACTTGGTTGTAACAAGTTCAACTAAAGTAACTTGTTTCTAAAAGAAAATATTTCTTTTGTTCTTCACTTCTTCCTTTCAGCTTTAACTACTCCAGGGGCTCAGTTTTCCCCCTTCAGGGAGGAACTGCTTCAACTTTTACACTGAACTTTCTATCATCCTGCAGGAGAGAACAGAGTCCTAGGAAGTCACCAGCAAAGGAAGAAGAAAGGAAGTGATAGTATTTGAGTAAGATTTAATCACACTATTTGAACTTCCATTTATTTTTTTTTTTTTAGAAGTAGGAGAAACAAAGAACTATTCCAAAGGGTCCTCCCCACAACATGCAGAAGTACTTTGTCTTGTATTACAAAAGATTCAGTCCAAAACCAACTCAGTTGAATATAATCATCTGATGAAAAATACTTCTTTGGCAACACAGAAGCTCTTACTCATATGATTCTCCTCCAGGTTTGTCTTTTCACTTAAGAAGCTTGAATTCAGACTTTCCTTGTGACTTGGATCCTTACAGTGCCTGGACAAATTTCATCAGGTAAACTGAAAGAAATGTGTTAGCTTGCATGTCACCTTCTGTCAAGAAATGGCAAGGGCTTTAATTTCACCATGATGTCAACTTTTTTTTGGCTTATTTCTCATCTGTGTCCAGGACTATGACAAATGCCTTCTCCAAGTCCAGAAATAAATACAGAACAAAATGGAATTTTTTATCTGAACCTTTCAGAGCTTTATAGGAATCATTAGAAAGTGAAGTAACAGTTTTGTGTTTTCTTTTCACTTCCTCCAAAAGATATAGAAGGTTTGGCACTAATAAAGCCATCACAATGGCCAAATTATGTCACTGGGTCTGAGTTTACATATATGGTTGACTTTCTGAACACACTAGCAAGTAAGCACATAGAGATCAGGAGGACACCGTTTTTTTTTCTCTACCCTTACTCGTTTGACCTAATCACATTTTAAATTCCAAAACTAAGGTTAACACATATTTTACAATAATAAACTGTGGCATGCCATGATGTGCTACTATAATCATGTGTAGTGGTTGGGTGGTATTAGTACATAACAGTAGTAATAAGATTACAATATTGGCATGGTTTTATTTCACAAAGAAACATGACCATCGAGACCTGAAAGACTTTTGAGCTTTGACTGGTATCTATACATTTCTTCTAGCATTTACACTATTGATATGATGACTACAATAGGACTAACCTATCTAGGATGTATCAGGTGAAGCTGCAAAACACCAGCAGTCTGTGCAGAGATACTGAGCTTAGCTCATACATTGCACAGTTGATCAAAGAAGATATAGTAAATGTGATATGTTCAAATATATCAAATTCTCTGTATACGCACTGAAGAGTGCATATGGAGCAATTTATGACTGTGAAATCCCTGTCTTCACATTAAATGAACACATACAGTTTCAAGTTTACTTTATGATAGAAACCAACTGTTTCATCTTCAGGATAGCTATAACTGCAGAGGAAACGGTGGTTTTTCATTAGCTTAATTTCTTTCTTCACTTCCTGAGGCCAGTAGGTCAAAATCACAAGTCACTGAGCTGGGCCTTGTAATTCTGCACACGAAACAATTTCAGGATATGTTTAAACTGAAAATAATTTATCAGCAGCAGTGTTGTTGAGACAGAAAAAACTAAGTCAGATAAAGAGTCATTTCATAGGGCTCCGAGTACTTGAGTAACCAAAGCAAAGATCTAGCACCAAGTGTGACTTTCTCAAACATGTCTTTGAATATTTAGAGGCATTCACTTTTGTTTGCCTGTTAGTTTAGAAGAAAAATGTATGATAAAAACTTGCTGAATGTTCACAGTGAGCAGACAGAAACACACTGCTACTGAATTCACACCTGCAACCTGAAAGCTAATTCAGGAAAACAGTCCTTGTCAGAACAAAACCTTTTTTTCTTTAAAGTGAAATGTGTTTTCAGAATGAAACACTAGATCAAGACAAGAATCATACCTACTTACCTCCACTGGCTGCAGACAGAATGTTTCCTAGTAGCACTACAGCATAAAAACTACTGCAGTCCTACAAATAAGGAAAAGTATAATCCTACCTGCACCTTAGTACAAAATTTAAAAATAAGTGTGATTTCAGCAGACAAGGATTTTCTAAGAAGGACATTCCACTCTGTGCTATTGTCTCTTCCCATAGCCTCTGAGTATTGCTTTCTAGAAGGATCCGCCCTGTTGCTGAACAGGACAAGCACCAGGTGGCCAAAATTAATTTTAGTAGTAAAGAAAAGGTGTGCAGTTGTTTCTAACTGTGCTATTATCTTCTTTTAGAACAGAATTGGAGATTTCCCAAGTTCCTCTGTGGCAGCAGATCAGAAAATGAACATGACGCCCAACCTTCTGTATAAACAATTTGGGTTCCCATAGATGTCCTTAAGAAACAAATGAAAATTAAATGTTAAAGATACTCTTTGTGGCTCTTACTGAGGCACTGACTAATGAAGTTATTTGGCAGTGTAGCTGAGTCATCATTTTGAGGTACTGAGAGAAGCATTTCCGAATTCTTGTGGCAAGCAACACAATGCCAGGTTGCTTGCTTTTAGAATTTATTTATTCATCTCACCAAAAGCCTCTATGAAAGCTGAGAAGGAAAAAGGAAGCCATTACAAGACCAACATGATGAATAAAGAAACTAGAAAACTTGATTGCATTTAAAGCATTTATGGAGTAATTTGTGACCAACCTAACCATTTTAAGAAAAAAAAAAACAACCAACCCTACAGTAAATGCATAACAAATTTGCATTACTACATCACAGGAGAGAAAAAAAAGTGTTTTCTCTCCCTGTCTCTTGTGCTAAATTTCAGGGCTAAATGTCACATCCTTTCATATGCCAGAACATATTTTTGTTTGTTTTGCCACTTGCTTTTTGCTAATTCAGAAATATTTTTATTTTAATTTGGGGGAAAGAATAAGTATACCATGGTGACAAGAATCCTAATTAAACCTGAGATAGACAGACAGGAACAGAAGAGCCAAATTATTTCTTTAATACTAGTGGGCTGGTGAGAGAATAGACTAGTTCTGCCTAGAGTCTAATTAACTCCCTGACAAATGCTGTTTAGAGACAATGTTAATTAGATACTGAACTATTATACTATAGCTTCTATACCTAGCTTATATGGGGGGATTGGAAATACATAGCAGAAGCCCTTGAACTCTTGGGCTATAATCAGCCCTCCAGTAAAACTTAAGCCTCTAATTGTGTTCTGTCTCAAAGTAGTAGATCTGGATGGGCAAAAGGGCTCCCTGTATTTGGCATTCTGTATTATAAGCATGAAATAAAAAAAATTAAGACACAAAAGTACACTGTTTTGCCTGCCCAAATTCCAGATCTGCACTGAATGCACTAAGAGGGTGCATCAGGCTTCTATCTTATTTGTTGGCTTCATATCACAGCAGTGAATATAAAGTTGCTTTCTATAAATACCTAATTTATGCTTTCTATTGATGTACGTTTGCATGCAAATCTAACATCATGTCATTTAATCATAAGAGGCAGGGTAATAAGTGTGAAGATAAATATTTCACAGACCTAATCAGGAATTATCCTTTTAAATCACTATTATGTATTGAGACCTATGCTCAGCAATCAATATCAGGCAAAGACATCTAAAAGATAATTAGAACTGTGTAGCCTATAGCATGCCCATTTTAGATGCTGACATTATGTCAAAGATGTCCAAAACCAGTTAGAGAATTATATTGTGTTTTTTCACAGATTACTGCATTTCCTTTTATGTTGAGTAAAATATGGCATACTTTTTAATACTTCATTGTTTTTGTAAGAGTTTTTGAACTTTTACCTATAGAGAGATTTTGATGATCTTTTTTCTTAAGTTGCACAGTTCATCATAAAGTAAAATTTCTCATGCCACTAACAGAAGGAAATAATAGACACGCAGAACGGATTCACCACAATACTGTCCTTTTTTTCAGTGCTGCAAAATAAGCATAATTACATTTGTAACAGATTGTTTGCCAAGTAGTCCAAGCTGTATTTTCAGAATTATGTAATAAATCAATTAAAATAAAATAATAAATCCAATTTAAATGTAATCCTGGGCAGTTATGAAGTGGATTTTCTGATTTGAAAAAGTAACAGAAAAGGAGGGAAAAATCATACGATAGTTTAGAAGTGCCAGATATTCCAAGTAGTTTATGTATATGGGGTTTTTTGATGTACTGTAATTGATTTGTATGGGTTAGTTTGCTCCAGGACTTTCTCTTATCCTCTTTCTCTTAGGCACACACCCTTTTCCCTCACCACCTGTCATGGCCATTATCCTTCTCATCCAACTGAAAAGGAATAGCTGAACCTCTCTGGGGAGACCATCAGTTTCACCCTTTCATCTGTCAAGAGAACACAAGTGGATGGAAGAATGCATATCTTCTCTCTGGCACTAACATTCCTGGATTCAGCAGTCTTCTTCCCACTTGGTCTAGTGTGGATTGAGCCTTGAATTACACTTTCACATTTGAGGTTTGGGGGTTTTTGTAGGCTTTATTGTGGTTTTTGTTTTGGTTCTCCGCCCCCCCCCCCCCCCCCCCTCCAGCCCCGCCCCAAGAAATAAGGGTCAAAGACACCTAGAAAGCTTACTCATAGTCAGGAACTCTATTTGGTACAATTTACACTATGTTGTATTTTCTCAGCTGTTCTACATGAATTTGCAATAACATGCTTGCCTAATATTTAAAAAGAAAGGAAGGGAAGAAAACATTTACTTTCAAATAGCTTTTGGATAAGAAATGTTGCAAGTTCAGAAGACAAACAGTAAACTGATAACAAAAAACTATTAAGAGACAAAAAATCAGTGAATAAATAAATTGATTTTCTGATGAATGTATAAATCAGTGAGCCTTTCAGACAACAAATGATTTATAATTCTAGCTATTATAGTCCATGATAGAATGTTTTCTCTCATATATTGATCCCAACTCAAGACACTTGAAGGGAAATACACTGATTTGACTCTCTGAAAATAACGGGTTGAAAGTCTGCCCTAATCCTGGGCCTGAAAAGACTGTTCAAAAAATTCTGTATGTGTTTTTCAATTTAGCAGAATGCTTCTGTTTCAGTGAGAATTATGCTCCAGCAAAAGTTATATGGATCTTACTTTTAGTAGGTTGGGCGGTGAACATCTCAAATGTTACAGTGTTCAGTAACGTAATGTTTACATGATGGTATAATGGATACATGATTGGTATAGTACATGTCTTGGCAATAATTAGATGCTTATAGGCTAATTATTTTGTGAATAAAATCAAACAAAATGAAGTAATTAAACAACAGGCAGAGAATATGTTAAGACTTGCATTAATAATTGTTGAAGTTCTGAATTAGCAGGGCACTTTATGCATTAATAATGCAATGTTATAGGGCAGTAAACAGAGAATGTATACAGATGTTTATGTATCTAAGGGCTAAATACTAAAACATTTGCTTTTTTGATAGTCTATTGATCTAATCCTGATGGTTTATTTTATAATGTTTTTATTTTATGTAAATGTACGGAGGCAGAAGTTAAAAGCAAGAAATTTGAGTTAGGTGCATTCAAAATAAAAAGGTTCTCACAGAAATTGCATAAGACTTTATATAATGCAGCTCTTTTTCTGTAGAATGTTACAGAAAAAAACCCCTTCAAGGTAATTAGTATCATACATATTTATTACTTTCTACATAAAAGTATTAGCATACATTAGAGATTATTTGTGCAGTCTTGGGACTAACAACACATTCTACTGGTGAACCTACTTTGTTGTTGATATGGAATGTATATGGTTTCAAGACAATTCACCAATCTACAAAGAATTGCTTAGCTGGCGTAAGGAAGTATGTTGGGTAAGACTAAGGAAAATGGGAAGAGAAAGAAAAGTGAAACCTTAGAAAGTGGAAAAGGTAGAAGAGAAAGGCACCCAAAACAATGAAAACCCAAGACTTTTGTAAAAATTGCTCCTGTAGTCTGAGAGGCCTCTGCTAAATCCTAACAGGACTACTTACAAATTTAGAATTAGTTACACATTTAAGAGCTTCTCTAGGTCAAAAAAAACCCCACCGAACAACAACAACAACAAACAAAACCCAACCAAAAACTTCAACTTGTAACACTGAGCCACAGGTAATCAAGTTGCTCCTTGGAAATGTTACCTTTTCTTCTGAGGCTATATATACACCCATTTATTCACATAATACATGCATACACAACATGTAAAGACAACTCTTTGATTTCTTTTACATAGATCTTATTTGTTGCAAAACAGGCAAGAGAATAAGGAAGAAAAAGGAAAGGATCAACAATGAAATTCTAATAAATCATATCTAGACTCCCAGCAGAAAGGTCTCAAACACTAATCCTACAGGATGGGTTTCCATGTCAGATTAAACCACCACAAATTCAGGTGTTTTATTCTCAAACTAAGGCCAAATTAAATAGCCTTTGAAAAGGTAATTTGCATTTCATAAATCCCTGGTGTGAGAAACACAATTTTTTTAAAAGTAGAAAAAACAGCAAAGTTACATGATTTTCTTACATGGTTCAGAATTCTGTAGTATTTAATTTGCAAGTTAATATTTTATCTGTAATATATTGCTCAATATTTTTTCAAAAATATCAATCTTTCATTGGTTTGGATAGTAAGGTATAATAACATAAATCAGGCAGACAGTGTCCATCTAAAGACCCAGTTTTGGCTTATATTCTGTGCCTGACATTTACCACAAATTGTTGGGGGGGAAGAATTATTTAGGCATTCTGAAATCCTTAATGATATTTCCCATGGTATATCCTCTCAGTTCTCCAGGTATGAGTCTTAGGAATGTCCACAACCTTGGACTTAACAATTTTTGGTTCCATTGTTTAGTTTAAGTATTTTACCTACCTCTTGAGAGCTATGATCTAATCAATGAGTAAAACAGTTGAGCTGTGTACTAGGAAAAATAAATAAATAATACGTATCTCTTAGTGTTTTAAACCAGCAGCCTGATAGTTTCATGGAAAAGCCCTCTTATTTTCAATCTGTCAGAAACAGAAAACTGTCGTTCTCTCTTCACTTCCCCCAAACAATTTGTGATTTTCTAGTCCTCTATTACGTTTATGCTTTCGTGAGGGTGTATTTAGTATTTTTAGCAAGCGCAAGTATACCTTACCTGCCAAATACAAGTGCTCATCAATAACATCAAAGAACTCAAAAGGATGAGGGTTTTTCCTTTTGTCATATTGAATTCTTTCAGTACACTTTATTTATCCAAATTTCCACTGTTAGAATTATAATTACCGATCTGTAGTTTTATAGATCACTTCCCGAGCCCTTCTTGAATTAGGTAACCCAGTCCTGAAAAACTCTGAAGAACTTTTATGACCTTTCCCCCTTTTCCAAATCAGCTAAAGTCTAAGGGAAATCTGGAACCTGAGCCTCATGTTCCTGCTCTTACACTAATTAAAATAATTTAGTATCGGTTTGGTTTATCCCTTACCATTTAACTTTGGTTTGAGCTGATCTCTGATCTTGAGGCATTGCTATGTCTAGAACCCACAAACACTAGTCAAGCGGTTTATGTCTTATTTTCTACATTTATCTTGGATCACAATAATCTGTATCCAAATGATTTAACCCTCCCGCTGTGAAAGATATTCAGGTACTTCACTCCTTGATTTTAATATGAACTAAGAACCTCCCAATATATTTTAAAATGTTGCCAGTGTGGTTTTAAATGCCTAATTTAAACATAATATGAGACAGTACCTTGGAAAAATACAGCACAGGTAGAAACAAGGAAAGGAAAAAAGGAAATAAGATTTTACCTTGCAGGGAAGTTTTGTTGCAACTCAAAACACCATTAAATTTGCTTGACTGAGAACACAAGACAAGGAAGAGACTTGTTTTTAAGAAACATAGTAGAAAGGAGGGAGGTTTGCTATAAAATTTTCTAGTATAATCTCTCGCCCAGTAATTCTGTTTGTTTGGGTTTTTTTTCTTTCTTTCTTTCTTTCTTTCTTTCTTTCTTTCTTTCTTTCTTTCTTTTTTTTTTTCTTTTTTTAAAAAAATCTACATGGCATTTTAAGAAAACCTAGTTTCTATTACTTTTTACCTGATCACTTTATAGAAAAGATAGGTAAATTCTACCTCAAGACAAGTGGGGCTCTGTAACATTCATCACATTCATTAAGAAATTTAATTACAGGATATTTCTGAAAGAGCAACCAATAGTTGACCGTATGGTATTGAATCAGGTGTTGGCTTTGACAGCTTTGCTAAGTGTGGTATCACATATCAGACGCAGTCATTCCATTCAGTGATAGCTGGAAAGCTACATAAAATACCATACAATATTAGGTTAATTCAGTAAAAATAACAGTTATTGCAAACCATTGTTTCTAAAATTCTGTGTGTAGCATGTATTATTATAATACTTTCAAAGTTGCTTTGATTTTTGCATAATATGTATTGTGCAGCAATTTTCATTTCTGGAAAAAAACAAACATACTATTTTTGGAGCTGATGGTGTCTTTGATTTAAGGATACTTTATTTCTATAAAGAACAGACTGAATATTGCCAGGACAGTACTGTTGTTTGAAGTTTTGTTATTATTCATTCTCTGAAGCTACTATAATATGCTTTGCTACTTGATTGGCTTGCTGGAAAAGTGCATGTTTTGAAATTTGAGCTCATTTTGGCATTGTTCTTTTGCTAGAAGTGAAATAAACTAAATTCAAAAGTGACAATAAATTATAAAAAGCCAACTTGAAACAGACATTTTAGCTATGTCTGCAAACGTTCACAGTTGCAGCAACATTCTACTGACAGAATGAAAGAAAAATGTAGGTATTGAACCTTAGGAAAAACCTATAAACACTGACAAATCTGATGTGATGCTAAGAAAACAATTTAGAAGAGCTAAGTTGCTCAGTAATAACCTTCTACTCTTCCAGCAGAAATATGGTAATATAGGAGGTACATCTCTACTACAGTCAAAGTGAAACAAGACAAATTAGCTCACACAGAGTTCTGTGCTTGCAGTTAGAATGCAGCTAATAAGCTAGTTACACCACACAAAAACATTTTCTGTAGATATATACTCGCAGGGTTATCTTTAAGTGAAGAAACATGTATTGTTGCTAACGCACAAATTCCCCTGTGACACATAATGTTGCAAATTTGGAGCTGTTTATTTTATTCTGGGTTATTCTAGATCTGTATGGACACAGAAATTTCCCTTGCTGTATGGAAGGCCTTGACAGCAAATCAGAAAAATCAGTTTTGTATAGCTAGTGCCAGTTAGGTAGGATGGAGAAAATTTAGCATATGGCAAGTGGGATGATAAATGGAAAGGACAAGTGACAGGGACTGAGAAATTTAAAATTGCTTAGTTCAAAGAGACTGAAAAAATCAGAGAAATATAGTATGTTTACTGTTTAAGGCGTGTCTAGACAGAATACAGGGTACTCTATTCTGAAATGTTAGCACTTCTTAGGTTGCAGTAGTGGGATTTAGACTTAAACTCTTCTCCTACCACTAATTCCATACATGACAGTATCTCAGCTCAGGTCACTCCCAACCACAGTTTGTTGTGTAATTCAGTGGTCAGTTGTAGGATAGAATGTGTCCATCAGATTGGCAAAGAGTCTGTACTGTATCCTTGACCCTTTTTCCTGACACTCTAGACAGAGACGTGAGTTGAAGGTAACAAATTGAAGCACTTTGAAAATTATGAACAATTTATAAATCATAGATTATGGAGATTAATGACACATAAGGGAATACTGAAGGTATTTTTTTTCCTTTTGAATTGGAGGAAAATACTAATTAAAGATTAAACTAAGAATAACAGACATACAAATATGCTTAGAAATGGTGTGGGAAAGAAAAGGGGAAGAAGGAATAAGCAAAGAGGTCACAGATAAAGGAGTGACTCCCTTCTCAAGGGAGTTTCTACAGACACAGTGGTGAAGGTAAGAAAGGTTATGTTTTCATTATTATTCTTAATGAGTATAGTTGTGTGTGTGTGTGTATATATATATATATATATTTTATTTTATTTTTTACATTTATAGGTGAGAAACCAGAAATGAATATGACAAAGGAGACAAAAAGAATATGGATAGGTTATGGTGAGTAGGAGTTTGTAAGTTGATCAGAGGAGGTCAAGTTAAAAGATTCTGAGTAGCAAAAGTTGCCTGGTTTCTGTCTTAATAATTGAACAAAACTCCAGATTGGAACATATGGACAAAGAAGACAACATTTGTGTCAGCAAACAAAGCAAGAAAATTTAAAAACTGTAGAAGCCTACCAGAATTTTATGTTAGATGACAACCAATGTTTTCTGTGTCCATGGAAAATGACAACTATGGTCTATGGCTCAGTAGCTGGTTATCTAACTATGAATTTAATAGATCAAAACCTGACATAATACAACAACAACACACATTAATTGAAGACATCATAAGCACATCTGACAATTAGGAATGGGAGCTGGTGATAGTTATATTGCACTAACCCAGTTTAACAAATTAACAAGGTCTCTTTAAGTAAGCACTGAATTACACACATTGCAGAAAGCAGCAACAAAGACTTATAAGACAAGGGAGACATATATATATTTATTTAGGTTTGAAACTACATTTACTTATCAATACATAAGAAATATAACTGTTCTTACAGCTCAGACCATCTTCAGACTGTTTTGGCTGTTATTACATTCAATCACATAGGCATTCAACTATGAAATCAAAACTATAGTTGATGTTGGGGTGAAAATTATAAGGAACTAGCAAGCATTGCTTCCCTCAGACACAATATTAGTACAGATAATGATGGAAAAAACTTATCAGAAATTAAAAAGTCTCAGGTGTCACTGAATTAGCACCCTCGGTCCTCATAACTACTCTTACTCTTCACATCCCCCAAACAATTTGTGAATTGTCCTCATAACTACTCTTCTCAAGAGACACAGGGAAACTACTTCTGTAACTAGACATAATTCGCAGACCACTTGCTAATGGTAGAGATGATTTTCTTCCTCTCACAATCAGTGTAGGAAATAGTAAGGATGACAAGACAAAAGAAAGTCTTACTAGTGGGTGGATTGACACATGTTGTCATATGCAGTTATAATAACTGTAGGTTGTGGGTTTGGTTTTGGGTGTGGGTTTTTTTTTTTGTTTTGTTTTTTTTCTTTCATTTGAGGTAGGCTTTGAAGTATAAATTAAACTATTAGCTGTGAAAAAACCTCCAGTAGACAAAATCCTTTACAGTTTTTGAGTTATGTTAGAATTTGTTGAGTCAGTGAGTGCCAGGAGTTTTAAGCAGCTATCTTATCTCTCTTTCTCTGCAATACCTTAACAAACAAGTTTCCTTTTACTGCTATATCTTAAAAATCCACATATTTTTCAGAAGCCAAGACTGATTTTTTGCTTTATATACTTTTCAGATTGTTGGGGTTTTTTTCCCCCAGAAGGCTGACAGACAACAAAACTATGTATTAAATTAATTTACCTGAATCAGGGTTAGTGAGGCTTAGGTATCTGCTTTTTCTGTTTTGTTTAGCCAGATGTGTTCATCAATGATTAAATTAAATCACAGATTCTCAAAAAAAGGGTGTATCCTCTTCATCCAGCAATCTTTCTACTTGAGTTCAAATACCCTTCTGCTTAAAGCTGCAAAAATATTATAATTGCCTTTCACCAAGCTCTGAAAATAAAGCATAGCTATATCTCAGCTATTGACTTTGAAACTGAGCCAACAGAGAAACAATGAAATAGGGAAAATAATTGAACTTTTTCTCAGTTGAGTGTGGACATCTCATTCTTTCCTTTCTTTCTATGGACACAAAGTTAGCTGTAACAGGGAAACATTTCAATCTTTGAAAGATAAAAAGTGTTGCAGGTGCTCACTCAAAATTACCATCTACGTTCAAGAAACCTTAATTAAAATCTTAAGAAATCTAGAAAGGCAGCTAGATTAATTCAGGTTATTCATATACACAAGGGTCAATAATCAAATAGTTATATTTGTAGTGTGTCTCCCTGTTCAGTAGGTACAGCTATCAGTGGGTCTGGACTATCTGACATCTCTAGGATGCCAGGCACCTAGAAACCAGGACTTGTGCTGTCTTTAAAATTGCCAGCACTAGAGAGAATGACTGTGGCAGAGAGTGCAGAAGAAGCAGCATCCATTTAAAATTCATAGACAGAACACCATCCATACCACTCCCACCTTTTCTTCCCTTTTCTTCTTTTTTTCTTTTTCCTTTCCAATCCCCGCCCCCCCCCCCCCCCCGATAAAGAGTGGAAGGAATAATACATGCTGAAATGTTTCAGAGATGTTAAATGTTACAGTTTTTTTCTTCTTTTCTCTTCCTCCCATTAAATTAGCGACTGCTAATATCTAAAACCAATTTACAGTTCCATCTGCTTAACAAATGGAGCATTTACATCCCTGTAACTGCCTTTCAGGCAGTGGAATAGTTTATGCATAATAAAATCAATTGGTTCTTCCATGTTTCCTGTCAATGCCCAAAGAAACCAATGGAAAGTAGGAGCAATTGCACAAAAAAACCCACAAACACCACAAAACCTCAGAACTTAAAGCATAGACCTCTCACCTGTATTGGCCAGCCTGTCATTTCGGCCCCACAGTCCTTCAAGTTCTGCTGAACTCTGTCAGAAACATTTTGTGTCATCCAATCTATTGGCTTCAGCAGAACAACTTGTAAGTTCCTGGGTTTCTGCATTGTGAAAATTATAGTGTCTTTAGCTTCATGGAATATAAATCCAAAAAAGACACCTTTCTGCTGATCTAATCTGTAAAACAGATGGCAATACTTCCCATCAATGTTGATATCGAGATGATTTTAATACTCCTAGTGACAGAGAGTAGTACTTGTTCTTCCATGATTTATAGTCATTAAGATCCTACATTAAGACAAAAATTAAGTCCGTGGAAGAGCTGGAAAATACAGATATTCTAGCTCTATTAACAACACTCCTATGTCATATTCTTAGCTGTGGAAATTCAGCTGTGCTCCCTTGACATCTAAAATTTGCTCAAAGATGACCAACAGAGAAATTTTTGCATATAGTTCAAAATATTAAGACAGTCCTGACTATGGACACATTGCAGAGCAGACCGGTGGGTAGGAAATGCACCTTAAAATTGAGGTTACAGTGTCTTCAGCTAACATAAAAGTTCAGTTTAAGGAAATGCAAAAACATACACGCCAAGATTGCCTCAGAACCTAGTAACTGACAGCTTGCAGAGAAACAGAGATTATTGTGTCTGTCTGTCTGTGAACAAAAGGATTCATTCAATCTATAGCTTTGGATTAATACAACATACGAAACTGAGTGTTTCATTTAATTACACTGAGTTTACAGGATAATTCATAATTACTGGATCGATAAAAATTGTCCATCTCTACCCAAAAGATTTATTTATAAATTTAGGTATTATCCTTCTCCTGGTGTTTAATTACAAACTGTTTTGCAGTACCTGCTAAAAACACCCATGGGAAGGAAAGGGAGAAAGAACTTTAAATGTTGTGTGCCTAAAAGCTGTTCTTCAATACTGAAGTGCTTTTACGGTCTCAGTAATTACAGTCAATCACCGTTCCCACAAGCTTTCCGAGTTTTCATCAGAAAAATATGTTCCCAGGAAAATTAAACAATATTTACAGCATGCTTTCTCCAGCTGGGTCAGAGCTCTTTGAAGAAGAGTTCAAATCAAGTAAATTCAACCTCAGGTAATGTTGCTAATGGAGAGCATATATCCAGAGTGAGAGCCACTTAAAGACACAATTCCAGTATGAATCACAATTAGGTGTTACAGTTCTGTCTGTTCACACAGGAATACATTAAAGACTAAGGCTTCGTCCTGCACTAAGAACTACGCAAGCAGAGTATTACTTCATGGTAGAAATCAACAGAATGTTGAATGGAAGTCTGCTTATAGGAGTGTCAAGATTTGTGTCACACAAGCCAAACTGATTTGCCTAAATTTACACAGATGAAAAGCCTCACTCATTACAATGATTTGATGAAATTACTAAAAGAACACCACTTCCAAAACGGTAATTTAGGTATGTAGTAGCATGAATTTTAAACACATATTTATATGAGGTATATAAAGCCCCTTCTCTAAATATCTGGCAAACATGCATGTCATGCCAGCTGTTTATCACTAGTTTGTCTCATCTGACTAGCTACAGGCAAGAAGCACTGTTTAATTTCCCAGACAGAGGATCAAGGAAGGGGATATCACTGTCACTTTTACTCCAGCTATGAGAAGACAGAGTGTTGTGGTGTTTCTCCTGACTGACAGATGAGTGAAGAAGCCAACCAACTGTGTCCTGTGATTCAGGTTATTTCCTTCGGAGAATATCAGAATAAAATTGAAAAATAAGTTCTTGCTATAGAACTGGCATATTAAAAAAAAAATTCAAAAATCCTATATAACAGCTATCATTCTTTTTTAAAATTGGAAAGCCAAGCATCCTTCTGTGACACAGGCTGGTACTCAGACTACCTGAAATTCCTATTGGTTTCTGCTGCCACTCTTCTACTTAATTCGGATGTGTTTGTACTTGTTCTTTCTCTCAAAAACCTCCTTCATCCTGAAAGAACAGCCTTCCGCTATGTTACTGTCAGTTCCTATTTGGATTCCTGCTGTATGAAGCTGAAAGGTAATAACAACAAAATGAAAGATAGAAAATAGTAAGTATAGTAAGTTAAAATGCAAAATCAAATATCTGTGTAAGTTCTTGAAAAGACAATGTTTTCGTAAATTTAATTGCTTGTTGCCTTTATTTCCCCCCTGAGGATTTAACGTGCTGAGAGCTGAAGCTCTTTTAATGTTTCCAGAAAGTATTTCCTCTCAGATGGAAAGAAAAGTCAGCACTCCACAGAGCTCTCTCTCAAAAAAAAAAAAAAAAAAAAAAAGAAAGACATGTTTACCTGCATCTGAGAAATAAAAGGCACATTCCGTCTGGGTGTGCCCAATCGATTTCTGAATGGAACTTGATCTTTGGAGGGCGCGGGGGCAGGAAAGAGTTCGGTTAATTGGGAACGCACAAATGCTGCCAAGTCTTTTACAGGTACCTGGGGTTCAGGGTAGAGATGTGATAGTCACTGTCATAGTCACAACGGCCCTGCAGCACACCTCCCTCAGAAGGAAGCAGTGGGCGCTGTTAGCAAAGGATTTGGTGAGGTATGTGGAATCCTTTTTTATCTTGGAATAACTGCAATTAATGTTTCTCTTCCTGATGCTGGGGTGTATCATAAAGAAAAAATACCCACCTCCCCAAATGTATCATTTCCAATTCAGGGTATAATTTGATATCTATTTGAATCCTTTGTTAACTCCAAATTAATGAAAATATGAAAAATCTTTTTGGGCTGGTGTTTTATCAAAAGGACCTAGATGAACCGCAGAGGGGAGGCTGGCTGCTAGCTCTCTCCTAGTTGTGCTCCAGGTCAGGTGCAATCACTTGGCCTAGAGGTGGGGAGGTGGTGCCTTCCTGAGAACAATTGAAAGTTCACCCTGGGAGCAGTTTCTGGAGTGTTTCACATTGAAATCCAGCTGTTGGTTGCTGCTGAAAAGATTAGTCTCTTTGCCTCCAGCTGCATGCTCCCACCCCTTCTGCGTCTGCTCTAGCAATGGAGAGCTAAACTGAAGTGGGTGCCAAGTGCAAAGGGAA
Source organism: Falco peregrinus (assembly GCF_023634155.1). Classification (NCBI taxonomy): domain Eukaryota; kingdom Metazoa; phylum Chordata; class Aves; order Falconiformes; family Falconidae; genus Falco; species Falco peregrinus. The sequence goes on along the minus strand of NC_073726.1, from coordinate 5,157,082 downwards.
GAATGGGTACTGCATCAGAATAAGAAGAAAGTAAAGAAGCCAAAGAACCCTTCCTAGTGAGAACTGACAGCTAAACCAGATTAAGTATAATGAGAAAAAGCAATGTGAGATTCACAGCAAGGAGGTAGCCTATGGGGAAATTGCTGGCTGAGGTGTTTCTGAGTCAAGTAAAGGGAAGGAAAAAGCAGCACATCAAAGATAACAGAAAGAGGGACCTGTTCTTTTATGGACAACTGGAAGACAGAATAGTGTTCCTGCAATCTGGGAAGTCAGTCAAAGCAGCAGGATCAAAAACTAGCAAAGGGGAAAGCATCCCTCCAGTAAAGATATGTATGTGGGGGTTTTAAAAGTCATTGATTTTACTATCATTCACCCTTTTTCCTCAAAGTGAGTTTATTCTAGCTTCCATCCTAATAAAAATTTTCATTAAAAGTTGAATGTTCTTTTATTGTTTTGAGAGTACTGATTAGAAGTGCAAACACGCCCATTTCTCAGATCTGGTATAGACAGGAGACTGATCCGGTGCCTTAGCATGGATGCATAAATATGCATGATCTAAGTTTAACAATTCCTCAAAAGTTAGGCAGGGACTTTTACCATATAAAGTTATCACACCAAAAAAAACTTAAAAAGAGCTAGTTGGTTTGACTGTCTAGTGTAGTCACAGTGAAGCTAATCCTCAGGGAAAAAAATGCTCTTTCTTTTATAAAAAATAGGTCCTTTGCAGCTAGACACCTCTGAAATCAAAACAACAAAATTAAAATTATTTGGGAGTCAGTAATAGTTTTTGATAACTCCTTCTTAAAAGATGATTTGTTAAAAATTAGATCTGTAATAAAAGGGTTCAGCTGACAATTTAAAAAGATCCACTTTGTTTTTCTGTGAACAACAAAATGTGTCTGATAATAACTCGAGGTCTAATGTAATAAGAATGAAAATATTTTTCCCTCATAATTTGCTTTAAGTTCCTCCTATATTTGCTCCTAAGTACATCTACTAATCAACTCATATATTTACCAGAAATCGAAGTATCCGACTTCAATATCCATATAAATGGAAATCCAGGTGTAAGTCTAATAACTGTGCATGACATAGAGTTATTAGCTGCCTTTCATATGCTTGATCACCACATACATGATGTATCATAATCACCTCTTTCTGAGTCTTGTACAAGTTCAAACAGTAAGTATTGAACGCTGAATAAATTTGAAATTTGTACATAAGTTACATGTTTATTTTTAATATCGTTTATGAGAAACAAATTTCTTTCTGTGTTACCTTCAAGTGACCATATAAGGAAAGGTCTTAGAAAAATAAGCAGGGTGCCATGGTCCATCCTACCAAGTTACATGGAGCTACCTCATGGTAAAGGACAACTTTCTTTTTCTTAGGGGACATCATAGCATTTATTTTACCTATTAGAAAGCTCCACAAGTGCAAGACTTCCTGTTGCTCAATCCTAAATAAGAAAATTCTGTACTGCCTCAATATACTTGCTCTGATTATAGATGCACTGTTGTCTTCTACAATCTCTACAAATTCAATTCTCTACCCATACAAAACAATGAAGGTGCATGAATATTTTATTACTCCATTCACATCTGAAAGAACTCTGACTTCTAACACTAGCTTACCAGAGTTTTCAGTGCTTTAAGAAGTTCACAGTAAAATTACAAAAGTAGAATCTGTACCAAACTAATAATAATTAGAACATCTAATGGATACTAAACAGTTTTGGTTGTCTAAAAGAAAGAAAAACAAATTTAAGTTACATATTCTGTGTAACATAGTATTTAATATGGAGACAATATATATGGGAAAAGAGGCACAGCAGACCTTCAAAGCTTTAAGCAGAACAGTTCAAAATAGAACAAAACCAACGCGAAAACATGAAGATGAAATTATACGACTGTCATGATGATGTTGTTAAAACATTTCTTTAGGAGACAAATAATGAACAAGATATGAAAGACCTTAAACTGAGTCAGATCAGTCTGGAACTGACATAATAGTACAAAGAAAACTTGAAAGTCTGTTTCAAATTCATCTTCGAACTATTTCTGAAATATTGTTTGTTTGCTTCTGATGCTGGTTTTGTCATCACTGCTTATTGAGGCTCTTAAAATCATTCAGCATTTTATATGGTATATCACGTGAGAATGGCAAACTTGATTTTGTTGTATGTAGGATATGTTTTTGGTATCTTAAAGAAGTGTATTTTCATCTTCAGTGAGGCATTCATGAATCTCTACTTAACAGAAATAGAAAATTGTTTAAAACCTAAAATTCAACCCAGTGCAACTTGCTGCTCAGAGGTCAGGCCAGGCAGCTCATGGCTTTATCTAGATGAGTCTTGAAAAGCTCTCAGGGTGGAGAGAGTCTTCACAGTATCTCTGGGCAGCCTTTTCCGCAGTCTTCACAAGGAATGAATTTCTCCTTATCTTCAGGGAGACAGAAGGCCAAGACTTCAGCTCACCCATGCACATGCATGGACCCCTACAGACCCTGTTGATTCAGATCTCAACTTGTGAACTGACTTCTTGGCTTGACCCTGGACCTTTCTAGTCATCGTGGACCTGTCTAACCATCACTGGGTATTTTCTGACCCTGGTAACCCTCACTAAGATGATTCTGATCCCAACTCGCTGACTTGCAGTCCTGGTGCCCTGATCCTGACGGAGCCTCCAGCTCCTGTGGTACTCTTGACACTTTGTGTTCCTACTCAAGTCCAGGTGGCTGTTGTCTTTCTACTGCTGCTAGGGTGCTCATCTTCACTTTTCTGTCTGCCAGGACCTCCACAACCTTTCCTGCAGAGCTGATCCCTACCACCAGCCCCCAGTCTGTATCGCTGCAAAGAGTTCTTCCTTCCTGGGTGCAGGAGTTGGCATTTTCCCTTGCTGAATTTCATAAGGTTCCTGTTCCTCATCCATCCAGCTTGTCTAGGTCCTTCTGCTTCAGGTAAACTAGGTCATCTCAGTTTGGTGTCAGCTGCAAACTAGACTGAGACTATGTATCATTGCCTCTCCCAAGTCATTAATAAAGAAGTTAACCAAGACAGATCTCAAAATAAAGCCCCTGTGGTACTCCACTTATCAGCCTGCAGGCTGAGAAAACCTCATTAACCGTGGAATTTGATCATTTAATCAATTTTTTACCCATCCATTTATCTACCTATACAGGCTGCAATATCCTAGTTTGAATACAGGAATATTGTGGCAGACCATGTCCAAAACTTTGCCCTATAAATGATATCTATGCCTCTTCTCTCACCCACAAATCCAGTCAGCTGATCTTCAAGGCCAATCAGGTTGGTCAGACATGATTTACCTTTTAGTAAGTTATGCTGACTGTTCCCAAACACACTCTTCTATTTCATGTGCCCAGAAATGTGCTCCAAAGAGATTTCCTGTTCAGTTTTTCTAGGGACCAAGGTAAGGCTAGCTGGTCTTTAGCTCCCCTGGTTTACTCCTGGACTTTTTGAAGATGGATTTTTGAATGTTTCCTTTTCTCCAGTTGCTGGAGTCCTTCCCCAAGTCTCTATGACTTTTCAGACATGATGGAGAGTGCCTTGCAAGGACATCAACCAGTTCTCTTATCACCTTTGCAAGCAGGCTGTCAGGACTTATATGGGTCAAGTCATATCAAGCAATCCTGGACTTGACTTGTATCTACTGCTCGTTGTTCATCTCTTGGAACCATTTCTCTAAAGGCCTGGCCAAAGAGGTCTTGTTGGAAAAGACTGAGGCAAAGAATGTTTTGAATACTTCAGCCTTGTCTGTGTTCACTGTAACTAAATCATCTACTCCATTCAGCAAAGAGTCCATGTTTTCCTTGTTCAACCTTTTTACTACTAATATAGCAGCTGAAGCTCTTTTTGTGCCCTTGATGTGCCTTCCAAGCTTCATCTGTCATTGAGCTTGGCCTTTCCTAACACCATCCTTACACGATACAGCAAGGTTTCTAGGTCCTTCTTTGTAGCTCATCATTCCTTCCACCTTGTGTATATAATAATAAAAAACTTGAAAAGTGTGTAATTTGCTTGATGTAAAATATCAAGAGAACTATGTTGTTTCTCTACTCTTCCATAGAATTTTACACTGTAAAAAGAACGGTAGTTTCATTGCTTTTCATCTCTATATGTTGTTGAAGGTGAGTGTATCTTGTACAGTATTGTGCATCCTCATGTTGATAAATTTGACACTATGTGAACAAGCTGTACAATCTGTACAGCTTCCTATCTTAATAGAAGAGTATTTTACCTTTACTATCTAAAAATCTTTCTTTACTTTTTTTCCTAAAAATATATTTTATTGTTCCAACATAAACAAATGTTTTCAGCCAGATCTTTCCAGTCTCCTACAATATGAGAAGAAGCTGACTTTCAACAAAACTAAAAGTTGAATAACTTAATACATGGCTACTGTTTTTTACCTTCAATATAACCAGTGGAACCCAATACTGTAATGATGTGTTTAGCAGGATTAAAATATAGTCTGATTGTATCTAAACATGAACTTCTATAATAATATAATTAGGATTATATGATTTTATGCATATAAATATTTCTACTTTAGAACCCATTGTTAAAAATCCAGAGTTGAAAACCTGTTTTATAAACAGATTATAATTTCATTACGGTATCTGACACTGGTTAACTGTCAAAGACGAAGTAGGAAATTGATAGACTAGATCATTGGTCAAATTTAGTATGCAGCTTTGTTGTTTTCCTTTTAACACAGAGAATTTGTGTTTAATATTTATATTTTACATGGCACTAAGTAGCTCTAACACAACAGCAATCAAATCCCAGTATTAATGGCAATTTACATGATAGAACATTGCTTTCATGAATATAAAATAATTTATGATCCCTGCAACTACACTCAACCAAATCCACAGTCATACACCACAGCACCTTTGCACCACAGAACATTCCTTATGAGGAAAGTTAATTATTTCTTATTGGGGGAAACAGATTTGTCATCAAATGCAAACCAAGAAAGTTTAGGTAGAAAACAGTGGAAAGTCAGAACAGAATTTTAAAGGTTTTTGAACTGTTAATACCCTAGCTGTGATGATATATGGAAATGTTCATGAGAAGAGGTATATCTCAACTGCATACTATTCCTTTCTTCAACCAAACCAGAGAAATGCATTTTCTTTACAGAAATGATGGTTTTGGAGCACCTGGAATAGAGTTTTCTGTCATGACAGACAAGAGAATATTGATATGTAAAATGCAAATCCTGAATTTGACTAATTGGGGATCTACAATTGTAATCTGGGAAAGAAACCACTTTTAATAAAGTGCAACTTCTTGAGAAATCTGAAAGATTTCTCATCCAGTTTCACGGTGAATCTGAGAATTTTCAATAGAAGGCAGAGAGCCCCTCATCCCCTCAAATAGTCCCAGAGGCTAGAAAACTTAATTTGACATGCAGAGTTGCATTCAAACACTCCCAGTAAAAGTAAGTTAACAGTACTGACTTTTCAGTTGGATTCTTTTCGTTTAAATAAAATATCTAAGTAGTTGGTAGAACTGAGACTTGAACTTTGATCTCTGATTTTAAATTAATTTCTTACCCACCAGGTTGTTTAGAGTTTTTTATTCTTCCACCCCTACACGTGGGAAAATGAGGGATTTTAGAGTTAACATTCTCTAGGGCTGTTAGGTTCCCAGAGCATTATAACATTAATAAATGAATCTGTTATTGTTTGGCTTCCGAAGTCCCCTGGGAAATGAGCAGTTGAAATTATCATTGTTATTTATTTCCTTTTGAAATGAGAATGTTAATAAATAAATTTCAAGATTATTTTTCATGTGTAACGTAACAGTTCTGAAAAAAACCTTGCTGTTAAGATACATTGCTTGGTGATTAATCTTAAAATGCAGGATTAAAATAATCAAACAGCATGCAAATATGAAACTCATTTTACAACTCTCAGGCACTACTTCTCATTCGCAGGGCATAGCATATAAACAGGATCTTAAAAGACTGAATTGGTGCCATAGTATAACAGTCACAACCATTTCCAAAGAATGGATCTTCTCCAAATAATAGCATTGTCTAGTGCCTGCACAGTATCTACAGCTGCACCTGTTAATTATTTTCTTCTCTTCCTGAAAGCAGATGTCAGATTTACACCTGTAGCATGACCAAGGCTGCAAATATTAATTAATCTTCTACAGCTAGTGACTGAATGAGCCTGACTGGCATGTACAGCACTGGCAAACACAAGCTTTACAGCAAGTAGCTCCACAGGATCGATTTGGCAAAAGCTGGTCAGGGATACATAGTTCTTAAACACTACCTCAATACAGACTGGAAGGCATGTTTTTCACTTACACTTTGGTATTTGCTACACTGGGCAGTCAAAGCACATATTTAAAAGAGGTGAATGTTTTGCATTGTTTGTATATATATATTTTTAAAAAGAAAAAAAACTTTAAAAAGTAAATCTTTTACTCATTTATCAGTGGGCTGCACAGAAAATACACCTTCCAGAAAAAAAAAAAAACACTATTGATGGCTTTCATGGAAAATATGATAACTCTCTGCTACGTATACTTATCAATGTTGTGGACACTTTTATTACATTTTTCAGCGGGTTAAGCCTGCCTACAGAGGCTGTTTTCAGAGAAAGCAAAAAGGAAGAAAATTATTGAAATAATGGATTCCAATCTGTCTAACCTAGGCAACTCATGTACTAAAATTTTAAGGTTCTAAGGGCATATTCATCCTAAACACATGTCTGTGGGAAAGGTAAAGAAGAAAATACCTTTGAAGGAATAAAGAAGTTCTTTTCTGCTAACTTAGGTTCCTGAAACAAATCCCATCTTGAAAACACACCACTGGCTAAAAGAAGTGAAGTTTGGACTAGATAAAAAGACACTACAGCTTTGTGCAAGGAAAAAATTACAAAATCTACAGGATGCCAAAACTTTTTTCTTAGGTAGGGAAGATGACTCTGTCATCAGACACAGATTGTGGGGCTGCTGTTGCTAATATTATACCTATAACAAAGCTGCATCATAAGGGATAAAACAGTCTGGGATCCAGCCTGAGCAGAGTCAAGAGGTGAGAGAAGCTTCTCCCATACAAAGAATGGCTGAGGGAACAGCAAAGGTTAAGTAAGAGCTTGTTCCTAGGCACACCTACACTGTAAACCGTAGCTCTGCAGCTACAGTGGTGTTTCCTGTAGCATCTACCTGTTATATTTCAGACACAGCTACCCTTCAACTATCTCAGCTCATCATGCAGCCCTTGAAAAAGAATGATAACAAACATGGCAAAGGTTAGGGGGTTTCCTAGTGAACTCCTGTTCACTAGGACTTGACAAACTTTCCATGCAGAGAATGGAGATACACCAATTTTGCTATGATTTGGATCATATTTCCCTGAAGAATAGATGAAAAACTCATGTCAATTTTCACAATTTTGTGGGGCAGAGCTATTTGGTCAGGAATAACGATTCCTGATCAAGCACAGAACAGTTGATGTACATCTACCCTGGAAAGGGTTATTGCTTAGAAAATGAACAGCTATATATATTCAATGGATCATGAAATGTAAATAGGTTTGAATTTTGAATGATTATTACAGTTTATTGCGTCATAAAAGCATATGGAATTTCATCTAATTCTTTAAACCAAAAAACAAGCAGTATGGGAAAAACTCTAGGTAGTATAGGTCTAGATTTAAATTTCTTTAGCTCAAATTTTCCCCTGTGTAGAACAAAATTTCACTTTGGAGATATCTGTAGAATTTATTTGCAATGCTAATTTAGTGAATGCTCAGATGGTATTGGCTGTTAGATAACAGTACTGAAATAAGTAGGGAGTGCACTGCAGCTGGAGTGTAAAACATGGACTAGGAGCAATTTGTCACCTCTGAGACTTGAATAAATTCATTCACTGTGGCCACCAATACTGTGGGAAACTGTCCATATTGTGTTTTCTTGGAGCTCAGCAATCCAATCTGTAGGCATTGACCAAGAAGGTCTCTGTTAAGTTGCAAGCTTGTTATATCCTGCTCTAAAGCAGAGTTAAACCCTCTATGGTCCAAATCTCCCAAAGTGCTGATTGCAATCACTAAATTATTGAGCTGCTGAATGTAACAAAATGGAGAAACATACGATTAAGACCTTAAGAATAATTTAGACACAGATAAGGGACTCATGCCACCTTGAAGAAAAAACAAAGAAATCAACTTTTGCTAAGAAGCCACCTTTGCTTCCATTTAAATAATCAGTTAGCCCCAAAGAATGGATATAAGTTGCTCCATGACTTCCTTAAGCTCACTATCAGAAAGAAGACATCAAAACTACAGGGGCCTTAGCTCTATGTGCAAAGGGCATGGCAGTGGCCATGATTCCAGTGCTCTTTTGTTAGCTTTACTGTTCACTCCTCTATTCATCATTTCTTTGTCTTGTTTAATACTCTGCTCTGCTAACCATTGTCAATACCTCTTTTATATGTCCTCTACCCTTGAATGACCTTGATTCATCTAAGAGGATGACATGATGAAAAAGTAACTGTTCACAAAGAGACAACAAGGATGCTCACAGAAAGAATTGTAACAGGTAGTCAGTCTCATAGATGAAGAAGCTGTGATCTATTCTGAAAAAAAAAAACCAACAAACCCGAAACCCACCAGTCTCTGGAAAAAACAGTTAGCAAACCCAATGGTCCTGTTTGTGTCTCTCTAGCCTTCATACCGTATACCCAGTACCTGTGCATTTAAATAATGCATGTTTCTTACGCCTCTGGATGCATTCCCCTCATTACATTGATTCTTACCAGAAAAAAAAACCTCTAGCCTCTACTTTTCAGGAGGGCAGCCTCAATAGGTAGTAGGGTATGGCTACACCTGTCCAATTCCATAAAACAACATTAAATATGACTAAGTAAAATGCATTCATACTGTGTTTTTATAACTAGACCATTTTCTTTATATCATTTAGTCTACAGTAAAACCACTGTTTTATATCCGGGCAGATGGTTGCTCAATTTTGACAAATGTCATAGTTGACTCAGCTGCGTGGGAGCTACTGCTTCAGTATCGCGGGCCAACCCAGGAGAGTGGGCCCTTATCCCTTTGATGTGAATACCACTGAACATATGTATGAATATAAACGGCTGAGTAGCTGCATTGAAAAATCACTGCCTTTGCTTTTGACGAGGATGAGAGGCAGCTATACTATATAGAAAATGTTCTTCTTGCCTGCAAATAGTCAAGAAACTGTAAATATGTTAGTCAGGAACCAAGATTACATGATTTTAGATTAGATGCACTACAAAAGATAAAAGTAGCCTTATTCTTGTGTATGTTTTGAAGGCTTTCAACTTCTCTGAAGCCTCATTAACTATATATTGGTTTTTATCATAATGACGTTGGCAATTTTAAAGTTACCTCAAGTCACATGTTTTCCAAGATATATCCAAAGGAAAAGACAACTTATGCTCCTTATTACATGAAGTATCCAAATCCTGATCATGCATATTAGGTATTTTCCATTAAAATATTGTGTATTCCTTTAAAATGCTGTTTGAAGTGTGGCTTTAATCAAAACTATAGTATTTTTTATATAAAAATTTGAAAAAAATATGCAAGTTCTTTTATCCTTAATGAAACTTACAGAAATAATTTTATACTAAATTGTTGAAAGGCAGACTCATGGCCCGGCACTGAAAGGTTCTTTTAATAGCTAAGTTATAAGAAGCCATTGAACCAAGGGGATATAGCAAACCCTTAGCTACAGCATTGCAAATGTTGACACTCTAATATGACAGTAATTCTATCCATTCTTCAAAAAATAACTTTCGGCAAATGAAATATAATAAATGAGAAACCCACTTCAACATAAATCAATAAACTAAAAAGCTTGCTAAAAGAAAATAATTACTTGGCTGTAGTCTTTGAAAAGCACCTATTTATTTTGAAATCCTCTGAAATACAAGAACACAAAAAGGAATAAATCTTAGCACAGGAATAAACCTTCCCTCTTGGTTTTCATGATAAATTAATGATTAGCAGGCTGCTTATACATGAGGCTAAACAGCTGAAGGCTTAGAAATCAAGAAAAGAGTCATGCAGCCTTACCTCTTTCCTCTGAATTTTGTAATAAGTATAGTTTTTCTTGACACATTTGTGAGCTACATGAGAAAGAAACTTGCTATGAAATTTGAATGTCCATCTTTCTTGATCACTATACTTCTAGTTGCATCAGCAAATTTGGCTTTCATATTTGGGTTGTACATCTGGTGAGTCTAAACCAGAAGCTAGCTACTTGCACTTGGTTTAATGGGGAGAGAAACATACTTTGGGGAAAACATCCTCCAATCGTCACAAATTTCAACTAGCAAGCATGTTACACCAGGACTGATCAGGTAACTGCTCATTCCATGGACAGTTAATAGATTTCTTTGTAGATGCTTCTGCTTCTGAACAAATTTGGCAATAAAATGGGCTGAAATTTCAGTATCAATTTTAATGTTAAAGCCCACAGTCATAAAAATTTGGTCTTATTAAAAAAAAAAAAAAAAACAACGCAAGAAATGTTCTGAAAAAAAATAATTACCCAGATTTTCAATGAATTTTCTGCTTTACATCAACTCACTCTATATCACACTCATAATAAAGATGTAATCAAATCTGCAGTGTTGTTGTGAAGCTTAAAAAAGAAATGAGAAAAAGGATACAGCTCATGAACTCCTTATTTAAGCAAAGTGGGGTCTAAATAAGCAAAATGCATTTCTTGGGCCTTTATCAGACCCAAAGACAACGCTGTTTACCTTCTGAGGTCATTTTGACAGATAATGCCATTCTCTGCTAATTACTTCACAACTTAACCTAAAGAAATAAAAAGATGAGGACTGTGAATTTTCCAATTTTTTCCATGAAGTATTAAAAATACCAAAATGTATTATCAGTGTGATAAGATATCTAGATATTTGATTCTCAGAAATATAAGTTTCTAACCAGAAACCATTAGAAAAGTATATTCATGATCACATAGTCTAAGTGTTGCAAATCGTGAGTGCTAAGTGACAGTAAGTCACTTTGATTAGTAAATTACCAGTCTTGCCTGTGACTATCAGTAACACGGGTGGATCTGGGTTTTGACTGAGTGTCAGAACAATGAAACCTGTTCTCCCATCAGTACAGTCAGAGGCAGACTTTTTGAAGTAATCCTCAGTAACCTCTCTTGCTTGCAAATTAGAGGTGATATTCAAATGGGTTCTTCTGTCCACTTTGCATAATTCACAACACCTTAGGATGACTCTTCATGAAGACCCAGAAGGAGAAGAAACTGGGACAGAATGACAGCTACTCGCTAGATCAGCCGAAGAACTTCTGTTATTAGTTATTCAATAAGAATGGAAGTATGAGAAGCTAGGAACTGTCAAAGGCAAATTATAGTAAAGAAATGGGAACCTTGTGGGCATACAGACTTGAATTGATGTCACCTGAGACTCTATGTTCAGAAGCCTACTTACCCTTGTTTAGCTCTAGTCAGCAGGGATTAATAGATGCTTCGAGCAGTTAACACACTTGAAATGTGAATTACCCTCAAGTGATACAGCTTTCTGTATCATACAGCTGTCTATCACTTGGCTGTATAAGGAAGATATACATACATCAATTTTACCATCTCAGGCTTTTAAACCAAAAGATAGCAGACTGAAACAGGTTTATAATTAATGATAATTCTTATGTACCTAAGCCTTAAATTATTTAGCATACAAGAGACTATTGCTGGACAGAATATTTCAGAGTGGACAGATTACTGTCTACCTGTGGGGTAGTAACTTCTGTGCCATTATGGTATATGCTTACAGAACACCAGACTTTTACATAAAATTAGGTTGAACACTTGATCAACATTTTGGAAAAGCTCTGCAGCCCTGGACTGACTACTTTCTTCAGAATAAATCAAATGTTGGTGTAGAAATGTAGGTCATTATTCTGTGAGCTTTTTCAAAGCTATAGTATTACAAAATTCTATAGAGGGCCTGGAACAGGCAGTTCATTAGGTGTGGTCTATATTGATCTTAAATTTAATTTTTAAGATGTTTGAGGTATAGAGCAGTGACAGGTCATCCTCACATCACTGAGGGATTCAGTTGTGTCTAGACCAGAAGAAAAAAAAGCTATCGATCACACTCTACTCAAAAGGAAATCAGTGCAACACACCTGTAAAAGCTGTGTCTTCTACTTATAGCACAGGCTGAGAGAGCAACCGAGTACCCACGTCTACATGAAAATTCTTCTCTCCACCAGCAGTAAGCCTACATTATGAAAGAAATACAACCCTTTTATCACTCACAGCCACAGTCTTCTATGCAAAATATTTCCAAAGTCTGACAGCAAAGAGGCAGTGGAGATTGGACCTCTTTTACATACTTGCCTATTCCTCTGGGAATGAAAACAAGGAAAAATATTCCCCTTCTAAGTAGAAAATTCCAGACTAAAGATGCAGAAAAGATTCTTCTCTTCTGAAAGAGGATGAAAGCTATGGGAAATTATTCTAATTTTTTCTTGTACCATCTCAAAAGGTGGAACCTGTTGATAAAAGCTGTTTCACATCATGTCACCCAGTCAATATGGAAGATAAGCAAAGTCTGGTCTTCTACATAAATTGAAAAAGTTCAATATGGAGCTTCAGAACACTGATTTCTTCAATGTTGCTTGGTTTTTCTCCATTTATGATACCTAAATCTTTTTCTTATGGCATTTTTACTTTCCTGTGAGGTGAAAAGTAAAGTGATCATAATCAAGAGTATTCCCTTAAACCAAAGCAGTAGGAAAAGCAGTAGCCTATGAAATCTTTCAGGCCTAAATAGTTCATACCATTGGGTCTAGGTGCTCAGGGATTGTCAGAGTCAGTGAAAATGAAGAAAAATTTTCTATGAAAGTTAAGTAATGTAACCAAATATAGACCACTTTGTCTTCTGGAGACTATAAGTTCACTAAAGCAGCTATTGTGCTGTGTCAAGAAAGACAGCAGTTTCATATTTATAGGCTGAGTAAATAGCAGAGTGCACTTAGGGCTCTGAAGTATAACAAATTGGCTCCTAATGCCCATATCCTGGTTTGTGATTGAAAACTCTATACCGCTTCTTTATTCCAACCATTTTAGCCTGACAGTGAAGGATGACAATCTACCGCCTGGCTAGGTATAGAAAAGCTACATCAGGTGCAATATGCTTAAGCAGAGCTGGTCCGTACTAAGACTTGGCATTTTGCAGGGTTTTAAGAATGTAAACAGGCAGATAAGATGTCAGCCCCTGTGAACATCTTAAAAAGTGCAGATAAAGTAACGTCCTTATCATTTGGCTTCTAAAATTATCAAAATTCTGCCTGTTGAGATCTTTAAAGCAGGTTAAATGCTAACCTTACTCTGAGCTCTAGATTAATTTAGAGACCCTGCAGTCGAACTATTAAGCAGAGAAGACTATGTGGCAGGTGAGGCCAGCTTCTAAAAAGAGGATATTTTTCAGATCCCACAGAAGAAATGTTAAAAGCAGGCACTACTGCGTAGCCAGGCAACATGATGAACAAGATAGGTAGGATAAGAGTGAAAGAGAAACTAAGCTTGCACAGAAGTAGATGGGAAGTAATTATGGCCTTGGAATGCTAGCTATTTGTGGAATTCTAGTCTTCCTAAAAGATAAATTTAAAGCTGTTGTCACTCCGGAATGGTTAATTACTCTTATGTATGGTCTCAATCATGCATTTATTCTAAACATGTGTTATATTATGTTTCTTTACATATAGCAGGATGAAAATGAGAAGTGTAGTACACAGAGACACTTCATACTGAGAAAGGAATGAAAGAACAGAGTTTAAGAAATCACTTAACATGTCAAGCATTACATGTGACACCTCCTCAAAAAATGTAGTGCTTTCATAAACTAATAGTTGTGGTAGTACACAGAAGACTGAAAAGAAACTAATCCCATTAAACCAGCAGTAAAAAGTTTACTATGTTCATATTATAATGACAAGAGATACTTTATACAAATTTTTGTCGCATCTGTAGACTGGGGCAACAGCACATCCTGTTTAGTCCAAAGTGCATTCTCAGACTATCAGAGTGATAACACGTGTCAATGTAAGATTCTAAAACTATCTATGCAGTTATCACACAGTCCCTGAGAGGAAGAAATGTATTTCAGGCAGTAACAATGATCAGGATAGATAAGTGGAAGCCAACAGGGAGCACATCAAAATTCTGAGATTTCTCGGAAGTCTGATGTCAAGGGTTGTTCGGCTTATATGCTTCAAGGAAAGACAAGGCAGAACAATCTACAGGAGAAATTTAATATGCATGAGTTGTTAGGCACATAGTCTCATCCAAAAGTGGATTTAGGTGACTGTGATGGAATTCAGGTATCTGAAGTTGGGATTCATCTGCCCTAATTTACTGTTTAAACTTCTAAATTAAAACTCCATAGTCGATGGCAGTAGAAATAGGCAATTCAAAGGGTAAATTCTCTAAAGTACCTACTTTCCCACATAAAGGATGGTGCTATCATCTTTAATATCTGTGAAAACATCTTATGCAAATAATTTCCTGATAACATCTCCCTTTAGATAAAGAAAAAAGTTACAGAAGTACTTTCCTACAGTTTTAACATGCAATTCACTACTGTTTTCTTATCTGAACTATGTCTAATTATTTTCCTTTTCCTTTTTTTTTTTTTTTTAAACAAAAATGATAAGTTATCTTAAATATGGTTTGTAATACAGCATGAGTAAACGTGAAGGGAGCTGACAATATTATGACCAGAAGACATGAGCTTTTAAAACTGAATAAGGGTGTATACATGTACTCAGCCTATTGATTTTACTTTACCAAGAATAAAGACATTACTCACAATTCTGTCACTAACAAAAAACTTCTGTTGAGAACTCTAAGTGGGTACAGTGAAGCACCAACAGACCTGTAAAATGACCTTATTCAGAACAAGCAGATATGGAGTAACAACTTTTACATTTGAAGGAAAATAGTATTGTCTAAAATCAATAGAGTTTGGTAACGGCTTTAAAAAGAAACATGGAATCTTTTAGTAAGAATACATTGCAATTGGGTCACGACAATGTCACAAACAGCTCAGCCTTCCTCTGTTATCTGGATGTGATCTGGCACCATTGTGTGCTTATCTTGACAGATCTCAGTCATCTTTCTGACATGTTATTCTTATAAAAATACATAAATTACTATGATAACAACTTTTCAATAAATATCTCTGTGCTTCCAATTGGTTACAAAGTCAATGCATCGTATATCTCATCTTTCATGTTCTAAAGAGTTTCCTTTTCTCATGTAAGTAATGTTTAAAAGTAAAACTGTACTATTAAATTTGCCCAGAGGCAAATTAAAATATTATCCATCAGACATATCACCTACAATTCTTGCACATCCCTAATACTTTTTTATCTTATTAATGCTAATTTCTTTCATCAAAAGACTGGTGAATTTGCTTCTTACTTGTTTCCATGGAACTGGAAAACCACTTTCCACACTGTAATCCAGCAATATACCTTTTTAAAGATCAGTTTATTTCTATCCCTGCTGCTAATTACAAAACTGCTTATTCAGTCTACAGCTCTTCCTTTTGTTGCTTCTCTATGTTGTGATAGAAACTCCTATTAAAAAGAAAGATCCAAAAATGTTTTTTTAAGAGATAATTAGACACAAAAGGCTGTGCTTACCAGTCTGTTACTCCACTTTTATACTGGTGTAATTCCACTGAAATCAATGCAACTACTCTAGTATAATAGAATATTGTTGTTGTAGTTGTTCAGAACCAAATTTTTAGTGTTTTGTCCATTTCGATTTGTGCAGATTAGGGGTTTTTGAATGTCGTTTGAAACTGATTGAAATATTTCATGCTATGACCTTTGCAAAATAACAGTATCTAACATGTATGAACATTCTTACTGAAGTGATTGAAAACATACCAAATCACATTTTTTTCTAAAAAATAATGTGTCATAAAATGGATTTCTTCCTACCACACCAGCCAGAGCAATCTCCACTTAGGTATGTTTGTATCAGTCTCACTGAGACAGGATTTTAGCTTTTTTTGAGTAAGTGGTGTAAATGTACAGGAGGGTATGTTTTCTGTCTTCTGGTAACTTTAGGGTATTAAGAATACTTCCTTTTCCACATGAGAATGCAAGTGGAATAGGAATGAAGACAGAATTTTCCAAATACACTTAGCAAAAATGATACATCTCACGCCATTAATTCCTGCTTAGAAAGGTCAGACCTGCAGTTCTTATGCTTTCTCTCCTATCATACACAAACACATATACACTTTAGAATTGATTAGGAAGCTTTGGACCTCAGCGGTCTTCTGGCTGAAAATTTAATTCAAAATTATGCAGCTTCATGAAAATTCTGACTTCATTAAAGCAGTAAATTACAGTAAAAATGCATTTTCCCAGAAATATTTTGACCAGCTTCCTGGGCAGCGGCAGTGATATTTTTCTCTTACAAATTATTGGGAGCAATAAGTATTCTTTTTTGTTATTGTTGTTGCTGTTATTATTCTTTGAAAGCTGTTCTTCTACAAAAGGTACATCAGGTTAAATGACAAAAGAGACATTTTAATTCTGATCTTTCACCAAATCTATGATACCTCTTCACAAAAACAGTTTGTCTTTGGCCTGGAACACTGACTGGCAAACTCCCAGCGTGCAGCACCTGTTTCATAGCTCACAGTGAAGATTTTATAAATACCTTACAGTCATCTTGTGAAATCATTCATTTCATGATATGACTGAAAGTCGTTCCTGAAATTATAGGCATTCTATTACACTATTTAACTGTTCCACTGAGTCATTATATGAAATGCCTAAAAGTGTTGGGCATTTCATTAAATGGCTGATGTCAGTGCTTCAGTCATTTAATGAAACTTAGCATTATGATATTCTGTTCACTACTGCTGTTAAAACATCTTTTTTTTTTCCCCCACGGGAAACAATGTCCTATCAAAGTCCCACTGATTCAAATAAGCAGACATATTTGTCATGTACTCCTTACAACCCCTCAGCTGCTGCAGGGCTTGGGCAGAGTGCCTTTCCTGATTTTGCTCAGACAAACGGACCTCCTCCACTTTTGCATTTGTATTCCTGGGTGGTTATTTCTCAGCATTTGTCACTTAGAGAATAAGGAAAATTGTGGGGAATATTTTATTTTATTTTATTTGTTTATTATTTTTATTTTATTTTATTTTATATTTAGCTAACCCACACCCAAGTCTGCATTCAGACTTGCGTAGTCAAGTGCAGCACTAATGAGACAGACAAAGTAGAAAGCAGAGATAATAAAAACACTACTGTAACTGACCTAAGCAGAATGGGTCCACAGAACAGTTCAGTATCATAAAAGACATAGATTGAAAAGGTCTGAAAGGGATTAGTTTGAAAAGTAAAATCTGTCATGGGAAATATTGTAGGAATTAATTGGGTTTGTGTCCCAAGCAGCTTCTTCAAGGGAGGAAAATATTAATGATAATCTTGTTTCATTGTTTTGGAGCTCTACTGCTGGCAACGAGGATTTTGTAGAGGCTGAAGGAAATGTAAAATAAATAAATTCAAATGTTACAAAGCCAAACAGAATAGCTGATGTCCTGGTCCTGAAAACAAGTAGTTATTCAGTGTTACCATATGGCTGCAGAGTAAAATATGAAAGACTTTGTGATTTTAGAAACAAAATTATTATGTAAATACTTTTAATTTTTTTTTAGGTTAATATTCATGATTAATCAAGAACTGAGTATTTCCAGTAATTGCATACAATGCCTAATACTGTTATTAATTGTACAAACCACTCCACTAGCCAACCAATAGCAAGAAAGCAAGTAATAAATTTCAAGAGGAATTAATTTCTTTTTTCTTTTTTTATGATATGTTTTTGACTTTGTCACATCCTTGAATACTTACGATTTCTTTTTCACATGCAGCTGAATTTGGTAACTTTCCAGGTATTCCATAGGTGAAAAATAGAAAATAACAGAGCATGCATGAACCAATTAATCAAGAAATTAGGATTAATTAAAAAAAAAAAAAAAAGGAAATTACATACAGATGGATCTTAAATTCTACCAAGTGATTTGAAATAACAGAATTCTTACCAATAAGTAATGGAATACTCTACATGCACAGTTATGATATTTGTGAATTACTCCTAAAAGAGAAAGCAAGATAAGTTGTAGCTCTCATCAGGCATTTTAGAATTTTTTTGTGTATATACTGAATAAGGGGACTCCCACTGAAGCCAGCTTAGTTGTTTATGAAAATCTCTTCCTATAATCATGCTGCTAATGGTTGCCTTTGCTCATTCACAGTATAAGGAAATTAACATGAGGTGAACAGATTTGCACAGTAGGAAACCTATGTAAGCAGACACCATTTTATAGTTGTTTGACTAATTTGGGGACATTTGCGAAGAACACCAGGCACAGCTTTTAATATTGTTATTTGATGTGCATTACACTGAATTTCTCTGCTGTGAGCAAGTTAGTTGAAGACCCAACTCTGCAATTTTTATGAGAGCAATACTTCATTGCAGCCAATAGTTTTTCCTGCACTAGGATGGTAGGAGGGAATCCTTAAAAAAAAACTTAAATTTTGCAGAAATCCAGTTTTCTTTTTGTGTCTATATTCATCACACTGTGCAAAAATTTGTTAACTTCCTATGAAATTATTTGTTAGCTTCCTACGGCTCAATTTCCACAGTCTTTGCTCAGCTGGATTATATCAGACATTTCACTGGTTTTATTAAAGAGAACTGAAATAGTGGAAAGCACAGGACTTACATCTACAGCACTGAAATCTCATCAGATTCTTATACCACATTTATCACAATATATTTGAATATCATCCAAGAGGGCATGAAAAGGACAATGTCCTATCATTTAATTTCAGCTATTTAAACGCATCTATTTACATGAGTTTTGTTGTTTCTTGTTTGTGTTGGAAAGTTATCTTTGAGACTTGATCAAGTACTTGAGGGAGTTTCTTGTCTTGGACTGACTGTCTGGGTCTAAAGGTTGTTTGATGGCTTTATATTGGCTATCTATAATCTCCCTGCGTTTCATTCACTTTCTACAAACGTAATACAAAATCTAGGAAAATCCATGAGCAAATTTCTCTTCTACTGTATTATTATGTCAAAGAGGAAACGGTTGAAATTCCTGAGGACCTACAGGAGACAGTGCCACCACTACTCAGCAGCCCAAGGGGATTGTATAGATGAAGTATAGTTATAGCCATATTCTTGCAACTGCTTTTTCTTCTACCCTTCTGTTTTAGCAAATGGCTGCAAGAATGGAGTGGAAGGCAAGTACTACAAACAGATTGCATTGTAAATCGTAAGCACATTTGATCTCCCCGACAACCTTGTGCACATTCTGCCTACAAATGTCAGGAGCAGGCATGATGCCTCCAGGTTAGCCACATTTCTTCCTCCTTCCTCAGAACAGAATGTGGTCTAAAAGTCTTTATTAAGCATTAAGATTACCATGTTTGAGTGATTAAAATAACTCTGTGTTGTCATTGGGACTGCCAAGAGTATTTTAGATCATATCCAGATTTATAGCATCCTGAAAAACTTATAAATCATATGTATTTTTTAAATGTCATGTTAACATATTTTACTACATTTTATTGTATATATTTATATAGTCAAATAATGCAGGCCTTGAGGAAGACAAATGGAACAACTCTGCCCAAATAGGTTTATAAAATTAAGTCTAGTACTTTCTTATGGTACTTCTAGCACAAATAACTTTTTATGTAACAGTTGTGAGGCATAGCACTATTCATTATGAGTGCAGAGCTCAAATGTTAAGTGAAATTGAAATTTTTCTGTTAAGACTTTGTAATGGGTGCCTGGGTAGAAATTATTTTGAAAGCAATAGTTAAAAAGAAAGAAATCTGTTCTCTCTTATTTTACTCAGTATGTACACAATTACTCCTACAATGAAAGCAAGTTAGGTCTCTAAAGCATATAAGATTGAATTCTGTTCCTGAATGTTCCTACACAAATGGAATTAGGCATATTTCTCTAGAGGAAGAAATCAGCTGCATGGAAATTGTGCTGCATGGAAGAATTAAACAGAACAGTATGTCTGAGGAGGCAAAAAAAGTATCTTAAAAATTCCATGATACAGTTCTTAACATTTCCTAGCATTGCATTTATGCTCAGTAGCAAAGCTTCAGCATTGCTCAGTTGTTGTAACAAAGAGTAGAATTGTGCTCTGCTCGGTTTTCTCAGAGAATGGGCCACTTAACAAAACAATGCTGTAAGTGAAGAGATAAAAGTGGGCTACTAATTTTACAAATGATCCTCCTCTACTGCCAAGTACTTCAGAAAGTTGGCATGAGCCTACCAGCAGGAAGTATCCCTGTGTGCAATAGTTCCTGAAGAATGCCAGCTAGTGCAGAATAAAGAGGAGTCTAAATGTGTCATGAAGAGGTTTCGAGCACAGAGGGCCAGATATAAGGCTATGGAATTACACTAGGGATGCATTTGGATCAGAGTTTTTGAACTACCAGTTAACAATCTCTACTAGCAGAGCTGGGCATAAAAAGCATCTGGTTGTTTTGGAAAGAGGAAATAAGAAGTAGTGCCCCAGAAGACACTAGTGAGAAAAGCTTTTGCTCTTAGCAACTTTGTGTTAGCTGAACAAATTTGTGTTCAGGTTCCAGCCACAAAAACTGTACACTGGTAAATGGAAGTTGTTGAAATAGGACTTATTAATCCTGCATCTGCTGCCCACCCATTTTCTTTCTTTGAGACAACCAACTTTACAATGTCTGTTTGGTGTCATAACAATTTTATTAGATTCATCATAGAGGCATAGTTTGCAAACTGAATAATCAAAAGGAGAGCTAGGAGAAAACCAAAACGAATAAACAACCAGAATATCTGACTGGACTGCAGCAGACACAGAAACAATCAAACTGAAGCTTTGGGCAGCAAGAAAAAAATTAAAGCCCAGAAGGTGAATGAAGGTGAGCAAGAAAGATCAGAGACTACAAACCATAGGAATAAGTGGAGCAATTTGATAAAGCTCTGTGGAAGTGCTTAGATATTCTTTCTCCCAAAACTCTTCTTGTTAACTATCCTTACAGTGACTTGCATTTACAAACATGCAGAGAGCACTGCATGTCTTGCCCAGCCCACTGTTTTGACTCACACTTGCTGCTTTGTTAGTAATTTCTTACAAAAATTTGTTTTTAATACACAATTATTTTCTGCCTTGTTTGTCTTCTGCAGGAAACTATTTTCTCCATCTTTTCTGTCTTCTTTTTCCAGGAGGAAGGCAGCAATCACGAACAGGGAGTGGTGGCTTTCATTCATCGCAAATGTCTCAGGCCATGGGCGAATGTTTCTTCCTCAGCATCACCACTGAAGGGCATCAGGAATCAGTCCTCTGGTTTTCGCTCGCTCGGTGTTACTTTGCCTCTTCTCCAGCTGCTCAAATGAACTCATGGTTCTGTCCATAAGCTATATTCAGGAAAAAGGAAGCATATTTGAATGGCTGTTTACAGACATATCTTGTGAGCTAAGAATGATTCATTTCTGTTTGTCTTTTCACCAGAAGAGTTAGTGTTGAAAGAGAAGATAAATCCTTTTCCTTGCTCCTTTGCAATAAACCCTGCATTTTGAAACAAATGCACAGATTCAATGAAAATAGGACCACTATAAGTCTTCTCAAGGTTTCCCAGCTATCTGACATGCATGCACAGAGAGAAGAGTCGGAAAAGAACTGAAGATTGGTGGAAAACAAAGTATCCAGAGAAGAAAACCCCCCAACAACTTTCTGTTTTGATGTATTCTCAACACTTAATTGGATCTTCACCAAGGCTTTTTCATCCCGTGTTTGTTCTAGCTGGCAAAGGAAAAGAGAGTAAAGGAGGTGGTGTGGGAAGAATCAAAAAATCTGGAATAAATTCTGCTGAGTCTGGAATAATATCGTAGCTTTGCAGGACTTGTATGTCATGTATTCTGAAGGAAAACCATGAATAATTGAGCAAATAAAATGAGTAGAAAGAAAATACGTAGATACGGCAAATTTTAGGTCAGAGGGCTTTTCAGAGTTATCTCCTCAATTTAATCCTCACTCAAGCCCCATTTTGAAGATTTAGGTGAATCAGAGGCTCTGTGATTGACCCTCTCTATCAGACAGAATTTCAGAACTTCATCCCTTTATTAATGCCTTCCTTGTGATACTTTTTTAATTGATACTTAGAAATCAGAGAGTAAGAGAACATGAAAGAGAGTTTTGATCACCAGTCTATGACATTAATCAGGGCAGAGTCAGGGAGGCATTGCTCATTAACAAAGCTGATCATTCAGTGCTTCTGCCGTACTCTCCTTTCCTCCTTATGTTTATTCAAACAGCATGCAACAGGTCCAGGTACTAACATGGTTTAGAAATGTCAAATGCTACTTATGCAAGCATCAAAATCAAGAATTATTTTTTACTGTGATTTCAGTCAGGAAAGTTGATTTTCCGAAAGCATAATAGTTATGGCTGACTCAATCAATGAAGGCATAAACAGCATTATGTTAAAGAGTGCAAAGGCATAAGGACGTCAGAAACAATATATATATCAAACTGTGTTCCAACACTGAATTTAGTTCTAGTTCTTCTAAGGAATTAGATTGAAATTAATGCTTTTTACACACCTCAACTGGTCATCAGAAGAGAGCAATCCCTATTCTTCTGCAGACTGGAAGGACAAAAGGGACTAACAGATAATAGCATATGGAGCTGTCTATAACCAAAATGTAAAAATTTAACCATAATATTTCTGTATAAAGCCTGGTAACTTGTGTACCACTGAAGCAGATCTTCCAGAAAAGTTCACTCATATCAAGAAGTGTTTCATCGTATATTTTCAGGGTTAAACTAATTACAGCAGTAAGAGTGAAAATCCAATCACACTTGCTATATGGATTTATGTCCTAAAATTTCTAGTTGCATTTGATGTCTTACTCTTCCTGGTCCAACAAAGCTACACGGTGCTGCCAGAGAAAGCATCATGAAGTTTCACTCTTGGCAACAAGAGATTTATTTCAATAACCTCTTTCTCTAGTTGTTTTCCCAAATTTAGGTGCCCTTAGTCCAGAATTTGAATGCAGTTTTAATCCCCTGATAGCTGCACACTTGTTTGAGGGCCAGTCACACTGCAAATCAGGATAGCCTTGCAGAGGCTGCAGCTGATAACGGAGGCCAGTCAGGCCAATCTGACAGTCACAGGACCGAGGAAAAGGGCTCTGGGCGATATTTGCCTCCAGTCACAGTTGGGTCAAGTCTGTGAGGCTCTAGACATCTTGTGTCCCTAAGTTTCTGGGATTAATATACTTGAAAGAATGAACTACACAACTAAGACAAATGATATAACACTTCTAAATTAATATCTAGAAAGACCAAAGTGCTTTATTTGAGGTCACGGGTGACATTAAGCAGCTAAATTCAGTTCTTTGCAGAACCGAACCATGGAATCTAACAATATAACTAACAGTTTTTTGGCAAAATCTGGGTGTCTAGACAGCTACTTAGGCACTAAATCTAGACATCAGCTTTAAGTTTACATTTGCCATAATCAGCAGAGTTCATAACTATTAGGACACGATAAAGATGGGTATTTCAGATACCTGCATATCTAACTTGTCTGGGCCATGTATCTCATCTACCTTACAGAAACGCCTCATCATCAACATTACAAAGTAAAATGAGAAGAAATGTCCTTCCAAAAATGGCCTCAAGACTGAAGAACTCAAGCAAATGGAATTTACAGGTAGCCACGCTGCAAATAGCCTAAATTCTGTCAAGAGCTGCATCAGGGAATATCTTAGACTTTGACTTTTTTCTAGGTTCTGCAAATGAAAATACTGAACACATTGTTTGGGAATTCAATTGTTAAAACTCACAGACAGCAGATGACAGACACCTTATATGCAGAGGTACATACTATTTTCTATTTTTATGCAGATAGCCGGTGGTCACCATTAGCTCCCTTCACTACTGTGCTAATAACTCACACGCTTCTAGGACAGTGACAGGGCTTCTATCCAAAATATCATCTCACAGATCAGGTGCAAAAGCATGGAGAGCGTCTGCAGCACTGCATAACAATGTGTCTGCCGCCTTGGCTGAAGTCTTGTAGAGCTGCCTGACTTTCACCATGAAACTCAGTGCAAAGACTGGAGGCATGTGATTGTGTTCCATCCGATGGAACGGCAGTCACTCTGTGTTGTGACAGTCAGTCATTTTCCCCCCAGATGAACAGATGTGCCACAGTCCAGGCTCCAACTGACACTCTAAGTGCAGCTTGAAGTAAATTCACAGGATTAGAGAGAGAGTAAAGAAAATTGAGTATCATCCTGAGCCAGTGTTGAAGGCACTCTACAGGAAATCCTGAGTCCTAATATCTGTTCCTCTTGCTGAATCAGTTTTTACCCAAGAATTTGTTAGCATATAGTATATGTGCAGACCCTGGAGCAGAGACCAGAGAAACTTAATCTTCCCTCCTCACCCATTACACTTTACATCATACGACATGATGTGAAGATCAATATTCTCAAAGCTGTAAGGAGCTCTGATACTGCAGTGACAAGGCACCATAAATACTGTGAGTAACTTCATTTCCTGCAATACCACTGCAATCTGAAAGAGTAAAATTAGTAACATTTAAATAATATTTTTTTTACCACATTATTTGGCTAATTCTTAGAAGAATAATATTAACAGAGATTACATGAGAATATTATCAGTATTGTTATAGATGGTAACAAACCCCTCCTGATCAGAGCAACCAGCTCACTACTGTAGGCATTCCAAGTCCTCCCAGCTGTCCCAGGGTGTTTGGTTAAGCTTTTGAATCTCTGGTTGAGCTCAAAGATGTGCGAGAACTCATGTACCTGTTCAGCTTTCTATTAGCTCTACATCTGAGGAGACTCAAGAGCAGAAATTAATTCTTTCAAAGTCAATTGTAGCTTACTGTCATTAAATTGGCTTGAGATCATTCTGCTTGAGATAATAACATATGACTAACTTAAACATTTTGCTAAACACTGCATCTTTCCCTACCTCATCCTTTCTTTTTAACAATCTGTTTGCTTTTGACTTCAGCTGCCAGAGCTGCAAGAATAGGAATATCTTAAACTTTTGATTTTTGAGAGGAGGACAGAGCTTTGATGATCCAAATGTGTGATACACTACTGTATAAACACTACCTGACCCTGAAGTGTGTCTTATCTGACTGGAAGGAAGGGAACCAATGGGGATGAAAAGGCAAAGTGGGAATAGTTGTGCAGCCTTTGATGGATATCTAGTTTCTACTCATTCAAGGTTGTTGCGGGTTTTTAGTATGCACCCAGAGCTCTCAGTTTCCTAAAACAGTACCGGAATACAAACACTGGCACTTGTGTGAGGGCCAATGCCAGCAGAATGTGTTCTGCCACGGAGGCAGGCGAAAGCAAGCGGTGCTGCAGAACTCTGTTCATTTTTCCTTGAGAATTACTGATGTCTTGAAGTTCTTT
The DNA here is from genome assembly GCF_023634155.1 of Falco peregrinus. NCBI lineage: Eukaryota > Metazoa > Chordata > Aves > Falconiformes > Falconidae > Falco > Falco peregrinus. Next base: position 5,131,507 of record NC_073726.1, on the reverse strand, counting down.
ACTTAGTGATATTTCTCTCCAAACAAGTTCATTTCAAGGAACATTTCTGAAGGGCAGTGAACTCTGGGGACTGTCCTGAGTGCAGTCCTGAGTAGTGACAGCTACTACTTTGTCTGGGGATGTTGCTATGCATTATAAAGGTAACATCAGGCTTTGGAAGCGTGAAGAATTGGAGGCATATTTACTTGTATTGGTGAGTATAAACCAATATGTGATGCATTTGGATGAATCACTTAATTCAGTAAAAAAACCTGTCAGTTGCCTCTCAGTCTGGTCCATATAGACTGAATATACTTACGTCATTAAAAATGCCAGTAATGCCAATGACAATGAGATTGTATTTAGCACTTCATCTTTCCTAATGACTCACATGGATAATTCTTCCTTGAGATATCCTTGTGCTCACATTATTATTGTCTATTTCAAGTCTTTCTGGTTTACTGTAGAATTTGCTTTTAAAATCCACTTTCCTTTATTTTCCCATTGTCCCTATATTTTTTCTAATTAGAAAATGAAACTATTTATTTCAGCCAACACCCATTAAGCTTCCAATATCTATAACTCAAGACACTATTTTAAGAAGAATCTATTTGCTTTGAAGTGCTTCTTGGTCCTAAGAATTCTGGGGGAGGGTTTTCTAGATCACTTTCTTGAAGGCACAGTCCTATTTCCAATAAATTCAACTTGAAAACCTGTTCAGGCTCACAAAAAATAAAAAAAATTAAAAAAATAAAATTAAGCTAGTCAAGGATAATGACAGGTCTCTAGGAAAAGTTGAAAAATTTAAACAATCACTTCAGCTGGCGTATCTTTCCTGTTTTGACAGCTGAGATCAAGAGCAAACAGGTTTCAGAAGAAAAAGCCTCAGTGTTTTAACAAAATGTTTAAATTAGTCATATGCAATCATATCAAGCAAAAAAAACCCTTGAGCCAAGTTATTGAATGTAAGATGCAATTGATTTTTTAAAACCCTTCATTTATATTTTCCCATCTGAGATGGTGTTGTAATAGAAAGGTGTATGGATATTGAAGTTCTCACACCCTGGCTCTTCTACACTGGAAAAAAAAAAATTACAATGGATTGATTACGGGTCCTTATCTACTACTAGAGTACAGTGCCCAGCAGTAATGGACCTTTGACTTGAAAATGGTGTAGCACCAAGTAAAATCTTCTGATCATTAAGCTGATACCATGTACCTGGGGAAAGAAAGGCATCCTGAGAACTTAACAGCAGGGTTAGATTCCTTATTTTTGCCCGTTTCTTGGTTGCATTACTGACTCCATTTCCTGCTGCTCAGTCCTGACTTCAATTTATCTCTAATTCTGGTTCTTTTGACTGTCACTTCCCAATTTCTTTTTCCCAGCTTTAGTATGTTCTGCCCTGACACTGGCTTTCTTAGCTCAGTCTTCTCGTAAGCATGACTTCAATACCCTGTAACACTAGTCATAGCTGTGACACTCACTACTCAAAACTTCATAGTGTGGAGCACTTCAGATATCTTTAATCCCCCTCTTGTTCTGTTGGAAGAACAGGGGACCGGTCACAGCAGACCAGCTTTTTTAAATTTTTTTTAATTTTATTTTATTGCACACTTTCTGTTCTTTGGGTATTTAAATCACCCAGATACAGGACATAGATATGGTATTTTATTTAAAAATAAGAGCTCCATTTCTGAATGTAAAGCCTTAATTAATTTGGTAGTTTAGGTGTGTTGAGATCTGCCTTACTTTTGGCTGTCTTGCATTGATAGAAGATATATGGAAAATACGGAATCCAAGCTGATGCCAGAATGCAGATAGACTTTGCAGGGAGTTCTGCGCATAAGAGTACAACTAATCTTCAATTTTCTTTAGACTTTTGAACAGATAGGAAAAATCATTGATAAAATGTAACTCCTTCTGTTAAAAGCTTACAGAAAACAAACATTCCAAGAAACAAACAATTTAAAAATTGATTCCTCCCTCAATAATGCCAAATCCCTTTCTTTGTTGAATCTTGTAAAGGATTTACTACTCGTAAGATAAAAACACAAGATTTTTTCCAATTAACTCTCCACAATATGCTTTAATTAGATAAAATAATGTAAGATATTGATGTTGGCATAATCTATATAAGCTGTACAAAGTTCCTTTATTTCTTTCTCAGACTTTCCAAATTTACATATCTCCTCATGGCGCAATAAATATTTTAAATGGAGCAGAAAGACATAAACATAATTAAAAGTACTGTTGCACCATCTCCTTATAAATATTTTATGAGTTTTTACATTAAAATAATATGAGTCTTAACACAGTGAATTTGATGGGTATTAGAAGCATCTGTTGAATACTTGATAAAGAATAAATTCAATATGAAGAATAAATTCAATTCCATTGAACAATAGTTTACAAAGCACAATATGAATCACTGGATAATAGAGCATGTCTCTGTATACTATTTTTTTATACCTCAAGGAGGCAAGACAAACTGTTTTATTTCATTCTGTGAAATATTTCAAAATTCATATTATAGAAAGATGGCAGTTGAAATTTTCTAGGCAAAAATTTTACGTCAATAAGAAGTCATTAGTGTATAATTTAGAATAGTATGTTTACATACAAAACCTCCAAATGACTATGTATTAGGCATCTCATTGGGTAATTCAGTCAGAGACATTCTATTTATATTATAATGAGAGAGACATAGTGAAATTTACAGTGTATTGAACAAAAGCTCTTGACTGTTATAAAGTCTAAAACCAGAACAGATGGAAAAGACCTATTAAGACTGATTTTCAAATGTCCTGAATCTCTGGCTCCCACAAAACAGTGTCAGTGCAGTTACAGGTCTAACTTGTGCAAATGTAACTGTGTGAGCATCTTAAACATGAAGAGATTGAAATAACCAGTATGATGTCAACCTAATTATCCAACTGTATAAATTAATATGTGGTTGAAACCACAGCTAATAGACTTAAAGGAATATATCAGAGGCATGGGATTTTTAAATATTTGTTCTTTAGTTCATGTCAAGATATTTATTCAAGAGGATCAACAAAGGCATACTTTCTAGTGCCAAGTCCACTCTGTCATCTGTTTCAAACAAATAGTAAGAAGAGGTAGCCACTAATTCATGGATATTATTTGTTTCATTTTTGCATAGGCAGCAGGAGGGTATCTGGTATGCCGGAGGCCCTATATTCTTTCAGGGAATTTGTCTGTGGTGTGCAAATGGAGAGGGCCTGTCGGGAGCATGATCCCGGGAAATTTTTTTTGAAGATAAGTTCTTCTGTCAGTTTAGGTTATAACATGTATCTGTGTCTAAGGTTGTATAGAGCACACTTCCGCGTGTTTCATGTGGCTCTTGGCTTTATACAGGTATGGATGTTGTTCTGCAAGCTTATCAGTATACTGTAGTTTATAGGTTCTATATATAGGTTATATATATATATATATATATATAAACTATAGTTTATAGGATTTTTTGTATGCTGACTGCTGTCCCTAGGAAAATGATGTAATATATATATTAAAATTCTATAAAGATGTACTGTCTATTAATTTTTTAATGCAATAATAAGCTTGCAATCCAAATGATTTTATTATGTAGTGTCAGTGCATCATGGACTTTATGGTAACTTATTCAAATCTCTTTTAAACTTATTCAAAATCTCTTAAAGCAGCTCTTTAAAAGTTTGGCATATGATGGGAAAATTGGTTTTCTGTCATAATCTGAAAACCGATTTTTATTGTGGAAAGTAACTTTGGCATGGGTAAGGATGATGTGGATGAGACTAGAGAGTTCTAAAAGTCTCCAGACAGGAAGTGATTGACACTGTCATAGCCTCAGTATCTGATGTACAAACTGTTCTAGACCATGCTGATAATGACAGGAAGTTGCATTTAGTTGCATAGTTTACAGATGAAGTCTGGTGTGCTTTACAACAAACTTTCTTTAGTGCTCTTTAAATAGCAGAGAGTTTAATAATGGTTCTGTGAGTCTCGCTAATTCTTCATGGAGGGTATAAAAGTTGAACACTACAGGCTTGCTTCTTATTGAGGAAGGTTTGATCAAACATTTTATAGGAAAGTGGAAGGTAAGATTGTCTATTTTTCCCTAGAGCATATGAGGAAATGGTTTGATGGTCTCTCTGAGCTCTGAGAGGTGTAGAAACTTTTTAGTGTTTCTTATGAAAAACTGCTATAAGAGGTTGACATGGAGAAACAAAGGGAATAGTAAGTTTAGGTTTTCTTTTTTTAATTTATTTTAAAATTAAAGCATCATTTTTACAAAGCAAGGCATTGTTATCTGTTATTTTTTCATATGTACATGCCAAAGCAAACGACTAACAAATGTAGAAAGTAATATATTAATAAAAGCTTTTTTAAAACCAAAAATTGTGTCATCCATGATTTCTCACTGACAAAATACTTCTTTTTTGTTTCTGTTTTTGTTTTTTTTCCTAGCATGCTAACATATTTCAGAATACTTTTAGTGTGCTTTGTGGATGCACCAGCCTGTCTTCTCAGAATTTAGTGTTCTGCACTCCTAAACCTGAAATAAGACACATTTACACACCACCAGAGATCTGATAGCTAAATAAGGGAAAGGAAGATGGAAATAATTTCATTCTAGGTAATAGAGTTGAGCTGAAGGAATACACCTCATTTCCTCATCACTTCTGCTGTCCCATACCTGCTAATTAGCCGATATTAGTCTTTCCTAATTGCTCAGTTACAGTATTATCTGGAAAGAAAAACTCTTAAGACCAGTCCAGGTGCAGCACACTGTTCCCTTGCATGCACAACACAAAGAAGGATCAAAAGAAAGGGGAAACAAAAAACAGAAGCACCAGCCTTGCTTTTATCACTAATACAATGACCAAAATCACTTTTATGTAAGAATATGTCTTAATAATTTGTTATTCAACAAGCTATGTGGTTTTTTTTTCACCCCCAATGGCATATGTCTCTGCTGATTCTGTTTCACATTTCTACTTTTCTACCTTCTTTACATTTGATGTTGTTTGCCTCCTCTTCCATTTCAGAACTATTTGTGAACAAGCAGTTTCTATTTAAAAATGTAAACAGGCCCTTGTGCTGTAAATGGTCTGTACTTTAAAGTTTATGTGCTAAACGAAAGTCAGAATTTCATTCCTGAGGGAGGTCACTTGATACTGCTGCTTGAAACTCTTCAAGTGATAAATCTCTCATTAAATTAGACACCTCCACAGCCAGGAGAATTGCCTTTTATGAGCCTACTCTGCTTTTTTAAGTATAAGTGCAAGGAGCAACTAGCTGTTAAAAATGATTCTGTAAAACATTACTAAAATCTGGAACCAGGATAATGATTTTTAGACTCTACAAGAAAAAACTAACTGCTTTATGTGAAGGAGATTTTGTTTTGTAACTACTTGCTACAGAACAATACCTTGTAAGATATTTGATAAATAATTTATTTAGTGTTCAGTTCATAGAGTACATGAAGTACAACTACAGACATCAGTACAAACAAATGTGTTTTCCCTAATAGCATGTAATATTGAACATTGCATTATTTTGTTCATAGTAATGTAATAAAAATCAAATATAAGTTGAATTAAAGTGAAACAATATTACTGCCTGTTAGTTGTTGTAGTATTGGTAGAAAAGCAAATGTGTTCCACCTGTCACCTCTGTAAAACAGCCAAATATTCTGCTACCAAATCACGTCCAATTTTGGAAGAAAATTTTATGTATAGGCCAAAAAAAAATCCTGAAAATTCCTGCATAGAAACAAAAGGAATGAATCTCTAACTCCCTTTTTAATTTAAATTGAAGAAGGAAGTTGCGTTTAGTTGAGGGAAATTAACACTGTCTTACTGAGTACAAAAGAATAAATATAAACCCGTATTTTTTTCCATGTATATATTCTTGAAAAATCTTAATTACAGACAGCTATGGCCTATGTCATTCAGACAGATCTGTAAAGTTTGTATCAAGTCTGATGATAAATATGCAGCATTCCATGCCACCTGACAATCCTGTAAAGGGTTTTCTGCCACCTATAACATCCCTTAACATTTTCAATAGCCTGTGGCAACCCTCCACATCGACAGCTTTTCCATCTCCAAAGATACCCTATCACGTTACAGCACAACCACGTCTCATTTGCACTAGCGCATTCAAAAAAAAACCAAAGCAGCACCAAGAAAACATGGAAAATGTGTGGAAAGTGAGGTTCAATGAGATCATGATACAGTTTGAAATTTAAGCAATCATGGCTGGTGATATCCTCCTGACTTAATGAAACCGTTCCTTGTCTAGACCAGAGAACTGAAAGGAAATATTTCCTTCTGTATCTGAAGCTTCTGGTACAGCCTGTCTTTGAGTCACTGACTACCAATGCTGCAATATGGTTATATTTCTTAGAATTCTGAACATTAAGGATTATCTAAATAATTTAATATTTATTATTTCAAAATGCATATTATGAAAATAAAATTATGTACTTGCATATAAGAAAATGTAGACTGTCATGACTAAGATTCACTCACAGACCATTTTCCAAGGCACTCAATACCTTCCAAAAGTTTAACATATTGTTTAATTTGTATTGGAAGTTATGGTTTCAATCCTTTGAGGGATTTGATCAACCTTGAACACTGCACAGTACTGTCAGCTTATCATGATTAATATGGGAATTGTGGAATTTTGTCAAGGCTGTCCTGGATCCTAAGTTGTCCAAAGTGAATGAAAAAAGCAAAAGAGCAATTAGCCTTGCTGTACAGAATTGTTTGGTTAAAAAAAAAAAAAAAAAAAAAAAAAAAAAAGCAGCCCAGATAGTAGCAGTCTGACAGGAGACAGGATTACACCATTACCTTCTTTTCTATTACCTGAGCAATGAGTAACACTCAGACATAAACTACTTGCTAGTAGTCTTTCTATAAAACATTTTCTTTCCTCACCATATCTTTTTATTAATCCTATTGTTTATCTTTCGGGTTTTACCTTCTCTTTATAAAACATCTGACGTTGCCAAAGTAAAAGGGTTCATCTTCTGTAACAGTATTGCTAACTTATGGTTAGAAAGGAAAAATAAAACCAATGGTTTTGAAAATTCTAGGGCAGAAAATTCAATTATTTGAGTGGTGGATAAGACTATGTGATATACCAGTCCTTTTCCACCAGCAAAGATACATGGGAGAGTAGGATTGAGGACTGAAATTGTCCTCTTTATCTGGATTTGGAAATGTTTTCTGTTGCAGAAAGAAGGATCAGTCTTCAGAATATCTTTTTTTTTTTTTTTTTCCTTGAGGATAGTTAATGCCATCTAAAGTGAAAGAGAAAAAAGGAACTCCTAATGTGAGATCATAAATTAATTTTTTAATGCTTTAACTAGGTTTTCAGTCTGAATTCTGTGTCTTCGCAATGGTTAAAAATCTTTTTTTGTTAATAGTGATGTCTGATACAACAAAGGGAGTCTAGGGATAGCTTGATCTGTAAAGGAAAAATAAAAAAAAAAATACTGTTGGTATTTTTATTATTGTTAATAGGGATTTTTTAATTTGTCATTTTTTCTTTTCTTTTTTTTTTTTTTAATTACCCCCATTTCCTTCTTGTTTTCACCAGTTGCTTACTCTTCCAGATGAAGTACAGAAACTTCCTCTCTGACTATTTCTTTCACAGCATCATCTGTAAATGATGTGTTAGAGGCAAAATAAATTGGCTGAACCATTGGCACAGACTAGCACAATTTTTTTTTTAATGTTATGAACGTAAGGATTAGTTTAGAAACCCTTAAACACTACTTCGGGTTGAGTAAAATATTCAAGATAAATAGACTACCTGAAAGAATTACATTTCTGTCTTTCAAAAGATAATTCTACATATGCTCTGACTCAAAAAGATTTGAAGATGAAATCTAATTCAAATATTTAGTATGTCCATCCCCAAACCTAGTATACTTGGGAGAAGGCAAAAAAGATTAGGATTTCACTGAAAAATTAAGTAAACTTGGAAAGTCTTTTTTTTAAAACTTCCTATTCAATCTGTTCTTCCAGTAGTGCACACAGACATATTTTCTTTTTTTTTTTTTTTTTCTTATGTTAAAAAGGATTACAACTTTGAAATCAAAGGAAATGAGGTACACAGACAATCAGCTCTATCTGCTTCATACAGGATACAAGAAGAATTTTTAAGCCAGCAGACAAGATACAACTTCTATAAAGAAATATGGGCTGTGGTTGGATAGGACTGAATTTTTTCCATGGAAGAAAAAGGGCTTGGCAGTAGGAGTTTTGATTTCTTTTTCTAGTAGGTGCACAAAGATTGCCACAAGCTACTGGGACTATCTACACTGTAATAATATACACTTGGAGGTGGAATTAAGAATACATTTACAGTCTTATTGAGTATGTTTCCTAATTTTGCATACTTAATTGTACAAATTAAGACTTTGGAACACTGGTTTGCATGCACTATATATCTGATAACATAAAACCAGAGAAATCTCCCAGAAATTCACACGAGAAACAAATTTTAATTACTTTAAGTGTTCATTGGTCATTCTACTTAGCTAAATTTTTAAAATCAGTGCCTCACTTCCTTTTTTTTGCATTCACTACCAATTGTTTGCATTGAAAACACTTTGAAACATTTCCCAGTTTCATGTCATGCTTGTCTTGGTCTCTTCCAAAAATTATAATGACATCATAAATATTCAAAGACTCTCTACACCATTGCATGACTTGTTAATTAAACTTGATACTTCTCAGGTGCTGATGAAATTTCAAATATCAATCTTCTACAACACTATGGTTTTGCATGTGTTGCAAATAGCATGCTCATTTTATATTTAGACTTGAGCTCAACTAACATGTTCACAAAGATACGTGAAGGCTTTACAGAGTCCTCACGTGGATCTAGACAGAAAACTGAAGGCCCTGTAATAAATAACACTGATATATCGTTGTAGAAGATAGGGAGAAGTTTACTGTCATGATACCACTACCTTTCTGCAAATTGTGGAAGTCTGTACACCTTTAACCTATCTAATTTTTCCCACATTTTTATTAGCATGTTTTAGTCTGGAATTATCAGAATAATGCTTTTGTGCAGTCAAGAGTGCAGCCAAGTTCCTGTCGGCAGTGCTTTTCTCTGTATTCAAGTATTAAGTTCCTCAGGGACAATAAATTCCTTTCAACAAATGCAAACAAATAGTTCTGCTTTACCAATCCATTTAGTAGGCAGTGAAAAAATTACACTAATTCATGCATATTGATTTTATATATTTTTATACATTTATATATATGTGTGTGTATATAGGTATATGTATCTTTGACCACTTAGATGACGTGATGAATTAGTGAATATGAGTAACAGAGCAAAGAGTTGGCTCTAGGATTCAGCACTCATCAGTTTCCAGTAAACAGTTCTGAGAACAGAATCTGAGTTCCAGCATAGGGCTTTGCTGTCTACATAACAGGCACATCCTGCCTTGGTCCTCCTTTTGAAGCCATTTGAAACCTACTAAAATATCTCAGACTAAGGGATTCGCTAGCAAACATATCCAAAAATGAAAGTACACAGGTTATAGAAACTTTACAATATGCTATCCTGTAATGATCAACTTATTTTCTTGTCTAGTCAGGGCCTGCAACCTCTGTAACCTTTCCTATGAGAGGAGAATTTAACACAGACTCTGTCGATAGCTTTCTGAAGCTCTACATAATAGCTTTTCTGTGCTCATACGGGAAAGAGAAAAGTAGCCCTCAGTCTGGAAATCTGATCAGTTTATTCTCTGAGCAGTAGCCAAAGTAATTTTTTCTCACAATTAAATTCACTACTAAAATCTGTGTATATGCACACGCACATATACTGTAGCCACTATTTCACATCCATCTATCTATCTATCTATCTATCTATCTATCTATCTATCTATCTATCTATCTATCTATCTATCTATCTATCTATCTATCTACCCATCTATCTATCTATCTATCTACCTACCTATCTATCTATCTGTCTATCTATCTATCTACCCATCTATCTATCTATCTATCTACCCATCTATCTATCTATCTATCTATCTACCCATCTATCTATCTACCTATCTATCTATCTATCTATCTATCTATCTATCTATCTATCTATCTATCTATCTATCTATCTATCTATCTATCTATCTATCTACCTACCTATCTATCTATCTATCTATCATCTACAGTAACAACTCACTGCTTTGATTTGCCTAATTTGGCTTTCACCGCTTTTTAATTTTAAAGAACTCCAGGGTTCCCGAGTATCTAATATTTAGATGTACATCCAGTGCTAGATAAGGAGCGATGGTAAATCAAAAGCTGGGGAGATCTGACAAGCCGGAAGAATTTTAAAGAGCATACCAAACATTTCTATAAATAAGTATTATGAGATCACCACTTTATTGCATGGGATCCATTAGAAAGCTACTTCCTCAAAGCTTCCATTCTTTCATAGATACACATCTGCAGCTCCAACAGCTGTAATACAATAGAACTTAATATTCTCTAATACTGTTCATCCAAACTGCAGCTCAAAGCACTTTCTGGAGGTGCAATAGCAGATGGAGTGAGAAATTAATATGTGGTTTTACAATGAAGTGACTACAAAATAGTTCTGTGAAGTTTTGTGTTTATCATCTCTCACTGATCCCACAGCTTTGTTTAGGTTAGCTTAGTTTATGAATAACATATTGATTTTTTTTTTAACTACCGTGCTTCAGACTCCATCTAGGCCTCGCAAATCAAATCAAGCTGATTTATTTCCTCCATATGCTTTTTCAAGACTAATAAATGATTGTTCAAAGAAAAATAAAATCATGTTCAAAATGGAACCCAACCCCTCAAAAGCTAGTATTTAATTACGGATGGGAAGCAGTGTCTGCATCGTTCCATTGGTTTCTTTTTACTCCGTGTGTATTTCTGTCTTGATTTAGCCTTTGAAATATCCAAAGGCAAGAGTTTTCACTTGTTACTGGTTCTTCTAAACATACAGGAACATATGTTCTGTGGGCAATCATTGTTACATATCTTGCTTTTTAACATTACTAAGATTTCTTAAATAAGAATTACAATACCCTTGAACTTCATTTTAGCAGAAACTGTTTTCACTGAGAAATAGTAAATCAATTATTTTACCCAATATGCAAGTCTAACCGTTGCTTTGTAAGGAATACCTAAAGACAAACCCTTGTTTAAAAAAGCTTACAGAATAGTTGATAAGGTAGACAATGAAGGGCAAGAGGTGCTGTAAGGAATATCTAGAAAAGGACCCTGCTCTAAAAGGAAAAATAATCACAATATCTAGATGTAAACTGGTTCACCAGTTCTATATATCGTTGACCTAGCAGTGTAGGCACCATCCTGCTGCAGACAGCATGGCAGGTGTGATTGCTCTACAGTGATCTGAAACACATGAAGGCACACATATAACTCCAAAGTAGATGTTGGCAAGACATAGACAACCTGGAAGAACCATGGGTACAGTAGTCAAAGAAACATGAAGAAGGTCCCAAAGCTGGTCTCATCAATAGTAGATTCAAACATGACAGCAACTTGCCTGGTCATTGACAGAAATGGGGGAAGCAGGACTGGTTTGAAAGCAAGACCAGGATGTCTACATTAGATCAACTATACAAAGTCCAGCAAATTCCCAACACTAACTGTTGTTTTGGTACCAACACACAACTTGAAATACTTGATAATTTTATGCCTATCACAGGTTAGAATTACAATCTCAGAAACTGGAATCTCCTTCCAAGGGTATTAGATAATAAATAGACCCTGGATCTTTATTCTGTCTCTAACGGGGGTGGGAGTGTGGAACTCCACCACCAAAAATACCCAAACCAAACAAAACAGTCTCTCATGCCAATGGGAAATACTTCAGAAAGAAGTTTTCAGGTGTTTTTCTGTTGTCGCTGTTTGGCTTTTGTTTGGTTGGGCGGGGTTTTATTGTTTGTTTGTTTTTTAACTTGTTGTCTACACTGTGTATATAAATAATAATAAAGGCACTTAATCTGAGTTTATTAGTTACAATTACACCTATACTTTCATTTGATGCTACAGACCCAAACTACTTCAAAAGCATGGCAGTGACTTAAAAATATCCATCCTCTGATTATCAGTAGAGATATCACAGAATTCACTCCCATTCAAAAAACCTGTATTCAAGACCTCAGACTTGACAGCACCTCTGTCCTCATCTACATTTTTCAATGGACCACACATCTTGTCAAGCAGACGGTATCCAGGAAACTGTTAGAAGGGCTTAATTATTTTCTCTGTGAGAGTGTGAGCTGATATGGGATTTCATTAAAAGCTAAATACTTTTATGGTTATGAAATCACTGAATAAAATCAGGTTAAATGCAGAAGAGTGTAAGATTCACAGATTCACCTGAATCAACACTGGCAAGAAAACACATGGTTGCCTGAAAGACAATTTGCTATTCCCAATCTGCCCTGACAAAAGAAAATTTCTTATAAAATGTGTACCATGTGCAATTTTTTTTTAGGAAGGATCAGTCTTGGAGTAAATAACATTCTGTAGCAATTCACATTATCAGCATGTGACACTGTAATGCAAGGATAGAGTATAATTTATTTTTCTGCATCAGATCTCACTCATAAAATTGCTTTCAGTGCTCCACATAAGACTGTAAGAATTGCCATAGAAGAACAGACCAACACCCCACCAAAAAATGCCAATGGAGGGGAAAATTATGTATGAACACATGTGTGAAATTTGGCTCAAGATTCAGTTCAGGTACCTGGGTGTCGTGTGTCCCCCCCTCATTTTTTTCTTTTTCCTCTCATTTCCAGTCTCACGTGGGCTTCTGTAGGACAGGATGCAACTAGGAAGGGTGACCTAGTACTCAGATCAAATAGTTTCATGTTCTACACACAAACAAATTACATCTGTTTGCTCTAATCAGATTGTGGAATATTGAAGTGCTTCTCATGTTATTATATAGATTTTTGGGTTTTGAGACAGTTTTACTCTGTTTGTGGGTTTGGTGTTCAGGTTTTTGGGGGGCTTTGGCTTTTTGTTTATTATTTAGTTGCTTGAGTAATGCATGATTATTCCAGAGGTTTAAGCATTCTGTTTGCTTTAATACTATGCCTCATTAACACACAAATAGTTCTAATTAAAGATCACTGAATGTAAAGTATGAATAAATCTTTATCACTTAGGGATTATGCCGGAGAAGAATTTATTTGGTGCATTTGACAGTATTTGGGCCTGCTGAATAACAATCTTATTGTGATTTTCTGAGGTAGTCACATATTGTTGACTATTGCTATGCCAATTACTTCAGAAAGGGATTTGTGTTGTTATGACTGGAGTCCTGGGAATGACACACAGCTTTCCCTAAATAAGGTCTACCATGGAATATTTCAAAGAAGCCAGCATTGTTTTTCTTTTTTTGTGTCCCACCCACCTTTTGCTTTTGCAACTAGTCTCTTAAAAAACTAGAATGTATCATCATGGCTCATCATCATGTTGGATTTAATAAATAAATAAATACAACAAATTATTGAGGAGACATTTCAAACCATATTCATGTCACTAAAGACATTTATTCAGTATGTGGCAGGAATCAAAAAAGTGAGTTGATATTGCATTTAGCAGGAAACATGTAATCTTGGCTTTCAACTGTATTCTCAGTATTATTTCTGTTTATTTGTCTAGAGCAAAGAGCTTTGAGAAGTGAAGCTAGAACACAAGACCTTCCTCCACTGGATGTGGTCACATGGCTCCTTGTTTTCTCTTCCTCTAACTTTAAGAATCTTCCAAACTTTGTTATATTGTTGCTCAACTTCAGAAAACTTCAGATATAAAGTATATTACAATTTTTTTGCCATCTGATATCTGTAGGGAAGTGGAAGATCTGATTTCATATCTCTCCAGACTGAGAAGGGAAATCGATGACAAGTTCTCTAAGCAGCAGACTGCCTGTATGAAGTGGGCAGCATGCCCCCTGGTGAGCTATCTGAATGTGATGGTGTTGGCCTTTGGTTTAGAGGGGAGGTCAGAGAGAATATTGTTACCAGCTGGCCTCCAGAGATCTCTTCCAAATTCAATCCAACTTCAATTATCACATGATTTCACACTTAAGCAGTCTCAAAATGAATCCACCAGCCTTTTGCAAGATATGGGCACAGCTCTACCACGAAGCCAAACTAGAGTTAAGACATCTTTCTCTTGACGTAAGCAAGAAAAAAACCTTCCAAGTGTAAGAATCTTACTATTTTCTGTTGGTGGAATGGAGTCACCTGTATCAGAAATATCATTAAAATGGAAGACTTTTGAGTAGCATCAGGGAACACTGGTTCTTATGTTCTTCCTGCTAATCAAATGCTGGAGTATGCAGATACTGAAGGCTGTTCTTACCTGATAGTAGGCACAATGTGGTCATGCTAGGCCTTATCAAAACCACCTGGAACTGAAGAAAGCCTTCACAGTATTTCCAGAGCACTGGATCAGATTCCTATGATAAGTCACATTCTTATACTGAATCAATCATCTGGGGCACTAAGTTAAGGTTCTTACTATGGCTATTACCTGATTTTTTTAAACTTAAATGGAAATACAGCCTAAATAGGAATGGAATGACTATTCTCAATTTTATTAGTTACACTTCTGTCCAGATCCTCATTGATACTCACATTTAGAATGAGTATCATGCTAAAGTAGGTTTGACATTTTGCAGTACTGTGCTTATAACTTATGTTTGGTACATGAAAAAGCTAAATATGACAGAGATTGAGAGTTCAACAGAAAACCACTCTTTATGTAGATGTTTTCCAGTAATACTAATTGGGGACCAGACTGCTACATGCTGCTCTTTTTGGCACTGGTTTTGCCACTGAAGTTTTTCCTCATACTGTGCAGCAACATGGAATTCCATCAACTTTGTTCTTATCCTTCTAAGGAGTAGAAAAAACTCTACACTGAAACTGAAATAGAATCCAGAGACCATGAGAGAACCAGAACACATTTTCACTGACTTGGAATTTACTCAGTCATATTTGTCTCCTGGACTGTTCTTCACAACTATTTTCCATTTTCATACTTCTGTTTCAGAAGAGTAGGCGTTACTAAATGATTTAAAGAGAAGACAGCTGACCATTATAGGAATGCACTGCGGTTTGTCATTTTAAACTCTTCCCCAGAGAAACATTTACTTTATATGACATTCAGTGCTTCCACCTCCTTAGATAATCATGTACAGTCTAAGAAAAAGATATCTGTTAGCATTCTAAACTGCTTTAAAAGTATGCTATACAAAACAACATTTTCTCATATGAAACCATAATACAACTGTATAGCCTTGCTCTCCTGCTGTTATTTGTAATGTAACTAGGCTTCTTTCTGAGTTCTTATGCTCAGCAAAGTTTCATTTCTACCTGTACTGGAAGAAAGCTAGAAATTAAAATGCTGTCCGAAAATATTAGATAGTGGCACTGTATATAGATCAGGACTGAGATATGGATGGACTTATAATCCCCTTCCTCTAGGAATTACTACCTCACTATTTATAACGTTTGAGGGGTGGCACAGCTTTTGTCATCTATCCAGCTTAACCTTCCAAGAATAGACTTTTAGTGATGCTTGTATGTTCAATAACCCACATAGGTATACTATATTTATACTTCTCAAATTTTATGTTTGATCTGTAGAAGATATGAAGAAACTGCCATTGCATCAGTGCTCCCAGTGCAAGGACATCAGGGATGAAAACAACATTCCTCCGGAGTTATTTTTAAAACTGTGACATTAGCAAAGGTCCCAACTTTACATCTGTTGTCCACTGAAAGTGTTCTACAAGCACCAAAGCCGTATTTGCTTTTATACAACAACCTGAAAAGTAGTAACATAGTGGCTTATTTGACCAGGTGATGGGCAAACTCAATATATAAGAAAAATGTGACAGAGAGCTCAAAGGTCATGTTTCAGTGGATACACAGGGACTTCTCTGAGACCAGATGTCAGGTCAGATTTACAGCCCAGGCAGTTTGCTTGCCTGTAGGAAAACCCCTGGAACTATTTCTGGGGCAATCCAGACTTCTCCTGAATAAAAACAAACACATGGATACTACGTAGATCTAGAAAACAATCAAGAACGCGTTGTTTAATCATAAAACCCAGCATTCTGAATTTGAATATTTGTTCACAAGTATTAGATACAGAAGATGGTTTGAGTTTGTTCCCCAAAAGATCTTGCCAGATCACCTGCCAAATGAGAACCCAGAATACAGTGACATGTCAGCATGTCACCAGAACAATATGGACGATCTAGATCAGGCAGGTACAAGGTAACTGTAGCTCAAGTAGTATGTTAAGAAAAGCATTCAAGTAATCAGAAAAAGGCTGATACTACTGAGAAATAGGTAGAAACAGTAGACGTAGATGCATCTTCTGTTTCCGTAGCCAGAAGTTTATCAAGGCAGCGTGACTGAAAAAACAAAGGCAGATTTTCAACAGTGACAAAACCCAAAACGATGCGAAAGCAGTTGATTGAGACAAAATCTGCAGCACTAGAATATTAAGTTTGAACTGAATTTAAAATACATGTGAAATGGCAAAAGGAGGATAACATATAGATCTGAAATTCGTGATAGGAATAGCTAAAAATATGGTAATTTCATTTTTTTCTTTTTGATGCTTTACTTTTATCTATAAATACTACTTCCATTGTATTTTTCTTAAGAAATTAGATATCTGTGTTCATTACTTTTTCCTAAAGATGCATGAAAATGCTTGTGCTAAATTAGTTGGCCATTGTCATCATAACTAGTTGAAAAGGTCATACAACATGTAATGAAATAAAATGAAGTCACAATAAATGGTAATAAAGATATTGTAAAGAACTGAGCTTGAAATAAAATTGTGATTTGGGGATCAAATTTTGTCAGGCTTACTGAATTAAGTCACAACTAAAACTAATTGGTGTATCACCACAGGAAAAAAGCTGTCGCACTCTTTATTTAAAAAAGTAAACGAAACACAAAAAAACCCAAAAACACAAAAGTGGGAAGTTAATGGTCCTGCTATGTAACTCAGCCTGATGGATTGTTTTAATCCAAAGTTTTTTGGATTAGTACATTAGTTTCTTTCAGTAACACACATTGCTATCACATTTCTGATAGGAAAAACATTCACAGCGGGGTTTGGACTTCATCTCAGTCAGGGTTTGTAGCTGCTCCAAATACTTTTTCAGCACGGCCATAGAAACAGTTACCCTCTACAAGTCGATATATTAAATTAGGGGGTTTGGTCATTTTGTTTGTTTGCTTGTTTTTTAATCTAAAGTAAATATATAAATATATTTTAAGAGCCCTAGTGAGGTCCATGAAGGATCTGTAATTTACTTCAGAATGATCAAGAAAGCATCCAGAATGTGTGTGATCACTCCTCAGGATTTGCTATGGTGAGTCAGACCAGCAGTACTTCTGTCTCAAACAGTGACCAGTGGCAGACATCAAAGGAAAGGGTTTAAGAATTATGGAACACAGGATGTCATCCAGGTGGCATGCCCTCCCACCTGCCAAGAGCCAGAGGACTAGGGAGTTTCTGCACTGGAGGTTACATTTGGACTACATTTCTTAACAAACCCTTTTTTTTCTTAGGGGGTGTGGGGAGGGAATTGTTATTTGTTTCTTAGTCCTTTGCAGTTCTCTGTTAAAGCTTAGCTTCACCACTTTTTTTTAGCAAGAATCCTACAGTTGAATTACACGTTGTGAGAAAAAGACTTGCTTATTGCTCATTTTTTAAATTGCTGTCTGATTATGTCAGTGCCAACCCCCTGCCACGAGCTATGTGCAATCATATATACGCTTTTCCTTTATCTTCTTTGTAACAGTGAGGATATTACAGATATGTATAATCAAAGTACAATCATTGTCCATACTGAATACTCATAGCCTTTTAATCACTTATTTAGCTACATTCAAACTTTCCATTTTACTGAGTAACAGCTCAGTTTCTTAAAGAAATCAAAGCAGAAGATGTCCTTAAAAGCTTTTAGAAATTTAAATACCTTCTCACAGTCCACTCACCTTTCTACATGATCCCTCATTGCACTCAAATAGACTTGAATTGCTCCTAGGAAATAACAAAGTTTGTAAAACTATTTTTATGATGATTAATCATAAAATTTGGTACATGATGGTATCATCTACCAAACATAAATCACGATGACTAACATTATGATGGCTTCAAATAATTTGCCTGATAAAGAATTTTGTTGTCTTTTAATATTACATGAAACTTTTAGAAAAAATAACATCATCTTTGCTATCCTCCTACACATATCTGATAAACCTGTTAGTCACAGGATGCATGTAATAGGTAACAGTTCAGCTGATTCATGTATGACATCCTTTAATACTTTAATGAGTGTATGGGGTCTGGCTGAGCCCGGCAGCAGCCCCCACAGCGCTGTGCTTGCATCGGTAGCTGGAAAGGTGGGGATAACACACCAGGGGTTTGGCTGCTGCTGAGCAGGGCTCGCACAGCACCCAGGCTCTCTCTGCAACATTCCCCACCTCTCACCAGAAGGCTGAGGGTGGGCAAGGTCTTGGGAGGGGACATAGCCAGGACAGCTGATGCAAAGTCACCAAAGGGATATTCTGTACCATATGATGTCTGCTCAGATATAAAAGCTAAGAGAGAGGAGGAAGGGGGTCATTCATTATTTACAGTGTTTATCTTCCAGAGCAAAGTACCATGAAAAGTAGGGTTTCTAAGTTCATTTTTATGGGAGTGTAATGCAACTTATTTCTTTAGGGTTTCATCTTAACTTTGAGTGATTTTTCTGTGTTTCACTGACCAGTTTGCTCCATCAGCTCATGACTTTCACCAACACAGGTAACCCTGCAGCCCCCTGCCACCAAAACATGACAGTTATGTCCACTCTGGGTCCACACTGACATTTGCCGACCTGCAAGAAAATTTGCACTGTTATTATAAAAGCTCCTTCTTCAAAATTTCCTCCTTAGCATTCCGCCAAGGAGAATCTCCTTTATTGGGTGCCAAGGAAACATGGGGATTAAAGATGAGGAAAAATCTGAGGTAGTTAACACCTT
Source organism: Falco peregrinus (assembly GCF_023634155.1). Classification (NCBI taxonomy): domain Eukaryota; kingdom Metazoa; phylum Chordata; class Aves; order Falconiformes; family Falconidae; genus Falco; species Falco peregrinus. The sequence continues at coordinate 5,112,416 of NC_073726.1, read as the reverse complement.
ATTTGCCTCAGTCTTTAGTAGTAAACACAGTTGTTTTCACAGTGCCCAGCCCCCTGAGCTGGAAGACAGGGACAGGGAGCAGAATGGTGCCCCCACGCACATACAAGTCTATGTGGCCTGATGGGATCCATCCACTGGTATTGAGAGAGCTGGCAGAAGTGCTCATCAAGGCACTGCTCTACTCTTCTACTGAGTGCACCCTCAGTAACTTTGCAGATGCCACTGAGGGGCGGGGGGTGGGGGAAGTGCAGTGCTGATCTGCTGGAGGGCAGGAGGCTCTGCAGAGGGATCTGGACAGGCCGGGCCGATGTGCCAAGGCTGATTGTAGTGGGTTCAACAAGGCTCAGTGCCAGGTCCTGCCCTTGGGTCACAACCCCACGCAATGCTACAGGCTTGGGGAAGAGCAGCTGGGAACTGCCTGGCAGAAAAGAATCTGGGGTGCTGGTTGACAGGCATGAACATGAGCCAGCAGTGTGTCCAGGTGGCCAAGAAGGCCAAGAGCATCCTGGCTTGTGTCAGAAATCATATGGCCAGCAGGACCAGGGCGGTAATTGTCCACCTGTATTCCACACTGGTGAGGCCGCACCTTGAATCCCGTGTTCAGCTTTGGGACCCTCTCTACAAGACAGACATTGAGGTGCTGGAGCGTGTCCAGAGAAGGGCAACAGAGCTGAGGAAGGGTCTGGAGCACAAGTGTTATGAGGAGCGGCTGAGGGAACTGGGGTTGTTTAGCCTGGAAAAAAAGGAGACTCAAGGGGGACCTTACTACTGAAAGCTACCTGAAAGGAGGTTGTAGCAAGGTGGGTGTCAGTCTCTTCTCCCAGATAACAAGTGATAGGACAAGAGGAAACGGCCTCAGGTTGCTCCAAGGGAAGTTTAGATTGAACATCAGGAATAAAATTCTTCCCAAAAGGGTTGCCAAGCATTGGAACAGGCTGCCCAGGATAGCTACTAAGTCACCATTCCTGGAGATGTTTAAAAGACGTGTAGATGTGGAACTTAGGGACATGGTTCAGTGGTGGACTTGGCAGTGCTAGGTTAACAGCTGGACTCAATGATCTTAAAGGTCTTTTCCAACCTAAATGATTCTATGATTCTATGAATCTATGATATTAAGCCCCTGCCACCATCATCTTGTCTCACATGTGATGTTATTCTTAGTTATGTTTACCTGTTAAGATTACAGACAACAGAGATTTTGTAGTACATTTTGATGCACTGGTTTATTTCAGGGATTTGAATCATCTGAAATTCACAAAGAAATACTGTAAGATTCCTTTCTGTCTTACTCCTATTGAAATAGAAAAGACTAAATAAAAACAGGGTACATCACTGTGACTCAGCTTATGAGAAGAGAGAGGTCTTTCTTTGGTTTTTACGTACATATGACCAGTTGAACAATATGACAACAAAATACAACTAGGACCTTGATGTCTGATTCAGTGTTGGTGATGAATGGGGAGAGGGGGAGCAAATGTTCCTGAGGAAATGGGGTATGCAAAGAAATGAAGGAGATACAGTGTAAGAACTAGGGAAATTTTTCCCTTTTAGGTAGAGAAAATCACAGAATGCTTCGCAAGCACAATAAATAATGTAGCATAAGGCACATAGACACTAAAATTTTTTCATTCAGCAAGAAAGCTAAATCATGGAATGGGAGTAGACCTGAAAAGATGTTAAGTGCAATAATAAAAAAAATGCTGCTTTCTAATGTAAAACTGAGGCTCTGGAGGATAGTTTCAGATTCCACAATTTTTTTCACCTTTCCATTTAGGGCCAAAATGATGGGGATGTTAAGATTTTCCTTTTTCCCTCTCTTTATCAGCCTATTTATGTTCCCTTAAGAAAGACAGTTTTGGTTTTTAAGGACTTCTGAAATATTTAGATTTGTGTGATATGTCCTAGAACAACCTAAGCAGTTAAGCATATAAAAGGATGCAGTTTTCTTTTATTCAACCAATTGATCAGGTATTACCAAATACAAGCTTGAATTTAAGTAAGGAAATAAACACACTGTGGCTAACATCCATTATGATCCTGTCATCATTGCTGATGTATGGCCCACGCAAAACCCTCCTACATGATTCAAACCTACAGCTGATCCTGCACCCCTTCACAACCAATAGCAACATCAGTAGTTTGAAGCTGAAAATATATGTCTATATAACAGATTCTTTGGATTCAATTCCTGATCAAAACAATCTAAAAAAAAAAAGAAAAAAATCTTCACTTCAAACAAAGAGGGTGACTTGTAATTAGGGAATGCCCTATCTGGGACATCTTGAGCCAGTGAATATTTAACTACTTATGCAGACTGAAATGGCTGGAAACCTTTAAAGACTTATAGGATATACTTGGAAGCCTGTTCCAATGACCCTGAGAGATGTGCCAGCAGAGACTTTGCTGCAAATCAAACAGAAATTTCAATGAAATTTCAAGTTCACAAGAGTTTCAATCCTTTTTTGTGCAGATTTTGAGCATGGTGGAAAGCTAACATCTTCTTTTGGAGAGAGCATAATTCATATGAACTCTGAAATAAGTCTTGGGAAAACAGGAATAATGATACTAGGAAAAACAGTAACAACACAAACCCAAAATAAAACAAAACAAAACAAAAGCACAAAATACATAATACATAAACACCTTCAAAAAAAGCAAGCAAACTGTGAAACAGAAATATTTCATGCTATGAATTCTCTAATTTATAGGTCAGGAGTATGTACCCATGACTCCCTTCTGGTAATTTTATTTATGAGAAAATACGTTCCTCAAAATTAGAAGGTCCATACTTTTTAATGGAGAAAGACAAGACATTTAGCAAGAATCAAGTATATTACAAGCAGTTCTAAATTATCAACTGTGATTTGCTTTGAAGCCATCAGGGAATGACTCCTAAGGCAAAAAGCCTAATGACTCAGTATCAGCCTTATCTTTTATGTAATTGATGCTATCATTGCAGATGTAGAATAAAATATTTTATACTTTTTTGCAATAAGATATCAAAACTCTATCGGACAGAAAGAAGAAATATGGAAACTGGCTAAAGAGCATCAAAATGGTATAAGACTAATTTCAGCATCTCTAAAAAATACAGCAAGCTAACATGGAAGTATTTTAACAATAGCTGGATTATGATCCACATGTCTTCCTACTGGATTATTATTCTAGAACTTTATAAACACATTTGTTAAAGACTTTCTTCTCATTTCCAGTCTTCCTTTATTCACGGACATACAATATAATCCTTAAGGAAGCAATTTTAAAATGTTCTGACATAGTCAATAAAAGTGTTTATTCAGTTCAAGAATAGGAAAAAAAATGTGCAAACCAGGATGAAGCTCTTAAATATGTTTCTTCTTCTCAGTATGATCTCTGTAAAATTAACACAATTCTGCCTTGTGCAGTCAGTCTACTGATACAGCCGATGCACTGTGAGTAGTTAAAAGAGAACTGTGCCTCGGGCACTGGAAAATCATCTTTTATGATTTTTAACCAGATCAGTGTGTCAATCATAATGATTAACAGACAATACATAAATTTGATTCAAACAGGATAATAATAATTAGGTACGTAATCTCTGGACATAAATGTAACTTCAAGATCTTGTTGTATGGTTTCCTAATGACATGGGAGGTCTCAAGGCTACTATCATTCTTAGTTATATGTTCTGAATATCTGTATATACAAATAATGTCCACAAAAATAGATAATTTCCTTGATTCCTTATAAATGGCAAGGGTGCTTTTTCCAGAAATAGCTGATATTCATTGGGAAGACGCCCATGCTAATAACAACTATCATAGATCATATCAATTGTACATTTACTTCAGTAGTCTTTCTGCACAATTAGATAGTACTAGGTTTCACAATTTCCCCATGAGATCATCTCTAGTCAGCACCTCAGTATCACAGATTTTAAAGCCATTTAATGAGAATAGCCTTCAAATATAAGCTTAAAAATTTACACGAATTTTATATATGTTTGAAGATTTTTTTATTAACTGGAATTTAGTAAGCTGTTTTTGTTCTTGTATTTCTGTGTGATGCTCTTATTACTGACACAAAGTCTTGAATCCATTGGGATTATATGTTACAGTAAAAATTCTATATAAACTGTAGAAAATTATTGTCTTTCAATCTCATGCAGATATTGTTGTAATTTGGATAAGATTACATTTGCTTTTCCCTACAATTAATTATTTGTTTCTTCACATTACCCGTTCTTTATACTATTTTTTTTATTTTATGTACAGCTTTATATCTACCAAGTTGCTCATGTATTCTGTCTAAACCTAACTTCGACAAACTAATGTTTTATTTTTTGTTTATTTTTTCTTTTTATTGCATTTCTCTGATGAAATTATAATTTTATATGGCTCTTGATAGATCCTCTGAAGAGCTATATTTTCTGATTTATCCATTCAGTAATCTCTTGGAGCGTTGATTAGTACTTAAAGAATTTATTGGACAGAGCAAAGTCGGAATAGACATCAAACTCTGTAAATATGTCTGTTTTGCCACTAGATATATGCTGAGCGGATAACTTTGTGTACTAAAGTTCACAAATCGCTGAAACTGAAAGTTATAGATTTACTTTTGCTGGTATCTATGACACTGTAATGTCCCCAAACTATTTTTTGAAATCTGGAAGTGTGTTTGAAATGTAATTTCTCAATAGGTGTTGTTATGTATTTCAGGTTGAACTTGTGCAAAACGGATAAAGTAACAATATCATTGGATAACTCTTAGTTTTGGAACTGTTCAGGACATCTTCGCTGCTTAAGGGTTGCTGCAGAGTATGCCTGAAAGCAATAACACTCACATTCTCAGGTCTAATATTCCTTGCACTGACGCCTGAGAGGATTCTCAGGTGTCACAATTGTCACCCTTTGATTGCTTTTACTATTTGCTGAAAGTGTCTGAAAGTCTCCTGTGCAGGTTGCTGTAAGGTTGACAATGCCTCTTGAAATTCTGTCTTTTGTGACTTAATTGCATCATTCTTATAAAGGCACTCTGGAGAGTCATGTTAAAACTGAATCTTTCATATTAAACTAAGAGTTTTCAGTAGCTGTATACAATGCCTGTTCTTCTGTTTCATGTTGTGTTGAGGGAATTATCTGCAGTCCTTTAGGGTTGCAAACAACTTAACCAAGATTGAAAACCTGAGCTCCGATTTATCTCCTGGAAGTAAGATTAAACTACTGCACCTACCTATTTTCTTGCGGTTTACCTTGGTGATGTCCTTAATTTAGGCATGTTTAAATACTGGACTTTCTCAAGTACTAGTCATGTGGTTCTCCAAAGTTATGTGACCTTAGTTTTTTGTTTTTTTTTTTTTAAATACTAATAAATGGCAAAAGAAAATAAATGTGCATAGTCATGTCTTGGGTTATCCTTGCTGTTGCTGACTTAAATGAGAAAAAATATAAGGAGACAGGACAAGCAGAGAGGGGAAGAGTAAGGAGGGAAAGGTGTACAATTTCTTTCTCATTAAAAAACAACTAGAATTTTTACCAGTGAATCGAATCACGAATCAAGAAAAACACAGATAAACTGTGATTTATATATAATATTTTCTGAACTACTATGTATTGAGTCTCAGGAAGATTTCAGCCAACAGTTTGTACTGGCTAAGAGTTTGGCAAGGCAGTGGGAGAACCTAGGGGCAATCAGTAACAATCTGGGAAGGCAGTTTATCACCTACTGGTAGAAGCTTTGATAGATTGTTCATCTACTACTTCACTATCCATACTCAGTAGGCATGGAAATAACTGCAGCCTGGAGCAATGACTACAGAGATCTTACACCCTGGCTGGACCCCTGCCAATATACAGCAATTTCCTGCACTTTAAGAGGGCACTTGATGTAGTTTTAAGGCTTTACTTAAAATAAATCTAAACTTACATGTCTTTATAATTAGTTTAATACAAGTCTGTGGGATAACAAAATGCCACCAAAATATACATGCTGTTAATGGAACATGGGAGAGCATCAGGGTTTCACACAGAAATCAGAATGCATCCTAATAAAACTCAATGGGAAGCCAATTCTAATCACACAAGTTAATTTTAGTCCTGAGATTAAAAACAGGGAGAAAACACACAATTCATTAATTCCTGCAGGAAACCAACTCCAGATTTAGGATTTGAAAGAAAAAAAGAAAGAAAAAAAAAAAAAAGAAGAAGAAAAAAGAGCAGTGGGACAAAAAAATTCTGGAGTTAAATACGAATTACACATTTTTAACAACAATACTACTTTTAAAAATAAAGGTTGCTTCCTACTGAATGTTGTCTTGGGTTAACACTTATATTGTTTCAAATATTCTTACCCTTACAGACTAAACAATCAGGTATCTTTATACAAGGAACTTTATTCAGTAGCTATAATATCATCTGGTTATTGGTTGAATTTGACACGTTTATGAAAGATATATACAGAAACTCAAATATTAATGAAATAGAAAATGTGAAGAAAGCACTTCAGATTTTGAAAGGTTAAGTTTAAAACATAGTCACCTTGCTCAGTTTTGGGGGTCAGAACTTTTGTCTTGGTTTTCACTTGTTTCCTCACGGCTTTTTCTGTAGTGTGGGTTCAAGTGAAATATAAACCAGTGTTCAGTTCAGAGATTTTAGTATGTCTGGGAGGTTTATCCTACCAAAATACAATGACAAATATTATTTGGCAGCTCTGTAGATTTGTGTCTAAGGCTTGGGGTGCAGGGTTTTTTTAGATGTATATAAACATAAACACAAAAGAAAATGTCATAGAGCTCTCTCAAAGGTGAATCCTCCATGGAATGCAAGCAACAAACTCCTTTTAAACTGTTTGACATAGCTCACAAATTTACTGATAAATTCCATCCCTATTTTTATATAGCCAAATATAAAATTCCAAGTACTTTACATTTTGTTAAAGCCCTCTCATCAAAACTTCTGCTTCACTGTTTGATCTGCAGGATGAAAAACTTTCCTAGATTGGGAAGCCTGGATGCAAAAGTGATTTAAACTTCCAAAGAGGGACTTAAAATTATGCAGGCCAATGTGCGACTGAGATTATGAAAAAGCCTTTGCACATCTCAGAAGTACTTCAACTCCTTCCTTAAAGGACTGCAGAGTTTTAAGCCATCTACATACAACTGGACATTTACTTTCATGGGACTAGAAACACCCACGTGAGATTCAGCGTGCCTAAATTACACACCTGAAAGGAGGAATACCCCATTAGATACCTATTTGGTAGAGTAGAATAGTAGAGGGTTTGATCTGATATTCTCCAATATAAGTGTATACGTCCTTTATAAATGCGCTGTCAGTCACCTGTAAAGATCTTGGGATATGTAGATCTTGGTCTTCCTAGATTAGGATACACAACCTTATCCATTGATCCAAGAGGGTTCCAAAGGAAAATGCAAGATGTTTAACTCCACTTGGAATCCAATTTCCTTATCCTTCTTCTTTTAGTCATCTAAACCACTCTTGTGAAGGAAGATGAGAATGGTAATATTGAGCAATCACGAGTATTCTGCAGAAAGACTATGACCTACAAGACGATTTTCTTATGGAAGAGTGGACTGGGGATGTGGTCTTTGTTTCCATGATTGTTTCTGCTTTTTAACATCTAACACAGTGTATTTACCTGTCAGGGATCAGGATCTCAAATGCCTCTTTCATTCCCTCTCAGTTGAGAAACTCCCTCTGGCAGCGATTCAGGCAGCAAATTGTCAAGGTTGCATAGCAGTACATGAGAGAGACAGTGATTGTTGTTCTAGCCAGACCTCAATCCAGCAATTTCTGCTGCTAGTAATGCTGAAAGCAGAAAAACAGAGACTTTCTTGTCTCCTTGTTCTATAATTCCCTCCCTGTCAGTCCATCAATTGTGTTTTGCATTGTGAAAGTCCTGTTTTAGATGGAGCCCTAAATCCCTGCAGTATAAGCTTTTTGACCGTGACCTTGAAAGCTTTTGCATAAGCTGTTATCCAAAAGGAAGTCAGGATTTCCAAAAAAACCATAAGCTGCCTCTGCCTGCTAGCAGCTGTGCCTTTTTTGGAATTACATCTCTGAGGCTTGTACATGCATGTGGAGTTACTGACTTATTCCAGATATCATATAAATTCACCAGCCTGGTAACACCTGATCTGACAAAACACCACATTCAAAATGTAACTAGAAAAAAAACAAACAAGCCCCAAACAAAACAAATTAAAACAACAACGACAACAAAACCCCACCAAAACCCAACAACACAACCCAAACCCTAGCATTTAAGCATTTACCTTGCTTCTCTAATGAAAGCCTGAATCATCTTTAGCCAATCTTCAGTACAGATAAAAATCCTTTTCAGATACTCAGGGAAGACATTCAGTGTAAATCACATAATGATAGCATAATTCCAATTGGAGGGGACCTTAGGAGGTCTCTAGTCAAAACTTCTCAAAGCAGGGGCAAGCTGTGAGATCAAACCAGATTGCTTAGTGCTTTATACAGCTGGGTAAATATCTAAAGATGGAGACTTCAAAAAAAAAACAACTTTCATTGGGCAAGCTGCTCCAATGCTTGACGATCCCCATGGTGAAAACAATTCTCCTTACATCCAGTTGGGTAGTCACTCCTCTTGCTGTTTATGACTACTCTTATTGCAATGAATATCCACTGCCTCTTGCCCTCCTACCTTCCACTGCTGTGAAGAGCCTGTCACTGTCTTCCTGATGACTTACTTTCTTGTTTTAGGAGAGTGCTGTTCAGTTCCCCCAAAGCTTCCTCTTTTCCAGCCAAGCAAGTCCCTCAGCCTTTCCTCATCACATGTAGTAGCACCCTAGGCAGTCTTTAAAAAGGAAATAGATCACATGGCTCAGAAGATGGGGCCTTATGTAGGAGAAATAGCTAAAGAAAAAAAATATCTTGCATTAACAGCCTGAATTCTCTTTCCTGCTGAATGCAGTTTCTTAGCATTGTAACATTCAGTTGCTGTAGCTCAAATTTTATCCTGTTCAAGTGATAAACTGCTGGCTTTAATTCTTCCCTTGTAGTGTTTTATGGCATCCATTTTACATGTCCCAGCCATTCGTAGGAGAACGTGAATGTTAGAGTGATGAGAAAATGAGAAATGAGAGAAAATAAGCAAACATACTTGTTTTGATACTCTGCTATTTGATCAAAATATGAGAAACCGAGTGATTGGCTAAAGTGCAATCAGCAGCCACAGAACTTTACATGCTTCAATTTTATGAATTGTCCCTATTTCTGAGTTAATTAAAAGTGAATTATGCAGTTTTGCATGATGCTTTTCCATCTAAGGTGAGCCATAAAAGAGTCATAATCTCATCTTTTCTCAACTTTGTGGCCATTAGTATTTTCTTGTGCTCTTTGTACATACACACACACACACACACACAATAAAATCAAAAGAACTTTAAATTCCATAAGCCCTTTCAGCTTTATAAGGGTCCTTGCCTTCTCCCTGATTTGCCAGTGTACTGGTTTTGGCTGGGATAGAGTTAACTTCACAGTAGCTAGTATGGGGCTGTGTTTTGGATTTGTGCTGGAAATAGTGTTGACAATACGAAGATGTTCTCACTACCGCTGAGCAGCGCTTGCACAGAGCCAAGGCCCTTTCTGCCCCTCACCCCACCCCACTAGCGGGTGGGCTGGGGCAGCACAAAATGCTGGGAGGGGACACGGCTGGGACAGCTGGCCCCGACTGACCAAGGGATAGCCCAGACCATACAATGATGTGCTCAACATATAAAGCTGGGGGCAGAAGAAGGAAAGGGGGGATGTTTGTTGTGATGGCATTTGTCTGCTGAATGCATGGGACACATCCACCGCCCACCATTATTCATGATGAAGCCCTGCTTTCCTGGAGATGGCTGAACACCTGTCTGACAATGGGAAGTGGTGAATGAATTCCTTGTTTTGCTTTGGTTGGTGCGTGGCTTTTGCTTTACCTATAGAACTGTCTTTATCTCAACCCATGAGTTTTCTGACTTTTACCCTTCCAATTCTCTCCCCCATCCCGCTGCAGGGGAGTGAGTGACTGGCTGTGTGGTGCTTCGTTGTCAGTTGGGGTTAAACTGTGGCACAGTGGCATGAGTGCATCTTCCCCATAATAAGAAAAGGGAGTAAACCAATGAAATTAGATAATCAGGGATGATAATACATAAAATTTTGCTTTGGGAAAGAGGTCTCATTTGAGATGATGTGAAATAGAAATACTCTTAAAATTACTTGAGAAGGGAAGGGGAAGGGGAAGGGGAAGGGGAAGGGGAAGGGGAACTGAGGCAAGGTGAGGCGAGGCAAGGCAAGGTGCTTAATACAACTCATTTAAACTTATGAAATATACTTATGAGGTTGCAAGATTCTGTAAAACGTATCACAGTAGGATGAGGCAGCCCCTTAGGTTTCACCCCTACTCTGAGATCTCTCTGTGTTTTCTATTGAGAAATGGATATGAAATCATATTCATCTTAGGGTACATCCTTTACAAAAACCTGGCTGCATGTACATTTAGCAAGTATTTGTGAAATCTCTGGTAGTTAAAAGAAGTTCCCACAGACAGCTGAGAGTGAATCATGAGAGAAAGTCTAACATTCTCCTGTCTTTGAAGTCTTTATAGTCTGCACTGGAAATGCATTCAGCCAACACAAACTGACAATTTCTGATGTCAAATACAGCCATCCAGCTGAAAGTGCATTCAAAAAGTTTAAAAATAATAAAAAAAACCCCTCAGCTCCTGTTTGCTTTGTACTTCCAGTTCTAAAGGTATGGATATCAAAGAAGGAACTGCCTATAAACAGAATGGAGGGTTGAGGCCCTGCAAACTGCATTACGTAGGAAGAACCACCAGACCTGAATGGAGTCAGTCTGAGTCCTACAGCTGATCTTCATCTACATTGTTAGTGTAGGGTCATGCTGGAAGTGTTTATAGTCTTGACATCCTATGGGTAGAGTCATACTGCTGTTAGGGATTTCTGAACCCAACACAGGCAAAAGGCTGACTCAGCTCCATGCCCAGATCCTGCCAGCGGCAAGGCTGGGCACATTTTCTCAATATGTGCACAAACCAATGTTTTTAATATACATACATATCTACCTGGCCAGGCACACAGTTCAGCAAAGACAGAAAAAAGAGCATTCATGCAAGCACAAACACCATCAACCAACATTATCCTGTTCCTCTCACTGGCTGAGCAGGCTGAAGGTCCATTAGTGAGAAATATAGATCTACATACATCTATATAGATATTCTATCTGTATCTGTATTCGTATAATATGGATTTCTCCAGGAGCTGGACTTACACACACTCAACCTATGTACTGTACTCACTAGCCCCTGCATCCTCATTCTCCCAGCTGCTGGCACCTGGGCACTCAAAGCCCCAGGGCACTTAACCCCAACTTTGGCTGCTGGTGCAAACCTGCCTTACACCAACACACGCACACACACACACATACACACACATGCATCTGATCCCTCCTGTTACTGTGCTTAGTCACCCAGTCTACTGAGTATCTGGTCTTTGGATCCTCCCATCTACAGTTACCTCCTGAACAGAAATATGCTCACATGCAAACGGGTCTCTCAGTCAAACTCCAGACCTCGAAGTTTCTCCGTCTGGCTCTGGTTTACATGCAGCCAGCCATTTTTGGCCTTTATGCCTCTATTTATCCTTGTTTATTCATCACCACCCCACCCTGATCCCTCCTGTTGCCTGCCCTTGGTTCTTCCCTGTTCACATGGCAAGGTTTTGGTAGCAGGGAGGCTACAGGGGTGACTGTGAGAAACTCTTCAAAGCTCCCTCATGCCAGACAGAGCCACTGGCCAAGGCTGAGCCCATCAACAATGGTGGTAACACCTCTGTGATAACATATTCAAGAAGTAGGGGGAAAGAAACTGTGTAACACCAGCACCAGTCAAAAGAAAGGATTGAAAATATGTGCCATGCAGACCCCCAGGTCAGTGAAGAAGGAAAGACAGGAGGTGTTCCAGGTGCTGGAGCAGAGATTCCCCTGCGGCCTGTAGTGAAGACCATGGTGATGCAGGCTGTACCCCTGCAGCCCAGGGAATTTAATGGTGGAACAGACATCCACCTGCAGCCCATGGAGGACCCCATGCTGGAACAGGTGGATGTGTCTGAAGAAAGCTGTGACCTTGTGGGAAGACCACGCTGGAGCATGCTCCTGGCAGGACCTGTAAGACTGTGGAGAGAGGAGCCCGTGTTGGAACAGGTTTGCTGGCAGGATTTGGAACCCCATGGGGGACCTATGAAGAAGCAGTCTGTTCCTGATGGATGGCACCCTGTCAAAAGGACCCACACTAGAGCAGTTCATGAAGAATTTTAGCCCATGGGAAGGACCCACACTGGAGAAGTTAATGGAGAACTGTGTCCTGTGGGAGGGACCCCATCCCTGGAGCACACATTCCAATAGTGTGAGGAGCCCTCCCCCTGAGGAGGAAGGAATAGCAAAGACAAAGGGTGATGAACTGACAGCAACCCCCATTCCCCACCCCCTTGTGCCACTCAAGAGGGAGAAAGTGGGAGTGAGGTTGAGCTCAGGAAAGAGGGAAGGGTGAGGGAAAGGTGTTTTAGGACTTGGTTTTGTTCTGTCATTACCGTACTCTGATTTAATTGGTAAAAAATTAAACTAGTTTTCCCCAAGTCAAGTCTGTTTTGCCTGTGATGGTAATTGCTGAGTGATCTCATCTTATTTCAACCCATCATCCTTTCATTACATTTTCTCTCCCCTGTCCAGCTGAGGAGGGGATTGATAAAATGGCTTTGGTGGGCACCTGGCATCAAGTCAGAGTCAATCCACCACACTCCCCCAAATACCCCATAAAAAGTCTTGTATGATCCCAAAATATTTTTCCCCTGTAACCTATAGTGTGTCCTATATCACTAAGCAGTCACCACACCTATTGTGAAAGGTGACCTGGAGAGAAGCTCCTGCTGCCTCATGGTGATGGGTGTAACCTGGGCCATGGAGCTGAGGCTTTCCTGGTACAGACCTGGAGGATCCAGGAAAGGACTTTTTCTCTGATCGGGTTGTTGGAGTTCCTCCACCCACCCTTCTGCCTCTGTGTTCCTTTGTGCATGTAGAGTAGATCTTTTTATCTCATAATCTAGCTCTTTCCCCTGCAGGGACCTCAATCCAAAATTGAGATCCCCTAAAAAACATTTTGCAGCTGTCTTCCTCTTCTAAAATACCTAGGTATCTATCTGGTATTTTAGTACCCTATCTGGTATCTCAATAAGAACTTATATCTTTCTGTGTTCATGGACATGCTGTAACCTGCTGCATATTGACATTGTGGAATGACTGGCTATATAGTTCTCAGCAATGTTCCACCAGGTTAACAAGTCAGACATCCATCATCCAAATCGCTTTTACAATGGAGAAAGGATAAGATATTACTACTCCCTTTTCCTTAATGGTTAAAGCAGGAAATTAAAATGCATTTTTTTTCTTCATAACAAGATTTGAATCTAAAGAGGTCTTGAACTCTCAGTCAAAAAACCCCAAATATAAATTAAAAATCGCTCTTAAGAATAAAATGCATGCTAATTCGCGCAGAGAAGTTGTTTGCGCCCCATCCCTGGAAGTGTTCCAGGCCAGACTGAACATGGCTTTGAGCAACCTGGTCTAGTGGAAGGTGTCCCTGCCCATGGCAGCGGGATTTGAACTAGATGGTCTTTAAGGTCCCTTCCAACCCAAACCCTTCTATGATTCTGTGAGTCTATGCAATAACATACATAGCCAAGAACATGTCAACTGAAACATCACCCCTGCAAAATAATTGAAAGGGTTGCTGCCATAGAAAATGTAAACATTTCAAGTTACAAAACTGATACCAGAGAAATTCACATAACATTAACTATGATTTGTTTTCCTCGAAGATGACATTTTAATGACCTGAAAAACAGAGAAACTTTTTTCTGCTCATTGAATTGCCAAAGTTATAGTATTAACTTAAAAAAACCCCTCCTAACTTCAAACCTATAGGACATGCAGACTTCCCTAAGAAAGGAATCGGACCTGGTCTATTCACATAATCAGCTGTTTTTATTTAAGAGCTCTTAGATAAGAAAGAAAATCATCCACTTCCAGTTTGAGCATTTCACTAGATCTTCCTGTAAGAACCTGAAATTAACAGTTCTGTTTTACTTAAAATTTGTTTTAATTAGAGTATGAAATAATTAAATCTTAAAGATTAAAAGGAATGGCCTTAAGTTATAAGTACGCCCATTTACCTTTCTAATAAGGTTTCTTTAGGCATGCTCTGCAGATGTCTTAAATTTGTGTAAAGACATAATGGAAAAGAAAAAAGGACATAACAAAAGATAACTACTGCCTTGCCTTGGTCCTTTGAGGAAAAGCAACCAATCAATATCTTGCTTTCATACAGAGGAAGGGAAAATAGAAAGGAGAATTTAAGTAGGTATAAGCAAGGAAGCCACCAGATAGAAGGTGGTTGGGTATTTTAAGGGGAGGAGAGGGAGAGGGAGAGGGCGACAGGAGAGGGGGATGGGAGAGGGAGAGGAGATGAGATGAGAGAGGTGAAAAATTGGGAAAAAAGCAAAGAAAGAAGAAGGAAGAGAGAAAAAGCAAAAGGGAAAAGAAAAAAGAAAAAAAATAAATAAAAAGGGAAGAAAGTACAAAAGGAAAAAAAGGAAAACAAAGAGTGATTTCTGCATTAATAGAACAGAACGAGATTTGAGAAAAGAACCAGGGTATCAGAGACCTCATACTGAAATAAGGTAAAAGCATTTATCTTAAACTGAGAGCAGGTCTCACTACAGTCAGCAACAAAGCCATACCAGTGGAGTCACATCATCTTAATTATATTTCCATCTTCTTCAAACATGACATATTATCATCAGTGACTAGAAAAATCAAGGGGTAATGTCTGCTGTGAGAATTATTTCTCTTTTTGCTGAACTCCCATAGCGTATCAAATAGAGCATATTACTTTGCAACAGTCCACTCTTCCTTCCTTTAAGACTATGTACTTTAAACTTGGAAAGATAAGTATTAACATATTATACTTGAATTTTCCTTATTCTGAACAGCTGAATTCCTAATAAAACATTACTTCTATTTTGATTAGCAGTATGGCTAGAGTTTCTCTGAAGTCACTGAATTACAGACCAGAAACAAAGTTTCCCATATATCAAGGATACAAACTGTTGAAGACCTGATGAAATTCCTTTTTTACTTCTGTCTTCATTTTCACAAAAGGGAATGGTAAAGATTTGTGACAAATACACTTCACTTAAACATGGATAAGCCAGCTTGGGATTTTTTACCCATTTTGGTTTTAGTTCTGTTTTTCTGTGGTCTTCAGAATTTCTGGTGTGCAGAAATCAAGCCTATAAGTTTCTAGATTTCAAATAACTTCAGAACAATTTTTATCCAAGTCTCCTTCGAAATATCATTCTTTCAACAAAATGAGGCAGTTGCAAAATCCTAGGTGAACAGGGGTACAGCTGAAATGACTTGGGGGGCCTTGGAAACGGAGTGCATTTGAATAGAGAAAGAATTAAGAAAACATTTTACTCCAAACAACAGGAAGCAATTTTTTTCTTAAAACAGACAAAGTTGTCAGGACTTCTGAATATACTGTTGTGGATACATTCTTAACAAACAAGATATTTCCTCTGAAAAAGTTGACCAAACCAGAGATTTGCCTTATAGAAACCAACCGGGAATCAGATGGCCTCAGGCATTCCACAAAACTAGGTCCTTGTTATGGAGATTGATTGACTTAACTTTGCAGAAATCTGAACAGCTTGCAAATGCGCTACAGGGCAAACTCCCATTTGATGGAAGTTTCTCAGAGTCACTGGACCAATTTTTTCTTGCACAGTTTTGCTGAAGTTGCACCAATACCAATGAAGGAAGATTCTGCCTCTTGCTCTGTGTTTTATTTCAAATTAAAACACTAAATACAGGAAAATTGAGACTGTGGGAGAAGGAAGTAAAGCATATGAAAAGAAGTCTCATAGAACAGGAAAGAATTAATGTAGCTTTCTCCTCAAGTAAAAATCTGCTGAGTTTATTTACCCTGTAATTTTCTTCATATCTACTTCAGTATAAGAGAACAGAGCTTATTCTGTGCAGATATCCTAAAGATGTCCTAGAGATAGCACATTCAAAATTCTTAACCACTGTCTTGTGCAGTAAATTTTTGTGAGAAAATTATTTAACCAACAAATTACTCTGACACAATGCTGCCAAACCACCCAAAGGCCACTCCAACTTTTTCCCTTTAACAAGAGTAACTACCTTTCATTTGTCTGAGTCTTGTGAGCAGCAGACTGAAAATTCACAGCATCTCTACAAAAAGAAATTCTGAGTTTGATGCATCTGTGCCACAGCATGTGCTTTCATCTGCAATATGCACAGCCTTCCATCCTCCAGCAGCAGGAGAATTGGCAGGAAGTTATAAAGAGAATTTCCTCTCGTTTGTCTAGTGAACCAGGCCTCCAAGGAAGTGAAGAAGCTAGACTCTCCTGTTTGCCTATTCCCTCCACCAAGAACAACTAAGCAGATTGGCATTTTCAACCAACAAGTGGAGTTGGGGCACCAAAAATGTTATTATTTATCTATTTATCTTTTTGAGAGTACATTCAAAAAAAAAAGCTGTCTTGAAAATATATTAGTTAAACTGCAAAAGCAAGTTTTCAAGTGCTATGAACCAGCAGATTCCTGTTCCCTGTAGAAGCTAAATTCAAGTTTCTAGCACTTTTCTCCCACAGTGAGAAAAAGAAACCCTTTGTTGAAGTAGTATCCTCCCATGTAATGAAGAATGTGCTCAAAAGAAAGTTATGGCTCCAGGACTGTCTTTCTTGTGCACATGTAAACACACATGCATACCCTTCCCTTCCTTCCCAGGCTGCTTTCATGAAACAGGCATTCCTACATACAAATCTCTTTCCCAACACACCCAGGCGGACCCAGCAGTCAGTGTGTCTTAACTTTGACAGCTCTTTGTAGGCTGGGTAAGAAAACACTGTTTTACTAGTGAGTTGGCCAATTAGCAAGTAAAAAATCACAAAAATACATAATTTTGTAAGTCTTGCTCTGAAATTTTACATTAGAGATGTCAGATGCTTTCCAGATTCAGAAACCATGTTGAGGTAACTAGATACTGGTTTCAGAAAAAAAAAAAAAAAAAAATCTTGCCTTTTTGTTGGTTACAGCCATGGGCTGGAGGTGATGCTGTGTCTGTTGCCATAACAAGCTTAGTGGTTCAATGTTCACCTATATTTTCTAACCCTTTTGTTTCTTCTGTACTAATGCAGTGACTTAACTGGTTTACATGGTATTATGTACAAAGTTCTCTAAAAAGACTGAATCTCCATTTCATATGAAAGTTAATTAGAGTTTGGAATGTCTAAGAAAAAGTAATTGAATTGCTCTCGACAACATTTTGACAGGCTTTTTTAAAGAATAACCTTTGAGTTCTGGGTGCAGCCAGACAACTATAATATAAAAAATGTCTTGAATATGCAAATGTGCATACCTGTGACAAAACTTTTTGTTTACTTTGTGCCACAGGTGCAAACAGTAGAGATTGCACAATTCCCTGGAGTTGTCACATCTCTGCTGATAATTCCAGACATAACAGATTCTCAATTAAAACATCTATTTCTAGGGTAGCTTTTGTATGCACTCACAGTAACTTTGTAAATAAACCTCCCCCACACTATTAAAAGTCATCCAGAAATACTGCTTTTTCTTATGTCTTGCTATAGAATAAAAAAGACATAATAAATATGAGATCATTGCACATCAGAAATTTATATGATCATTTTTTAAGTAAATGATTTATAGAAAGTGGAAGTTGCTTGGTTTTGTTTTTTAAATCATGTGAATTTTATGTTCTGGCTAAAATAAGTGAAATTTTAAATATCTTAAATGTAATGAAGTTGCATTGGTTGATGGTAACAATAAAATGAAATGCACACAAACTTTCAGTTCATAGTCAACTTAGTGAACGTTTTTGTTAAGAATGTATCAAGGAAAGGTCAATTTTTACACATGAATAACTTGAATTTGTATTTCAGATTCATATGCTTTAGTCCCTGCAGCAAAACTTTCAACTGAGCAGAAAATATTTTTCCAATGAGCCATTTACTAAAACAATCAAATAAATGTAGTTCTAACACTGCATGAACTACCACTGTGACAATTTGCCATGATTTAACTTTCAAATTTGAAAATGCTGACATGATGACAAAAATGACAAATAACAAGAGCAAATACATTATAGGAAAGGGCAGCGTTCTTTTTATAATTGTCACAGAATTGTGTCAAATGGACATATAGCTCCTGTTGTGGATAATTATCTCACACCTTTGTTTGGTTCCAGTTTCATACTGTGTATAATAATTTACAGCTCTTGGAAAACAAGTGTCACCTGCCCAAAACAGTGCCTTTCCAGTCCTAGATACTCCTCCATGTTATTGCTTAGAGTCTTCATTCCTAAGATTTTGTTTTCCACATCACTTTTTCTATTATTTGTTTCCCTGTATGCTTACAGTGTATTTCTAAATGAAACAGCCTTTAGTAACTTCAAAGTATTAGCAATTTCTCACCTTCTTCTAAAATATTCTTTTGAAAATTATGAAATAAGGGATTTTATTATACCTCACTATTTATTATACTTTAATATTAAGATTTCTTAGAATGGAATCATTCTATTTTAGTCATTAAAACTATTGGCTCAAGAAACTTTTCAACTTATGTGAAGAGAATTACACAATATGTGTAGCTTGCCCCAGAAATAGGCATTCTTACTGTTGTGATATATAATTGTTCCTTTATAAAGAACATGTCTGATTTGATAGTGCTGCAGATATGTCCACAGAGGATCTAGACATGACATGCTTTAGAAACTGTTAGAGTGATCATTTGCTTCCTCTTAACTCCTATGCTAAATAGACTTAAAAGCTGCACTGAAAACAAGTTTATTGCTAATTGTATTTCTACTTTTTTCTTCATGAAAGACTGTACTTCCTGAAAAGAATTTACATTATAATTTTCTCCACTTTCCAAGCCACATCAAACATTTTTTTAAATTGGAAGGTAAAAAGAAAATCCATCAAAACTACCTTGTGAGGGAAATTAGGCTTATGAAAACAAATAAAAAAACCAAATAAAAAAATTAATTGAAAAGAGCCCCAGCCTCCCTAAGTTTTTATCCTGAAAAATGACTCTTGAATGCACCCAACCCACCTGAAAAAATAGAAGCTTATATTATTGAAATTGTACTTCCCCTTAGAATGTCAACATGTATTTGAATATGACCAATTTGAATTTTAGAATTTCTAAAATTTTCTATTTCATTGATATTTTGCATAGGGTGGGAAAAAGGGAATTTGTTTTCTGATGAACTGATATACCTACATAGACTATCCTTGATGGAAAGAAACATGATGTAACTATTATTGACTTAAAAACAACGTGCATGTGAAAATTTGAACTGAATTAAATATTTGAAAATATTAACTTTTAGAGGAATATTTTTTTATTTCCCATTTGTTTACTTATATATATTAAAATTTATTAACAACATATTCCCTTTTAGTGCAGCTTATTAAAGATTAGATACACAAGAACCTGTTTTTTTATGCACAAAACTAGCAAGAAATAAACTTTTAAAGAAATGAATCTTACTGTGATATTCACCTTTTTGCAGTTTATGACAATATAATGATGAATTGTCTTGCAGTAACACTCACTGAAGTCATGAAAGGTTAATAACTCATTTAAACATTCATTACATGTCCCTATCAAAGTCATCTTAATTTCACAAAGACATCTAAGTTTCTCTTTAGGGAAACGCTCTCTCAGGATTCAAGTGTGATTCTTTATTAACAAAATGGCAAGTGCAAAGTTACATGTCAAAACCCTGACTGATGATGCTGCAAATTGGTTCTTCCACCAAAGCAGAAGACTTTAAATTACTGCTTTTTAAAGGTGTGCTCCCTCAAAGGCAATTAATGTGTCAGTTGTCAGTCAGGATTATTTAATTTCCCAGTGAGGGCTAAGAAAATGGGCATAGCAGATTGATGAACAGAACATGGTGCTGCCCACAAGAGAATTTTAATAACGCTGCTGGTTTGCTACTTGTTATTTGGTCTAAAATTTAAGAATTGAAAGTTCAGTGTGTCTGTAGCATTTGCAAAGTTCTTTTAAAACAAAAACAAACCCCAAAACCTGAGCTTCCTAGGAACACTTTTCCTAGGCATTAATGACTTTCCCCATGCACGTCAGAAATAAGCATGATAAAATTGCTATTTGCAGTATAGCTGTTTTGCTATTTATCTTTTTGACAAGCTGTGTCCCAGACAGCCCTATCACAGAATGAACAACAGTTTGTCTAAAAGTTCTAGGTAACCAGATTTTAAATATTCTTTATACTGTGATTCAGGGCAATTATTTCAAACTGGTGTCCTATGCCTTAGAAATGTCATAATGTTCTGAAATCAGGATTTTTTGCATCTACATTATTATTTTTTTCTAGTTAAAATCAGAAGTGCACTTTGGAAGTGAGTCTTTGAGTTGAATCCACTTAAACCTTGTTCAGTTCACATTGTGCAGCATTCTCAGAGTGCATCAGCTGGATTTCTTATAGATGAAATTAAATTGGAAAATGCAATCCAGGATGCCTAATGTACTCTGACTGTTATCAGTTGTTCAGCCCATAAGACTGCACTAAAGCCAGCCTGGAGTATACTCCCAGAAATGATAACAGTGGGGAGGACATCAGGCTCTCAGCACCAACTTTTACAGCCTATAAATCCGTTATGACTGAACCACATCATTTGCTTATGTACACACAGCCCAGATCTCTCCTGCTGGTGCTGTTCTACTTGTCAGCATATAGACATTTTTCCAAAATTTAAACATTTCTGCCCATATGCGAGGAGCACTGTCATTGAAGTAAATTAAGGGAAATTGAGAAATAGAAGCCGTGCAGAAGAACTTTGGTGTGGAAACAGTCATCCCAGTTATGTTTTCCTCCTTGCGAGTCCTGATGCCTTAAAAAATAGAACATAAAAACATAACCTTGTCTTTCAATAGGATAAATGTTTGCTGAGTATACAGATGGGATTTGATAAACCCGGAGGGGTAACTTACAGATAAGCACATGTGTAATTTTTCTAGAAAAACGAGGCCATATGCAGTAGCATTCCATTCTCTGAATAAAGATGATCATCAAAATTGCTGTCCTGATATTTGTCAGATTAAAAATTGCGGTATGTGATATTACTTACATCTATTGTTTTTCATTTTATTGATTCACAATTCAATTTTTCAGCCTTCTAGTAATAAAACGAAGTTTCCAAAGATAGCAAAACAAATTTAAGTAATTCCACTTTAAACATCTTAAACATGCTGAATTGTTTGAGTAATTATTATCAGAACATAGTGTTCCCTTGAAACTGAGACTGAGTGCAAAAAATAGGGTCTTTTCATGTATTCTGCTCAACCAGACATTTTATATCAGAACAGGGACCAAAACATCCTATGTGCAGTTTTCTTGTATGACAAGTCTCTACCTAAACAGTGACACCAAACAATCAAATATATATTATTTTGTTACTTATTTAACAAATGTATAACATTTAGAAAATACAGAGGGCTGTAAACTGAAAAACAGATAAGACAACATGAGTTTAATTTTTCACACTGGAGCACTTATGTTCTGCCTGGCCAACAAGTAAAAGGAAACTACCATTTTATTTTCTGCTTTTGCTCTTCAAAGACCTCTAAGAAAGATTGGGTATTTGAAAAGTAATGTAAATGATGCAGTTTTTAGCAATCCTTACAGAAGGTCATATTGCCATGAAGAAAGAATGCATTATCTTTCAAGAATCTAGTCCAAAAGGCATGTGAACGCTAACACACTGCTTTTACAATCCACTCCACATGAGGCTTTTACATGTTCAAAGACACAGCTATGCACAAATAAAGACAATATGCCCAGGGAAGTGTGTAAAACAGATGCTATTAAAGCATCTATCCATTAAGGATAGAATAATAAAATATTTTATAAAATATATTAATTTCATATATTAAAACATTAAATAAGTATTTTTACATGTGAGCAACAGGATTGTATACAAGCACACAATGATTTAGAAAATACTTAATCGAATAGGGATACAATTCGTGTTTCACTAATGCCAAAAGCTTTTTGTTTTCTGTGAACTTCTCTTATTTCCAAATTTGAGTAAAATGTATTTTTTTAACATAAAAATGTACCAAATTAGATTTAACTGCATGTCCTTGTATCTTATTAATATTTATATTCAACAGGTCTATTATGAGTATGTAAGTGTACTTTGACAGTCTTTGTATTTCTTTTCTGGAACACAGCACATGGCTAACAAGGACTGAAAGCCACTCTCAATACACTTGGCCACGTGTATTAAAATATTTAATAACATTTTGCTTACTGGAAAGCTTGTCTGAGGAAGTATTATTTTCTGAATCATCTCTATTGTGGCTTCTGACTCACTTCAAAATTCATTTTTATCTGAGTCATCTTATTCTTTTTGCAACTTGACAGAATAACTTGAGCTGTTAAAGATACAAACCATGTTTTTAATTCCTCAGCATGTGAAAAGTTTCTTGCCTGATAGCAAGGTCTTCCGTCATTCATTTGCTCCCATATTAAAAGTGGTCTTGTTGTCACTGCACTAATCTCCACGTATTTACTTGGTTTCTCATAAAAAAATCATCCAGATTTAAAGCTGTTACAAAAGGAAAAAAGTCCCTAATTTCTCCACTTGTTATGTTTCCTTCTTGTGGGTGGCTTTTGTATTGTTCCCTTTCTGAAACGCAAAATTTACTTCATGGATCAACAAGAGGAGAAAAATTTCTTTACATAAAAGATGGAGCTGAAGTAGACAGCAATTGCACTCTGAAATAAAAAGGATGGAAAGATCCTTCCTCTGTTTCATGACTATGTAAAATATTTGCATATCTTTAGAATAGAAACCATCACCAGTCAGTCAAACAGTTTTGGAAAAACAAGTTTTCTTTGAAGAGGGTTATGCAACACCCTTGGGCTGGGGTGACATTCTGCAGTGATTCTCCAGAATGACGTGAATGCTGCCAATTTTTATCCTATTGCAAGCTTGACACAGCTTCTGCATTTAGTCCTTTTAGTCCAACTTATTCCAAGGATGGTGTCACTCATGGTCAAACTGTTCTTTATCACCAAATACATATTTAATTGGAGAACTGGTGGGAGGAATAGGAGGAATCAAGCAGTAGTTAAAAAAAAGAAACCAAACCAAACAAAAAAACCCAACCAACCCAAAACCCCCAAAAGTGGTTTTCATTCATTTTTATAAGCTGACTTTTATAAATATACATGTAGTTTTCCTTCAGAAAAAAATGGAATTTACCCCATCCCAACGGCCAAGCAAACCACTGATATAAACATCTGCTAGTCTTGTTTCTGGACCACCTCTGGGTCTTGTTTCTGGATACTGGGATAAAGGATGCTGTTCTTCTGAACTTTTTCCTGCCATTGAAGGACAGGCAAAGATGACCTCCACAGCAGCCCTCCAACTGGTGTGAAATCTCTGACTTTATATTTATCCTCCTCTTCAGGACTAAAATTATTCTGTATTATTTCTGGAACAGACAGAGCAACAGTTTGTGGAAATGTAAAACATACGTTTGGAGCACTAAGTCAATTTTCTTCCAACTGTAAATGCTTTGTGTATTTCCATATTCTATTTAAATGTAGGAAACAAGTTCTGATCCCACTGAAGCCAGGAAACTACTTGTCATTAGATTCAATAAGAGAAGAAATGGCAGGAGACAATGGAAGGCAGGGAGAGGAAAAAGATCTTGTCACTGTACAGACACAAATATTAAATTAAAACTATGAACATTCCAAAGGGAAGGTACTGCTGGGAAATCACACACTGTGCAGATTAAAATGCATTTGTTTAAATTGCCTAACTTCCCTGGCAATTTTTAAAGAAGAGCTTTATCTTATTATGAAAACACAAAAAACCTTTGAGGATTTAATAATGAAGCACACTTTTCCCTCCAATGATTTGTTTCACATGTTAAAAATTTACTATACTGTAAAATCTATATTTGGATGATTTTTAACAAATTGCAAATAGGAATGACAGAAATGCCAAAATCTGAAAACACAAGGGGTTATTCCTTTACTGGAGCAATTTCTCCATAGGTCAAAGATGAAGGAGATTATGAATTTGGAAACCAGCTTGTCCCTTTCTATTGGTGTCAGCAAGGTCAAGGAAAGGGTATATGAATAAGAAAGCATACAATTTGTGTCTTTTACCTTCACTTCTGACTGGGAAGTGATAGGTCCTTACAAACATTTTCAAAAGGAATCACACAAAGTTTAGCTATAACAGCTATGGTCCCTAGTCCAATTATTGCCTTTTCATCTAGAAGTTTGTTGCTTAATTCTGTGCCTTTACTTAGCCAGTGAGATTATTTTGTAAGACCAAAGCTACGTACTAGTGACCTTAAAATTAAGGAAAACTTAACAGCTCTGAAGAAAGCCTCCAGATTCCCAAAGAACTGGAGAAGCAGTGGTCAACAGAGAACTGTGCTTTTGAAGTGTTCAGAGCAGACACAAACCAGTATAGTTGCAGAGCAGAAAAGAATGTGGGAGGACGTGTGTCATAAGGGAGGAAGTAAGTCATAAATGTGATGCAGGGATGTGAGCTGGGTGGCTGACAGCCTCATGAAGTGTTCAAACCACTGGATTATTAGGCATTTTGAGGTGAGGCTTTCTTAATACCTCTTGCAAAACAGCTCTACTATGAAAATATGTAATGATCCTTTCTTACTAGGACTTAGCCAGACCACTGGAGTATTTTAAACTTTCGCCAGCTGAATAGACCCATTATAGGCTTGTGCCTGAAGTCCATATCTTCCATCTAAAACAGGCTTATTCCCCTGGGTGCTATCAAAAAAACCCAACAACGACACAGGAAAACCTGTTTTCTCTTCCACGCACAAGGATAGCATTCACAACCCAGGATCCTGAGTGGAGAAAAATATCCAAAGTGAGATATTAAGTTTGATTTTGATTCTGATCGGATCTGAATATGATAGTTACATTCTGCACCCAGGAGAGCAACTGAACCCTAACCCTTATTCTTGCATTTAATTCAGCTTTATCAGCTTCCTGCTCAACAGATCGCTGAGAACCCCACCCTCATGCACAATACAGTGAGCTTAGGTACTTAATATCCTCCTGAGGGTTCAACTAAGTCATGAATCATCTCACTTAAATTTTGCATAGGTATTACAAATGCCTTAAATATTGCAATGCACAGGAAGGTCTATGCATGTCTCACAACTCACTCCAAATCCTAAAACAGTTTCAGTGTAGTGTAAGCTATTCATGGGTTATTTAATTCCCCTTTGCACAACATCACACCATTGACAGAGTGCACAGACACAAGCATTTAAAGGAAAGTGTCAAGAGAAGTATAAAAATTGCATTACTATATAGGCAACAAGTCTGTTTCCTTTAGAAGGTCTATTGGGATCAACCTGGTAATATTTCTGTAATCCCAGAAACATCACATATGTCTCAGGTATCGCATCTCTAAAGCTACCAGCCATGTAGGTTGGTTCTTCACACTCATTATGCACAGTGCCTTAAAGTTATATTCTATGTCTTTTAAATTATAGAATACAAGGTGGTTGGAGGTTAATATCATGTTTCCTGTGCACTAGCTTTGGAAACAGGTGTGCCACATCTATTTAGGATTCAAGCAGATTGAACAGAACACAAATGTGCATTTACATATATTAACTCAGAAACTCTACAACAAAATTCATGTGTAACTGAACAGGAGACAAATATCAGCATAATGTTTCAAGAGAAAACTGGTGCGGGCTTTAAATCTGAAAGCAGGAAAGGTGGTTTGAAGAGAGGAGCCTAAAGAAGAAAGGATTTAAGGAGGATAAAGTGTGCTCAGGGAGTGAATGTGGTTCAAGTGAGACTGAAAGCAGAATGTGCTACAGAGATTGTCAGGCAAAAGGTAGAGTGAACCAACAGGAGCCAACA
This sequence comes from Falco peregrinus, assembly GCF_023634155.1. NCBI lineage: Eukaryota > Metazoa > Chordata > Aves > Falconiformes > Falconidae > Falco > Falco peregrinus. The sequence continues at coordinate 5,086,325 of NC_073726.1, read as the reverse complement.
GGAAAGCCGGAGTATTAAATATGTGCATATATGCATATATACCTGTATGTTTCTAAGTATAAGCAGGTAATTATAAGTAGTAATTATCTGTTCAAAAATATCTGCATGCTGCATTTGTTCTACATCTAGCACTGGCTTTTTCACAACAAGGGGTCACTGTTTCTCCTCCCAGGCATGGCACAGGCGGCTTTAGAAGCCCCGCATCCTGAATTTCCAACTCCTTCAAAGCCCATGCATAATCCAACCACAGGGTGCTCCTTTCTCTGTTCTGTCATCCCTGGTGCAGGCATGGCAAAGATTTTTGCAAGGACAGAAAAAGGTGAAGGAAGCCTTAAGAGTCCAAGGCCAGAGTTACTGCAGCTGCAGGGTCAGGTTGGGAGGTAATAAGTATATTTACAGAGCACCTGACTGTACTTTGAGGCCAGGTAGCTTAGTGGAGAAAGTGTGAGGCAAGAAAGTTCCTGGAATCCCTCCCTTAGTCCACCCACACTATGCCTGACCAGGGCAGGAGTTTCCGTGAAGGACCATGGTCTACTGATGAAGCAGTGCAGAATATATCCAGGCATGCACAGGAAATATGAAGGAAGAAAATACTCTAAAAAATGTAGAATGTCTGTTGAATAGTATTTCTTTACAAACAAAACCCCCAGTTTAGTAGATTTGTATTCTGTACAAAATCCAGTACACTTTTAGCAGTACTATATTGTACTTCAGATGGACTTCTAGATGAAGATCTATACATTTGCAGCTTATAACTTATTTACAACACTGGTCATGATGGCTATCAAAGAAAAGTAATCTAAATTTTTTTCTCTATCTTCTAAAATACAGTAGTAGCAGAAAAAAATTCTAGAATGTGATTGAGTATAGTAGTATTTTTCAAAAAACCACATTATTTATTGGATAGAATACTAGACAGAGTTCTGTAGTGTCTGTGGCTGAAAATGTTCTGAATTTTCATTTGGGGACCTCCTACTTTGAAATGCAGATTAAATATTTTGAAATTATAAAAAATCAAAATACTTTCACTGACCCAGAGTAATATATTTCAGAATTTTTATGATATATACTTTAATATTTGCTAATCATTTTGTTTGAGGATCAACTCAGTTCACTCTTTCATTCCTTTTCATTTTAATTAGGTGAAACACCTGTGGAAAATTTGAATGATATGTATTTGCATTAATTTAAATTATGATACAATGCAATCCCTGTTCAGCTGATACTTCAGATCAGTTACATGTGTATTCCTTTACAAATGATTTAGACAGCTAACAGCTTACTACAGTTTAAAAAACAGTAGATAGAAAGGTATATCTAGATTTCTGAGGTATAGAAAATTTCCTGAGTATTGTCCTCTATTTTTACAGACAAGAATTTCTGGGGTTTTTGCTATAAGCAATCATTAATGTATTCTGCAGAATTCTACTCTGTTTCAGATGTCGAATCTTAATTAAATTGGAATGCAGTGTGGACAAATTGAACTATTTTCCCTTTGTATGATTGCTTATTTTCTCAGCCTAAACAAAGAAATATAGCTTACACCAATTGTGCAAACTATATATGTCATTTATATGAAACTACGTAGAAGTTCCCTAACACATTTTTCAGTAAGCTGGAGACAAGATTATCACAAGATGACACACAAGGGAAGGATTAATACATGGAAGAAAATGTATCATTAATGTTAAAGAAATTATCTTGAAGCAGCAAGCAGAATACTATAAAATGAACCTGAAATGCATTTTTTTATGATTATTAAAATAGATACTTATCTTACAATGCTTAAGCAGATCAAATGAAAATCCAGGGTAATAAAAAAGGAAATGAGACACTTCATAACATATCTAAAGGATAGATTAGACATGAATTTAAATGATTCATTCATATTTGTTTGTTATGAATGTAAAATAAAACCAGTAGAACATGAATGTAAAGCAGATTTTATTTGGACTGACTAATTGGATCCTAGAAAGTGGAGCGATAGTATAGTTTATAATGATTATCACATGTATGAATACACTGACAGAGATGGGGACATTACTTTCCTTGAATAATAATGCACAATTTTTTCCTACTCACTTTCTCCATGTTAGATCAGTAAAGTCCCATTTAAAACTAAATCAGCATTATACAGACAATACCAGGGGCTATTTATACTTTCACCTTTGAAAAGCCAATGCTTGTACAAACAAATTCAAACCTACAGTAAGACCAGCTGCAGCATACATACATACTATTGTTGTTTTTCCTTATGAAATCATTAAATTTTTTCTATTAAAATGTTTTGACAGAGAATATACTAGTGTCCTTTCAGAACAACAGCTTTCTAATGCTAATTCTCAACTCCACTGTGTATTCAACATAGTTATCAGCAGAGTCATTTAACCCCTGCTGTCAGGAGGCTGAGTTTATTAATAATAATGATGATGATAACAACACATGATACAAACCTGAGCAATAAATAGAACAATAGAAGGAGCTTCCTTCTGAAAAAGAGAGGGGAGCAAAATTGCATGCAAAACATTACTAGCTTTGAAAAAGGATTATGCTACAGCTTCAGGATGAAAGGAAGAAAGGATGAAGTTTTTAGAACAGACATTATGCCAAGTTTACTGGACATAAAAAAGCCATTGATTAGCAATGATAAATCTCTAGTGCATGTTACAGAGGGCTAAGTATTTGGGTGTAAAAGAGAAAAAGGATGCATAGTTTTCAGAATCAGGCATATTAAATCAATGTAAAAAGCTTTCCTTGAATAACATTTTCACAGATTCCACTGGAAATTTCATATTCAGAGAGAGTTTAGATTTAGGCTCTATTGCATCCACATCTATATTTCACAGACTGTGAAAGAAGAACTAAATCAAGCAAAATTATATACCTGATTGTACACTGAAATTGGGCTAAGGATTAAATCAGACTTTTCTTCTTTAGCCGATATCTTAGAACAAAAACTATAATTTTTCTGGCAATTCTAATAATTCAGTTCCAGATAGATCTTGCCAACAACAGCAGCACTTTCCACCTCATAAAACATCAGTATTAGTATTATGAGGCTAGTAGGATAGCTGAACTTGGTTCATTTTTTAAAATAGATAGATAATGGCTTTCCTACTGAAACTCGGTTTGGACTTAGTGTTCATTCCCCGTCTTTCACTGAAGGCAGTAAGAGACCTGGAAAGAGATGTAAGACAGGACCATGCTTCAGCAGTGAATGTGCTTCTCCTCAATTCTATTTAAAGAGTGTATCCTCTTTGTTTTATTCATCTAACAACACAAGGGGACTCAGATCAACTCTACTTCTGTCTTTCATTATGCTATAATAAATACATAACTGGCTCTCTGAATTATAAATTGAGCAGTGAATGAAGAAGATGATAAAAAAATTCAGGACAGCACAAAGATTCTGCTAAATTATAACTAGGGCTTCCAATCATTGCATGAATAATAATAATAATAATAAAAGAAAAAACAAACAAAACAAAAAAAAAAAACCCAAAAAACCCCCCAACCACCACAATTTCAAAGAGTGGAATTCTTTAAACATATAGAAAAATCATGAAAATATGCTTTAGGGGCATTGTAGAAAAAATTTTCCAAATAGCTTTATCTGAAAAAGAAAGAAAGGAAAAACCTGAAAACCATAAAAAATAAAATATTGAAATTATTCAAATGAAATATTAGATTCAAGAAATACTGAAATAAAACTTTTTCCAAATTTGTCATCAGAATTTTCTTGCAGAATAAAATGTCATTACTGTAATTGCTATATTAAAACAAAATGAAACAAAACGAAACAAAACAAACAACATCACCTCAAAGAAAAAAAAAACCACCACCACCACCAAAAGCAAAATAAATTAATAGACAAAAAAAATAACCAACAAACCAAAAAGGAACATTCAAAAGTGAAAAGCCCAAATGACACTAAATATTTCTGGAGAGTGAGTCAGCTGAAACGTTTTTTGAAAAATCATGTTATTTCTCTTTCCATTACTAAAATATCTGCTTGTTCCCCTATCTCTTTACAAAATTTGTATTATTGTCTGTATTCAGCTAGCCACTAACAGATTTGTCCATCGAGCTCTATTGCAAAGTATGTAAAAACCAGTAGAATATTAAGGAATAAATAAGATATTTCTGAGAATGCATAAAAAGCTTGTTGAAAATTAATACTGTTTTAAAATTTTCATGGTTATAGTGAACATTCCCATTCTCTGTCACTGCCTTAATAAGTTAATTTAAATGAGGTGCAAATTCGGTTGTTTAGATTTAGCTGAAAGCACATGAACAAAAAGTTAGTCCCATGGATCCTCCCAACATGCAAAGTGGCCTTAGTGGAGTTTTCTTTCAGGTATTTCTTTTATCCTTGTGACCTGCTGCAGCTCAGAATTCTACTGGGACCTGCTGTTTGTCCAGAACAGCTTGAAGAAGGTTACTGGATGTATCTGCAGTTATTGAGAAATTGTGATTATCATTAGAGAAAAGTAATTTCAAATATGTTTTCAAATTCTCTGTCTCAAAAATTACTTCCTAAAATCACAGAGCTATGAGGTACTACCATTTATCAATTTGGTTCAAAGCAAAAGAAGAGCTGACAAAAAGTAGTGTGAATTTTACAGGATTTTACCTCTGCATAATTATCAGAACATGTTTATAAAACAAAGCAATCTACATTCCTCAATCAGTATTTTGAATATCATGTCTGCCTTTATTTATTTGCTAACTTTTGAATTATTTTTTGTTTCTTCATGAGAAATAAAGACAAATCCAAAATGTAGGTAGCAAGTAACCATATTCAGCAATGCTAAAATCAGCATGAAATTCATGATGGCCTGTCAGTAGAAGTAGACATATCCAGTCTTATTTGAATGTACTTGATACAAAGCTTACTTCAGATTTCTCGTCCTAAAGCCAAAAGGTCCAGAGAGGCTTTTATTACTACTTTTTGAAAAATGAAAAGTACTGCCCCACAGAACTTAATTTGCATAATTTCTCCGGGGAGATTTTAAATATGGAATGTAAAGGGGTGAAAGGGACCCCCAGAGGGCTGTTAGCCTGGGAAAGTGCTCTGGTTTCATGCCAAAGGGTTTATTTCCAAGTGGTAAGATTTTTCTCGGGGGCCCTAAGCACTCTTGTCTCCAAAAGCACTCAGTGCCAGAACCTTTCATAAAGGTTTCTCATGTGAGGTATTTGCCATAAGAGCTGTCATAAAGGTCATGTGAGAAATAACACAGTGGGCAGCAGCAGAGCTAGAGGACTCCCTTGAGACCCCCTTTTAATGCTGATCTTTTTTAAAAGCCGATCAGTAAGTATAATTGAACAGAGCTTTTCTCAATGGCATTTGGCAAGTGGTTTCCTGAGATTTAGATGCTGACCTGCAACAAAACAGTTGATAACGCTTCATTGGAACTGGGAGTTAGGTCTAAGTATGTGGCATGGAATCTGCAACTGTTTTCTCACCTCCACTGGGAAAGATATGCTTCTTAAAAAGCTAAATGAACTCACACTCAAAGTTTTCAATCCTATCAATGGAAATTCAAAACACTTTTGCTGTTTGTAAAGAGGGTGCTAGTTATATTGACCATTTTTTTTGTTGAAAATAAATAAATGGTAACAACCTGGTATTATTTCCTATCATGTTCAGATTGTCATTTACAACTTAACTTAAATACCCTCTTTAATGTAATATCCTTTACCAAAAAAATAAAATAAAATAAAAAAGTTTTAAAAGTGATTTGTCCTCTTCTTTAATCTCTACATCCATAAACTTTGTTAAACCTTGCTTACCACTGATGTTTTCTCAAGTTTTTATATTTGTTCTCATTGTGTGAGCTTGCCCTTTTAAAAAAAAGTAAAATAAAATGTTCAGGTCAAGAAGCTTGTCTAATTGCATATTTTATGACATGCCAACATTTACCTGTAACAGTGCAATAGGTATTGCCTACAAATTAGAAATTCAAACAAGATTTTTGGTAGTATTTCCACCAATACTCAATCTGTGCACAGGGAGCAATACTGAAAAGTCCACAGTAAAGGCAATGGTTTGTGGTCTCGATTTTTAATGACCGAGATTCTCTAATAGCAGTATTTTAACCAGCATTTATAATAACATAAACTTCTTGACAGCATAGAAAACAATAGATTCCTTAAAGCTTTGCACTATTTTTCAACCTTAAACTACAAAGAAATCCTGTCTTCTCCCACAGAAAGTGATCCTGTGAGAAATCCTGGCATGTAATCAAATCTGGCTCATACATATGAAATAAGTTTTTACCATCATACACTTCAGATGATATTGATAAATTTGATGGAATTCCTCTCATTCACCTCAGACATGTACATCTGCCGTGATGCACTTCTCCCCCTTCTCCAGACTGTTCTATGACACCAGGAGTTGCTGACTAGACTTTGGTGCCTTGAGTAATGAGCTATATCAGTAACTCTTACTCAGCTGAGGCAGAGAATGGCACTGTCCATACTGGAACTTCGGTTGAATGGTTGAAGCAGGGAATGAGAATGGAGATAATCAGTTATTCCCTGACAACCCCAGAACACTCCTGCCCAGATTGTAGCCCAGGTGGTAACTGGAGTGGAACAATACCATTGTCATCGGGATTTTGAAAAATTGCTGACTCAGGTTGTAGCGAGGATGGAAATTTACTGATTCCTAAAGCAAATCATATCACAGCCTTATAAGCAGAGGTCCTAATGTTACCTAAACTCCCAAATTACCAACCTCTGATTTAGTTTTTAACTATATGTTAAACAGGTAAGGGCTCAAAGTGTAGGTCAAGCTGACCCACCCTCTCAAGTCCTTAAATGACTCACTCTCTCAGGTCCTCAAAACTGATGAATGAAAGGACTTCTAATCAAGGGAGTCAACCTTGGGAAACAAAGAACAGATAATGATAAGAACGCTGTTATCTAAATTATGCAGAAAGAAGCCTCCAAGTGAAAAAAGTTCTGGCTGCAAAAGGAGACAAGCTGATAAGGTGTTGCAATCCACAGAAAATTAAAGTAGGACAAAGGCAATAGTGGTAATGGGAGATCCCCACCTCCAACTCAAATAGCTCCTCTGAAAGGGGGCAAACACCCCCTTGGGGAGCACGTGGAGTTGGTGAAAAACTTCAGTAGTGCTGAGGATGTACACTGATCTGCATTAGAAGCCAGTGTGAGTGAATGACATCATTCACATGGATCCTGTGAGTGAATGACAATGAATATGTAAAGTACTATGACTATGAAGGACTCTACTGTATATAATGTGTGCCCTGAGCAGCTTGGGTGCGCATGTTAGGAGGAAAAATCCCCCATGCCCCCAGCACTGCAACAAACCAATGTCAGCTTTCTAAACTATCATTTGGTTTGGAGCGTTTTCCTGGTTATGATTTTCAGTAACACTAAAGTGAGACCCTCTTGGCTCTCCTGGACCACGACAGGCTGCAACCAGTATCTCTTTCTGAGCGGGACACTGCTCATTGCTCACAAACCAAAAGGTCTGCAATACTAGATGGACCGTTGAGGAAAGCCGATGACGGGGCCTGGGCTGACACCCCTGCTCCTCTAGGCTCAACCCTTCACCTGCTGAGGAATGCAAAAGGTGTTAGATGTATTTCATTGAACTTGAGGGGAACGTTTAGCAAGTATACCTTTGTTATAATACACATTGCAAGCTTGAAGTAGCTAGGTTATTTTTTTTATTTAAAACAAACATTATTGATTTGCTTTGCTGCTAAAATCCTATGGATAATCTTGAATTGAGAACAAATTCTCTCTCTCTCCTCTCCCTTTAGATACAAACCGTTGTCAAAGTCTGAGACTAAGACTGGACCTAATCACACCTAAACTCTATCAGAGTTTAGAAAGCAAGGGAGTCTATGCTGAACGTCATGACTCAGCAGAAGGGTCTTTCTTATTCTTTACCCCACTTTCTATCTCTCTCCCATTAGACATAAACCACTGAGCAAGTCTGAGACTAAGCTTGGATCTATCCACACCTAAACTCTGTGAGAGTTTAAAAAGCAAGGGGGTCCACTCTAAATCTCATGACTCAACAGGAGGAACTCCTTTACCCTGCTGTGCCTTTCACCTTTATACACTATTTCCAACTCTTCTGCCTCGATTTCAATTTGATTTATTTCTGTGCATTTACTCCACGTAATAAGCAATAGAGTGAACTTTGCCATCCAATCTTGTGCAGTTGCATTTCCACAAATTCATATTAAACCTATTTCATTCAAACTCTTTGGTGGTAATTCTTCAGGCGACCCGATCTAAACCACTCCTTTCACAACAACATCTGTTAACCAGTGCAGATCAAAAGGCTTCTTAGTGTGACGTTCCTTAGACGTAACTTAAATATTTACTCTGGGATAGTATGAATCATATTCTGGTCTCTAAAGGGAGTCTGGACGACTATCTTTAATGTGTAATAAAGACATTAGATGAATCTCATTCAGAATTATTAAGTATGACATGTTGAACTCACTATTAAGAAAAACATGCAGATATGATAACACTTTAACCTAAAAATTCTCTTATGAATTTGCATCCAATTTTCTTTCTCAATATTTTCTTTTTAATGTCAATACCCTAATAAATCTATGTAAATTTATCATAATTTAGGTTTAACAGCCATCTATGGCAACAACTCAACAGATATGAAGATTCATGTCTTCAGCTTCCTACTAATTCATTTTCTTTTTTGGCTATAACACAAGAACATTAGCAGATAAAACTTGGATGTACTTTAAAGTTTACTGATGACTACAAATACAGAGTTTCTCCTGCTTAAAATGGTTCTCCTTATACAGCCATTAGTAATCATTCACAAAAGGAGAGGAAAAGAGAAGCTATATCAATAAAAAGAACTTCAGGTTTGGGGTTTTATTTTTTTCTTTACTTTTAAGCCAGCAGGTCCAGCAATCATTTACTTACTGACTCAGAAATGGGTTGTTTTGGGGTTTTTTTAGTTCTTTTTTCAGTCTGTACTGAATCTGGGTTTTCTCAGTAATATGGAATCAATGGATTTCAAAGCCTGGTATATCTAGGAAATGATACTGTACACATAGAATTAAAGACATAAATTATTTTTAATGTATCTACACATTTAAATTTAAAACTTTTCCTAGGTGTACAGGCCAAATTTCCTTGGCCAGTTGGTACTTCCTTTGTTTCTCTCATCACCCAGAAGAATATCCCTTTTTAAGACAAATTGTTTGCCAGTGGCTTTTTACATTTTCCAGATAATTTCTTTACCATCTCAGCTGTAATCATTAGGAAGTAAATTACATTATCACAAAGTTTGCTTGGAATAAAACTCCAGATTGTACCTGCCAACTTCATATGCGCAAACAAAATTGGTATGGAAAGAGGAGCTGTGCTGGGTGAATTGTGACTCATTCTTTCCCCTTTTCTGATACGATCTTGGCTCTACCCTTCAGTTTCCATTGCAGAGTAATGAAAAAGCCAACTTCACAAGACTACTAAATGGAAAACAAAGTAGTTACAACAAAACTACATTCAAACTCTTTGCCATTAGCTATTTTAGTTGCATTTTCTAACATTTTAAGAAAGATTCTTGCAGAGTGCCTAAAAAAATGTGAGTTAATACCAAGGAAAATGTAAGTGTGGAATATGCACATATTTTTGACTTACCACTGTTAACACACCCCATATTACCCACAAAGCACACTGAATCCTTGACAAGCCACATGACTGAATCTAATCCCACATTCATATAACTTCCACTCTGGATTCTCACTCTTTCTGGAACAGAACTTTGATATCTTAGCTATGATGATACAATATATAACTTGGTATATCCAGATTTTTATATTGGAGTACTGAATTTCAAGACATTTATTAAATGAGTCTATAGAAACATTTCACACCATAAACATTAGTGTTAAATTCATAGCAGAATTCAGACACATCTAACTGCCATTGCTTATTCAAATACTCATTCAGCTGCCCCCTAGCAGCTCATGCTGCAAGTAGAGTCTTCAAGCAGAGAACAAAATTAATGTATATATCCATATGTTTTATTTCCACCACCTACTTTCCCAGTATGCATCTATTCAAGGTACAGAAACCCCTTGAGTTAAAAGGAGTTTATTTTTATTTGGTACCCCTCAATGGATTTTCCTTCCAAGAACTTCTCCAACTGCAGTAATAATAAAGCAAAATTGAAGAAATCAGAAATTATTCCCTTTGACCACTCTGTGTATAACAATATTTATTAATTTTAGAAGTAATTCTACGTACTAAACTTGCACCAGAAGCCAGAGAAGTCAGAAACATTCTTAATAGTCACTATACAGAGTGTAGCACAATCTTTTACTTTGGCTAATTTCAGCATAAAAGGACTAAACAGTCAAGCTAGAAGTATATGAGCAAATGAGACAGATGAAAATTAAAAATTTCATCTGGCAGGTATGCAAGTCCCCATTTAGAAAAGATCCTCAGGATCTTGTACTTCACAGTTTTCATTGAAATAATCACAAAATTATGTTTCTTACCTAGAAACTGGAATTTCACTGAAGTATAGGGAACTCAACATATTTCCTTAAAGGAGTGTTAATTCTTCCTTCTAGTCTTAGATTACAAAATTCTGATTTCAGCAAAATTAGGATTGTGATCATGTTGAAAAGGACAATTAATGTGAGGCTCAGTATGATTGATCAGCCTTCCTAGTCTCCTTCTGTGGGTGATGGAGAGAGGCAGACTTCTCCAGCAGGCAATACAGAGCAGGAGTCTGTCTGTGGTGTTCCAAATAACCCTTCAGAAAAGCCAGTTTCTGAATATCGAAAAACTCATTAAAAGAACATCATAACATAGACACTTAAATTAGATATCTCATTTTAAGAAGCCTCATACAAGCTGATACATTGCTTGAAAGAATTTTGCAAACAGATAGTCTTTGGAAGGAGGACAGCAAGGGAAAATACATGAATAATTTTTATGCAATCAACCTAACAACTTTGCATTAAAAAAATAAGATGCATAATGAAATATTGATGCAGATGACAAAGCAAGAAGGTAGTCTTCTTTGTTCTAGGAGATTTGTGTATGTACATGCGTGTGTACATATGGGGAGGGGAACAGAAACACAGAAAATAAATTATTTGTAGCAGATAGAAAGTAAGCTAAATATCTACACAGCAAGCTCTTACTGCAAAGGACAGGGATTACCAGAATGAGTTTTTAATAGGGTTTGACAGACGTTTGAGAATAGGAAGCATCAGCACAATAGCTGTCACCATATTCAGGGACCATAGCAAGAAAGCATAGTCTCTGACATGCATTAGTATTTTCTGAGGCTCTAAGCCTAACTAAAGCATTGCGACTTTAGTTAGAACTGAGCATCTCTCATGATTCTGAGGAATAGCATGTATCCTACTACATAATCATGAGAAAGGTACCTGGAATGCAGGCCAGGGATGTGTTTGATTATTCATATACTGGAGAGGCTGTTGTTTTTACCCAATATTACAGTGTTGTAAATTCACTAATCTCAGCAAAATGAAGGAATGGGAATGCAACCACAAAATACAACTGCTATAAGAAATCCCTCTTAAAAGGTCTACCTCAGTGGAGGGCATAGAATCTGTTTTTACAGAGTGTAGCTGTAGTTTGATACTGAATTTGTATGAAGACCTTAAGCTGGTGGTCTATTTTATTTTATGTAACTGTAAATAGAGAATAACAAGAAGTTAAGCAACGCTCTGAAGAGAAAATATTTTTTCATAGAACGTGACACTTGCTAGAGCTGTTACCTGGCTATTATGTCAAGAAGGGGAGAAGACTGTGTGCCATGCCGCTTCCAAGTATTCAGTCAGAGAAACATTCTCAAACGAAAGGCTAGGTAGTCTGTGACATGTGGAAAAGTTCATTCCGTTGATAATTAAGCATTTAACACTTCATCATCACTGGCCATATTTGGAGGTCTTTACTCACTTGGGCTTGTGAACACTAAGATCTCAAGGAAGATCTGAAAGAAGAAGCCTTCAGAACTCTTCAGCACAATAAGTAGAACCCAAGCAGTATAACCAGGTACAGAATATGAGAGAGAAAATAGAAGAATTGTGTGTGTTATTTATATATCTCAGAGGGAGTCTGAGAGGCTTTGCCGGTGGGACTAAAACTCTACAGCTGTCACTGTAACAGTTTGTCACTTTTCTTGGTACATGAAATTTTTACTAGCATCTACCAGCTTAGAAAGATGCCAGGTAACTACCTATGCACACTATTTAAAACAATTTCTCTCACTAATTCTGATTTTGCACAGCAAGTCCATATAGCCAGTCCCTCTGATACTTAGGAAATCCAAACCTATGAGAGCAACGCAGCATGCTTTGTGATCAACTGTGGTAAACCATCTACTTATTCTGACAGAGCTGCAGTCTCATAAAATTCTCTTTGTTGTGATTGGTTTAAAAGCAAACACCTGCAGAATCAAAATGTGAATAACACGGTCCATTCACTAAAAAGCAGAGAGGAAAATGTCAAAAATTCAAGAAATATGTATTTAAATGTGATTTTCCCTTTTTATTTTACATTGCATGCACAAAAATGCATAAATAACAGGGATCTTATTTCCTTTAGTTGAACATATATCCTTTTTTTTTTTTTTTTTAATCTGTCCTCTCTGTCCCATCTGCTAGGGTTATGCATCTTAAAAAAAGGTCCACCGAGTTTCATACTGCAGTAATGGAGCAGCAGAGCATCTTCATAAAACCATGTGATTATCTTTGTAAAAGTTCTGTTACTAATGCTGAGAAAATGGTATTTCAAAGTAAAAGTAAAAGGACTTTATTAATATAGAATGCCTCATTTCCCAGTGCTGGTTATTAGTGTTCTTTTGCTATTGCCTATAGTTTGTCTTTATTCACTTTCACTACAGAAATTTTATCACCCTTTCATCCTACTCTAATTTTCCTTCTTACTGCTTATCTTCAGAAGATAATAGTCAGCCTGCACGACATTTTAAGACCTAAATAAGAGAGATTTAATACAGAACAGACAGAAAGATTGTTTGGAAAAGAAAGCACACAAAAAATGTACAGGAACTTCTTGCTTCCATTTCTTTTTCTCATAAATACTATGTGATAATATCTCATTTTCAAAGGTTTAATCCAGTAAATTGCTGAAAATTTTGGCTGTAATCCAGCCAAGAATTTAAGCACATGTTTAACTAGAAGCTTATACAACCATTTCTTCGAAGTCAGTAACCCTACAGAACACTAAACTGAAAAACAATCTTAAATGCTTTGTTGAACAAGGAACAGAAGCAAGATTTCAATTCTGGTTTCTAAAAGAGACAAGACAGAAGTACCTTCTACATGTCATGCCTCTGCTCCTGCTAGTATATATATATACATGATCCTATTAACTTGGGGGGATTGATAAAAGAAAAATCAATGGCATAAAATTTTAAGGGGGTTTTGTTTGGTTGGGTAGTTTTGGGGTTTATTTGTTGTTTTGCTGGTTTGTAGTTTTTTCCCCATGTGATAACTGTCCTGAAAATTGGGATTATCCTTTTTTAGAATACTTCTCAACATCAGTACTCATCACATGCAGATTTACCCATCACTTCACTGAGTTTGTAAGGCAAGAAGCGCATTGCAGTGAGTCACTGCATTATGCTGATTTTGGCTGATATGTTCAGCAAGGTACACAATTATTTTCTATGTATACCTACAGAACAATAGGCACAAAGAGTGCTGGAGATTTCAAACAGTGTGTTTTCCATGAGTCAGGAGTATGACTATAGTTGCTTTTCTTTTCAGTTTGGAAGACATACAAGAAAAAGATTATGTCCATCATGTATGGGCTAGGATTTCTTGACAGTGTGTTGCTGGATATATTTGTTAAAGGAAATACAGAAGTAACTGCTAAAATACGTGACTCAAAACTATGGCTTTTAATAATGGAACCATTATGATGTTTCCCACTGCATATTCCTTTGTCCTTTGGTTTCTAAATCCTAAGTCTTAAAATGTTCTTAATGGTACATCTGGATGTTTTTCAGCATACACATACTGACAAAAAAAATTACCTTCTTTAGCTACCCTTATCTCTTTCCTTATACTTTCCTCCTCAAACAATCAGCTTTTCAGAAACATCCTAATAAAATACACATAACTCAAAAAACAGAGAAGCAATTTTCACAACAAACATGCATATATATATACACACACACATATATATATATAATCTCCAAGGAAAAATTCTCAGTCTTTTGATGTGAATTTTGGAGAAAGCTATGTTTAAGTCCAATGTAGCTATTTCATTTTATGATAGAGCTCTAGGCACAATTCCAGGTGCCTTTATACACACTAGAACACTAGAATCAGTTTGTGAGATCAGGTGCCTTTGAAAAAATGGGTTCCCTAGAAAAAATCCCATCCCACCTAATTTTAACCCCTTATTATTAGTTATGTTACAGTTATTTCACTACTTTATATACACCTAAACCTCATGCAGATTCCTCTCCCAAGATAAGTGGCTTGGAGTAGATTTCTGTTCTCCAGGAAAGTCAATTACGCTGAGCTGGATCTTAAGCCAAAAGAAAGATTTGAAAAGCATTGTACATTTCTCTTGCTTCTACCTCCGGTCATGTCTTATTGATTGCAATAATGACAATTTTGGCCAATGATAAACATATTTGAAAATTCCACACAAATTTTACAAGTCTAGAAAGATATTCAAGCTAAGTGACCTGCTCATTTGGTTTTCTGACATTTGCATAATGCCTGACCACGTGAAAGATAAGTCTCATCCATTTTCAGATGCATCAGCTATCCAGGATAAGTTGTCTTATACTAAAATGTCACATTATAGAAATTAATATTTGTAAAACTCATAGCTATCTTGGTATAGTCTACAGAACTATGACAGTCTGAGATCACTATCAATATATTTCCTCTTCCAAATCAATGTAACCTGCCATGAACTTCATGTAAAAAATCACAACAGGAAAAAACCAAAGACATTTTGAATATCTTCTTATTACTTGGGTATCCTTCACCTTTGGCTTCAACCAACCATTTCCCACCTTTGTGAAATTTCAGTTTAACAGTACTTGGAGTTTCTTAATCAACTGTGAAAGACCAAGATTTAAATAATCCTCCATACTTCCATACTGCTTTACTGTATGCAAAGCTTATGTTTACAGCATTTTTGACGGGAAAAAAACAAACCAACCCAAAATCCAGATGACCAAAAATCAGTGAGCAAGAAAAGTACATATTCTGTACATATACAGATTTTCTTTATTTCTCTCTGTATATGAACTCTTTCAGTTGGACCTTACCTTCTTGTAACCACATATTTTTGGTCTCAGTGAGACAAGTCACACTTTTTATACCTTAGTTTATGCATGCACCATGTTAAAGTTTTATAAAACATTTTGTACATTTCATCATTTTAATATGCAACAACAATAATGCAAACAAATAGCAACTTTTTCTTCTAAGTTCATGCAAGCATGCCCATCTTCAAATGAAAAGAAAGATGTCATAGACTAGTGATATTTCCAGAGAGGATGCATTAGCATTAAAAATAAATGCTATGCGTTCAGATAAAAGCAGAGATAAGTCTATGCAATAAATTCATTTTAGATTCATGTTATTCAGTAATGTGTAAAAAAATGGTTACAAAAAAGCTTTTACCAGATATATATATGTATGAGTACACAATGTACTTATTACTTTTAGAAAAAAAAAAAAAGATTTGAATGCTCTTTAGCAAACCTGGATGCAATTAATTTCAAGGAATGCTGTTCCTCCACTAATGAGAAGGGTGGCTAACAGACCACCAGTTAATTTACTAAATAAGGTCCAAGTGAAGAACAGCTTAGTAGTATGTGTTCATCTCTTCCAGGAAACTCTTCATTAAGATATATCTAGATACAAATTAGCATGTCAGTGCAGGGTTTTTTTATAATAGGTCTTTTCGCACAATTTTAAGATGTGACTTTGAACATATTTGCTATAACAATAATAGATGAGGAAAAAATAATTAAAAAGAAATTACTGTTGTATCTTTAGCTAGCATTAACTTGTTGTTAACCCCAGCCAGCAACCAAGCACCACACAGCCACTCTCACTCCCTCTCACCCAGAGGAATGGGGAGAAGAATCAGAATGGAAGGCAAAATTCAGGGATTGAGATAAGAACAATTTAATAGACAAAACAAAAGCCATGCAGTTTCCATGGGCAGGCAGGTGTTCAGCCATCCCCGGAACAGCAGGGCTCTATCATGTGTAATGATTACTCAGGAAGACAAACACCATAATGCCAGATGTTCCCCCTTTCCTTCTTCTTCCCCCAGTTTATATACTCAGTATGACATCCCATGGTATGGAATATCCCTTTAGCTAGTTGGGGCCAGCTGTCCTGGCTGTGTCCCCTCCCAATGTCCTGTGCCCCTCCAGCCCTCTGGCTGCCAGGGCCCAAGAAAATTAAAAGCCCTTGACATGATATAAATGTTACCCAGCAACAACTAAAACCACCAGCGTGTTATCAACTTTATTCCCACAGGAAATCCAAACCCCTTCACTGCACCAGCTACTAAAAAGAAGATTAACTCTATCCCAGCTGAAACCAGGACATTACTGTAACACAGTAAATATGACTTTCTGCCATTTCTAGTAATGGTTTTAGGTTTTAGGCTCAGCCCAGAGCTCACCTTGGCTGGCTCTGGGCTAAGCTGTTTTCAGCACCTGCCTTGGGGTCCCGTGCCTGTTGCCCCTCTGCCTGAGCCTGGGCCTGAGCCTGGGCCTGAGCCTGAGCCTGAGCCTGAGCCTGGGCCTGGGCCTGAGCTTGGGCCTGGGCCTGAGCCTGGGCCTGAGCCTGGGCCTGAGCCTGGGCCTGAACCTGGGCCTGAGCCTGAGCCTGGGCCTGAGCCTGGGCCTGAGCCTGGGCCTGAGCCTGGGCCTGAACCTGGGCCTGAGCCTGAGCCTGGGCCTGAGCCTGGGCCTGAGCCTGGGCCTGGGCCTGAGCCTGGGCCTGGGCCTGGGCCTGGGCCTGAGCCTGGGCCTGGGCCTGAGCCTGGGCCTGAGCCTGAGCCTGGGCCTGAGCCTGGGCCTGGGCCTGAGCCTGGGCCTGAGCCTGAGCCTGGGCCTGAGCCTGGGCCTGGGCCTGAGCCTGGGCCTGAGCCTGGGCCCTGGCAGTGCCTCCCTGGGAATGTCTGTGCGTGGGGAAAGTGTAGGGGTCACACTCATCCCTCAGCTGGGAGCAGCCAGAAGGCATCAGTAAGGAAATATTTACAACTAAATCCAAGTTTACCAAAGTGAAGAGGAAGGGCCCACCCCACTATACAGAAATCTCCCATGCACTTCATAAATAACCTGGTCCTCGTGGTGAAGGCTTGGTGATGCACCAGCTCGTTAAAACTTTTCCATTCTGCAGCTCACAAGGCATACTGCATTGCTGACCATAGATCCCAAAGGAACCTCACCCACTAGAAGGGTGAGAACAGGATCAGGTAAAAGGGTAAAAGGGACATATCCCAGCCAGTTCACATGCAAAAATTGTAAGAATATTATTACAGACCTCTCAGTATTAGTTATTTATTTAGACAATTGGACTGTTAAATAGTTAGTTGGACTAACAACATATTCATAGTTGAATGTATATTATGTTCCTTTTTGCTTACAAGACTCTAAGTGCAATAGAACATAATGGAACATAGCGACAAGGCAATAAACTGCTAAAGAACAAAGTTGTTCACTTTGGTAGAAAAAATTCTGCAGCTGTCACATAAGACTGAAAATCTTGGAAGGGAAAGATTAATTAAAGTCATAGTTAGGTAATAGCCCTTCTGTTTTCCTCCACTCTGCTCTCACAAACCTTCTGTGCCTGAGGATTTAGAGCATTTTTTTTTTTTTTCTTTTTGCTAAGAAGGGCTGCCTTTCTAACACACATTGACTGCTGAAATGGAAGGTTAAGAAGGCAGGTAACTAAGACATGCTGGGCAACAGAATATGCACGTGGCATCACAGAAGCAAATGTGTACCTGTGAATGGACTTGGCTGTTTGTTTATTCTTTAATCCAGGGTAGAGGGATCTCCCCATCATTTCCCTTAATACCTTTGCAAGGATTTCTTTCACATGGAATGAAAGAGTGAGTTTTACATAGTTCTGTGCAGCATGTTATGATTTGCACCCAAAGCATTTGGGATTGTGTTTTTATATATCACAAACTAAGAGTTTGTCTAGGTCAATATTTAGTTGATAAAACTTTAAGGAGCAACCAGAGGTTCAGAGACTATAGATCCCGGGTCCTCAAACTACGGCCTGCGGGCTGGATACAGCCCCTCAGGGTCCTCAATCTGGCTCCTGGTATTTACAGACCCCCCGGCCGGGGGTTGGGGGTGGGGGAAACCAAGCAGCTGCAGATGACTGCCTGCCACTTCATCCGTGCGCCAGAACCTTGGTTAAAAAGTTTGAGGACCCCTGCTGTAGGTGGTCTTCTGCAATAATATGCAATAATAGGCTCCAGTGATATGCTTTCAGCTGAAGCAGAACAAATATTGTAAGAAATATTCAATCTTTAGAATTATGTCTAATGATGAGTGAGCTAAACAAATAGTAGGTGAACTAATGAATATTACTCAAAAGGGAGCTGTGTTATCCCTCATTTCTTTTTTGAGCTATGCAAGATTGCTGGGCACAGAAAACAGATCAACATTTTGGAAGTAAGCTGCAGTCCAGCGGTGAGTGAAGTGATCTCCCTCCTTATGTTGTACAAGCCATTTTGAAAATTTCTGCATGTTTTTCATGTTGAAGCTGCTTTATAAATTACTGTGAGCTTTACAGGCAAAAAAATTCTAACATAATAATCTAACATAAAACTACATTATGATCATATTTTAAACATTATAAATACCTTTATTTGTATTATGGACAAGTTCAACAAACAAAACAAAGACACTGAAATAATTAACATATTTTGCTACTCTTATTCAGCAGTGTTCCTCATTTCCCTTGTGATACCTTTTTTTATCAGCTGCCAAGAGACAGAAGATCTGTTTATGATTGGATAGGCTGATTCATATAGTCAGTTTCACTGCTATACAAAACAATAATTACACAGACATTAGTAAAGTAATTAAAAAATATACCAACATAGTTGAATCAGAATTAAAAGATCCCTAAATTCCAAATCTGGCAACACATTCACATAGTCAGTTTAATCCTCAGTGATGTTGTTCTGCATTTATACACCTGCCTGTATAATGCACTGAGATATTAGAAGACATTGTGTGTTTTTATTTAGCCTGTATGAAATTTTTTTCTGAAGAGATGTGTTTGCTGGTGAGATAACAGTGGACAATGAAGAATTACAAATAGTGAATTTCAGTGTTGACATATCTTTCTGTTTATAAACTAATTCAATTTAATAACATTAAAAGACATCGTCTATAATAGTGTGATATATTAGCAATAATTTCTAGCTGAATATCTTGCGGTACCCAAATATTTTAATGAATTGTGGATCACAAAGTCAAGAAATACCCTGCACATGACATTAACAACAGTGGTTCCTGAACAGACTGAAATTACTTAACATATTAGGTAAAACATTCTCAACAGTTAAAACAATTCTCACTCAAAGAGAAGATCTTGCTGTTTCCTTCTTATGAAGACATGGAAACATAATCATCTTTTTTTCGCATGAAGATACTTATATTTATATCCTAGCAGTGTAAGTTCTGAATTATCTGAAAGTGTAATTATCTGAAAGTGATTCCAGCTACATTAGTAGAAACTAGAAAAGACACTACCAGTTCATAGAAATGCAGAAAGAACCTGGAGATCACAGTGGAAGTAGTGTGTAGAATGCTTCTGACAAATGCCATGGACTAGGAAAACAGTAATGTATTTGGAGATAATCCGATCTTAATAAATAAAGAAAAAAACCAAATACATCAGTTGAAAGTGTATGAAATCTAAGAGATTTGTGAACTACTGTTGCAATCAAGTCTGAGATAAATTGTGAAGTTTACAGGAATATCTTAGTCCTTGATATATGGAGGGATGAGCCTTAACGGTAAGCAACAACATAAGCAATGGAGAATATTGTATCTAAAGAGATGGTATCACATACGTAGGTTGATAACTACAATGATGGGAGTTTGGAGTGTGGGGAAAATTAAATTTTGAAAGGAGTGTTCACATACAGCTTATTATAGAGCTCTAGGGTAGAGTAAGAGAGATCAGAAAATGTTGAGGCAGCTAAGGGAATCTTATAAATAGATATAATATTGATATGAAGGGATTTCAATTTCCTGGATATTGATCAGAATAAAAAATTCAAAACAGACAAGGGAAGAGTGCCAGGTATTGCCTGGTAATGTACATAACAAGCCATAAGATCATAGGCTGTTTTGAATTACATCTTAGGAAATAAACCATATATACATGGCAGTCTGAATGCACTGAAAACCAGAAATATAAACCTTCGATCCTACAACAGAGAAGGGCATGAGATTATATAATTTGCATTCTAAGCCTTTATTTATTCTTCCACCTCTGAATTGTGGGGAGCTGTCCAACACATTTTCTCATTCAGGACAGAGGAAATAAACAAAGGAATAGAACATGCAAAATGTGAAAGGCTTATTGAATATTCTGGACAAAGCTGTTTGTTCCTCCTCTCCTCACAAAGAAATCTTTCTTCAGTCGTAGATGTGTGTTCTCAGCTGGTGTAAAAACCTAATTAGAAGTAGATTACTGCATCTGTGTGCATGGTTACCCTTTATCCAGTACACGTTTTTTGATCAGGAATTATTAATTCCTTATGATTTTTATACAGCCTAGGTACAGCTGTTCTCAAGCTTTCAGACTAGGCTCCGCTCTTTTTATCTGCAGTAGTCTGGATGGCTCTTTTTCTTTGCCTCTACCCTCTTGCAGCTTTTAGAAGCCCTTGCATTCAGGGACCCACAAAAGTCTTCTCTCCTCCAATTTTAGCCTCTATGTAGAAATCCCAGGGGAGCTGACTCAAGGTTAGCATAACAGCCTTATGCTTAACTAGGCAAACCCTGTTGCTTTTGAAAGAGAAGGTATAGACTTGCCTTTGAGAAGAAGCAATAGGTATATGAAGTCAGTGGCCACCACAGGTATATTGAGATCCAGACCAAGCCTTTGACCTTAATTTTCTCTTATCCTTCCATTTCCATTAGCGCAGAATGAATGCATTAACTGAAACAGATGTGGGGTAGCGAGAAAGGGAGCAGCGAGTGCTGAGAGGAAATGAAGGCTACCTATTGGGACTTCTCTCTCCCTTTTTTAACAAACACCTTCAGCATGCTTCATGTAGGGGGTTACTTGCAGCTTGAGAACAAATAATAGAACCCATAGCACAATGCTCTGTTGCAAAACAAAAGATGAAACCATATTCACTGAACGTTACTTTATCTTCAGGTGCCATTTCCCTAGGTTCCCTCTTTATTCAGTGGAGAAAAAGAGGACTCTCTAAGGGACTACTTGGACTGTGAGTCTGTAACAGCTGCTCTGACTGGTCTTTCTGCATTAGTAGTCTTCCTAAGCCAAAGGTCTTTTGGTGAATGTTCCACAGGAATCATAACAACAAAGCTTAAATGTACTCCTCTGACATACCCACAGAAGATTATTCCTATGTAGTATAGGATCTACAGTTATGGAGCTTAACACAACACTGAGCTTAACGTATCACAAGGGACTTGCAGAAACCTGCTTTAGCATGAATTCAGCTCACACTTTTTATCCTAGGTTTTCATAAATATTGTAATAGTTTTAACCCAGAGTGTTCGGATTCAGAAAAAAAAGCCTGGAAACTTGTCTTTTGAGTGACATTGGGTTTGGTGGTTGGGGTGTTGGTTTTTTTTTTTTTTTCCTTACGTGTCTTAAATGGAATGTGTGAATGAGAGATATGAATAGACATAATTAACTTACCTATTCTTTCTCACTGCTTGCAAAAATCCACTTCTTATCCTCTTAATTTTTGTGAGTAGGTGCATCCTCTCAAAAGCCCCTCTTTAGGAACTATTCCCATTGGAATCTCATAAGTGAAACAACACCCACAGATAGAAGCAGTTGTATATGCTTTGATTTAACCGGAATAATTCCATGTATTATTTAGCTGCTATATTAATGTACTAGAGTTGAGCTGGATTATCATCAAATACTCTTTTTTTTTTTTAACAAGACTTGGTGGAAAAGCAGATGGACATTCAAGACAGTTTTTCAGAGATACTCAGACAGAAGCTAGACTTCTGTTTGAGAAGAGGAAAGACAATTAAACATAAAATTTCACAGGTTTGAGAAAATATTTATATGTACTGCTGTTGTTGCTTCCTTCCTTTCATGAGTTCACCTAAACCGAATATTTTTAACCAAAAAAGTTCTTTAAAAAAATATATAGAAAAAACAATTTCCCTAGTTGTGTTATGAGTTATGAAACAACATGTAACTTAATGGTTACATATTACTTCCCATAGCATTTGATGCTGCAGTCAGTGTGTGTAATGGACAGTGTCCACTAAATCAGTTGGTATGTTATTCAGCGTCCTTCCCTTTCTCAACTAAATTTACAGCTCTATATTCAAAACCAGCTTTGAAAGGAGAATCTGAAAATTGCTATAGATTTTTCTTGGCCATTTATTAAGATAAATCTTCTTTGTTTCTCAGAGACTTTATTTCATTACTGTCGTGTGAGAGGAATGTGTGTTATTTCCATTTTAAAGATGCAGAATGGAGATATACAGAGGTTAAGGCTGGACATATCCAATCACCATAGATGCATTATTTGAAAAACAGATCTGTTCTTTCCCTTATATAGCACTTCTTCCTTTACAACTGTAAGGACTCAGTACTTCTAGGATTTCATTCTCTGTCCAAGTTTTTTCATGGTGACCTGACCAGGGAGGATATCCCAAATTTGACTGAAATTTGGTAGCTGAATATATTTCCAAAGAACGATTATTAATATTCAGCTGAAGTACTATATTGTTCTTTAGGTTTAGCTCCCATAAGGTCTGCAAATTTTAAATGCCATTTCACTTTGAGTCTTGGGTCTGAAAAATGTTAAAATTTCAAAGTTATCTTTATGAAAAACATTCAAATTTCAGACACAATTATGAAAAAAACATGAAGTATCTATAATACCCATATCAGAATATGTATACACCCCATTATACTCTTAGTCTTTAAATCACAAGATCTTGATTCCTTAAAGAAAAGCAAAAAGACACTGAATTTTGTTAAAGTAATAACAATTAGTGACTGTATATTTATATGCAAGCTAGATGTGTCATAATTTACAAAATAAGTTACTTGCCATTTTAATGTTTTGCTTTACAAATTAGTTGCTTCTAGAGCATTGAACCAATGGAAATCAAACCAAATTAAGCCTCTACACTGAAATCTGAATTTGGAAAAAAGGACAGGGAATGTTAGGAAGGAATATGAAGAATTTTCTTTCTAAAGGCCAAAGAAAAAAGCAATTCTATTTCTATGAGGAAAATTATACAGTATTTTTGTCAATAAAAAATAATTATATTTCTAAAAAGTATCAGAGAAGAGAGCTTTAAACACTTCCTTTTACATATTCATCAGTGACATGTTTGGTAAGGTAAATGGCATGCATGGATATATATTTCCAATTACTGACATGCAAATTATTGTTACTCTGTACTGTATGCCAAACCCTGTTATCAGTCTCTTATCTGGCTTTTTGCCAGTACAAATGCTTACTTTCTAATAATGAATTCAGTTCACACCAACACTTAACATATTTCAAATAGCCCAATTATAGTTGCATATGCTGTGAAGTAGCAAATAGAAATAACAAAAATGCATTTTGTAATTTCTCTGGATAACACATTGCAGCATGTGGCTGTATTGAGCCTTGCATGACAGGTTCTCATTCACAATGCAAATCCCACACTCTATGGAAATACAAATAATAGTATCATGTGTGAAGCCCCAGAGGTTGCAATGATATGAATGCATAGCCACAAATTAATGAGCAAAGCATGAGAAATTCAAGGAATTGAATAATTTCAGAGCAGCTAAAAAAACAAAAGAAGTCAAGCAGCACTGAAGCCAATGCTGGGTTCAACAAGGAGATGAAGGAAATCTCAGTTCTAACTCTATTTATGTCTTACAGTAAACGCTAATTGGATTTTAAAGAAAATTGAGAATAAAGCCTAGAACCTTGATTGTTTGTCAGCTACTGACTGCCCCAACCACAAAGCTATCAAGCCAGAAGACTATATTTCTTCTTTAATCATTCCCTGGGCCTATAAAGCCCTCTGTCAAGGGATGAACAAATGCAGAGGAATGAAGCTGGGTTAATTAACATTGATAATATACAGCTGTGGGCTGGCTTCAGGGGCGGCGGGTTGGCCGATGTAGATAAGGTGCAGCTGTGGCTGGTTAAGTTAAGTGGTTGGGCAGCCAATGAAGAGAGGGTGGTTGAGGAAGAAGCAGAGAGAGTGAGCCTGTCCTGGGTGAGGAGGGGCAAGGAGAAGGCAGCAGAGGGACTGGCATGAAGAGTATGTTGGTATGAGATGGTAAAATGACCTTGTTGCAGCCAGCTAGTTTGGAGAGTGCTGCGACAAGCAAAGGGTCTGCATTCACTGGCTTTAGTCTGATAAACAGGGAACTTTCACAGAATATCAGATATATAAATCAGATCCTCCAACATGGCTGTGTGAATTACTAGCTACATCGCTAAATGGAAAAGCGTGTGCTGCAGCTCCATGTCAGAGGTAGACCTGTAAATCCTTCTTTCTAGAACAGTCGTTGGCACTTACAGCAAGCAGAGGGCTCTAGGTGTTCAGTTCTTACACAGATTGCCACCACAACTTTACACCCTGCAACAGGCAAGTAAGCCCAGGACAGACAATGAGAGTTAAACCTGATGTGAGGCACCTAATTCAACCTCTACAAGAAATGGAAGAACCTAACACTCAGCTTTGGTCTCCCTGTGTGCCTATAAGTCTTTAACTCTGTCCCCATCTAGTCTGATTGAAATCAGCAATTCCATACTCTGGTGATTTTAATGGGAATAGATGCAAGGGGTTTATAAGCTAAGCCATAGGCCTTTTGAAGATTTTTTTTTTCATCAGTTTCAATAGTTTGTGTTAATTCCATTTAGAGTTGGACTTTAAAGGGATATATAAGTCTGCATAAGTCCCTCATTGAACCAGGTCCTTAAACACCTAAGTGAAAAAATTGTATGAAGTTTCTAAACAGCTACCCCACTGAAATGAAGTTCATATTCTGGATATTCTGTTCGGTAATAATAGGCAGAGTTGTGAAAATACCTCTTAAAGATAGAAAAACAATAAAAAAGACTGGAAGAAGGAAAAATAAAATTAAAAAAAGGAAAAGTGGGGAAAAAAAGCAGCTTTATCTGTATTAACTGGAGATCAATGTATCATGAGCTACAGCTTGCATTGACTTTACCTGATATATTTTCAATGCCACCATTGAGGACTTACTAGGAAGATTTTTTAAGACTATAAGGCTAGATTCCAAATTATATTATTTTCATAAAGTAATTTCTAACTCTCCAAAGGGAATTAAAATTCTGCTCAATTTTTAGAGGTCATTTCAGATTTGATATTATACTCCTTTAATATTGCAGGTATATATGGTTGAATAAAACACAAAACAAAAATTTTGCCACAATTAAACCACAAAAAAATCTCCTCACAATTTGAGTGGTATTGTTAAACAAAATATTCCAGAATTTTATTTTAGGTTCATACAAAATAATTTCATGAAACTAGATCCTGTCCATCTACTCCTTAACATTTTTTATTTTTTTTTACTCTAGAGGAAGCAATTTCTCATTAGGGAGCTAAGTCATCAAGTGTCCAGATTAAGAATAAATAGCGTAAAAGTTTTTCTGCATTTCTCATTTCACCTCTTTCAGTTTTCTGTCAGTAATTTCAGTCTAAAGATACTTTGTGATACATCATGGGGCATCTTGGAACAGAACACCAGCAAGAGATATTAATGGGCCTGCTATTTAGTAACAGCAAGAATGTACTGTTCTATAAATGTTTTTTTCCCCACCTTTTAAATTGAGCCCTCAGCATGTCCTTGATAAATGAAAAATACCTCTGGCATGATGAGACCAACAGGCAGCACCTCAGATATTTTGGATGAAAATTGCCACAGCAAGCCTTTCTGCAACAGAATGATGACCAAAATCTGAAAACAGTTTTATAAACAAAATTTTATAACAGTATTGGACAACTTTTTTTTTTTTTTTTTTAACACTTCACAAGGATAATTTACTTTTGTTAGATGGCTGCCTCCATGGGGTAAAAAAAAGGAAATTCCAGGTCTAGAACTCCATCATTCTTCTTTTGAAGCCATTTTAGATTAATAGGACCCTGGTGATTTCATATCATTTACCAACCAGCCACTGGTAACTTCATAAGAATTTTTCCCTGAGGGACTGCAGGAAGCTGAACTGCTAAGCCTGAGCACTGGCACTATGTTGCTAAGTGGATGAAAGTGGTAGAATTAGATGAGAGCATTTTCAACACCATTTGGTCCTTGCTGTTTTGCAACAAGAGTCCCTGTTGTGCCCAGTGTGTGAGATCATGGAGGGAGAAGATACATATTTACAGAGTTACCTTCTCATTCATGAGCCGGTGTGACTGCCTGCATTTAAATCTGAAGAGAAAGCACTCATCAACTACAACATTTTAAGCACATAAAAGCTTGCAGAAGTGGTGAAAAAGCAAGATGGATTTTAACTTTCTGACTTTCAATGCAGGGAACATTAAAAAAAAAAAAAGAAATTATTATAATGGGTGTGCATCTATAGATTGTTTTAATATAATAATTCAGAAAGAAATTGGATGTATTTAATATAAAGTAGTGGGCATTTCAAGGAGAATCGTATGTGACCCTTGGGGTTAATTCTTTTTTTTAAATACCATTTATTGTTTGAATTGCAGCAAGAAAAGTTTTACATATATCATCAATCTAATATGCAGTCTTCTATCAGAAGGCAATCAAGGAGCACTTGCAATGAAGTAAATCCTCTTGGATTTTAAGGTCCCCTCCCCATTCCTTTTTAGTTTGTTTTAAAGGGTGCTGTTACTTTTATGTCATAGACAAAGCAGATGTATACCTCTTTGTTTGAGTTCGGCATGCAATGTCAGACATGTTGTCATGTATAGTAAGAAGGAATCATTGAGTGTTCATGTATTTCATAAAATATAATCTCAACCCCAATAAAATAGCACAATGGTTTAAAACCTGTTCAATTCATAAAATGTCACCTTTGGCACTTCATGTCAAAATAACTGAACGGAATCTTTTCCATTCAATTGCAGAGCCATTCTCTTCAATGGTACATCAACTGCTGAAGAAGTCACAGTAGACATGTTTTAAGTGTTCAAAAATTCTAGAAAAAACAGAAAATTTGCAAATGTTATAAATAATATTTGGAAAAAAGCTTCAAAAATATGTCTATTCCTTCTCTGTCAGAAGTGCAAAATAGGTGAGCCTTTGACCCCTTATAAACTGTAGTAGTGTGTACAAAAAGACAAAAGAAGCCTGTTCTTTAAGGTACAGTGGCAAATTATTGAGAGTGGCTTTATTCTAGCCGTTTTCTGTGAGCCATATCATTGATCTCAGTCATTAGTATCTAGGCTTGTAAAACTTAATTACATTATTACAGTGAAATAAATACCCACTGGTCAAGGTTTTTAAGATTAGAGCAGTATTGTCTCTTTTCACAATTTGAGTGGCATTGTTAAAGAGAATATTCCAGAATTTTATTTTAGGTTCATACAAAATAATTTCATGAAACTAGATCCTGTCCATCTACTCCTTAATATTTTATTATTTTTTTTTACTCTAGAGGAAGCAATTTCTCATTAGGGAGCTAAGTCATCAAGTGTCCAGATTAAGAATAAATAGCGTAAAAGTTTTTCTGCATTTCTCATTTCACCTCTTTCAGTTTTCTGTCAGTAATTTCAGTCTAAAGATACTTTGTGATACATCATGGGGCATCTTGGAACAGAACACCAGCAAGAGATATTAATGGGCCTGCTATTTAGTAACAGCAAGAATGTACTGTTCTATAAATGTTTTTTTCCCCACCTTTTAAATTGAGCCCTCAGCATGTCCTTGATAAATGAAAAATACCTCTGGCATGATGAGACCAACAGGCAGTGCCTCAGATATTTTAAATGTTATTTACATTGTTACATTGTTACTGTGACGTAAATACCCACAGGTTAGGGTTTATACACGTGACTTCCTTAAATTAGGGTCCTTTATCTTTATTTGGGGTCTACAAAATTTCAAAATTCTTACTGAAGTCACAATGGCTGTATCAGCACTGCAGTCCTACATCATTTTTCTCATTAATGTTTCTCATTCCTTGATACCACTAGAAATAATTCACACTGCTATTTGATTGGGGGTTTTGCTCAGCATCTGTCATGCAATTCAATGGCATATGACCTTTTATTTTTTAATCTTACGTCTGTGCCAGGTTAACGTTGGGAGCCCCTGAAGTAGGACAAAGAAGAAATTGTGTGGAACACATTGTGTTAGTACATGCAGGTTAGAAATGGAAGCAAGTTCACATGAGCTTATTGAACAGAAGTCTCTGCCACCATGATTTATAGCTTTAGGATTGAACTCTATAGATCATCTCAATTCCTGTAGCTGTGCAGTTCAAAGTTTTACAGGTCTCTTGTGGAAAGACAGACATAACCCCTTAGGTCTGTGCAGCTGAGAGACATTGATATGTTTCTTGTTAAGACAAATGACCCTGGGATACAAATGAAAATGAGATGTAACTGCCTATCCCAAGAGGTTTTCCCAATGCTTACAATGTGAAATAGAATTTTAAAAAGATTTGTTCCATCAAAATTAACAGCAAAATTATCAATGATATACTTTAATCAATTCATATAATATACAATAAAATTCTATTAAAAACATTGCTGAAGGTTGAAGTGATAGAAAGAGCCTTCTCTTTCAGGCTAGGGGAAAAAATATCCATGACATTACCCTTAAAAAGCCTCACCATGACTCCAGTGTCACACGCTCATCTAGACCTGGAAAAAATGTGCATGTATACTGGAGCTGGCCTAGTAAGCTGCCATAGCAGGAACATTCAGGATCTCCTAAATTATTCCAAAGACTCTGCACACTCCAAGAAACCAAAAATTAGGAAAGTGCACCATTGGCTAGGGCTGCTTTAAGTGCCTGTCATTCCAGATGCAAGTTATGTGATGTACCTTTAAAAAACTGAAACAAGGCACTCTGACAATGCCAATAAAGAACAGTATCTTGCTGAGGTGATTAAAGTCTCCGCCACCTGCAGCTACTGATGTGCCATGCTGCCCTGTCGGCAGAAGGGAGTGTATCACACAGTCTTGGCCACCCCAGCTCATTGTCTACTGTCTTAGCTCAACTCCTTGGTCAACAGCACAGTAAACCATGGTAACAGAGCTAAATAAAAGCTTTGTGTCTGCTTAGAAATATCTTGTAATCAAGTCTCCAAACAGTAAGAATTTGAGAGCTGCTCACATACTTCCTTGTTAGACCAACACCCAACAAATTTTTAGAACAGGTCATGTTTCCTCTTTTGTTCTTTTAATAAAGGTGCAAAAATTAAAACCTATGACGAACTAATCTCTGTGATGTATCAATCCATATATGTGAGCCATAGGGATATTTTTTACCATTGTGAAGTTACTTGTTTTGTCTGGTTGGCCTCAGTAAGATAACACAGTTTTCTGAGATTAGCTTTCATTTGGATATAATGAATATGACAAATTGTATTTATTCACTTGCTCTCCGTAGTTGCTATGTTTAAGGTAAGGATCCAGGAATACCATGATTTACATGCATGCTCTGATTTCTGTACAGTGCCTTTCATTAGAATTATTAACTTAAACCCAACGCTAAAAAAAGTAATATAGCTTTCCCCTATATGCGGTCTCCGGACCACTCCTACCCACACTAAGGTCAATGTCAAAATTCCTGTTGACTTTCCTGAAAGATGGGCCCCGTTTACTGCATACTCAAGACCCTAAAGGCTCTTTTAAAGCCTGCAATAAACCAAGCCCCTGTTGTACTGTGGCTGATTAATTCTGTTGGCATTATTCCCTGAGTAGCACTACATTGCAAAACATTTATTTATTTTTTTTTAATTTCAATTTCTTTTTTCTCATACCATTTTATTGCTTTTAAACTATTCCCTTCATCTTTCACAATCATTCTCAATGACTTCTTAGGCTAGCACACAAATTTACTGAGAGGGCAAGCAGAAGACTATGAAACAAAGGCAAACCAGAGGAGTAGAAAATGGGAATTATTGGGAAAGGAGATGTGATTTCAAATAGTTCTAAGAAGTTATTCAAATGCCTATAATTTCATTTTTATAAGGCTCTTGACACTAAACACTTCAGCTAGCTGAATCTTATGGTAGTCTCAGTTTTTAGTAGCTTAATACATCTTAAAGTTAATATCATTTCCCCTGAGAAGGACAAACCAAAAAACACAGATAAATCACTGAAGTTTGAAATTAATTAGAATTTTTAGCTCTTTCAGCAAATAAAAGTAACCTGCAAATACATTTTGCTAAGCAAATTATTTATTCTCTTGTTTGCATCATCAGAAATCTTAATACTTTTTTTTCTGTTCTAATTCCATTTCAAAACAGAAAATGAGAAAGCTTTGCTTCAAAAGATATTGGGGAAAAAACTATTACAGCATTTCCAAACACACAATTTTTCTTCTTCTTTCCCTGATAAAAAGGTAGTCATTAGTCTGTCCAGATTCTTGAAGTATTTTACTCTACATAGAAATAAATATTTAAACTAGTTTTATATTAGCCAAAACATACTTCCTCAGCTATACTGATAGTATCAAAGATAACAAAGAACTCATATACACACAGGCATGTAACTGTATTGTATATATGCAAATGTGCAACTGTAGGACTGCACGTGTGTTGTATATGTATTTACCTTCCATACCCTCCTAATGTTCTTTCTTTTGTAGTTCGTAGCACCATCTGTAAATTGTCCTCCAAATATACAATAAGTAACAAGACAATAGCTGTCAATTCACTTTTCCACATGCTTTGAAAAGGGCATTGAGTACTGGAGAGATAGTAAACTTGAAATGCCTAAATTTCTTTGAAGGAAAGTAACTGAAAGGATTTGGCAGTACGTTCCTGATTAGACCTCTACATCTGAACCCATTTTTCATTCTCTTTCTGTTGGCATCACCATTTATTGTAAAGGGATAGGTTTGTGCAAACTTTGTAGAGCCAGTGAGTAACTAAGGCAAGCTGTGCAGCTACTGTGAAGTGTACAAAAGTATACTCTACTAATGAAATCAAACTATGGCTCCTTATGGGATTAGCTGGATGATACTTAAGCCCTCCCTGCTTAAATGACACAAACGTGTCAGCTGCTCCAGCTTGCCACTTTAAAAGTGTTTGTAGCGTATAGTTGCAGAGCTTGATCCTTTTGTGACACACAGTGGTTTCTTGTCTGTATCAGCGATCAGCGATCTGGATCACCTACTCTGGAATGCACACTGTATCGACACTTGCAATATTTTTTCCAGAGACAGGATTAGACCTGGGAGAGATGGTTAGTAAAAGAGATCACAAAACAAAGCCACACAACTGGAATGTCACAAAGCATTCCACAACTGCACGAAATATAGCTTTGCTTATAACAGTGCTGTCTGGCAGGACGAGATTGCATGTTACAGTGGGAGTATTTCAGAAGGCTTCTATCAGCTCTGCGTTGGATCATCTGCACTCGCTCATGCATGGTGCTCTGTTAAAACATGTTCAAAAAGGGGAGACAAAGCTTTTGCAAATACACCTTAGTTTACTTAAAAATGCAGGGATGGGCAAGTACCTGTGTGCCACTGCTCCATGTGAGACATTTAACTTGAAACCACTGTGACTGAGAAATGGTGCAACTACCAGGCCAAAGTCATCCAAAAGATTCCCCCGGTCCTGAAATCTTTCACTGCCATAAGCAAATGCATTAGCTAATGGCATACTTTTGTTAAGTCCATGAAAAACAGAAGCCATCGCCTTGAATTTTTTCATGGACTTTACTGGATATTAGATTAGACCCTTTAGGAACTAAAAGGTTGATAGTTTCAGCTGTCATAAGTTTTAGTAATGCCTCAAGAAGAATTAAAATATTAATAGCAACTGGAGTTTTTTAGGCATTTTTCATTCTTCAAAACATCTAGTAAGCTTTTTTTTTTTTCCTTTGTGTGTGTGTGTGTGTGTCTATTCCATCTGTTTGCACTTCAAATTAATTTCTTCTTTAAAGGAAAAAGGTTTCTGAAAAATAAATAATATTTTATGAAAAAACCCTGCTATCATTCATTTACATCACTTAGGAAAGTTATATGTAACTGGATTCACTGGGCCTGAGAGCAAAAATCTAGTCAATGTCAATGTTTTCCCTTTATCAGGCTGCAACAATTTTCCAAGTTTCTGTAGATACAAAACTATCTTGCGCTTCCTCATGTAATGTCCATGTGTTATCTTCAAAGATGAAGAACAAAATGTCCTGAAAATACCAGTAATATACACAAAGTTCTGTCACCACCTACAGGTGTATTTCATATGATCACATGATGTATCAAAAACCAGGTTGGACAGTTATATCACAATTTACATAAATACTGTCACCTAGTGCAATCTCTCTAATTTCCTTGAATATTTGAAAGCTTATTGAGGTTATGTGCAAGCAATAAATTAAAAAATCTACTTTGAATCACCAAAATCTTAAGGATTTTTTTTTTCATTGTGATTTCTCTTTTAAAAATGTTGATAACAAAGGAACAGTAAAACAAGCTGTTGTTGCAAAGCAGCTGAATACACAAGGTAAAAAAGAATGTGACACTTTTCTGGGGGGATTGGTCTGATAAAAACCCACACAAGTTTGGTTTTGGGAATCCTTTCTGTCATTACAATTTACTTTCCTTAATGAGTTAGTCCATTCAGCCTTCAAGGTTCCGGAGCTCTATGTTCTGTGATTAGAGCTACTTCCCTGCACATGTAAAGGGGCTGAACACATAAATCATTTGTAGCAGGCTACAAGACTATTGACATATGCATTGTTAGCCCTGACAGGACGGGCTCTAGCAGGGGTGATACACAGTAGGCAGCACACTACGGCACTAAATAACGTAAACCTGAGTAAATTGAAAAAAGTGCTAGAATTCAAACTAATTTAATGCAAAAAAATACAGCTGTGCTATAGGCTGGGCATAGCCCATCTTTTGCAGGACTTATCAGCAACAAACAAAATTACAGTGATCATGATTATTATTTAACCTTTGATCTGTTAGTATTCATACCATGGCTCAATGACATATGCCCAAAATAGATATTAAGCTCTGACTTGCCAAGAACACCTGAGGGAAATTTTAAACTGTATGTTGTTTTTTGCTGTATAGGTAACTGCAATTAAAGTGCTGCTTCACACTGTGTGAATACTTGAACTGTATTTCAGGATTGTTTCTTACAAGCTACAGAATCTTAAAAATAGGAGAGCATCACTGTGAAGAGAGAGAGGAAGGCACAAACAATTTTTCTCTTCCCTATCAGAAATGTTCCTGCCTACCAATGACAACTATGTGCATTGTGGACAAATCCATAACATGTGACCTGGCCTCAGATTTTGCAGTCAAACAGAATTCAGTATTATATTCCCATCATTGACCTTTACAGAAGGTATGTCCATGGGTATGCAGTACGACATTGATGGTAGTGCTAGGGAATGGGGAATCTTAAAAAGATTTGTTAAGAAGATTTAGTCATGCTTGTCAAATCTTAGACATCTCTGACTCATTTAATTCTTTTTATATTTTCACATTGAATGCTAGGATGTTTCATATTGAATGTAAGGATGGAAAACTGAATAGTAGTATCTGAATTTAACCTTGTGCAAGATGGCACAGCTTTGTGGGGGCTGGCAATGTCTACTGTACAATGAATATGTATATATATCAGCTCTTCAATGCTGGGTCAAGTGTGACTGTAAAACTAGTCCTAAAATTTTCAGAACTAATCTGCACAGGCACAAAATTATGTGGAAAAGCAAGAACTAAGCAGAACTGTAATCCCTTGGAACATTGCCATGAGAAACAGATCTCTGATAATTCATAGAAGGATAGGAACATTTTGTTTTGGCAGTTAATTTGTGTGGTGGTAGGAGAAATTGTATTCAATATCTTCAAAGTTATTGGCTGTTGAAACAGAAATTTTTCCACACTTCAGTAGATGCTATCAGAAATTAACAGTTTAACAACACAAGGTAAAAAGATGTTGAATCTCCTTAGTATAAGCCTTACTATATTAATTCAAGAGAATTTTCATCACCCTGTCTTTCTGACAGAAAAAATCCTGCTGCATATAAGCAGCATAGGCGAAGAAATGATTATGCTCATACAGAAATGATTTTCACATACTTTAGCATATGTTAGCTTTCCCCATGAGCCTGTCTTTATTACAGCAAGACAGATAATCAACAGACACCCTTTCAGCCTTACTGAAAAATTATAAAAAATTGTTTTAATCAAAATCAGTCTTCCATAACTACGGAAGGAGCATGAATGAGTGTGGTGGGTTAACCTTGGCCTGCTGCCATTCCCACGCTCCCCCTTCTCAGTAGGACAGGAGGGGAAAAAAAGGTGAAAAAGCTCATGGGTTGAGATAAGGACAGGGAGATCACTCACAAATTACTGTTACATGCAAAACAGATTTGACTTGGGGAAATAAATTTAATTTATTACAATTAGAAATAGAGTAGGCTAGTGAGAAACTAAGACAAAATTAAAAACACCTGCTCCCAACCCACTCTTCTGCCCAAACTCAACCTCATTCCTAACTCTTCTACTTCTTCACCCTGAGCAGTGCAGGCGGGTGGGGAATGGTGGTTGTAGTCAGTTCAAATACTTTTGCCTCTCCTTTCTCCTCACGCTTTCCCCCTGCTCCAGTGTGGGGTCCCCACCTATGGGATGGAGCCCTTCATGAACTTCTCCAGTGTGGATCCTTCCCCAGTTCACAAACTGCTGCAGCAGGGGTTCTTTCTACAGTGTGCAGTCGGGAACAGTGTGGCTCCCCCACAGGGCCACAGCTCCTGCCAAAAAAACTGCTTCTGTGTGGGGTCTTCCAAGGGCTGCAGGGGACAGCCTGCTTCACTATGGTCTTCTCCACAGGTTGCAAGGGAACCTCTGCTCTGGCATTTGGAGCACCTCCTCCTTTCCTTCTTCACTGACCCTGGAGTTTGCAGGGCTGGTTCTCTCACTTTTCTCTCACTCCTCTCTCACAGCTGCTGCACAGCACTTTTCACCCTTTCTTAAATGTTTTCACAGTGGCTGATGGGCTCCCTTATGTCCAGTTGTGGGTCCATTTTGGAGCCGGCTGGAACCAGCTGTGTCCAGCACGGGTCAGCCCCTGGCCTCCCCTCACAGAGGGCACTCCTGCAGTGCACGCTGCTACCAAAACCTTGTCATGGCAAGCCCATACAATAAGTTCAACAGCTGAAGACAATATGAGTCATTTCACTGAAGCCTGTGTGACTGTGACCTTCTACAAGCTTTTCCATATTGCAGGTTTAAAGCTTTGAAGTAAAAGCATCGGTAAAACTGGCAGCAGCAACAGCAGCAGCCAATTTTTCTGTGGAATAGATTGTCTAAGATGCTATTAGTAAAATCAAAATTATTATTCTGGAAGTATTTCCTTGATTTATTATTTTTAGAAAGAAAGACAAACATAAAATAGGACATGACAAAATGATGTAAATTGCTTTTATTGTATTAGCTAGGAGTATGCATCACATCTTGTAGGCTTTTACTTCCCTTGCAGCAATGCAAACAAACAAAAACAAAAAAACAACCAACCAAAAAAAAAGGAAAACTCATTGTCAAAAAAAGCCGTAACCAGAAATGTAAATAAAAATATCTGAGGTATGAATAAAGAGCTAAAGCCTGTCTTATGCAGCACACAATGAATATAAAAGAATCATCCACTTAATATAAATGCTTTTTTTAATAATAGAGTGTTCAGCATCTTTGGGAACACTTTGGAGTAGCTGTTTAAAGATAAAAGGTTGTAAAAAAGAAGGATGTTTTGTCAGATTTCACAGGAGCACAGATACACAGACAATATTTATCTGAACACTCAGAACCGTTGCTTACATTTCCACTTTCCTTCAGTAATTCATACTCCTGGTGCTGCCCCTTTCCTGAGGTAATTTCAATACAATCTATATGGATAAAAGTGCACACAATTCCTTACTCCAAAAAAATATTCATATGGCTTGAGATTGTATTGTTGTAGAAAAAATTGTATATGAAGAATGACTTATTGAATTCATGGCAAAGAGGCTAATGTTCAGTTTTCCAGTCACCCAGAGCAGCCATATTATTTTATAAAAAATTTAGCAGTCATTTACTTTAGATTAAGAAAAAGCAAGAATACAAAGTTTTCATCAGAAACAGGTATCTACTCTGGAACTACCAGTTTTTGAGGTGCTTTGAGAGCCAAAAGGCCAATAGTTGCTAAAGCATTAACTTCTGTGTTTGTTTTTGAATCAGTTAGAATAAAGGCTGACTTCCACACTGCAATTTTAGCTGCAAAAATGACAGTACTCTATGAAATTTTGCAAATATTCTGAAATTTTCCCTCTTAAAAATACACCAGATATACAACCCTGCCTTCTTATTCTTGAAGAATAAAGATTCAGGGTAGAGCATCTGAAAGTTCTATTAAACAAATATTTGGGTAACATTGGACAGTATGGAACCATACCTATGGATAGTTTTCTGGGATATGCAGATGTAAGGCTACTTCTGTAAACCTAGTGAAACCTCCCTGGATTTTACCTGTGCATATCTCGTTAGCCAGGTGTCTGCTTTCAACAGATGGTAGGAGGTAATTTCACATAGAGCTTCCAATGCTGTCCTTCTCACACAGGCATCAAATGGAGTAGAGAATCACATTCAAAGGATAAGAGAAAAAAGTTAGTTTCCAACTGTCATTGTCAAACTAAACAAACTCACACCAAAGAGTAAAAAGCAAAAAAACCCCTGTGTGGCAGATATTGCATATAGCTGCATCCAAGAGGAAATTGGTAGTAGACATGAAAGCAAGAGATTATAATTGTGACTTTTCACTGGTCTATACTCCGTTGCAACTATGTTATTTTCTCTTTTTCTTTTATATTTCCTCCTTGACAAAGATATAAAATGGGAGATAGGATAAGAAAGGGAGAGAGAAAAAATGTATTTCTACTGCATCTCTTCCACTTCTTATTTTCTCTTCTTTCATTTCTGGCTGTTTGGGATAGGTATTGAGCTAGTGATATGCCCCAGTTTCATTAAGGTCAGATGATCAACAACACCTTATACCAGCTTTGAATCTGCTTTTCATGCTATTTGTCACATAATATGAAATGTAAAACATCCCAGGCTTAACTAATTTCTTTCTCTATTTTAGCAGTTGTGTGGGCATTGAGCAATCCAAGCAATATTTAGCTGCTTACAGCCATGTATGGTATTCTTTCTCCTTCTTCTTGTCTGAAAGAAATGTGGGGGTTTTGATGCTTCATAAAAAAGTAAAATATTTGAGACAAATGATCTGATACTAGAGATATCAAGGAGAAAATGGAGAAAAAAACTTTTCATGAAAATACTTTTATTGATGAAATTAACAATGAATGATCATCGCTACATTTATCACAACAAACTTTAATGCTTGTTGGTTTTCAGAGGCATAAGAAAGTTTGAGTGTTTGTTATGAATCTAAATGTGATGCCTTTGTCAATGAGCTGCACAGGTAATAAATTCCCTTGGCCAATAGTGTCTGGGAAAATACCATGTGATATACGACAAGGTCAAGTATTGTTTCTAAAGCAGATGTTATTTTAAAGGATTGTAGTGTTTACCTAGCCATTCTCCCTAGCAGCAGTCTCTTTCAATGGTGAGAGCTTCAGTTCAGGGAGCTAGGCCATATGAAAGCAAGTAACTCAAAGGATGCTGTCTTTTAAATCTCCGCAAGATATAATTCTTATAAGTTACTGTATAAAATGGTGGAAGATTCTACTATGAAAGCTAAGTGATTTATTACATTGATATGGTGCACAGGTGAACATATTTCTTCCTTTTTACTGATACCATTAAGAAGTATTGCTTCATTTATCTTATATAGTCTACCTTCATTTATCTTATATGTTTTACCTTCAACTCTGGTTAGCAGGCTGCAATACAAACTTTTAAAAGAAACTTTTGATTCTCAAATAATGAGATTCCTTTGTACAAAATATTGTTCAGGAGACTTTGGAATGTTCTTTTCACTCCTGTAGGGAGGATATTAAAAATAACTTAGTGAACAATCTTGAAAGAACAGAAACATTAAGACCCATTTTACTAACTCTTCTGCCTTTTTATATGTAAAAACACTTAAAACCTTCTTAATGTAAAAAAAATATTAAAATGTTTTTAGTTGGCAAGCATGTGATAGCAGATGAATATGCTTCATACTTCAATGTCTATGCCATTGAATGATGAATTACGTTAGTTCTTGACATATATGGTGAATGAATCAACCAGAAGTTTAGCAATACAATTAAGCCATGGGGAAAAATAATATAAAGAACATCAAAATGAGAGATAACGGGGTACATTTGAGAAAAGTGTCACATACAAACATGTTTTTAAATATGAGAAAGAAAATCATTCTCCCCTTGCCTCTCTCAGGAGATCAAGAGCTGCAGCCAAGCTCCTCAGGGCAAAACTTCAACACTCAGCAGAGATTGGGTTACATAAGACTAGTGTTTACCAGACTGAAAGACATTCACTGTGCAAATTGCTATGAATGTCTTTCAATGAAGTTGCAATTGAGAGCGATTTGTATGACTATGTTATTAATAGAGTATGTCTACATGTGAGACATATAGACCTAAGAAATCCAAGGGGGAAGAAAAAGAAAGAAAAATATATATTAGTTAATGTAAAGTCTAATAACTGAAGCAAAATAAATTGTAAGATCT
Source organism: Falco peregrinus (assembly GCF_023634155.1). Taxonomy (NCBI): domain Eukaryota; kingdom Metazoa; phylum Chordata; class Aves; order Falconiformes; family Falconidae; genus Falco; species Falco peregrinus. Next base: position 5,047,237 of record NC_073726.1, on the reverse strand, counting down.
GCTTTCTTTTTTTATTTTTCTCACTGGACTCACTACAAACTATGCAAATTAGTTAAAATCTGATTGTTTCTACTATAGAAGACAAAGTCCCAAAAGCCAAAAATGTGTTCTCAATCAAAAAATGTTTCTCCAGCCATCTTTCTGTGTTGCTTCTGACATTTTAGCAATCCTGCCACTGTGCTTCTAGTTATTCCTGATAGTTCCAACCAATAAGAGTCTGTGTCTAACAAAATATTTCTGCCATATAATAGAGTTATCACACAGTTACGATTGCTCTGAGGAATCAGGTTTCCTCTGAACCAGCTCTCATGTGTCTTTTACCTTTCTAGAGGAGTAGGTTTGAATAAACTATGTATTTTTTTTTTTTCATTTGGATGTGTTATGTAACTTAAGATAGCATAAAATATTTACTATGATGAAAATCATATTAGTAACAAATTTTGTTTTTAAAACAGTTAAATGATTCCAAATAAATGGCAGCCACAGTTCTTCTATACCTAGGACACTTTCCAGGGGTTGCTCTTCAAGACTTACTTTCACTTTGTCCCTGACAAAATTGTTTATTGGCAGCTAGTCCAAGACTGGAGAGAAGAGCCTTATTCAGTTTAGGTTTTCACAATTGCAAGAAACCTTGTGCATATTTACAATTTCAACTTTCATTTTCATTTCGCTTTTAATTTTAAATGTTTCATGTATTCACACACACATTAGGAGACACAACATCCCCATACCTAAAAAAACCCAAACGACCATGCTAGAAGGCTGAGTGACATAAATATACACACAGTTTACTATACAGAGAAAACTCAGGGGTATCACCAAGGCCTTTGCCATAGCAGTAAAACTAATACATACAAAATTCTCTAACGATCCCAGGAAGTGGACCATGCCTTCTGTTACAGAGGAAAGCATAAAATCCTGAAGACAGCACAAAACCCAGTTTATCAGAGCAAGAGCGAGGTTTATTCCTCTGATTCAAAATCTAACAACTGTTTTAAACCTAGGAATGCGAGCATGGTATACCAATATAAAGCAAACAAACAGTAAAAGGATATTTATACTACTGGGAGCACAACTGTACTTTGGCTAATAGCCTAAACCAATGACACAGAGCCTTCCTTCATTCCTTCATTTCTCAGGACTTTTCTGAAGTCCACCACTGTTTTTAATTGCAGGTTTCTGGGATCTTCTCCTCCTAGCATAGTATCAGGTGATTCTTCAGTTATAAATAATTTTATTTAATGATGAAGTATCTAGATTGATGGACTATCCACAACTCCTACATACATTTCCCTTCAGTATCTGTATCACACTCTACCCTTACCCTGTGTCACTACCCTATGTGCGCTCCATCTTCCCTTATAGCAAAGCAAGTAACACTTCACAAAAACCAGCACTTCATCTTCAGACTGCTATCTGCTTATGTTTGGTTCCTTTTTTTATGGCTTTCCATTGCTTTCTAGGCTCTGGGGATTACTGATCGTGTGGCTCTCCCCCACTGTTAGGCTCAGATTTTATCCAGGAAGAGGAGCAGGCTCCAAGGCACTCAGGAACACTTTCTCAGGAACAAGAAAGCTCGATACATAAGAAAAAAAATCTACAGACTTCTTAGGTGTTGATATATGTGCTAGGGAGTGGAAGGAAAATAAGAAAATATGGCCAAATGGGCTACACTATCTTCATTTTTCATTCCAGTATGCATACTGTGCTCCTGGCTGCACAGCCTGATTAGACTGATGTCGTTGGTCAAGGTGTGATTCAGTCTTGCCTTGCCACAAACCAAGCAAGGCCACTGGACAGGAGAAACATAGTTTTGTTGGTACCTCAGCCTGAGATACCGACATGAAGAAGCAAGGAGTTCTCATCGGCTTTCCATAAGTGTTAAATAGGATAAGGAACTCAGCTGAGCAAGAGCAGAGTTACAGAATCTCATTGTCTGTGTTCTCTCTGCTTGAGAAAAGAAAGGAAAACACCATAGAATTAGTTCAGCTCAGGAAAAAATTCTCGGCATTCAAATTCTAATTAAACAAGTGTTCCCCTTAACTGAGGAATGATTTCTGTTCTATAGCGACTTCTAAATGTCACCCATTAAGAAGCTTTTATTTTATTAATGAGAACAGCTTGTTTACTAGATTGATCTTTCATATGCAATATATTTTAAAAATAGACAGTCACAACCGGCAATGAATTCAGGTGTTTGAAGTAGAAGTAGCATTAATTTCTCAAATCCCAAATAAAAAAATCAGAAGTAAATGTAGGCCAAAGAATACCTATTGGAAAATCAATTAAAAGAAATCTGACATTTCTTTATTACAAACAAAACTAAGCAGAGCAGTTGTATAAAATACAATAGAAATGTCCTCCACATCATGAATTTAATGCAGATCTGGGAGTACATAGATGAGTAACCTCTACACTGCTATTACTGAGGAACTGTACCTGTGCTGCAGTTGACTGTAGGATTGTATATTTGTCTGTGTAAAAGAGAGCTAGAGAAAGAGTATATAAAAAAATGTCTCACCTCTTAGTTGTTTAAATCTATAGTTGCTGAAAACACATTTTAATTCCACTGTTCAGAGAAACTGATTGTACTTATTACATCTAAATCACTCCAAGTTTGCTGAGGGCTTTAATTCAGGTGGCATTTAAGCCCATTTCTTTTCTTATGACTGTACAATAGTTTGTCTGTCCAATTTAAAGTTGTAAGTGCTTACAAAGTTACTCCAGAAGTTATTTCAAGTGACATTGTTGAAAGTCTGTGTGAAAAAACAGAAAGTCACAGGAAAAGTTTTTAAAAATAGGTCAGGACAAAGACATGTATTTTTTCAACCTGGATATTTTGTGTAAATGTCCATTTTATATAAACTTACATAACTGAATTTTCCTGAGACATACATACAGTCTTCTTGTCTGCATTGTGCATATTCTGTTAGATAATATAAAGAAGAATGTTTCTTTTTTTATTATGATTTCGGTTTTCTATAAATTGTTTCCTCTTTTGGATACTTCAGGGAAACCTAAAAAAGTTGGAAAAAATGAGCATTAAGTGGGTGCACACTCTGCAAGGATCCTACAGAGCAGACACACAGATCAGAGTACATACAGGCATATCATACTTGCATTCATGTGCTAATACTTGCACATCCAGCTTTTGGGGATTCTAAGGCAGTAATCTTTATTCTATGCATTATATACTGTAGGAAATTAATGTGGTAAAACTCAGTGATGTAAGAAAGGGAAAGCAATGCTGATCTTAAGCAAAACACATTTTAGACGCCTGATACCTTTTTTTCAGGGAATTCATTCACTCATTTATACTCTCACACTCAGATACCCATCGAGATGCATTGAATCATAGAATATCTCAAGTTGGAAAGGACACGTAAGGATCATTGAGTCCAACTCCCTGCTCTTTGCAGGACTATCTAAAACTAAATGATATGACTAGAGTGTCATCCAGACACTCCTTGAACTTTGACAGGCTTGGTGTCCTGACCACTTCCCTGGGGAGCCTGCTGCAGTGAGAGACCACCCTCTCAGTGAAGAGCATTTTCCTAATATTCAGTCAGAATAATATCAGCTTCACTTCATGTCCCCATGTCTTATTCTTGGTCACCACAGGGAGAAGATCAGGGCCTCCAACTCCACTTCCCCCCTTGAGGAAGTTATAGACTGCAATGGGGTCACCCCTCAGCCTTCTCCTTTCCAAGACTGAATAGGCCAAGTGACCTCAGCTTCTTTTTATGTCTAGCCCTTGAGATCATTCACCACCTTGGTCATCCTCTTCTGGACACACTCTAATGGTTTGCTGTCCTTCTTATATTAAGGCACCCAAACCTTCACACAGTGCTCAAGGTGGGGGCACATCAGCAGAGTGCAGAGTGGGACAAACACCTCCCTCGGCCAGCTGGCTGTGCTGTACCTGATGCACCTTAGGACACAGTTGGCCTGTTTTGCTGCCAGGGTGCACTGTTGACTTGCATTCAACTTGCCATGCACCCAAACCCCCAGATCTCTTTCTGCAGGGCTGCTGTCCAGCCTCTTGTCCTCCAGTTTGTACATATAACAGGATTGCCCTGTGCCAGGTGGAGATTCCGGCACTTGCTCTTGTTAAATGTCATATGGTTGGTGATTGCTGAGCTCTCTAGTCTATCTGGATGTCTCTGTAAGGCCTCTCTGCCTTTAAGGGAATCCACAGCTCCTCCTAGTTTAGTATCATTGGCAAAATTACTTAACATACTTTCTATTCCTGTGTCCAGATCATTTATAAAAATATTAAAGAGGACTGGCCCTAAAACTGAGCCTTGGGGAATCCCACTGGTGACTGGCCAGCAGTCTAATGTAACCCCATTTGCTATAACCCATTTGCTATAACCCATTTGCTATAACCGTTATTTGCTATAACACTTGTGTATCTGTGTGCTGGATGGTACGTTCAGAAGGATAATGTGAGAGACAGTACCAAAAGCTTTGCTAAAATTCAAAACCACTACATCTACTGGCTTCTTTTGGTCAGCTGGACGCGTGACCTTGAAATAAAAAGAAATTAAATTGGCTAAACAGGGTTTTATCCTTGTGGACCCCTGCTGGTACATGGCCAGTGACTGCGTTGTCTCTCAAGTGTTTTTCAATTTATCTCAGAATTACCTTCTCCGTAGTTTTACGAGGCACTGGAGTGCAACTGACAGACTGAAGTAATTACCAGTGTCTTCCTTTCTAGCCTTTTTGAAAACTGTGACATCATTGGCCAGCATCCAGTCGACTGGGACCTCTCCAGTTTCCCAAGACCATTGAAAAATAATGAAGAGAGACTCCGCAATAACATTGGCCAGTTCTTTCAGTATCCTGGGACAAATGCTATCACGCTCCTAGCTTTATGTGCATCCAGTTGGAGCAGGAAGTCTCAAACAAGTTCAGCATTGGCTGGGAGTTTATCATCCCTCCCAGTCACGGTCTTCTAACACAGGGCTTTGGGGGTCCCAGGGCCTATCATTGGTGTTGAAGACAGAGGCAAAGATGGCATTAAATGTCTGTACTATGAACCTGGCTCCCAAGATCTTGCCTACCCCCGGCATACTGGCAAGGGTGAGATGTTGCAGAGACAGCCTGGGTGCTGTGCGAGCCCTGCTCAGCAGTAGCCAAACCCTGGTGTGTTATCACCACCTTTTCAGCTACTGATACAAAGCACAGCGCTGTGAGGGCTGCTATGGGGAAAATTAATGCCATCTCAGCCAGACCCAATACACACCTCCTGTTCCAAAATATTAAGACCCATTATTACTTGCACGTTCTTCCTACACTGAGATCAGTTCAGCAGTTTGCCTTTGATATGACTCTTTTCTGGGACAGACAGGAGATTGCTCAAAGTTAATCATGTAATTGAGAGCTTTATTGAATCAAAGCTCTAGACTTACTTTCCTTTTGCATCAGAAAATGCATGGATTTAAGTTTATTTTCCACTCAGAAAACTTCTGCTTCCATTACAAGAGAGTTCAAATAGTTAATTATTAGTAACACAGTAATGCTGCCACAGCCTGTTACAAGTATTTTTGTCCAGCTCCTGCAGTACATGAACATGAGTAGCAGATATTTTTTGCTGCCAGAGGTGAGTGGAAAACACACAAAAAAAGATATTTCCACTATTCTTTATGAAAGACAGCTTGAATATTTATAGAGCTAAATCTCCCACTGTGGAAATTTAAGATCTTGGCTCACTGTAAATGTGGAAAAGCTCCAGAAGTTAACATGCTCTTTGGAGGTGAACCCTTCAAGCTGAGCTCTTTGGTATTGACTGTGACATTATCTTGTCAGCATGAACATCCAATATCCAATTCAGGCAATATTTCTCATTAAGTTGTATAGACTACGGACAGCATAAACTTAAACAAATGTGCAGTGTCAGAGCACAGGCAAAGTGCAGCACCTAGTTTTAATAAACCAAACCAAATGGATCTGACAATATCCTCTAATTTTACCTCTGACTCAGTTTATGCTTTTTTCCATGCAGCATCACTCTTTTTATCATTATTCTAGCTTCTGCTTTTGCAGTCTTTTTTTCTCCAAGTGAGTGGCTTCATAAAGGGCTTGATACTGCTTCACTGAATTCAACAGTAATATTCTCATTGTCAGCAATAGTCCAGTATCAAGCTCACCTCTAGCAAAGTAAAATTTTTATTGCCACTGCTCTAAAATGTTAAGGGTTGAATACTCTTCTCTCACTGTAAATTTCATGTATTAATTCTTGACTAGACTCACAGATTTTAAAGCATAAAGAAATCAGCATGATCAGATAATCTAATACCTTGCATAGTGTAGAGCTCGTAATTTTACCTCGTTCTTGTAATACATTCGGTACTTTCAGCTACACCATCTCTTTCCAAAAGCCACGTTGTCTTGAATGACTGACATCACATAAGGCAGAACATGTCATGGCCTTTGATAAGTTGTTCCAATGGCTCATTAAATCACTAAACAGTTACATTTCAATTTTCAGTATGTTTCGTTCATGACGAAGTCACCTTTTAAACTTCTCTCATATAAACCAGAAAGCATGTCTCTGTTAAGGCACACTGTCAAACCCTGAATATGTTTATATCTCTTTTCTGAAGCGATTCCAATCTGTCATCTTTGCTCTGAAGAGCTTCACGCAGTCAGTATTCAGGTAATGACCTCACTAATGTAATGTACTGTGGTAATATAATGTCCCTCTTTCTACTCAATAGTCTCTTCCTTATTGAGACTCAATAGACTCAAGCTATTGCCTGTCATAGGAAGTTCAACATGTTTTCTGATTACTCACTTTTTAAAGATACTTCTACTTTCCTATGATTTTTGGTTGGTTGGTTAGTTGGCTTTGCATTTAACTGTCTTAAAAGGCAAGTGAGTTTCGTTGCTGAGTAAAACAGAGTTGTCTGTATGACAGCCAGTACTTGTGTCATCCATTGACTTCACTAGTAATGACTGTATTTTCTTCTACAGACCTTCCAGCTGCTTAAGTGATGTCGCAGAAGTCTCTAAAACTATGCAAAACAGTTCTGGCTTAGCCCCTTTTTTTGTTGTTTGTTTGTTTGTTTTTTAATTTTAATTTGATTAGTCAATACAGAAAAAAAAAAGCACACCACCAAACCATCCACTAACTTTTCTTATAGAATAATCTTCACCTTCCTTTAATAGAACTCCAACTGGCAGAAAACAAAATAACAAAACCAGAGATACTGTGTAAACAGTTAAGTCAAAAAGAACAAGCACAGGAAGTTGCAATTACACTGTCACTTTTTAGCATCCTGGATTCAGAGTCTCCCTGTGTGGAAATGTAGTCTGTATATTTAAAAAAAAAAAAAAAAATAAAAAAATGCCTTTTTGAATTTTGTGTCTAACTTCGGTAATAAAGATACCAGATTATACCTTGCAGAAATCAAGACTTCATCCATTCTACTTATTAGTTTTAAGGTATTAAATAGAAACAAATTTCAGGAATCCTTGTATTCCTGTACTGAGTTAGTCTGTCTTTCCAAACACAGTAGTTTAGGCATTTAACCATGGTTTACCTGACAAAGTCAGAGCCACAGAATTATTTTCAAAACCTTGGCTAAATTCCCCAAAGCTAGGAGACTATATTCAGTATATGTATATAAAGTGAACATGTCTTTGTGACTGTAAAATACATGACAGAAAAATGAAACATATAGAAAATCATATAAATCAGAAATTGGAAATAAGAAGACAAAAAGATGTGTAGAAGCAAAATGGTAGAATAGAAAAACTATAGAAAATAGAGAAGTGGTTTTGAATTATAGCATTGAGAATGAGGGAATATCTATATGGTTTTGTGAAAAAGCTAGCCATTGTGTTACATGAGGCTTTCCATTGTAGTGGGAAATAATATGGTTGCTAAATAACAGTATGATAGATGTTGTTAAATCAGCAGGTCCAGATAAGTTTGCCTCCAAGTGCTATAAAGAGTCAGCTGAGGAGATCTCTTGATCATCAGTGATGATTTTCAATAAGTCTTGGAGCACTGGAGCATTTCCAAAGGGCTGGGATGAAACTAATGTTATGCCAATATTTTAAAAGTATAAATGGGACATCTAATTATAAGCTTGTCATCCTGACATTGATCCCAGACAAATTATGGAACAAGGGATATGGGATTTGATGAATAACCTATTAAAAGAGGATAATATAATTAATGGCAATCAGCATGGGCTTATAGGAAAGATATACTTTTGAACTTGCTTGTAAGCTCATCAGGAAAAGCTATCATTGGACTGATAAGGATGATGCTGATGATCTTGTTCTACTTCTGTGGGTCATTTAGTTTCCTACTGAATACGTTGATTAACAAAGAGGACATTACAAACACCAATATATTAAACTGAATAAAAGCTTTGATCACATACGTTTTAATATACAATTTTATTTAAAGAATCATCAATGAACATGTGTTTTTCTGGTAAAATACCAGGGGGAGTATTTATTTGCAACCTTAGTAAAACACAGCATTATTACCAAAAAAAGGTGGATAACACAGCACCTGAAGGAGCGGTAAATGAGGAAAAGGAAGGTTTGCTGACAAGTAATTGGCATCCGCCAAACGTCACGGATATAATAATTTATTTTATTATAGAGAAAGAAAATTATGTATCTAGGGACAACAGCATAAAGAACACTTATGTAATGGGATCTCTATCCTGAGAATTAACTCTAAAACCTTGGGGATGACAAACCACAACACACCACAGCTGGAAAAACCTAATGTAATCCCAACCTATGCAGCATTCAGACTATCTCTCTTGGAATATGAAGTCTGATATATAAATATCTCTGTACTCATCAATTAAAGAAGGTCACTGATATATTGTAAAACAAGTAGAAAGAAACATTTAAAAATATTAAAATATTAAGAAAATAAATCTTGCATCTAAATTTAAAGTACTGATTTAAATTTTCTGATGCAGTAGTTTCTTTTGCTTCCTTTACCATAGAGAGCATAGAAACAATGCTGATAGGAGACGTCAGCCTTCATGACTATCCCTAAAGAATTCAATCTGCTTAAGAATTACAAAAGAAGGTGAAGGATTCATTTGACCATAAGCTGTTGGTATTTACATTCAGAACAGAAATATGGCTGTGGAAAAATGTGATAACCAGAATCTACTCACCAGAGAGTGAATCTTCCTTTCCCCGCCCTCCCCCTCTGTAAAATCAGACACTAATATTGACAGAAAGCGCAGTTAAATCTTTAGCTGTGAGCCTGTTTGACTGCAATCATTGCCCATACTAAATGACCTCCACGAGTCAGCACCGATACATTATTCCCACAGTTTTTGCTCTTGCTGTTTACTGTCCTTCATGGCTCCTATTGAATTCAAAAGCAACTATGAGATTTATGGTTGATTCCCCATTCACAAAGAGTTCTAACTGAGATTAAATTATTTTCCAAAAATCAGTTTGAAGAAGAATTAATTCAGGAAAATGTTGTGCCTTATGTTACGTCAGATATGAAATGAAAAGATGACCTCACATCACTTACAGTTTAGCAGCCTCCTGAAACAACGACCTCTGGTTAGACTTTTGTTAAAGCATGCCAGTTCTGACAGAAGGCAAAGAAATGGCTTTGAAGAAGGTAAGAAAGCAAGTAGAAAGTCGACAGATTTGCAAGATACCAGCAGTCTAATTTTACTGATGTCCTCAACTTAGGTGTTTTGCCCCAAATTGCACAAGATCTCATTGTGTGTCTTCTGGCCTGAGCACTCAGGGGAGTAAGAGAATGCACACAATTCTCATACTTCTGCACAGTTAAGAGAGTTCAAGGTCTCTACTATACTCCCATTCTGTAAAGGTGTATAGCAATAGACAGAGAATAGATGTAATTGCATAAATTATTTCCCTGTCCTTGTTATCATATTACTCACCAAAAGTGGCACCACCACACCACCACCACCGTCCAAGAATCTGCAGAATAATCTGTAGCCAGCAGCGAAAGAAGTAGCACAGATTACTTCTTCGGACAGCAGAAAGTAAGACTGTGGTGTGTAGAGTCATAGTTTGCTTCTCAGTTTAGCTGGCTTTCATTCAGCGTGCAACAAAATTGCCTTTCTTAGGAGCAGAACACAAAAGGTATTATATTCCAAATATTTGATGGTTTGGGTTGTTTTTTTTATTAATTTCTAGAGAATACTACACATTTCTGTATTTTGAGAAATAAAGAATATGTATCCTTTCATTTAAGACTAAAAAGTGATGCTTTGAAATGCTTCAGTTTCACCTGCCTGCTTATATAACAACCTATTTTGGACTACTGCTTTTGAAGACTTCAGGTCTTCTAGCCTACACTAAAATACACAACTGTTTGATAGCATTCCTAGCCCGTTCTAAGAACTTCTGTGAATCAAAACTGAGATACTATAACCACAGAATTTTATTTTACTGGGTGTTGTTCATACCAGTTTCCACTGAATTCATTATGATGCAAACTAAAGCTGTCAAGCAGCAATGTCAAGGAGAGGTATGATTCCATAACGCTGACTAATTCAGGACTCTTCTGCATAGCAGGCGACAGAGTAGTTGAAGAAATAGCTCCTTCTTTCAATGCTAAGTGTTCAGTTCTGTCCTTTGAATGTGAAAACAATAGCAATCTACCAACTAAACGAAAGAAATCTTGAAATATGTGTTTTGAAAACCAAGCTTATTGCAAAACTTTGAGTTGGCTTTGCAGCTCCAATATTGTACCAACAATTTAAAGCAAAATGTAGTCCATGCAAATACATAGAGGCTTTCCAAGTAAGGAATGCTATTTTTCAAAAAGAGTGATTAATAAAAGTCTTATTTTATTAAATACTTCATAAAAATCCTTAAATACTGTTACTGAAATCTGGTAAAGTAGTTTCCCCCCAATAAACAGAAACACATATAAGAATACAGCTTTCCAAAGATGCAATGCCCGAATTAAATTTTCACTGGAGAATGAATTTATAAAAAGCTAAAAATGCTTTATGCTGCTATTAAACGATCGACAAAAAGCAGCAACATCACTATGAATGTAACACATTACCTGGTTCCTAACTAATTCACAGACACACACTGCCAAGGTACTGAAATTAGTGAAGCATATACAATATTGTGAGTATGTTTATGACTAAAAGATGATCCTAGTAATGATAACTTGAAGCTCTTACTACAACAAATACTCGTTTACATCAGGTGATACGGATTACAGAATAAGGGTGTCGATTTTGATCCATCCAGGCTAACAGCATCAGTATGGATATAGCCAATGTAGCCGTCCACTAGAGTGGAAATAGTTCATTTTCTGTTGAGAGGGATGAGGTTAGGATAGGATTTATTTATTTTATTTTATTTTATTTTATTTTATTTATTTTTTTAACATAAGCCTTATCTCAGTTCTGTCACACAGTCAGAACGCTAAGCCATGGAATACATTTTGAGAATAGAATAGAATAGAATAGAATAGAATAGAATAGAATAGAATAGAATAGAATAGAATAGAATAGAATAGAATAGAATAGAATAGAATAGAATAGAATAGAATAGAATACTTGGAAGGGACCTACAATGATCACTGTGTCCAGCTGTAATATTTTGGTTATATATTTTACAAGCCTAAAGCCTGTTATTATGCTGATATGTTGGCTGCAAAATTATAAGATGGGTCAATATTATGCATACTTTAAAATGGCACAGTAAAATTATGAAACAGGAAAACACATCTGAGGCTAAGAATTGGCACTGATCACAAAGTATCTGTTTGGATAATAAGGGCCACCTGCTCATGAATGTAGACAGATCGTGATCATCTTCAAGGAAATGTCAGTGGTGATTATTAGTAAACCAAAACCACTGGTATTCTTACAGGAAGAACTTCAGTGAAATTTCTTTTTTATTATTTTAAGGGGATCATTCTGGAAGATGTAGGTTCTCCACCCTGTCAGCAAGAGCACAGTGAGAATACTTGATATTCACAGACTATCCAGTGAAATTACGTTCTCTTCAGGCTAGGAAAATCAATCCAAACCTGTCCTAGGAGGCTGGCATCATGAGCCAAGCTTTTGACTTCAACTGAATTCTCCTGTGTTCAGGAAACAATATTACTTACCTCCATCCCTTCAGCATGCCAGGATTGCTAGGACAGCCTCCTTCTTGCTATATCCTCACTAGTATGGGCCCAGAACCAGGAAGAAGAAGATCTGTGAGAAGGCTGAGGTACCGGGTAGGTAATGAGTAAGCTCTGGGCAATTTAGATTGGGCAGTCTGGCGGTTCTTCATGAACCAAAGGAGTCCCATTGACCACCAGTTGAAAACCTCTCTGCCTATGGAAACAGCATCCATAATGCTGTTCATTTTATTGTCCATGAGGAGCTTAAAGGGAAAGGTAATAAGGTCCCAGATCTATCACATGTTCTTGATTATTTTTTTTTTCTTACGAACATTTGGGAAAAATGTGATTTATTTTTTTTTTATTTCACTAATGTTATGCACAAAGAAGTTCATGTAATAATGTCTTGAATACAAATTACATGGACAAAAGAATAGGATGAATTGAGACATAGATTAATAAAAAACAGTCCAGGTGTGAAGCTATATTTTGAACTGTGCAAAAACATGTGGACCTTTACTACAAGCTCTAGTATATCTCTAATTAGCTTTTACAAGATATATTTAGCATGAACTGACAGTTCCCTGCAGAGTTAAACACACTGACTGTCCCTAGAGTTCCAGCAAAGTCTGAGTGTTAAAAGCATTCCCCTCTCTTGAAAACTATAAATTATGACACAGCACAAGCCCAGTATTTAAAGGTTTTTTTTTATACAGCCAGCTGACTTGACTTCATCTCTTATTATGTCACTGGACCCAATTTGCACAAAGCCTCTCAAGCACTGATATTTGAAAGGAAACCAACCCAAATATTTCCTTGAATGTGGGCCAGAAATTACCTTATTCTTCAGGCAACTGCAGTCATAAATACATGGAGGTGGTTGTCCTAAGCATCTTTAACTCTCTACTGCTTTGTATTGATGTCCTCAAGCAAGAATTCTTAATTTCATTTTTTAACATATTACCTACTGAATTATAAATCTGGAAACACTGACAACTACCCTGAAGTAAATTAATTTTAATCTAAACTACAAGTTTTATTTGGATCTTATCTTTCTTCTATGGCAGTATAATCACCAAGATAATTTGCATGATTAGCTGGAAAACTCTTTCTTAATACTAAACATGCATGCATGAAAACCCATGCTGGTGTTTGGGGGTTTTTATGCATTTCAAAATTAAACTGAACACAGTCATTTTTTGTTGAACCTAAGATTCAGGAGTCTGCAGAATAAGTACATTTTTTAAAAAATATTTGAGGGATCAGATGGCTCAAGTATTCTTACTAAGACAATAGCTTTCATCTTTCCTCAAAATTTTAATACTAAACATGGGTGGAATCAGTAACAGTCTCATTCCAACAACTTGTTTTATCATGAGTCACAGAATTAATATCTGACAGGGTGACAAATTATTTCATTCTAAGGTGACCATTAGCCAACACAATTGTTGACAGTGTTATCTACCATTTTGTAGATAATCAGTCCTTTTCAGCTTCCGGTGTCATGGAGACAATATTCATGGACACTGATATTTTCTGTAAGACCTTATTGTAGGAACAATACCAGCACCACTTATTATGCAACTTAGTCAAGCAATTTTTGTTTCTTGGTAATAGGTTATCCACCCTGTCTGAATTTCTCTTACAACTTAGCCATTTCTGAGGAGGCAGAGATTACTTTTTACCCTCAGACTGAAAAACATGTTGATTAAATTTTCCTTTGAATGTCCTTATGTCTGCAAAATCCATATCAGCAAATTCAATTTTGCAAGGTATGATACTTGTGTCAAGCATCTGCCCTCTTCATTAATATTTTTCATAAATTAATCTGAGCTTTGAAAAAGCCAGCAGCTCTCTCAAACTGTCACTGAACTTGCCCAAGCTCTCCTAGCACCTCAAGCAGACCATAATGGTTATTTGTAATGCTACTGAATTAAATAAGTATATTCACCTTCCATCACCACATCTTTGTATAGCATACTTGTTCTTGCTTTCCCCCGCAGCTCCATTCCTCCTGGTTCAACCAGGGTTGCCATGGGAAAACCGTTTTCCCTCTAATACTGCTTCTGTCTAGTCTGAGCTGAGTTCCATGTCTTTCCTAAACCTGAAACGACATAACCTGTGTTTTCTGGGTTTGCTGTGACATATATTGCTGCTGCATCCAAACAGCACGGAAGAAGGAGTCACCCAAATCAGAGAGATGTGATTCTCATAGGACAGTAGAGGGGAGAAGCCCAGAAATGAAATATGTAGCCTGAGACTATCAAAAGGCAAGGGAGGGGAGTCTGGCTGAGCAAAGCTTCTAGATCTTGAGAAATTGATGCTAAAGACAGGGACCGAGGAGTCATGTGCCTTGCTTGGAGTTTGATGAACTGAGGAAAGAGTTGGGAAAAGAGTGGGCCTAGTCTTGCAAGATGACTGCAAGGAGTAGTGGTGAAGAAGTACAAAAGATGGGGACCAGGAACCACTGTGACAAGGTATAGTGTAAAATGGAACTGGGGCTGTCTGCATAAAAAACTAGGATGAAAAGAAAAAGAAATTAAGTGGTAAGATTGAGTATGAAGAATAAGAGAGGATTCTAATGAAGACAGAACACCTTGAAGTGGTAATTGGAGTCTGATCAAGAGAGACAGAGAAGGGATACTTAGAAGGAAAATTTAAAAGCATATTGATGAAGAACAGAACAAAATTTTATAGGATACTTGAAAGAATATTTGTCCTGGTATCAGAAGTCCATTTCAGAAAAGGAACAATGTAGAAAAACAAACAAACAAACAAAAAACCAAACCACAAAAACCTACCAAACGAAAAGGGCAGAATAGTCACATGGAAAAATAACAGAAAAAAAGTTATCACCACTAGCAGCACATGCCTCTTCTCCACTTGTCTGCCAGTAAGAAATACCTTTACAATACCTATACATAGTGATAGTGAAGGGCACAAAAATTTTCATTTATAGAACATCATAGAGGAAAGGCAAATAAAGGGAAGCAGTATTAATCTGAGCAATTAGGTTTTATCATGCATTTTGCAAAATAGAGAAAGGTTCACAGACATCATGATGTCACTGAAACCTTTTCTCTTCACCCATATAATAGCTCAAAGTAGGGATTTCACTTTATTCTACCATCCACATTAGAAGAGATCCAGCTGATGGAACTGAAGGGCCTTCTCACTGAGTTGAAGACTTTGGTGGAAATGCAAATTGTATCATATATCGGGAAGGATTTGTTTTTTCAGCTTGCTTTTACAAGAATTAGAAAGATGTGGGAAAAAATCCACAATACATCTACATAGGCAACATTCAGATTCCCAGATTTGCTCACTGCCCTGACACAGGAGGTGTAATAATTTTTCACAAGGCATTAAACAAGGCAGAAGCAGTGAAGGAAAATGTTCTTAAAAAAAAAAAAAAAAAAAAAAAAAAGGAAGAAAATACTTGTAGGTCAGGTGCTGGACTTGCCCTCAGGAGACCAGTATTCATTTCCTGATTCAATAACAGATTCATTATATAACATTGAGCAGATCTGTGTCTCTGCCTCCCATTTACAGTGTAAAGATAATGCTATTTTACAGACTTTCTAACCGCAACATCCCCAAACTGCTATTAATTACTGAAGCTTTCTGACAATTGTATTTTCATAGCCTGTCTGTACAGCCTCTCTTAAGATGAGGCTGAACCATAGGAATAAGCAAGCATTTCTTTTACCACCAAAACTTTTCTTCCCCTGTGATCAGCTACCCTGACTGGTTTTGTTACTGTCCAGCTACTCTCATTGTATTGTTCTGTTTTGACCCGGTAGCACATAGTCAAACTCCAGGTACGTTACCTCTTCGGCGAGTCTTTCAGGTTACGTATTGCCTTGTTTATTCTTGCCTCTACCAAGAATCTCACCTTTTCTTCTCCTACAAATTCTAGCTTCATGCAAAACCAGGAATGTTTGGCAAATACATATAGGTACATCCTTAGAGACAATTTTAAGCTGAACACAAAGTTCAAAGCTTGGTAGAAAAAGGAGGGAAAAAATACTGTTTGGTGCTCAGCAGCTTTCCCTTCCCTCCCCTTTGTCTGCCACTCTGCCCAGTCATTCATAAGAAAACTGAATTCTTGCAAATTATGCTTTGCATTATGTGCCAGGATAACATGCCACAGGAGGCTATGACCAGAAAAAAAAGGAACAGCAAGTGATATTTTAAAGCATAGAAGAATCACTTTCTAAAGAAAGTAATTTTTTTAAGCAAAGTTGTTAAAGCAGTTGTGGAAATACCATCTCTACACTAAATTGTCCTAGTTGCATTAGTTTGGAAAACTGATGCTCAAGCGACACTATGAATTTCACACAACTCCTGCAGTTATTTATGAAGTGATTAAAATCAAATATATTGTGGCTGTATTATGGATTTTTTTCTGCTAGAATCTTAAAAATGCTGCTTCAGACATGCCCTTTTGCTACTGTTTATCAATACTGATAATGTTTTATTCTCATTTAGCAACTCATTTTCCCCAACATTCTTATCATAATTTTGGTCATAAAAATATTTTGAAACTGTATTCACTTTAATAATTTAACAATAATACTGTTTATGTAATGTTTGAAATGCCTATTTCAAATGGATTTTAGAGTTTTTATATTGCAGATTTTGATTATGTAGTTTTCTGAGGTAGGGAGATGAAACTTTTCCACACAGGCTATTTTATATTCATAAATGAATTTATTTTGATAGAAAATTTCATTGCAGGCTGAACTCACAATGTCACATAATTAGTGTTGGATTCCTTCCTTCCTTTAGTCAGATAAGCTCTCCAAAATTAACAAAGCAAGGCTGAATGCAATTCTTTTCTCCTGTCTCAGGCACATAGGCTTTGGGTGAGAGGACTTTTCTTTGATAAGTACCTATCTCATTTGAGTTAAGGGCTTGTGTGAGGTGAAAAGGACTCCATCCTGAACACTTTGAGTCAGAAACTGGAGCAGAAATTGTGAGTCCATAGAAGTGGCTGCTTTTTGAAGTACTCTGCCTCTGAGGTACTCCCTCCCTTGCTTGAGGACACAGATGAGTGCTGCGATGGAGAGACAGGACACAGCCTGATGCAAGCAAATGTCAATTTATTGTATAGAAACACGGGTATATATACTTTCAGAAGTCGTGCGTTTTAAACAGATTGGTTCTTTTGAGCTAAGCATTGCATACTAGGCAATCCCCGATTGGTGGTTAACTGCCATCAATCAACAGCAAGGTGTTACCTCTCCTTGGCACCGTCCTTGGCGCCATCCATCCCCACTCCCCTATGCTCTCTTAGCATGACTCATCATGTTAATTGTTGTGTCTATACAAACTCGAACACATTCCCCTCAGCTAACTGATTGCCATGCATGGTCCTAGTTTCCAGTCCGCTCCTGCAGATGAGGACATTTATTGTCCAATAATCTAAACAAATTAACAATTCAGACAATGGGACTTTGTTTATATGCCAAATGCCTTGAAGAATCTGCTTTCTGCTGCCCAATCCAAATCAAATACAGGGAAATGTCTTATTTAATTCCAAAGCATAACTGTCAAGCTACTGTTTTCAGGTGGCATACAGCATCTTTTTCTGAACTATTAGCCTTAATAAGCCAGTAATATATTTTACTAAGAAACAGATTTTTTTTTCTTGTTTCCAGAATGCTGTTAATAATTTCCCAGTATTAAGCCAAATCATCAGTTTCTTCTGAGTAATTTCATTCTTTACTCACTCTTTTGGAATGTCAACATGGAAAAAGAAAGTAAAATCAGAGGATACATTGCTATATGCATCTTAAGAAACAATACAACTACTGAGCTGGTAAGAAATTAATTACTTTTAAGAGAGGTTTGTCTTGCCATACTGTTATAATTTCTTTACAACGGAATGAGAGTCATTCTTAAATCCTAATCTTAATTTAGGCCAATAGTATACTCATAGGTACAATCTTCTGTAAATGTTTTCATTTGCTGCACACTGACATTGCATTAAATGGACAAGAATAAATTTGACATATAGAATTAAGTGACAAGCAATAGAGAGGGGTATAGAATTACCTGTGTGTAACAGTAGCTACAAGGGATGGCCATGATTTTCAAATTTGGGTACCACTCTGGTACACTCACTAAATTTGACTAAAAGTCTCTAAAGCTAATCAGAGGTAAGGATACCTTGAGCAATACAGTTCAAATAATCTCAGTGCTAAAAACTGATCCAATTGAGAATTCTAGTTTGAATGTTCTAATTGCTAGTTAAACATCGGGGGGGGGGGGGGGGGGGAGGGGGGGAGGGGGGGAACTGTGTTCCTGTTCTGCTGAAGTGTTATAGGTACCTTAAACTTTTCCTCAGGGATCTTTTCCTGTAATTTACTTAGGCTTTCAAAAAGGTGCATGTTTCATTGCAGTATTTGTCTCTACTGCATTAGAAGAAAGACATTAACAAAAACAGCCAAAAAACTTATGCAATGAAAGTCTAAGCTTTAAATAGAAGATTTTGTAAAAAGAATCTAGAACCAACCAAGTTAATTAGTTTCAAATAATCCCTCTTTTGATGATAAAAACCCATTAAATCCAGGCTGCTTCACCGTAAACAATGTGTTAAGTATTTTTTTTTTCCTGTAGGAGTGCTGATACACTGCACTACTTGTTAACGTGGTCCTTCCTAACTCAGTAGGGCACGGCTTGATGTATAATCAGGAGATGGTGTGGCACAGAGAAGTCTACCATTATATACTGGAGGCTGCTGAGAAGCCATCGTTACCACTCACTGCTGTCAGCAAAGGAGATATCTGTGGAGGTGTGCCTGATCAGCAAGGTGAAGGGAAAATTTTCCATTTTTTCCCCCTAGAGTCAGGGAAGTTTTATATTCTTATCGCATCTGACTAAAACTAGTGTCTAGAAAAACACCCTTGGAAGTCTTCCTGCTGAGTGCAAAGGATAAAGCTTAGTGCTTTACTCTGTGCCCAAGTGTACTTTCCACTCATACTTGAGCTAGAGTGCAAGTCTTGTGCACTGCATGAAGGCTTATAGCATCAGGGCTTTTGCACAAAAGCTAGAAATTAATCTGAAGGATCCACACTTCTGAGCTAAAAATGTTACTGCATTTCTATTATTTCTATTCTATCCTTACTGTTACTACTATTTCTATTCCTTTTAAACAAGTCAAAAAAGTATCTAACTTTAAAAAAAAAATATGTTCCAAGTTGAAAGCCATGGAGATATGAAAAAACCCTAGATAGATATAAAGAAAAATGTTCCCCCTTTATGTCAATTTCTTGCAATATAAACACATACTTTCTTCCTTTTTAAAAAATGTGTTAGATATAACAGTGTTTGGGTCAAATAATCTATAGTTTTATTGTTTCTCTTTGAAAAGTAATTTCAAGACCAACATGAACACATTAGCTGTCCATCTCTTGTATAGTGTGCCAGAAATAGCTAGCAAAATTTATGTTTTGTGCTTTGCAATATTCCAGAACTTTCTTAATTAGAAGCAGAACAGAAATGAAATATATCCAATTTATTAAGGCTGATCAGAAAATGAAAATCTGCTATGCAAAAATTATTTTTTAATTTACTCAATAACTGTACAAAATAGAGTTCTTTCAATTTTTCATAAAGAAATGCATGTAAAGATACGTAGATTAATAAAAGGCACAGTCAAGATTTTGCTTTAGCTGCTGCTATCTGAAGTTATTGGATAGGTAAGGATTTAGGGTCTATCTGTATTTCCCATTTGTTTTGACCAGAAAATACGTTCTAAATAAAAAATATACCAAAAAAACTCCAAACGAAAGCCCCTTAGACCTCATATGTTCCCACTAACTTTTTCAATTTTGATTAATTGATGTATTTTGACAAAATTTGTTTCATTACAAATTGCAATGTGTTATTTCTCCAGCATTCTCAAATTTTAGTGGTTTAGATAAAACTGGACACAGATCTAAATAATTTCCATTTCAAAACCTAATCCACATGAAGCAGTGTTGGCCAGAGTGAAAATAAAGGCAAGATACAGTTTCTAGTGCAGCTGTGATCATAATAGGCTTAATCACATCAGGAGGTTGAACTAAGGATTGTACTTCTTGATTTCTAGAATTGCTGCATAGTCTAGAAACTGAAACTGAAACTTAATTATAAACCACTGCCACACATTCATAGAGATAAGACAGATGAGACTAATAACAGCTATTGTTGCTTGATAGCCTGTTAAAGCGATTGCATCTGCCATCATGATTTGGCCATTGCCTGTTATCTGAGTGAGAGAATAATAGATTTGGGTTTGTATTATATCCCGCTTTTAAAATAGAGATGAATTCCATATAATTTTATTAAAATAACACCTCTGAATAGAGACATATTTTATATCACCCTGTATCATTTGATTGGTATTGATTTAAGAGTTAAAAATAGATATAATTCAAATATGATATGATCTAAAAAAAAATCACTTAGCAAGCAAAAATCACTTCTCACAGATGAGAATTTAATCAAGTAAACATACAGATCCTTATATGTTACAGTTTCCAAGAAACTTCTTGGCAGAAAAAGATACAGAAGAATAGTTAGTCATGAGCCTGAAACACATAATCGTTCAACCACGAGCA
Organism: Falco peregrinus; assembly: GCF_023634155.1. Lineage (NCBI taxonomy): Eukaryota > Metazoa > Chordata > Aves > Falconiformes > Falconidae > Falco > Falco peregrinus. The sequence continues at coordinate 5,026,513 of NC_073726.1, read as the reverse complement.
CGGGAAGCTTGAAATACTGCACAACTCTCAGGAGTTCAACAGTAGACAGTCTGTTTCCAATTCTCCCACCCAAGTGATTCCAGGTTTTCTTTCAGCATAGTGGCATGTGACACATATTTTAATGGAGATCTCGTCAAGTCTTTGCAATAAATAGATTCACACAACTGTTTCTCTTAACATAATGTCACTCTGTGCTCAGAGAAAAAGCTTTCATCCTTGAATGCCTTACTTGAACGAGCTCTTTCTTCACTATATGATAACTAAGAGATAACACCACATGAATTCTGAAAATTATGGACTCTGGTGCATTTTCTAGTACTTTCAATTGTATTTAAAACTAGGTCTCTCACTGCAACGCCTACTGTATTGGGCATTCTCTCACTTTAGTAAAGCATGAGAAAAAAATGATATTTGATTGAATACTAATAGTTATTAAAGACCATTATAAACATACAAACCCTATCTTAAAAGACTGAGAAAGCAGAAAGATTTAAACTTAGCTTATATGCTGTTTGTTATCTAGTTCTTCTGTAAAAGATGAGTATTCTAAGACCATGTAGTCGAGCTCAAGTACATAAAAAATTATACCAGGCTGAAAGTTTCAGAACTCAGGATATGTTCCTATAGCAAACTGGAATAAGGGAAGCTTTTCTAAGATGTTTGATAACATTCATAGTTATGGTCAAGATTTTGATCAGCACAATGAACAGAAGAGTTATACAATGTGTGGAAATGTTTATAGAAGTCAATGCCAGTTTATACGCAGGTTGTGGTAGTTACCAGTGAAAGCTGGTGTCTTAACTGCAGGACCAATGACATAGTAGAGTAAGCTTAGTCTTAAAGTTCAGTGTCATTTATGATTCTGCAAGCTTGTAGTATCACGCAATTTATGGATGAAATGGTGCAGAATCTGGATGTAGGCAAAAAGGACAATACATTCCATATGGTGAAGAACTACTCAGCAACAATGGATATTGCCAGCAGGACAACACCAGAAAAAAGGAAAAAAATTTAAAAAACACAACCAAAACCAAAACAAACAACAACAAAACCAGATTTGTAAAGTGAAATTATATAGTGAATTTCTTCCTATCTATAATTAGTGTCTGAATGTTCTATGCTAAAGATTTTGAACATCCAATATGAAGCAAGGTTAACTCTGACTTCACCTATTGCAGTAGAGAAATATAATGGACTCTTATTTTGGCAGCTGTAAATAAAAATACTTTCCAGAACAAACACCTCTTATGGTCATTATTGGAATTCTGACTGCATACATTAATCTCCATCTGTTATGGTATGTATGTGCATACTCGTTTGACGATGACTTCAGGAGGGCTAAGAGCCATCTAGGAATCATTCTAACGGAGAATCTGCAGAATGTAGCTAGTTCTGTTGCTTCTCTAAGGTACTTCCAGTTAGTGACAATGACTGATAAACCCTTCAAACTTGTTCACACTTTTATTGCAAATCAGAATGGGATCTGATTGTCTGGATTTGATGACACCATAACCGTATACAAACTCCAAAGGCTACCCAGCCATGATTTCAAAGCTCACTAAAAGAAAGCATACATAGTGAAATCAAAACAAATTAATTCGGGATCTGAACAAAGTATAATTCTTGTTTAAATAGATTGGGCTTCTGTTCATCTGCACATGCACTGAATCTTTCCTTTCAGTAAAAAATAATTACTATCAAGCATGAAAAATCTCAACACAGGAGAGAAAAATCAATAAATACAAATTATACAGACTTTAAACTGTTGAGAATATGTATCAACCACTTAGTGATGTGTTTCTCAGAGATATACACAAATAGTCAGCTGAATCTAATAATTCTGTGGCTTTTGAAAGAAAGCTGAAGGAGATGAACACGTTAAAACTGATTCTGAAGCTACATATTCCAGGATGATATCAAGTCGCTCCTAATGAACAGAGATAAAGCAATGTAAGTAAAATTCAAATCATGCAAACGTTATTCAGCACCTTTTATATTTTAACAACACTTCATAATAGTTCACAAGTGAAAGCCGGCAGCAGTTCGGTTCCCAAAGTGATGTTAAAAACTTCAATCCCATCATCAAAATAACAATGTAAAACTAAATCCTTAAAAACTGTGGTTCCATCTTTGAAACTACGTGTCATCATGGGTCTGAATGAAGATGGAGTGAGATAGGTTGACTTTGGCTGTTGCCAGGTGCCCACCACAGCCACTCTGTCACTCCCTTCCTCAACTGGACAGGGGAGAGAAAATATAATGAAAAGCTCATGCATCAAGATAGGGACAGGCAGATCACTCAGCAATTACCATCACAGGCAAAACAGGCTCAGCTTGGGGAAATCAGTTTATTACCATTCAAATAAGGAAAAAAACTTTCCCCCTACCCCTCCTTTCTCCCCAGCCTTAACTTGAATCCCAATTTATTTACCTCCTCACCCCAGGCAGTACAGAGGAATGGGGAATGGGGGTTACAGTCAGTTCATTGTATGTTGCTTCTGCCACTCCTTCTTCTTCACATTCTTCCCCTGCTCCAGCATGGAGTCCCTCCCATGGGAGACATTTTTCCACGAACTTGTTCAGTGTCAGTCCTTCCCCAGGCTTCTGTTCTTCACAAACTGCTCCAGCACGAGTCCCTTCCATGGGGTGCAGTTCCTCAGGAGAAGACTGCTCCAGCATGGGTCCCCCACAGGTCCTGCCAGCAAACCTGCTTCAGCACAGACTTCCCACAGGTCACAATTGCCTTCAGGCATCCACCTGCTCTGGTGTGGGTCCTCCACGTGCGGTCGTTGGATGTCAGCTCCACTGTTAACCTCCATGACTGCAGAGGCACAACCTGCCTCACCATGGGCTTCACCACGGGCTGCAAGGGAATCTCAGCTCTGGTGCCTGCAGCACCTCCTGCCTCCTTCTGCACTGACCTGGGGGTCTGCACAGTTGTTGCTGTCACATAGTCTCACTCCTTTCTTCCACTGGTGCAGATTCTGGCCCCCTCCCACCCCCCAACCCCCCTTTCTTAATATGCTATCCCAGAGGCACTGTGACCATCACTGATGGGCTCGGCCTTGGCCAGCAATGAGTCCGTCTTGGAGCCAGCTGGCATGGGCTTCATTGAACATGGAGGTAGCTTCTGGCATCTTCTCACAGAAGCCGCCCCTGTAACCCCTCTCCACCAAAACCTTGCCATGCAAGCCAACCGCACAGGCAAAAAACCCAAAAAGACTGTAAGATACTATTGCAGACTGTAAGATACTATTGTCTTTTTTTTTTTTTTTTTTTTTTTTGTCAGTTAAGGACAGAAAAATAAGTTAGTCTTACAGATGTATTAGAAACATATTGCAGTACAGAATTTGTCTTGATGAAACTGCAACTGCTAAAAAGGGTCATGAAATCTTTCTTACTTGATATGACTGTTCATGCGGGTCTCCAGTAGATGGTGTACATAATTTAATGTAAATTCAACATTTACTGCTGAAGCTGTGCTTGAACACTTGACACCTACCCAATTTAGCTCACTGCAATACCTGTATTCCTATTATAATTAACAGTGTTAACCACATCAGTATCACTCATATAGTGCTCTTGCAGTGCTTGCTGTTGACCTTATACATTTTAATTAATAGGTCAAAATGTGTCTTTACTATCTAATATATCATGTATTGATATACTAAATTATTACTTTTATGATTTCTTATACCTTTCATTTACAGTTACGTTTGAGATTTAAATTATTAAGACCCCTTTTTGCATTGGAGTTTATGATGAAGTTAAGAGTTTTACATATAAAATGTTACTCATATACATGCTGTGAATTACTGTAAATGAACAAAATTGCTGGCATATAGGTAATACAGTTTTTCTCATATTGTTCTTCGTAATTTTCCCCTTGATTAAATTTTGTGCAGGTTGTATGCTAAGCTACGTGATGAGAAGGTATCTGTTCACATCTAAGTAGTTCATGGAGAATTATAAAACAGAGTGCTGAGATAATTAAATAAGTATTAAGTGGATTAGTTGGTCATATCCCAAAGCTCTCATAGGGCTTTTCAGTGGGAAAGAATGCAAAATGACTAACAAACCTGATGGTACAATTTCAGACATGGATTTAGCTCTCTTTGTGACAATGAGCTTTTACTTTCTACCATATTTAGAACTTGTCATCCTTTAACAATTACCAAAGGGTAATGATAATATTCTAATTATTTGCTATTTTCAATATTAATTTACATGGAAGAGAAAGGGTCTAAAATGAAAATTTGACTCCTTGTATTTCCCAGATGGAATTCTAAAATGTCTTATATACAGAACCTTTTAATTGTTTTTATTTTTCTTCTCTTTTTTGCCTGCACTTCTAGAAAATATGAGTATCATTCTATGGGCATGTCTGTACTAATCTGCAGGGCACACTGTAAAAAATACAGACATAGCTGCTGATAGGTTGGCTCAGGCACATGTTGTAGTTGCTGAAATGCAAGTTCAAGTCCTGGAAGTCCAACAGCCGCTTTTAACAACCTACATACGAAAAGAACACCAGTGAACAGTTGTTATTTTAATCATTAAGTGAAATGCCCTCCCTTCCAAAAAAAACCCAAAAAGCAACATTCCAATTTATTTCAATGGGAATGGGATTTCACCCTGTGTCTTATTGTGGGGCTGCCAAGCAATAAAGAATTTACTGTACGCCTTGGAAACTTGTTCAATTAATTACTGGCTTACAGAGTGTAAAATGTGCAAATTTTTTCAATGTGATTTTATCTATATTGCCAAGTTTCCCAAAGCTTTGTATATAAATTTCTATGAATGAAACAAATTTGTGGTGAGACGTTCATAACTCTGTATCTTGATATAATATGGTGAGAAGAACAGACAGAAGTATTTTAAATTAATTAATTTTAGATAGTGGATAAAGTTAGATTTAAAAATGGGAATAAACTCTGGGTTTCTGAATATTATTTCTTCTTTTCATAACAGATTAAAAGATACTTCCAGGTTTTCAGAGAAACTAAGACAGTGTTGCAGAAATACAGATCCCAAGAATGTATATGTGTGTGTAATTTCATTTTTCATTCATTAAAAATATGGAATATGAATGCCTTTAAATTCTGGATGTTTGTTATTTTGTAGGAAATTGGATAACAACCATTGTTCAGGTGAAAAAAAAAGTTCATATTTCACACTGAACTGCTGTTTAGTTTTGAACAATTATTTATTAGATTTAATACTTATAGCAGGATCAAAATGTTTCTATTTAAGTGATGTCTCAGAACACCAATAATAGTTTTCAAGAAGTAAAAATACAGAAGGGACAAGACATCAGATAAATAAAGAAATTGTTCTTTTAATGACAGTGGCCAGACTTCTTAAAGTGAGAGTCGCAAGGACTACCGATAGAAATGAACTGAAGTGATTGCTAGCTTTCTCCTTCCACTTTGGAAATTTGAATTATTCAGCATTCTGCCTACTGGCAGAGTTCCACTGCTAGCCACATGATGGAACCCTGGCATGGCAGCTTGAAGTTAAAATTCATTTTAAAATCGAAAGCTGTAAGGAGCTACAAGCTGCTCTAAAGTATCACTTTAAAAAGGCTTGGCGTCCTTTTTTTGTAACTGTGTTCCACTTTTTTCTTTTTTGTATTTGGCCTGGGGAAAGGTACTTAAGAAAACACATCGGAACGATTTCATCACAGAGATTTAAATGTGTATTAATTAATCAAAGGTCTATATAATAATCCTTCACAGTGAATCTGTACAGGAAAAGTTTTTCTTCTCTTGGAATTTCCAGTGTTAAAAATCTGATGAATAAGATTTTAATTTCATCTCTAATTCCCTGCAAATCATATGTCTTTGATTTATGAACCTCATCTTTTTCTGAGTCCTCTGTCATGAATAACACATTTTTCTTCTAAGTGTTGTGCATATTTTGCGATACCTTTTCATGTCAGGCCACATCTTCTTGGTAAACTCTCCCATTTTGCTTCAGGTATTGATCTCTGCTGGATTTTGCTTTAGATGTCTGAAGAGAAATTTTCTTTTGTGACTCAATTTAAATTCTCAGTAACAAAATGTTAAACTTCCCCAAGCTATTTCACGGGAGATTCCTTTCTTCAGTAACACCCCTGGCTGCAGCTTATGAATTACAGACGCATCCTGAATTTTGAAAATATCATGAAAATAATTTTACTTTAATAGGCCAAAGGCTTGTGGCAGTCTTAATGGTTTCTATTTTTCTTTAAAAACATAAGAGACAGGCCAGATGCATAATTAGCAGACAATAGATAGCAATGTATAATCAGCAGATAATTATAATTAGTTATTTACTTCCGTGCTTTTCAGGCCTTAGTCAGCAAAAAATATCTGCTGGTAACAAGCTTATGCTTCATTATCATAGCTTTCTATAATACAACAAACTACATAACTTCATGACCAATTTTGGATTCGGATTTTATATGCTCATTACTTTAAAAATTATTTTCTTAAAGCAAATGTGCATTTATTTGGATAAGAACTATAGAATGTTTTGTCAGAATAGCTTTTTTCCCCCAGAAAATATAGAAGATAATATCAGAAATACATTTGCTTAAAGTGGTACAAATGTGCTACAAAACCATTTTAAGTTTTGTTTTTAAATATAGAAGCTTCTAGGTAAAAGGAAAGCCAAATACAAAGAAAACATCATTGTAAGAAATGGAAATTTCACCTATTTGAGTTCACGACTGTCAAAGCAGGAAATGCTGGAAGGAACTGTATGTACACAGACGTGCATGAGCATGCACGTGTCCTTGCAAAAACTGTATCCATGAGAAGGTCCCGAAAACTGAGAGGAAAACTGAGAGATAAGATCTTTTGGAAGTGCAGGACTCTTCCTTGTTGAAAAGAAAGGAAAGTAGATGTTATCAAGGTACGGGGACAGAGTGTAGAGAAGATGTAGAAAAAGCAAGTCATAGCAGAGGAAGATTTTCTGTTACCATACACACAGTACAGCTCTTTTACCAGTGGGTCTCTGAGGCATCTTCTCTTCACTATGCTTTAAACTTTCTTCAGGCTGAGGAGAAAATTAGTAAACTGAATATAAAGTTTTCCACCGAAGTGACTATGCAAATGAGTCATTAATGCAGTCTCCAGGATGTTGTCAGCCCAATCTGTTTCTTTCTTAGCATTAACTTCATAACATATGTTTGCATCTATTTTATGATACTGGTAACACTTCTCTCATGTGAACTGGAATTGGCCCCAAAACTTTTGAGTAGTAGCAGCTTGCTGTACAATACAGGAAACTGTTGTGCAGATCCTTTAAAAATGATTTAAAACATTTCCAAAACATTGCTTAAATAAATTGCTCTTTTAAAGGATTATAGAATAAATAGATAAATTGGTTCTAGCCATTACACGTTCTGATGTATTGCTTCATGCTAGGCTATACTGCGATGTGTCACTTCTGGTGACTTTCCCACTTTGTTTCTTTAGTATTTCAGGAATGACATGCAGTTACTGTGACTAATGCAATCTTACAGGACCTAAAGAAACTTGCATGACAGGAATTAACAATAAAGAGTACCACTGCTTTTTTTTTGCACACTTTTATTTCTTTAAAACAATGAAAAATATCTGTTTCTTAGTAACAGAGACAGTACTAGGGTATTTTTTTTTAAATAACCAAGAGATACAAAAAGCAAACAACTACTGTAAATATGACACACATGAAAATACTTCTTTGACTGTAGTCTTTTTAAAAAAATCTCCTTATTAAACTGATAAACACAGAGTTCTGTACATAAGTAGTCAACCACAAGTTGATATTATGTCTCTTCTGCTCTCAGTAAAAATGAAAATTCAAACCCCAAAAGCTTTTTTTGTTGTCATTTTTAAAACTTCAATAGCTGGCTTTACACTTCACAGTTTGAAACATTTTCTGATTTGTTTCAAATTCATTTTTGAGAGCACCATGTTGCAAAACTTAGATGTTCTCAACTGTTAACCAGTATGAAAGGCATCAGCATCCCACTGAGCAGGGACTGAAATTCTGGACCTCTTTTTAAGCTGTTTCATCAGATTTTGAATGAAGTGTAGTTTTGCTACTGCAAGAATGAAGAACAAGGGGCTGGACTACTTATGTCATGGAAAGGATATAGTGGAGAGGCAAGGCTTGTAGCCTCCTTATCACAGCTGGAGGGGAGTGGGAGGGAAAAAAAAGAGATTTGACAGCTTCAGATAGGAGGGTCTTCTCACTCTAGCAGTAGCTGTTGTCCCAGCTTCTCTCTTTGGAGCTGGCAGTAAATGGAGCCTGGCTTTCCACGGCCTTGGCACAGCAGGGGATGCAATGGTGCAGCAACTGGTTTTCTGACTCCAGCAAGAATCTGCCTTGGGAAATGGTACAATTGGAAGCTGCTCTGCTTTCTTCCTAAGTTATCATTCATAACAACTGCACTTCAACTATGCTTCCACTTTGCTCTTTTTTCCCTGCTCTCATGAATCATATGCTTTGATTTGTACAGTGAAGTAGCTTTGTTATATAATTAGACTATATCAAGTGGTCATAGTGAGATCTGATACCATCGGACCGAAATGGATATTTTAACTTTATCACCAATTTCTTGCATGATTCATAAAACACTATTTAAAAAGTTGGCAGGACTTTCTTTTCTTTTGATTATGCTTTAAAAGAAAATAGTAGCCCATAGACAGTAATAGCTATAGATGCTTAAATACAGAGAAGCCCAATCTCTTTTTAATTCGATGAAGATACCTACCTGCAGGTAAGTCAGAGGCCCAAGCCTGAAAAGCAATGGGATTTCAAGCACCAGCTCTGTGGTCCTCCTTATTTCCTGAATCCCTAATCATCACAAGTATTTTGAAGTATCTAATTTCTCTGTGTACTTCACAGGCTTCTCCACTCACATATTTGACTTTTACTCAAAAAAAGCCTGAGGATCCAATATACGATTTCCAAACAAGTGGCAGCCCAGGAATGGCTGAGGGAAAATTTCCATCTCTAACCCCACTGTAGGATCACAGTGCAAGCTAATGAGGAGGTTGTTCCACCTAATCTTCTTTCGCCTACAAATTTGCAGCTGGATACTGAAACATTCAATATGATGGGGCTAAAATTTCACCTTGGATTTTGCTTATAGACCTGTCTGTGGTGGATTTCATTCTTTTTCCCTACAGGTTTTCAATGTTGCTATTGTTGCTGTGACTGATATTATTTTCTCACTGCTAAAATAGAAAAGTAAAACAGATATTCTCCAAGTCTAAACAAAATAGTCACCAGGGACTATCACTATAAGGGGCATAACTAGACCCATGGGAACACAGCAAGAGAAGATCATTCTCCCAGAAGATTCTGCTTCCGAAGCTATAGCTGTAAGGAAAAATGATAACAACCAGTACAACAAGCAAGTCCAAGAGTTAGAGAGGAAAGGAGAAGGAAACGAGGTAAAGAAACTCAGTAAGGTTACTCATGAAGGAACAAATGAAAGCATATGTCAGAGATCAGAGAAGAAAAAGAAGTGTTACTCTTCACTTTATCAACATCAGAATCCTAAATATCTTTTCATTCTCTACATTAAGACATTTACTGTAGATCTTTGGATGAGCAAAGGTGCACAGGGTTACTTCAAGATTTTCTATTAAATTAATACTTTTAAAAGGTGGGGTTTTTTTCCTAAGCTTGGGTTTTAGAGAAAAATGCCTATAGGAAATAAATGTAGGCATGTTTCTGATATAATTCCTTTGTCATAAAATATCATTAAAACAGAATTGTCATACATGCTTTTATATTTAAAACTGTGTGTATAAAGTTCACTCATTTAAGTGTTTTTCAGCTTTCATCTGTAAATGCAGGTAAGGCTTCTAGTATTGTTCATTTGCACATATGAGAAAGGAGTTCATTTGAGACATTTATCAAAGGAGTTGCTTGAAAATCTTTCTAGAACCTCTTCCTCCTCTGTTTATGATACTCCTCCTACTACATTATTAACTGTAGGATGATTCTGCTTTATATAAGGCAATACAAAT